>NC_045616.1:38768707-39381207 GCF_009829155.1 Mustela erminea | reverse complement strand
TGTCAGCTCTCATCTTGGATGACTTAAGTCTATTCATTCTCACTGTCTATAACATCAAGTTAGATCTTTAACATATTTTGACTTAGATCCAAGGAAGGGAGATGGGCAATGTTTGGCTTTTCTCTCTCATTTTTATTCAAGATAATTGTCTTCCACGACCTGGGTTAGCTCATGGGAGGAACTAACCATGCTAATATATCTGTTGCCCATATTCTTTCTGATCAAAATCAATGATAAACCTCTGACCATGGAAGTAAACAGAAATTCTAGGAAAGCCGAGGCACAAATGTTTTTATCCTTTTTTCTTTCCTGTCCAACTTAGTGCTGCGGGTTTGACCCTGAGCTTCCAGGTACCTGTCCTCTTTCTCAGAGTGACTTCCTTGGGGCCTGGACTCAGAGGTGTCCCCTTCCCTCTATGATCAATATGGTGCACAGCTTGGGGGAAACTGTCCCTGTCCCTAATAATATGAGGTCACCGTTTACCAATTGTGCTTTGATGCTGCCAGCATGGAAACAGACTTTCATCATACGCCTACCTCTTGATGCCTCAAGAAAATTCTCTGAATGTCACTCAGACAGACAGCAACCCTGACATGCTTTGAAGATTGCAAATGGGGTATGACTTCATTTACAATTCCTCTGAGAGGGAGGCCACATCCCTGAAGGGGGACATTTGGCCTCAGCAGCGCTGACTTCATCATGATGTCTGACATTGAGATTACCGATCTGTTTAGAGCTGTCTATGGAAATGGGGGTCAGTGAGGAGACTCCTCTTCTATAAATGACAAGCTCCAACCCAGGGGATCATTCCTGGCTGAGCCACATGGCCCTGAAAATAAAGATTTGTCCCAGAAAGGCTGACACAGTCTTAACTTTAGCAGCACGCAAAGCACCTTGGTAATTAAATAACTCTGTGTGTCAAGATAATTCTTCATTGCCATGTAAATACATTTTAATTTATTGAACTGCCCTTAAGCTCCTGTCAAAAACACATCCAGAAAAATTAGAAGAAATGCTCCAGATTGACCGGCAACCCACAAATGTCTTTGTCTTTGGACTTTAGTCCCCAAAGAACTGCACTCTGGACTAATATGCATAGTTGACACATCTGCCAATTTATTTATGTACTGCTGCAGTGGGCTGCCCCTTGAGGTCATTTTCCTCTTGCTTACACAGACTGCATATGGGTTTCTCTGATACTGATCAGGCTAGGCTTGAGTTTCAGCTGGCCAAAAACATAACTTGGTCCACCAGAAAATTCTCTCTGGGGCAGGGATACAGATGGTCCTGCTGTGGCGTGGTGTCATCATATTAAAGGAAAGTTTTTCACATTCAGAGTTAGGACATGATCCCGATACACGGGGAGTTGCTGAGTTCCAAACAGCTGCTGCTGTTGTGATGGTGGTTTGACATCCTTTGCAGGAGGACGTGGGTCTGGTAGAACTTAGATTTTTTTTATATGATTTCCATGTTAGATTATTTATATAGTCATTGTAGTGTGTTTGTGTGTGTTAAAAGAACTAATTATAAAGTGTAGAATTTAGATTTTTTATATGATTTCCATGTTAGATTATTTATATAGTCATTGTAGTGTGTGTGTGTGTGTGTGTGTGTGTGTGTGTGTGTGTGTTTGTTAAAAGAACTAATTATAAAGTGTACACAGTTAAACCCTCCTGGTTTTGTTATTACTTATCTACTAATTTTACTGGGAGCTAAAAATAAGGCAATGTCCTAGGACAGTGCTCCTCAAACTAAATGTAGATGCAAATCACCCAGTGTGTTTGTTAGACTACTCTCTCCATTCAGTAGGTCTGGGATGAGCCCTGAAATCCCATATGTGTAGCAAGTTCTCACTTGATGTTGGACCACAGCTTCATGGCCAGTAGCCCGGCGTGCCTCAGTGGCCAGGAGGCTCTGCGCATGAGCGGTCTTTGTCATCAACCACTAAGCTCTTCTCTTTCCTTGGCTACGATTTAGGTTCCCCCTGTGTGCTTTTCTTTTTCCAACCGCAGTATTTTACAAAAACAATATTATTAGCTTTCCCCCCGCTTAAATCCTTCCCTAAGTATCTCCCCGCCCTGGAGAAAGAAACTCCTGGCCATTGCCTTCCTGGCCTGGACAGCCCAGCAATCTCGCTTGCTTTCTAGGACACAGAAGACAAACGGCCTGAAGCGAGAGTCCAGAGAACCATTTGTTTCAGGAAATGAACGAGGTTGAAAATCCACGTTTTTTGCAAATACATTTCTTTGGTGATGACGTCCTTTAAAAGACAAGCTCTCCAGCCAACTCTTTCTCCCTAGCCTTTTGGCCTGGAGTTTTGAAAAGTAGGGAGCTGTGGGTGAGGTTATTTACAGCTACAGGAGAGAGAAAAATGATTTCTTTTTCTAATTCACACTTTCTCCTTGGATCACTGTCTTCTTATTATGCCACCAATCTTACACCGTGTCAGACTCGCACCTCTGCTGTGAGACAAACGCCACCACTCCTCACAGGCGCGGAAGAGGAATGTGCAAGACAGGTACCATCCCTGGGGCTGCGCGGTCTGCCGGCGCTGCGTTGGGCCACCCAGGGCCCAGACTTCTGTACTTGTTTTTAGGAAAGCTGCTCTTGGGAAACAAAGGAGCCCAGCGGGCCCAAAGGACTTCTGGGTTGATGACACTTCATTGTTTCCCTTTCCTCTTTCTTTTCCGTGTTTCTCCTTGATGATTAAATCTTCTCTTTCGTTCTGCGAGTAACTAGTCTCCAAGAGCCCAAACCAGAAGGATGAAGGACTTCATGAGGTCAAGGTTCACATAGAACTGTTGTTATTCCCACTGTGATCCCGAACACTTGCTTAAGTGTTTTAGTTTTCCCCTCGGCCAAATGGAGGTAATTTGTACAGGGGTGTGGGATTAGTATTTTTGAAGAGGATTATTATTTGATTAGTGTCATATTATATGCTATATTCTACAGTGTAATATATACTAATATATTATTTTATATTAGGATTGAATAGGACTTAGGTCAATAGAATTCTTGATCTTGCAACAATCAGTAGGACCCCTTTCTAGTGTTTGGAAAGCTGGATTTCAGATTTGATGTTTTAAGGAAAATGATTTGATGTTTAGATATCTAAATCAGCAAAGCAGCAGCCTGTAACATAGTAAGATTTTACGGAAGTTTAAAATATGTAGGAATGAAACTGTACAGAAATTTTAGCAGTAAAAAAAGATATCAGGCTTTTAAAGAGTTTATGTAAACAGGTACCAAAGGCAGGGGGAAACATGCAGATTTTTAAACAACTTCGGATTTACTTGTTACCCTTGTTGGATATTGCAGAAACATATTTTTTAAGATCTCTATATACTATATGAATTGAACAAAAGGTTCTATTTTTTGTTTCATGATTATTGCTTTCTCCAACAACTTGGTGACTTTCCTCTCCCGAAGAGAACCCCCAAGAGCTTGTTTCAAATTCTACACATTCCAGAGATACCCTGACCAATTTACAGGCGTGCTAAAATGGAACACATAAAGCACAACATAAAAACTAAATTATTCCTGTTATTTCTTTTCTTTTCTTTCCCCCCGCCTTTTTTTTTTTTTTTTTTTTTTAAGTTTCATGGTCATGGATATCCCTCTCCCAGCCCCACTGCCTCTCAGCAATCCTATTTTGTTTTCATTTTTGCTTTCCTTCACATTCCTGCCTATAAACTGTAGAATGTGCAGGGAGCTAAAACTATGCGTGGGTGGGTGCCGTTGAGGAGACCTCCTTCTGTTCCTCATGAACTTGGGTGCAGACTGCTGAGCCCATCATAACACTCAGGTCATGCACACAATTGTCTCTGGAGTGCAGACCTCCTTTTTTTGTTTGTTTGTTTCACTTTACTTGCTGGCTCCATTCCTAATTCTCCTCACACATTCTGCTCCCCACAATAGGCACTCACAGAACATGTCTGATATAGGGGTGCCTGGGTGGCTCAGTGGGTTAAGCCTCTGCCTTCGGCTCAGGTCATGACCTCAGGGTCCTGGGATCGAGCCCCGCCACCCCCCTGCATCGGGCTCTCTGCTCAGCAGGGAGCCTGCTTCCTCCTCTGTCTGCCTGCCTCTCTGCCTACTTGTGATCTCTCTCTGTCAAATAAATAAATAAAATCTAAAAAAAAAAAAAAAAGAACATGTCTCATATAGGACTGTTCATGCACTCTTTTGTGTATGTCTTTCTATTTCATATACCTGACATGCAAGATCTCATTCTATTTCTGTCTCGCTCTCTCTTTTTAAACTCTAAAACGTGTTTTTTATGGTCTACCCATGTTGCTGGCTAGATGCTCATCTTGCATACTGTTTCAAAGTGAGGCATCAAAGTGCAGAGTATGCATTCATTGTTGGTTTATTTATCCGTTGCCCCCTGTGCTGGTCGCTCAGACTGCCTCTAACTGTTCTCTGTCACACAGAACACTGCAATGAACGTCCTCGTGTCTGTCCTCTCAGCAGTTTCTTTGGGCTTGTATCCACAGACGAGCAATTGCTAGGACAAAGGGTTTATAGGTGCTTCACTAGGTGCCGCCAGACTGCTCTCTGAGACACCGATAGCACAGCAAGAAAGAGTACATGAGGATTCCCATTTTCTCAGAGCCTTACCAAAGCTGGCCCTAATCGGATTCCTACCACCTCCCTCCCACCCCCCGAATCTGGGCGATCTAAAGTGTCATCTTGCTCCTCGTTGCGTTTCTCTGATCACTAAAAAAATTATTTTCCTAGTTTCGTTTATTGACGTTACGCTTTTACCTTAAAAATTGAGGTCTTTAATATATGTGAGGTCCACCTTTGTATATGGTATAAAATAGAAAGCATAACGTAGGAAGGAAGACATCCATCCAATTTATGGTTCTTTATAAAAATGATGTAGTAAAAATTTTGTCCCCTCCTCATTGTGCTGCTACTTTTATCATACATCAAGTTTTAATAAACATTTGAGTGTGTTTCTGAGCTTTTAATCCATTCCATTCCACTGGTTTATTTCTGTAAGTGCTACCTTTTTTATTAGTTATTATTATGGTTTTGCGATATACCTTAATATATCGTATGAAAAGTTCTCTGTCATTGCTAGCCCTATTCATAAATGAGCTAGCTATTTGTAGACGTTTATCCTTCTACATATATCTGAGGATAAGTTTGACAAACTACTCAAATATTTTTAATAAAATTTTATTGAGAATTTATGGAGTAGTTGGATTAATTTGGGGGGGGATTAAGATCTTTACAAAGTTTTCCACCCATAAAGATACTATATATCTGCAGTTATTTAAGTCTTCTTTTATGTACTTTGGTTGAGCTGTAAATATTTTTTTCATGAAGTTCTTGTGTGTTCTTGGTTTGATTAATTCTTTCCTACCTGGTAGTTTTGCGGCTATTATTAATCATATATTAGTTTCCTTTTATTTTCTTTTTGGTTATTACTGGTATAGAAGAACACTACTGATTTTTATAGGGAGACCTTGGTTTGGTCAATCTTTTGTTAATTAGTTCTCAGCACTGGTATATTGATTTTGTTATAATCATATAATCTGCAAATAATAACAGCTTTATCTCTTTCCTTCCAAGACCATTTACCTTTATTTCTCTTTCTTGCGTTATTGAGTAAGTCAGGACCTTAGCAATGTGTATATACTTTTACATACTTTTCTCTTTTCATGGTTAGGTTTTTGAGAGTTAACCTTTATCAAATTATAAAAAGAAACTTCTATTCCTATTTAGGGAATTTAAATTGTACACTCGTATTGAACTTTATTACATGATTTTTTGTTTTACTGAGATTGTCATGCAATTTCTTTCTTTGATTCACTTGTGATGAGCTGTACTAAAATATTTTCTTAGAAAGCCATGCTTATTTAGGGATAAACCCTACTTCATTATGATGTATTATATGTAATTTTAATAAACAATTTGATTCAGGTCCTTACTATTTTTTTTTTTTTAGGCTTTGTGCATCTATACACTCATAAGTAAAATGGACATATTCTTTTGTTTTTCATATTATACCTATCTTGTTCTGGAATCAAGATTATAGTAGCCTCATAAAATGAGATAAGAAGCATTCACTCTCCTATTTTCTGGAAGAACTCTGTGGAGTAGGGGTTATTTGTTCTTTGGAAGTTGGGAAAATGTCATCTGTAAAAGTGGTAACTTGCACTTTTGAATGGAGAACGAAGTGGGGGTGGAAATGGAAGAAAAGTGAGGTGGTCTCTTTACTCTATAAATACCTTTATTGTGGTCTATACAAAATTTCTATCCTGGCACTAATTTTGGCACTTTAAATACTTTTGGAAAATGTTATTTATCTAGTTTTCACATGTATTGTTACATAGTTGTTCAAAGTAGTAATTTATTATTTAAAAACTTCCACTTTTTCTTTTTTTCTATTCTTTGTTATTTATTGGCATCTTTTTAATATTTATTATTTCTCAATTAAAAGCTGTGTTACCGGGTGCCTGGGTGGCACCTGGGTGGCTCAGTCAATTAAGCGTCTGCCTTCAGCTCAGGTCATGATCCCAGGGTCCTGGGATTGAGTTCCAAGTCCAGGCTCCCTGCTCAGTGGGGAGCCTGCTTCTCCCTCTCCCTCTGCTTCTCTCCCTGCTTGTGCCCTCTCTCTCTTTCTCTCTCTCGCTCACTCTCTCTCGCTCAATAAATAAATGAAAAGTTAAAGAAAAAGAGGCTATGTCACAATTAGTCTTAGAAATTAAGCCTGAGGAAGAAGTGATCAACACCCTAATCTAGCTGGGTTTAAGGGCCATCTAGATGTTTTCCACTGACTACGCAGACCAGGTGCTGCCATTTGTTTGGCTTTCAGTAGGGTGGTTTAGTCTTGGCTGCCCAGCCCAGGCCAGGGAGAAAAGCACTAAGAAGCTGTCTCTCAGCCATTCCTTGCATGAGATGTTGGGCTGTCCTGGGCTATCGGCCACACTTCCTGTTTCCCCGAACATACACACCATACACACGTAGGAAATGAACTTGTTTACCTAAAAGTCTCTTAACTGTCCTTACTGGAGCGTCTCAGATCTACAATTCACCTTTCTGCTTCTGAAGCATTTCCACTGCTGTGTTTGAGAAGGTTTAGCAAAGATATGGGGAGGTTCCCTGCCGGTCAGGGAGGCCAAGCTGGCAAGCAAGGAGTGGTAGAAACCAAATTACAACAGCAGATAAAGCCATCCTACAGAAAACCGCGGAATAACACGAATGAAGGTGTTGAGGTTAGCTCTTCTCCAGTCTCGGTATTAGTTCATCATCTCTTGGGAATAAAAGAATCCTCTTAAATTTTAGAGATGTTTTCTGCTTTCCATTAACTGGTAGAGTGAGTCTGAATGGTTCAATATTACCAAGAACATTAAGCTTGTTGGGGAAAAATAAAAGAAGGCCTAAAAGTGGAAATAAAATCAGCTTTTATTGAACTAAAAAAAATTAGAAAAGTAATTATTTGTGAGAAAGAAACTAGGACAGCCAAATCCAAAAGTAAGGGATAAAAATCCCCTCATTATCCAATTCATTAGTATAATCGTCACCATATTATCTGGATTTCTTATCTCTGCGGCGTATAGGATAAATATTTGTTTAGGATTTACAAGGAGTTGCTGAACGTGCTCTCTGATAGAGTCCTTGGGTTTCTGAGGCATCCACTGCACGACAAGTTCTACAGAGCAGCCAAATACTCAGCTAAATTCTACATCGAAAAGGGCCAGAATAGCTTACCAGGATACAAGATCTGATTATGGTTTTCTTGTCCTGGTCTCCACTAAAGAGACCCCTCAACCATGATGGCATCACGAGGAAGGATAAACAATACTGACTGTTCAGTGAGTTGTACTTAACAGCCCATGTGGCCTATACTAAATGCTTCAATTTTCATACCTTAGTGCCTGAGAATACATTTAGGAGCAGGGAGGTGTGTATGCAGCCCTTAGAGTCCAGGAACAGGACACCTCTGGAAATAATCCCAGGGGTGGAACCCAGCATTTACCAGCTGTATATTTTTAGGTCTGCAGGGGGATAAGGATTTGTAACACAGTGTCAAAGAAAGTAACTTGTTTTGCAGAGAGGAAGATGTTATTGACCTTCCCAGAGAAAGTGAGTGGATGCAGGGGCATGTAGTATTATTGTTCTCTTGGTGGTTCCATCTGTGTCAGGACTGCTTTCAAGGCAGGCCCTTAAGTGGCCCTAGGATCTGTAGAAGCTTTAGATTTGTGGTTTCTTTCCTTCTTCCTCTTTTTTTTTTTTTTTTAAACATTAAAACCCTGAGTCTCTTAACTCTAAAAACTGATGGAAAGGGAGACAAGGAAAAAAGAGGGAACGTAGAGACAGGGGAGGGAGAGAGGACAGGAGGAAGGAAGAGAAACAGTAAATAAATTCTCGTAATGAGAATATCATTACAGTGACATTTTTTTCAAAGGCAAGGGGTTTAAGGACACATTTTTGGGGTAATAAATAGAGCACACTTTGTGGCCATTTTCTGGTTTCCCTTTTGTAGCTGGTCATTAATGCAGAAGGAACGTGGGGGCAGAAACATGATTTAATTCCTGTGATACACCCATGTTGATGGCAAGGTATTAAAGGGGGCTTCCGGGGAGAAGCACCTTTGCACCCTCCGGGCTGTTGCATCCTCCCCATGCTGGAACTCCCTGATGTACCGAAGCCCTCTGCGTCTTCAGATTAACGCTGAACTCTGCGAGCAGCCCACCCACCTTTCCTTGCAAGGTGCACAGCTTCTGCGTGCTCCACGCTGGTGACCTCCGTGCCGTTGACAGCCAGCACCACATCTCCGATCTGGAGCCCGGCTTCCTCCGCGGCGCTGTCTGTAAATGGACAGACAACAAGGGTCTCATTGAGGAGGGGTCCCAAATTGAGTGCCCTGCTGTTTGTCCTCTTTTTAAAAGGCTCTTTCTCTAAAGGGCCTTTCTTTCCAACTTTAGACAATTGCCTCTGTCATTAATAAGAAGGAAAACGCTATCCTCGCCGCCTCCCTTTCATTTCCTGCGCGCAGTTTCTTTGCACATTCAGCCAGGCGTCTGCATGGCCTCTTTGCAGTATAATAGCCAGGCTGCTCAAAAACTCAATCTATTCATCCACCAGAAGGTTGAACTGCTAGTTCTCATTCCTTCATTGCTGCTAGGTCTCTTTGTAACCCTGAGAAAATCACTTAACCTCAATATCTTCATCCATAAAGAGGGGGGTGGGGGCAGGGCTTCTCTGCAGGATTGTTGAGGGAACAAGTAATTGAAATACTTATGAAGTTGTGGCAAAAACAGATCTTGGAGTAGTCGGGGGGGTGGAAAAAAAAGAAATAGAGAGCTTCTTTTACTTTGATTGTAGAGGCTCCTTTCTGAGACATCTCAGAAAGGAAACCGAAAATAGTCTAAGCCTTAGGATTTAGGCTTTGGAAGGTGGGGAGGACCTCTCCAAAGGCTATTTATTTTATCTCCTGGTTTTCTAGCATCTGCACTTACTGTAACATACCTAATATTTCTAAGGGTAAGAAAGGGCGTAATAAGCCATTTCAAGGTTAATTCATTTTAAATAAGCTCTCCGATATATTGGACCAAGATTCATGCTGTAGCAGTTTAAATCCATTTTTTCCCCTCTTTTAGATCAGCTTAAGCTTATTTCCTCTTCTTTAATGGTTTTTAATGACTCTAGCTTAAAGGTTTTTTTTAAGTTTTTAATTTTAAGTCCTGTATAGTTAACACACAGTGCTATATTACTTTCAAGTGTACAATGCAATGAGTCAACAATTCTGTACATTACACATTACACAGTGCTCATCACAAGGGTCCTCCTTAATCTCCATCATGTGTTTAACCCGACCCCTCCACCCCTATCTCCCCTCTGGTAGCCATCAGTTTGTTCTCTGTAGTTAAGAGTCTGTTTCTTAGTTTGTTTGTCTCTTTCTTTCTTCCTTTGCTTATTTATTTTGTTTCTTAAATTCTATACATGAGTGAAATCATATGGTATTTGTCTTTCTCTGACTGACTTATTCCACTTAACATCACACTCTTTAGCTCTAACCATGTTGTTGCAAATGTCAAGATTTCATTCTTTGTTATGGCTGAATAATATTCCATTATATTTATATCTTTTTTATCCATTCGTCTATCAGTGGACACCTGGGATGGTTCCATATCTTGGCTATTGTAAATAATGCTGCAATAAACATAGGGGTGCATCTGTATTTTCAAACTAGTGTTTTCATATTCTCTGGGTAAATACCTAGTAATGTGATTACTAGATCATAAGGTAGTTCTATTTTTAACTTTTTGAGGAACTTCCATACTGTTTCTTGACAGTGGCTGTACCAATTTAGATTCCCACCAATAACAGGCTTTGGAAGATGGGGAGGCTTCCTTTTTCTCCACAGCCTCATCAACACTTGCTGTTTCTTGTGGTTTGATTTTAGCCATTCTGATGGGAGTGAAGTGATATCTCATTGTAGTTTTGATTTGGGATTTCATTGATCATCAGTGATGTTAGCATCTTTTCATGTATCTGTTGGCCATCTAGATGTCTTCTTTGAAGAATATCTGTTCATGTCTTCTGGTCATTTTTAAATTTGATTATTTCTTTTTAGCTTTTTTTTTATGTTGAGTTGTATCAGTTCTTTATATATTTTGGATACTAACTGTTTAGTGGATACATTATCTTCAAATATCTTCTCCCATCAAGAGGTCACCTTTTCATTTTGTTGATTGTTTCCTTTGTTCTGCAGAAGCTTTTTATTTTGATGCAGTCTCAAAGTTTTGTTTTTGTTTTTGTTTTTTTCCTTATATTTCCCTTGCCTCAGGAGACATATGTAGAAAACTATTGCTCTGGCTGATATTAGAGAAATTACTGCCTCTGCTCTCTTCTAGGCTTTTAATATTTTAGGTCTCACATTTAAGTCTTCAATCCATTTTGAGTTTATTTTTGTGTATGGTGTAAGAAAGTGGTCCAGTTTCCTCCTTTTGCATGTAGCTGTCCAGTATTCCCAACACGATTTGTTGAAGAGAATGTCTTTTTCCCATTGCATATTTTTGCTCACAAGAAAAGTGAGTAAAAAGCATCCAAACTAATAGGAAGAAGTATTTTACTAGCAGATGACATGTTACTATATATAGAAAATCCTAAAGATTCTACCAAAAAACTACTAGAAGTGGTAAATGAACTTAGTAAAGTAGAAGGATACAAAACCAATGTACATAATTCTGTTGCATTGCAGCTAAAATGATGTAGCAGAAAGAGAAATTAAGAAAACAATCCTATTTACAGTTGCACCAAAATAATAAAACACCTGGAAATAAACTTAACCAAAACACACACACACACACACACACACACACAAAAACAAACAACCCTACAAAACACTGATGAAAGAAATTGAAGATGACACAAAGAAACAGAAAGACAGTCCATGCTCATGGATTGGAAGAACAAATATTGTTCAAATGTCTGTATTACCCAAAACAATCTACACATATAATGCAATCTCTATTAAAATACCAACAGCATTTTTCACAGAGCAAGAACAAATAATCCTAAAATATGTAAGGAACCATAAAAGATGCCAAATAGCCAAAACAATCTTGAAAATGAAAACAAAAACTGCAGTATCACAATTGCAGACTTCAACTTGTATTATAAAGCTGCCGTAATTAAAACAGTAACATGCTGGCACAGAGATGGACACATAGATCAATAGAAGAGAATAAAGAGCCCAGAAATTAACCCACAATTATACGGATAATTAACTTTTGACAAAGGAGGAAAGAAAAAGCAATGCGAAAAAAACTGTCTTTTCAACAAATGGCATTGGGAACATGGACAGGTACATGCAAAAGTGTGAAACCTGACCATTTTCTTATACTATACACAAAAATAAACTCAAAATGAATTAAGGATTTAAATGTAAGACCAGGAACCATAAAAATCCTAGAAGGGAGCATAGGTAGTAATTTGTTTGACTTAAGCCATAGCAATATTTTCCATTTCTTCTTATCTTAGATCTTAGTCCTAGGTGCATGTTCATGGACTTGCAGAGCATTATGCAATATTGGCTGTCATTATCTAAAGTGTCCTCAAAGACTTTTAATCTTAAAGCATGACTCAATTGGTGAGGTAACATGACTTTGAATATTTTTAGCTATGACTAAGGTTTGTCTAAGCCTCTTTATAATAGTAAGGGGAGGTCTTCTGTGCTCAAATAAGCAGTGGCTGATCAACATAGGAAGGTTAAGTAAAAAGTAATAATTGATATAGTCTTCACTTACATAATATCATCCATACAACCAATTAAAATCTCTTGATGGTTGATCCTTTGAATAAATTCCTCCCATAGTCTTAAAGGGTTCAAAGAACTTGCTCATGGCAATGCCTTCTGAATTGAATTCCAAAATGATATATATGTCAAGAAACAACTTCTTACCAATTTTTATACTCCCTGGGGTAACCATATCTGATGTCTTATATATAGTAGTCTTCTAGTTAATACACGGTGAATGAACAAATGGATGACCTAAAAATTATACCTTCAAGAAACTTAGAATTACACTGGGGAAGATAAGACATGCACAATCAAAAAGAAAAACAACTTTGCGATTTGATGAGTGGCAAGTATAAAATAAATAACAAAGATAATAGGTATTGTAAAACTTCAGAAAAGGGAATTCTCACACTTCCATCAGAGTAGTTAAGAAATGCTTTTCAAAGAAGGTGGCATTTTGTCTGACCTTGATGAATACACAGATTCTTCTTATAGGGGAATAATGAAAGAACATGGTGGCTAAGAATGCTGGGTCGTCACAAACCCAATTCCTCTTCTGTCTGGGATCATGGTTGGACAGATTTTCTCAGGCTCTCTTGCTGCTGGGTAGGCAATATGATTGAGCTCTAGCCATTGGAATGTGGATAGAAGTGGTGTGTGCCATGTCCAGGCCTGGCCCATAAAAACATCCAATGGACCACCCTTCATATTCTTTCCCCATCTTCCTACCAGATGCAGATGCTTTAAGAACAAATGAATTTGGATCTTGAAACATTATGTGGGGCAAAGCCACCTTCCAGCCAAGAACATCTACAATGGACAATTAATGTGAAAGACTAATGAGGCTTTATTATCTTAACTCATTAATACAGTTTTGTTGCCAAAGCTAGCATAATCTCAAATAGCTATCCATGAAGGAAGAGTTTTTTGAGCAAAGTTGCATGAGCAGAATGTTTTAAGACATGCCAAAAATTTAGTGACTCAGAGCAACTGCAGCAGAGGCTGTAGGTGGGTAGAGGCAGTGTGGAGGATAAGGCTGGAAAGATAGCCAGTCCGTAAAGGGTCTTGAGTATAAAGATGAATTTGTACTTGATACATCAACAGTGGAAATCCATTAACAGTTTGTGAGCAGAAAACATATATGCAGTGGTTTTTAGAAGATTAATTTAGAATGGGAAGAGATTAAGATAAGCAAGTCTATTATTATTATAAGAATTAAATATAATCTTGCAATATGACTCTGGAAATAAGAGCTGGAAATGAATGGGAGGTGTTACATGCTATCATAGGACAGAAAACTCTTCATTGTACTTATTTGCATATCTGTCTTTCTACCCTTAATGGAATATATGCAGCTCAGGGACTTATAAATTTTCATATTTGTTTATTTAGGTATTTCTCATGCCTAATAATCTCTGGCACATGGTAGGGGCTTGAAGAAGTTGGCTGAAGGTATTTGTGTGTTTTTTGATAAACTGAAATAACCAGGAAAGAAAAAATAGAAAATGTTCATTGAGCTGGTAGAAAAAATAACTAGAAACCTAGGAAATGAGAAGGGCCTGAGAAATTGATTTAGAATTTATAAGTAAAGGGACAAGTATAAAGAAAAAAGTAGAAGAGCTGAAGAAGAACATAAAGAAGGTGCAAGCAGATCCTAGAGAACATGGAAGCAAGAATATAAGATAAGTAAAAGTAAGAGAAGAATTTTAAGGTGGAGGAAATGGTCAACGGTTGTACAGTAACAGCACAAAAATAACCACAATGATAGCATTTTAAATCCTAGTCTATTCGAGAAGTCAAGAACAAGGATCAAGAAGTGATTAAATCTCAAGATGGGAAAGTAAATGATATTACATAATTTTAAGGCGTAGGATGGAAATGGAAGACAGAGGTTTGAGCCGTTGGTGCTGATCAGTACATGGTGAATGATTAACCAAATAGAGTCATACACTGATATCATCAAAGGTAGAAGACTTTGATGAAAGGTCTTCTCTCCCAAGTAAACAACAACTTTTTGACTTGAATAACCCATCAATGTGGAAATAACTTATTTTTTAACAACTTTGTTAAGTTATAATAAGCATACCATATATTTCACCCATTTAAAGTATAAAATTGAATAGTCTTCGGTATATTCATGGAGTTGTGCAACCCTTACCACAATCTAATTTTAGATAATTTTTGTTACCCCAGAAACTCCATAACCATAGCTGTAGATCTATTTACCCCAACCTCTCAGTTCTAGGCCACCCTGGGCCTCTATGGCCTTGTCTATTGCAGACATTTCATGTAAATGAATTTGTACAGTACTTATTCTTTTGTGTTTGGCATCATTCACTTAGCAAAATATTTTCAAGACTCATCCACATTGTACCAAGCACTATATTCCTTTTAATTGATGAATAAATGTTTTATTACTAGAGTCTAGCACATTTTGTTTATCCATTCATCAGTGGACTGAAATTTGTGTTGTTTTCACTTTTTGGATAAATAATGCTGCCGCGAGAATTTGTGCCGTGAGAATTTGTGCACAAGTTTTTTTGTGGATACATATTTTCATTTGTCTTAGGTATATACCTATAATGGAATTGCGGGGTCAAAGGGTAACTCTGTATTTAATTATTTGAGGAATGAGCAGACTATTTTCCAAAGTAGCTGTATCATTTTACATTCCCATCAGCCCTGCATGAACATGGTGAGTTTCTCCACATTCTTGCCTGTATTTGTTATTTTTGACTTTTTGATTATGACCATCCTAGTGGGTATGGAGTGGTATTTCATTGTGGTTTCTTTTGCATTTCCCTGATGACTACTGATATTGAACGAGTGTGTGTGTGTGTGTGTGTGTGCACGCGCGCGCGCACATGTGCGTGTGTACACACACATGTGTGCTTATTGGCTATTTGTTTATCTCTTTTGGAGAAATCTCTACTCAAATCCTTTGCACATTTTAAAATTGGATTATTTATCTTTGTATTATTTTGTTTTGCAATGAAAATTATTCTTGTTGTAGAAAATTATTTCTGCAGTGTAACCCTTCTTGACAGCTCATTTGATTGCTTTTAGCTATAATTATAGATTGCATTGACTATGTTCCCCTATTCTGCAATGCAACCTACAAATTTTCCCTTTATTAATCATGGTGAGAGTTTGAGGCAGTAGGGCTTCTTGGAGGAAGGAGGTATTTCAAAGTGACCCTGTAATATACCACACAGTATGTAATCTACTTGAGGCCATTCTAGGGAGCAGATGGAAGTATATATATCCTGTATTAGACAGAAAGGATTGAGGTGGTAGGAAAAAACCATGATTTTCTAAGTTTGTTTCCCTAATAGGACCCTTGACTGTATAGTTTTAGGTTTATTATAAAGAGTTAAATGCTGAGCTACTCCATCCTTTGATGCATATTTACATATAATGGAGGAACTGAAAAACTTATAATTAAAAGGGGGGGGGCTCATCTTTTCATTTAAAAAAAAATTGTACTATAACAGTAGCATTTTAAATTCTACAACTTCCAGAAAAATGGGCCTGTCCATAATTTCCTCTATGGTTTACACAACCCTAAATGTATAGTTTTCTTTTCAAGTTTGCTTGGTATCAAAGTTGGAACATCTGTTTCTTTTGTTTATGCCAACAGATCTCATAAGCATTTAGGCTTTCATAGAAAATGTTCATGCAAATGCCAGCCGGGTGTGGGCAATTAGTTATGTAAGCTACAAGCAAACTCCCTCTCTGTAGAGTTATGGATAATCACTTCCATCCCACCTACAGGTCTCCCTGCTTTATCTTTCTCTCTTCAGTGTGTAATTAAGCCTTTCTAGTGCATCCCGAACAATGTTTTGTGGTGTGAATGAGATTTTCAGAAGTGCAGAAAATACGTGTAATTTTAAAGTCCCTCAACCCCTCATTTAGCAGATTTGACTAGACAATGGATTTCAGAGGTTGCTCCTCAGCATTGAGGAGTACATTTAAAAAAAAAAGAGAGGAGTAGACTCAGCAGCTACATGAATCCTTGCCAGGGCAGCACTTTCTGATGTTGAATAAAATCCTAGGTTAACTCTGTATTATACAGTTTCTGCTACTGTAGAGATCCTTCGGCTCTTCCTTTTACAAAACCTCAGGGCCTCCTAAATACAAAGTCACTTGCAAGGCAAACATTGTGATTTGTTTTCCATTTGGATGGACGAGACACAGTTAATGTTCTCATTGGAACAGTTACAAAAGGCATCAGAAAATAAAGAGATTATTACGTTTTATTAAACTGCTTTTAGTTATTTTATCTTGAAAGACAGGTATGGAAAGTGTTCTGGATGTTTTGTAAAAATCTGATTCAACTTATCAAGTCAGACCTGTTTGACTTTTAAAGGGTAGTCCTTTTTATTTTCCTTATGAGTTTTATTTCTTTGTTTAACACTGATCTTTTAAAGTCAGAGGTAGAAAGAAGAGAGTAGGGAAAGGGCAAGAGGGAGTGGGAGGGAGAAAATGGAGAAAAAGAAGGAGAGGAGAAAATAGAATGGGAAGACGGGAAACATCCATGAATACGTTCCCTATGAATAAACATTTATTTCCTTAAAAACAGAGGTCTTTGAAAAACATAGTAAAAACTCAGAAGAGACTCTATGATAACAACTTGCCTATCTTTGTGTCTATGTAAAAATAATTAAGCCAAAAATTATTTTTTACTTTTGGTAATTTGAAGGGCACTAGAGGTCAAACAAGGTTGACTCTGGCAAAATTCCTCATTTTTATCTTTGGTCCCATGACTTCCTCTTTTGCGCTCCACCCCACACTTACTTGGGGTCTATGCTTCTACTGCCAAATTCCACCATGTGGGTAAAACCCCTCTCTTCCACAATCATTAAGGGATTTATTTGCTAAATAATCACTTACATATTTGATTAACTGATTAGAATTTAATGAAAAAATGAAAAAAGAACTTCAGTTGACATTCATTCACATAAAAAAGTAAAAATATACCCATGCATTTTCATTTTAATATCTAATTACAGAACAAAAAGGCTTTTCCCCCAGTTCAAAGGACTTTCAGCTTAATAACTTGGCCCTTTGCTTTCCTATAAACATGTTAGAATCTCACTGAAAAATTTCTTTACCATTAAAACTAAAGCAAAAACAAAAGCAGCTACTCTACTAGAATTTTTTTTTAAAGATTTTTATTTATTTATTTGACAGACAGATCACAAGTAGGCAGAGAGGCAGGCAGAGAGAGAAAGGAGGAAGCAGGCTCCCCACTGAGCAGAGAGCCTGATGCGGGGCTCGATCCCAGGACCCTGGGATCATGACCTGAGCCAAAGGCAGAGGCTTTAACCCGCTGAGTCACCCACGTGGCCCCTCTACTAGAATTTTAATGAGGATTCCACGTATAGATCAGTTTAAGGCAGAACTGACATCTTTCAATGTTAAGATTTAAAAATGATACTTAAGTTTTTCCTGGTGTTAATTCAGGTGCTCTTTAATGTCTTTATTATTTTCCAAGTAGTATTCAGTATACATTTATTAGAACTATCATTAGACCTCCTATATGGAGGTCTTCGATCTACACTGCCCAGACATGCCTTCACCTGCCACACTTTCTGATAGTCTTACCTCATGCTGAGGTTACATTGTCACCAGGAAGTCACCAATTCCAGCCACTGACTGAATTTGGAGGGTGTACTAGAGCCAGGCTCATTCTGGCCAAGGCAAGACTTCTTGAAATAACACTCTGCTCTGGGGCTTCCTATCAGCCTGTCTCAGGATTTTTCAGAGTTACACTGCAGCTTGAGGTTCTAACTATGTAATCCTGATTCCTTCTCTGTCTCCACTCACATGTGCCAGACCTCCATTGTGAAGCCTTCAGAAACTTTTCCTATGTATGCTCTCTTTCTTTTGTCTGTCATAGTGATTTCCTCCATTCTTTTGCACATCTACTTTCATATTCATGACTATTTCTCAGACTATAGGAGCTGAGAAAAAGGACCTCCTTTTATTACCTTAAACAACTTTGCATCAATTCCCAATTTACTGATGTTTCTGTAAACCATGGGAAGGCTCATTTGAAACTGTCAGGGTAAGATTTCTGATGAACGGAAAATAGAGATGAGAAATAGTGAAGAAGATAAACCATGCTTGCAAGCCTATGAGGCAGGCTCAGGCAGAGGAGAGAAATTCTAAATTGGATAAAAATGCAAAAATCTTGATTATTACACTAGAATAACCTATAGCTCTATGATTACTGTATGGACTTTTAATGACAAAACAACAGTGCTTTTATTGTTTAAGAGAGACTATATAAAATTAAGATCCATCCCAGAACTCACCCGGAGCAACAAAAAGTGGGTCGGTAAGTTATGCTTAATGGAGAGTATTAAGAAAAAACTATTTTATGTAACACACTGAATCCTACTTAACCATAAACAGGTATTTGGGATAATGTCAGTTTAGCAGTTTAACTAAGAGGAGTTGATGTGGTTTTTAAAGTATTGGACATTTTTCTTAACAATTGAGAATGGACTAGGTCCATGCATTCAAAGGCAATTCCTTGATAAGAATAATAAAATTTTTAAAGAATGGGAATCGATGGAAATAATAAACCAAGAAGAGACAGACCACCTTTGTGTGTATTAGATAACACTTTGTTGGTTTGTGTGACTTGTGTTGTCTCTCTGTGGGTGCAGAGTGTCGTGGCGGCAGTACGACTTGAGGCTGAGTTCCTTGACGTCCTCTCACATCTTCTTCATCTCTTCTCCATTATGTGGTGGCTTGAAATAGGTAGAGCAGCATTATTCTACTCTCAAGTCTGGAGCGTACCCTGGTTTCCTAGCAACTCAGGCAGGCAATGTTATCCCCTTGCATTGGGCGTAAGTGAAATAGTTCACATTGTTCTGTAGGGGCCCAGAAACCAGAGGACATTTGAGGGTTGGAGCCCATCCCCTCTCTTTTTATGACTCTGATGTGCCATTAGAAGACTAGAACTGCAGAAATCATTTTGAATCCAAATGGGAAGCTTGTAACACCAAGGAAATTGGGGTCAAAGAATTCATACCTTTGATAAAATTGAGCTACAGAAACAAATCATACACCTACGCTAAGAACCTTCAACTTTTGTGAGTCAATCAACCCCCTTCATTGCTTAAACCATTTTCAGTCAGATTTCCTTCGGAGTTGCAACAGAAGGTCCTAACTGATAGAAGCCATAGGGAAAGAACTCTGTTTCCAGGGGCAGAAATTCTGAGATCTGAATCTGGGAGTTGTCGTGATAAAGTTGTGTAACTTTAGGCCAGTTGCTTAACCAGTTTGAGCCACCATATATTCATTCATTAAATGGAAGTGATAATGTCAAGTTTCAAGTTCTGTTGCATAGATTACATGGGAGAAAGTATATCAAAGTATATCATAGATTACATGGGAGAAAGTATATCATAACAGGTATCCAATGAATATGATGGCTTTTATATTTAAAGTAAATTTGATTTCCATTTTGATATTATAAATTAGCAAGTAAATTTCCTGTTAGAAAACATCAATGAATGTGTAATAGATATCCAAGTTACTTAGCACTAAGTTAATCCCCTCTGGCTTAAAGGAGACTAATCCTCTATATTACACAAAATCTATGCCATTGATCACCCGGCGTAAGTGGTAACTTGTACAAAGAACTTTCCTTAGGAAAGCTTCTAAAATGATAAAACTTCCTTGTTGCATTAGGAATATTTCACATTCTACTTGGATACTCAGTATTTCTTCTATTCTCATGCACTGAGAATTGATTGTTAAATTCTGTTCATGTAAAAAAAATAGGTGATTGTCTGAGTCCACTGTTTCCCACGGGCGTCCCCCAGGACCGTGGAATGCCGGACTAGGAGGCGACGATTTCACGTGCTCAGCTCTCACCCCTCTGGCCTTTACCCAAGCTGAGTAGCCATCCACTTTTTTACAGATATGAGGACACATTCCCAGTGGAATCACAGAACATACAATGGAGGAACACCTGAATGCTGAGAAGCAAAGGAAAATGAAATGTGATCCTGGGTGATAATGGCACCAGAGAAGGAATTATGGCACCAGGCCAAGGCAGGAAGGGTTGTCAGGGAGGTGGTACTCCTCCCTTCCTTCTGCCCCATACTGCCCCAGCCTTTAGCCCTAAGGTTCTCAGAGTCTTCCAACAAGCATTTTGGAGCATCTCCTCTGTTGCCTGAAGACACTGCACAAAGTACTGAGGATAAAATGATGTATAAAATAGTTCCTGACCTTGGTGAATTCATAGTGTAGATGGGGACCATAATGTAATTCAGAGATCCCCCAGTGGACCTGGGCCTCCCTCTGTGATAAGCTCATTAGGCCTTTCCTAATGCAACATGCTGGCTGTAGATATCTTTATCTTTTAGTCCATCCAATCTTAGTCTTCTAGCTCTAATTTTTTCATAGCATTGATCTCAGATTATTCACCTGGTATACAGATCAGGGAGCAAAGGATCTAACTTTGTTTAGGTGTTTGTGAATTTCTAATTTGCTTGTTAGGAAAGAAGGGAATCCGAGAAGCTGTAAGAGAAATAATTTAGGGAGAATGGAACTCCTCCCAGAAAGGATTAGAGACAAATAGATTGGCAACTGTTGCCTCTGTAAAACCATTCTTCTCTCCAGAGCGTCAGCCCTGTTTCCACAGCTACAGGTAGGGCTCTTCTCTGTAGGGAGACCAAGGCCCTGTTGCGACCAGGGGACCATGTTCCACAGGGGAAAGCATAGTCCTTTAGAAAGTATTTGACTATGATGTGGGCACTTTCAATCACCATGAGTTTTTGATAGACCGAGATTTAGAAATTGCTTCTATTGCATGTGTATGTTTTATGGGACTGTATCAAAGGCTACTTATTATCTCGTGTGAAGTTGGATTGAGTTGTTCTGGTCTGAATGAAAGCTGCTATAGTGAGACAACTTACTAGCGTCCACTTCAGTTACCACGATTGGTTTGGAGAATTGAATTCGGAATCCCCAGGGATAATCACCAGTTCCTTTGAACAGTCTCACCGTTCGCTCGCGAACTAAAGAGGAAGCAAAGAGGGCATTCTTTTGAGTTACTCTTTAGATACCACAAATATGATTGTAAAAGTAGCTAGTATTTATTGCTAGTTTATGACATGCCAGACCTAATAAAAATGTTTTAACCACTCACTAGTATTATCTAATTTAATCTTTATGACAGCCTGTTACTCTTTTTGTAGAGAGGAAGAAACTGAGGCACAGAGAGGGTTTTTTGTTTTGTTTTGTTTTTAAGAGAGAGAGAGTGTGTGTGTGTGGTGGGGGGGCTCCATGGGGTGGGGAGAATCTTAAGCATCTGCCCAGTGCAGATGTGGAGCTTGATCTCATGACCTTGACATCATGACCTGAGCCGAAATCAAGAATTGGATCCTTAACTGACTGAGCCACCCAGGTGCCACAAGACACAGAGAGGTTAAACAGTTTGCCTGAGTCACATGGTGAGTAAGGGGCAGTGCCCACCACCCCAAGGCAGTATGATTCCCAAAAGGCAGCTGAGCCTTACAGGTCTGAGTCACTCAGATCCATAAACAATAGGACATCTGTTGCAAAGTTCTACATGGAAATAAGAAAACAGAATCCTCAGCTGTATATTTAACTCTTACAGGACCCAGGGAAGCCTGAACAACTGAGTTTCCCGGAATAAGCAGGAACTGCTGGGTGGACTTTACAGATATTTTTAACTATATGGTTGTGCTGTATTGAAGGTAGTTCCAGAGACTTCACAGTAAGAATTCATGCATTTTTACATTAGTCTAATGACCTTTAATAATGTGGTCCTGTTATTTCTCAGTCTGCTTTTCCATGTATCTTTTCCCTTTTCCTCCTGCTACTTTCACAGCATCTTTTCTGTATATACATAGGGCTCTGGGTGTGTGTGGTGTGTGTGTGTGTGTGTGTGTGTGTGTGTGTGTGTGTGTTTATTTCATCTTCTCCTCACCAATGAGTTTGGTTTATTCATAACTTCAGCTCACTTGTGGACCCTCTTGAGTTTTCTCTACCTCAACTCAAGGCCTTTTCACTTCTGTGCTCACTACCATAAGGGCTTCTTCAAATTTCTGAAAGTGAGAATCTCATCGGGTGAAAACATCTCTGCTCATAACTGTTTGGGCTGTTACTCTTTGGAGGCAACAAAAGGGCAGGATTATAAGGCAGAAAATATGTCTCCGCAGGACTGTTCTTTTTGTGGCAGGACAATTCACATAATGGGAGATGTGGATATTGTAAGCAGTTTGTCTTTTACTGTATATTGACATCTTGGTTTTTATTTAGAAAAAAAATTTATGCCTAAGTCATACTAGAATATAAAACTGAAATAAAACTCTGAAGGGCCTACGTGATCTCAAAAAGATTCATTTTTTTCAGTGCTGACAAAGTTATCCCATGAAGAATGTTAAACAAAAGTCTTCAAAATACTGAGTGTTTAGCTATATTTAAGGTCAAATTCACCAGAGAGAACCACTCACCCAATACTGGGAGAATTAATCTGTCTCCACAAATGATACTTTATTGTGGCATACTTTATTGAATGATTTTATTAATTTTTCTATGTTAATATCTAAAAATGATAAAGAATAAATCATAATAAAATATAATGATAAACTCCCTACGCGCTACACATGAATTATTGGTAATAGGCCTATTGTTAAGTCTGTAGGGGACTAACTGTAAAATAAGAATACTCCTCTAAAAAAGAAAAAAGAATACTCCTCTATTCATAAGGACAGGGCAAATTCACACCTTAAAACTATAATTTAATAGTATCCCCTTTTATTAAAAAATAAGAGTACATTAGAATTTATGGGTAACATAAATTCTGCTGCTCTCCAACCCTTCTTTGATATTTTGGTATTTCCCTTCTCACATCTCAGAGGGTTTGAGATCTTCCTCCAGATTAGAGATCAAGGACATTTCCTCCTTTCAGGGTTGCATCGTCTTTAGATCCATATTCAAAGGCTATTATGGAATGCCTAATGTAGGCAAATTATAGATAGAATTAGAAGCAATTAAGAGGCCAAAGGAAGGGCACCTGGGTGGCTCAGTGGGTTAAGCCTCTGCCTTTGGCTCAGGTCATGATCTCAGGGTCCTGAGATCAAGCCCTGCATCGGGCTCTCTGCTCAGCAGGGAGCCTGCTTCCCCTCTCTCTCTGCCTGCCTCTCTGCCTACTTGTGATCTCTCTCTCTGTCAAATAAATAAACAAAATCTTAAAAAAAAAAAAAAGAGGCCAAAGGAACTCTTATGAATTTAAAAGGATTGACTTAACAATTACATTTTGAGTGGGAAAAGATCTTACTCCAGGTTTCTACTTGATGAGAAACTTATTCCTTGCCATCTGATAGATGATCTGGGTGGGTGAGTCCCTGATCTTTGGAGATACTATTATTATTAATTTACATTACAGTTTAAAGATTTCTGATTACAAAGTTTGTAAGAAGATGTGCCGTTATTTTATTAAATTTTCTCTCAGGTATTCTGAAGTAAATGAGTAGGGTTTTTTTAAATGAAATTTCCTATAAGAAGTTACAAATATAGTAAAAAAAATTAGGCAATATGTCCGAATGTGTTTGGATGTGACCTTCTGCTTGGTCGTCCAGTGAACAAAAATATCTGCTAAAAACAAGGAAATAAGTGTCTCTGTCTTTAGTGATCCATTATAGCCTAATAGTGGAAGTTATTCATTCATGAACATTTACTGAATATCGACCAGGTGTCCAGGTGTTTTCCTTTGGGTTACGACTGTAGTGGTAAAGATGGACAAGAGACTTCTTCTCATGAACTTTTCATGCTGGACACTGGCTGCCAAAATTGGCATGCGTTTAAAGAGAGGAAGGATAAAATCTCTTCATATGCATTAATGAAGGAATGTTTAACTTTCCAAAATGTCTGAAGAAAATACAGTTTTTCTGTTGTTGAGAACAGTATTAGGAAAACATGCCGAAGTTCCTGGGAAGGCACTAGTGTAACCCAGCCCTAAAACTCTGTCCTCTGCTCTATTCCATGCTCTTGGGAAGATTTCCATCATTTCTTTAATTTCCTTTTGGCAGTCATTTTATATCACTGTTTTGATTGCCATTTACTGGATCTCAGAATAATTTAAGGGACAGAAATAAGAAATTCAAGGACACAGAAATGGATATTTTCACAATCTGTAACAGGCTGGTAGCCAATCAGGGCAGAAAGAAAATCAGAAATCCTATTTCTGACCTCTGTAGAAATCATTTCTAACATCCCCACTTGTCAAAACGTTTTGCTCCCTCTAGGTTACCCTCTTGATACCGTCTTCTGCTTTTGACAGATTGATTACCCAACAGATATTTGTTTAATGGAATATTTTTATTGTGTTGACTCAAATCAAATCATGTTTGTTGTTTTGTTTTTGTATTACATGAGACTGTGAAGATAGCTACTGCTTTCAAGGCTTCGGTGATGGTGCCTTTTTTTTTCCTTCAATCAGGCAAATTGAATGTCAACAATGTATGCAAAAGTATAAACAATTCAATGAAGTCTTTAAATGGTGAACTCAACTGTAGCATTCTCCTGTGGGAGACGAGACAATCAAAATGTTTTGCAATATGTTCCCCTCCCATTCTCAAGACAATTTTCTCATATTTTAAGATTTGCAGGCCTGGTTTCCCCTGCCACTGTCTGGTGGATAATCTATGAGTGCCACACAGCTGCTGAAAAGCCACAAATGAATGTCATTGTCTTTTCAGAGACTCTGTGCGTACATCTTCAAGTAATTTATCCCCTCAAATAACACACTTCCTTGGAATCATCTTCTTAGATGTAAAAGTGCAAATGAAGGTAAATATTTCCATAAACATAACACCACTCATATATTAAAAATACCTTAAATTTTTTTTTTGCTCCCTCAATATGCTTTTTTTTTTTTTTTTTTTTTTTTAATTTGAGAGAGAGTGTGTGTGTGCACTCAAGTGAGCACAAGTGTGGGGGGAGGAACAGGGGAGAGAGAGAATCTTAGCCCCTGAGTCGGGGCTAGATCCTAGAACCCTGAGATCATGGTCTGAACCAAAGTCAGACATTATAAGCTTAACCAATCAAGCCACTAAGGCACCCCTCAATATAATTTGATAGTGATGCAAACCTTTACCTAGTTCTCTAACTTCTAGAAGAGCTCTTTTAGGGGATATAGATCGATTTATTTTTTAAATCATTCTTACAAAATACAGGCTGGTAGATATAAATTAGTATTGCAGTACCTTAAGATGACATTAGGTTAATTAAGGTATTTTTTAGTTAAAAACTATTCATTTGCCTTCAGCTCACCTCTCCTCTTAATCTTCGCCTTCTTCTGCTGATATCTCAATGTCATGTAGTTAAGAACATAAGCATCTGCTAACACTTCAAGTAAGAAAGATCAACTGCTGCATTCTCGAACTAAGTTTCAGTCCAATAAATGGTATTATGAAACTCACTGGCAGCATTTAAACATTTTGTTTTTCTTAGGTGTGATATGTATATCACACATAAGATTTTCTTTGGCAAAACTGAACAAAAACACGTGTATGTGGATATGTATATGCACATATATATGAGAGTATATATGTATGTGTATGTCTGCAACTTTTGGGCAAAATTGAAGAAGTTTTCATTTTTTTAACTAAAGCAAATAATAGTGAATCAACCAAACACTTTATTTTTTGATGACCATAAGCAGTTGTTGAAATAGTGATGATTGTACTTTCTCACAGATATCATGTATTAGTACTAGCCAAAACACTGTGAGGGAATAATTGTATTTACTCATCGCATGTTTTCATACCTGCCTGCTATAAACAAAGAGGCAATAAATATTCATAAATCTAGTGAGTATCTTAAGTAACAGCAATTGTTTAGAATTCATAGAAAATATGTATGAATATATACAAATGTATGTGAATATATATTTAATATTTATCCAAAATTCTCATAAGAATTCAGAAAAACAGGGGTGAGGGGCACCTGGGTGGCTCAGTGGGTTAAAGCCTCTGCCTTTGGCTCAGGTCATGATCCCAGGGTCCTGGGATCGAGCCCCGCATCGGGCTCTCTGCTCAGCAGGAGGCCTGCTTCTCTTCCTCTCTCTCTCTGCCTACTTGTGATCTCTGTCTGTCAAATTAAAAAAAAAATAAAATCTTAAAAAAAAAAAAAGAAAAACAGGGGTGAGAGATAGCAATGTCTCTTGACCATCTTCAAGGTCAAGATGGATAGAAATAGCCAATAATAATGATCAAAAATAGAATTTCATTTCATTTTTTATAACACTGTAAGATCGGCAGAGAGGTAATAACAATAAATGACTTTTCTAAAGTCAGATAGCTGGTAGATTTCTGAATATTACTGAAATCCAGGACTTCTTATTTATTCATTCAACAATTATGTATTGGCTTCCTATGATGAGGTATGCATTGTCCTGGGTGGTTGGAATACATCAGAGAACAGATAGACAGAAATCCTAACCTCCCAAATTTTGCTTTCAGCCTGGTGTCCTTTCCCTCTACTATTCTATTACACAAATAAAAGTTAAATATTAAAATCTTTTAAAAAGTTTATTTCTAGATTCTTATCATCTATTTTAATTCTCAAAAATTCCGTTCTGAATTATTTGAATTTTAAGACTTAGAGTCTTATACTTACTAGTCAATGAATGGTTAAGCTTATCATGATATGAATATAAATAAATATTCTAAATGTACAAAATATAAAACTTGTATTTTATGCATGTGTGTAGGAACTGATTTAGATTTACAACTTTGCCTGTACTGAACATGAGAAGTACATCTTTGTAAAATCTCTCAGTTCTCACTGTGTGTCTTTAACAACTTTCACTAGTGCCTGGACCATAGTAGGCATGATATTTGTTAAATGCATTATTGTGTAGTTAATTTACAATATTATTTTCAACCTGAATCTTTGCTTGCTCGAGTTAAATTTTTAACTCTTCATCAAGGTCATTTATTTATACCAATAAGGCACAAATTTATAAAAGCTCCACATCTTAAATTTTATAGCAAAGATTGCATGAAATAATAATTTCATATATTAAAACTTGTAATTCAGGTATGAGATTTTGTAATCATTAAGCTGTTATTGCATTAAGGAAATATACATACTGTCAGTAAACTAAAAATTTCATAACAATTATGGAATCATTAGAATATTAATAAAGTCTGCAAAAGCATTTATATCATTAAATGAAGATATACTGACTAAATAATCACATTTTAAATGTGAAAAACAGGCTATAAAATCTTATGTATCAGACTGTATACATGATAATATAAAATGCATATTTCATGTATATTTAAAAACAAAACTAGACCTATGTATAATACATAATAATTAAAAAATCCAGAAACAATAAAATGGTTATATTTTGGTGTTGGAACAGTACATATTACTTATTCATACTCTCCAGTACATTTTTTAAAAATAGTATTTTTACCCCTAGAATGGAAAATATTTGACCCCTCCTACGTTAATCTTTATTTCAACTTTGGAATGACAATTCTATGTTTGAATGAGCTCTTAAAACAGTTTTTAATAGTTTCAGATTCTTTCCAAATAGTAAGAAATACACTATATATGTACACTCCAAACTCCAAAATCTCCAAACATTCCACCCTGTGTGTGCATTTTGCCAACCTCAGAAACTAGCCTGGAGCTTGGCTACAAGTTCTCTAAGGTGTTTCTTTTGTACTATAACTGTAGAGTCCTTACCAGCTACTGGACGGGGTTTTTTGCTAAGACATCTGGGACTGTCCTCCGGATTCCCGTCATCCCCTCGGAAAACCCATGCTGCTGAATGGAAATTCTCTGTGTAGAATCCTTTCTCTTCAAGATCAACTCGAAAGCCAAGATCCACAGAGCAGCCATCTTCTGAAGTGACTGAGGAGCAGAAAAGGGGTAAAGTGAATTATGCTCTGGCAAGAAAGGAGAACCTCACGTGCTAATGGGCAAAGTAGGAAAGCAGCAGAATGTGTGCAGGGGTGAAGTGTTCACTCAAGGCACAACATCATCCTTGATAACAAGGAGCTAAGTTTGTTAGTTCCCTTGGGAAAAACTTTGCTAATCCTAAAATAACATAAATAAAACAGACATTGCTTGAGGACCTACATGATGGAAGTCAGTACCTTGCAGATGGCACTGTGAATCTTTTTGTTGAGGAAAATATGGAGAAAATAATTGTTCTTAGACTTACATAGTAATACTTAGGGTCAAGAGGAAGCCATGTAAGACTGCAAATGAGAATCTTTTTCAAAACTCCAAGCACAAGGGAAGAAACCCTATTACTTTCTGTGGTTCAAAGAAGGCACTGCAGAAACATCCCTAAGAAATTCCTGTGATCCTCCATGTAGAATAAGGCATATCGGGAGGTGGTAAAGTTTCAGTCAGTAGGTTCATTCATAGCAGTTATAGGTTTCAATGTATGTGGAAGTCTCCTGGCTAGTGTGAAAGGCTGTGCTTGCGAAGCCCATAGCATCGCTTTTCTGTATTTGCTTCCAAGGGTTTCTTCGTTGCCCTGTTTCGGTAACTCATACCTGAATAAAGTCATGCCCCACATCTTTCAGTCTTTCAAGAATGCAGAATTAAGAAGCAGCATTTCAGAACTAAAATATAATTTCAAGAAAAGCCTAAATCCATGACTTGCATTTCTCACCTATCATGAGGAGGGGTGTGGTTTGAGGTCACACTATGCTTTGTCAACAATAGCAGAACAATTCTCTTTCAATCTCTCCTCATAGACTGTATACAGTTCTCCCTAGATCTTCCCTTCAAAGAAAGAGCTAAAGTCTCTTCCTTCTTCTCACATGTCTAGCATTGACCAGCTGACTTCCACTGAAGGTCTCTTTTCTTCTCACTGATTGACTCTGGAGAGCCCTCCTGAATGGTTCCAGTCCTTGGCCCTACATTTTCACATCTGCTTTCTCAGTACCAAAGACTGTAAATGTTACTTATTGTCCTGACACACAGACAAATGCAACAATAGTTTCTAGCTCATGTATTTGTTTCAGTTGCGTAGAAATGGTCATAGGTGGTATGATGACGAAGCGTGCATCAGCCTGGTCTCTTGCAGACGGTCAAGAACAAACTCCAATATCTTCACAAAAATTTATTATTGAAGTATAATTGACATACCATGTTATGTCAGTTGAACCCCAATATCTTCAATGCTTATTCTTGTAGTTCTTATTTTGTACAGCAAATGAGATTTCATGAATCATCTGATAACTAATCCACAGTTTAAGTGGTTTCAGGTGCATTCATTCATTGTTCTCTCCTTTATTGAATTGAATTAACCCAAGAGAATTGTTCTTCTGTCATAAGGAAGGTGCAAGTTAAGCACAATGGGGGTGAAACAATAAGATAGGGGAGTCATGAGGCAGTAAGAGAGTTCAGAGGACAGAGAGAACAATTCTGGATGCAGGGAAGGAGAGGATTAAAGGAAGAAGAACTTGAGGAGTGGGCAAAATCTCTGCAGAAAGATGGGGTTGTGGATTGCTAAGTAAACATGACATAGACAAGTAGACTGAGGGTGAGGAAGTAGATACTGAGAAGATAGACCATGTTGGTTGAATAAGTACACTGTTAGTGCAGAAAAATAACGGAGTGTGACATTTGAGTTTAGATGGTAGGAAAAGTAAACTAAAGAAATTATAACAATTTGTTGACCCATCTTTCTGAGGTTTAGGCCTAATTCAAAGTTGCTTTCTACATTGTACTTACTACAGTTGCAGAAGCCCTGAAGGATTTTAAAGTATGAAAGCACCTTTCCTTATTTGATTTATATCTTATATTGTTGGCCTTAAGTATTCAGTTACATTTTAATATTTATGAATATAAGGTACAGATTCCTGGGCCCATGGATTTATCTTTATTATTATTTTTTCCCCCAAGCAGTAGGTCGGTCTCTAAATTATAGTGATCTTTGTTTTTATCAGCATGCAAGAGACTGTTAAAACAGCTCACTTATTTACAAACAGATTTGATTATGTGGATGAGCGGTTTTCTGTTCATTCAGTTACCAAGACAGAGCTAATCAACATACCCTTACATAAACTGAAACATAAAATTTGTGATAAAATCCAATGAAGCAGCAAGCCACACACCTGCTGCAGCTTTGAACTTCCAGATTTCTCAACAACTGCCCCTGTGGAACTTTAAGCCAAGTAAAAAACAAATCCGAATGTACCTTTGTCACTAAAAATTTGTCTCCAAAATTTGCCTTGTGGCGATGAGCCTTTTAATAAATGAAACTTTAAAACAGAATGAGCCCTTAACATTGCCTGGTATTACTGAAATTGGATTTGAGCTTCTTTGTTCTTGAAAAACTAGAACACTTCTTTTCTTTTTTTCACTTGAGAATCAAAAAATAAAATGCTCAACTCAGTTCCAGATGGCTTTAGACATCCTCATATCTCTTACATTCCTCTGTATTATTTGCACATAATAATGTGGTATCACAAGAAGGGAGACCCAGTTTGGAGTTTCCCAGAGATGAATCGGGTTCAGATCTGAATGGTCCGACCAGAGGTGGTAGACTGGGTTCAAGAGCATAGGCTATGTGGGCTTGAAAACCAGCTCCGCCGCTAATTTATACCCGAGGGACTGGACACGTCACTTATCCTCCCCATGACTCAGACTGCTCATTTGGTAAAGTGAAGATGAAAATATAGTTCTTAATTTATGATGGTGTTAGCATAATTCATAAGCAAATGTTTTGTAAAGGCTGACATAATAAGCACAATGTAATTGTGAACTCTAATTTTTATTTATTTTTTATAGTATTTTGCTCTTTTTTAAAAAAAGATTTTATTTATTTATTTGACAGACAAAGATCACAAGTAGGCAGAGAGGCAGGTAGAGAGAGAGGAAGGGAAGCAGGCTCCCTGCTGAGCAGAGAGCCTGATGTGGGGCTCGATGTGGGGCTCGATCCCAGGACCCCAAGATCATGACCTGAGCCGAAGGCAGTGGCTTTTACCCACTGAGCCACCCAGGCGCCCCAAACTCTTATTTTTAGAAAGCAGAGTTCCTTGGCCTGCTTGCCTCTCTCTCTCTCTCTCTCTCTCTCTATCCCCTCCTTTCTTATTTCCATGGAAACTAAGGTTTTGAAAATACATTTATGCAATAATTTTTGTAGCTGAACGAAATAAAGGAAATGCTATCAAGTATCCTCACACAATTAGACCCAAATTCTTGCCACATCTGTTTGTGATACAGGAGCCGTTTGAGATGATAAAAATCAGAGCTCCATTTTGCAAGCCCTTTCTGACTTTAGTTTACAGCCTTCAAGTTATTTACCTGGTGTGCCTTAGTCAGCATTCCCCACAGCCTAGATGCATTGATCAACTGTGTCCACATACATAAATATGTCATTCCTAATGTCTTTTCCAGTTATTATGTAGGAAGTCAGAGATGAGTGAGATTAACAGACTGAGAAACACCAGCTGTAATGATGCTCGATAAAGCTGTCAGGTTTTAAGTCATGGATTAGTAGCATATCCTGACTCTATAAATGAGATAGAATTTAAGCCACACATTAAACAATGGTAGCTCCAGCACCTCAGAGTGAACTGCAGCCTCTCTTGAAACGCTTCTGAAGAAACACAACATGAGTGTCTGTGGCTTGGATTAAACTGAGAAATAAAATGGCAGACAGTTCAATTCCCTCGTGTCTTAGGTCATACCGATTGTTCAAGTTTTCCTTCCGAACAGAATTCGCCTCAAAGAAAACAGTCATTGTTTTAAATTAAAATGACTGTGCTCTTTTGGCCTGAATGTGAATGTGTGTAAGTGACACAGCTGACTCCTGTGTTGTTTCGTGAGGGCCCTGGTAAATGATTAAGTGGCTCTTCAAAAGGAAAAACGAGAAAACAACCACCCTGATTTGTAATGTTTGCCAGTCTCCACTGCACAAATACTTCCAGCCTGACCAATTTCTAGCTACCAACCTGACCTCACTGCATTGCAGTGTTAGGACAAAGTGTGCTCGGGGAGCTACTGTGAACCACCCAGAGCAGGTTCCAGCACACCCACGGCAGTGTCTTTCTCTCAAGAAACGCACACCAGATGTGAATGTCTAGCAGCAACTATGTCTAGAGGACAAATGTCTAGATTTGTCTAGATTTGTCCATCAAATACTGGATGAAACAGGCTTGGACTGAAAGGATACAGGAAGCTCAAAGACACAATGAACTAGAACAAAGGGGTCCTTCTACAGGAGAAGAAACAGAAGACCAGAGAAAACGATCCCTTTTGCTATGACACATAGACATCATCTGTGGTTAATCAAGCAAAGCTTCCATTCAATCTAATTTTTTTTTTAGATCAATCATAAATTGTTCCAGGTAATAGTGGAAACTACTGCTATAAGTAATAGATTTTTATTACTGCATGTAACATTTTGTTTCTGGTTTTCTTGTTTATGGCCAGATTGTTCTTTCTTCTGACTCTTGCTTCTTAGCTCTTAAGATGGGTAGATTTGGATTACGTTAGTGTTAGTGGATTGTCGAGGACCTTGGTAATTTTGGTTACATGGGTTTAGAGGTCTGAGCGGCAGTTGAATTTTCTATGGTATAAAAGACAAGAATTTCAAGGGTCCAAAAGGAGAAAACAGAACTCAATCAACACGCGGATTATAAAAGGGAAGTGGGGTTATAAAAGGGCTTCCTCAGGTGAATACAGGGCAGTTGGAGGCCTTTAAGGTAGAGCGGCATCTTAGAAAGGTTTTCAACAACAGCAGGACCTCAGTCTCCTCATTCCTTCAAGGTTCCTGCTGATCTTTCCTTCTGGCCAAAGTCCACAAAAAACCAGGGGGCAAATTAGCCCCTTGATATAGTCCATAGAGGAGAGACACCTAGGGCTGAGTACAAGGTAGAGAAGAGTAGAAAAGGAAGAGAGGTGGGCAAATGGAGGCTATTTGTAGATGTGGGTTCAGGCTAGAGCAGTAGCAAAAACCCAGTCTCCCAGTTTGATGAGAATGCTAGAAAACATACATGCAGTTAGGTCCTAATTCTTGCAGGTATTTTATTGAAAGTGTGATGAATCGAATTACACATATGTAGAAGCAAGAGTTGCAGCTGAATTTTTTCTGCATAATAAAACAGCATTTCAAAGTTCAGAGGAAATCAGCAAAAAGATGGAAGGGAAGGGTGTGTGTGTGTGTGTGTGTGTGTGTGTGTGTAGCACAGCATGTGTTTTAAGACCTATAGATGTGTTTGAAAGCAAGAAGGGAATCAGTACACAAGTAACTGAGAAATACCTGAAGTCCAGGATCAGCCTATAAGCCGTGAAGTGAAATCATAGCAGAGAATACATGTAAGAAAAATTGTTTCCTGTTGAAATCTATTTGACATAGAATATTATGTAAATTGAAGGTGTACCACGTGTTAACTTGGTACATTTATACAGCATAATATGATTGCCATTGTAGCAATAATTAGCACCTGTGCTACATTTCATAATTATTCTTTTCAGTGGTTTTGAATAATGAAGCTCTAGTCTTTTAGCAAGTTTGATGATAATACAATGCTGTTGTCTGTACATTTTATCTTTAAGACATAGTTACTACTCATTGCAAGTTAGTACCTTCAAACAACATCTGTCTTTTCCCCTACTCCCCAACCCTTGGTAATTACCATTTTACTCTCTGTTTTTATGAGTTTGGCTTTTTTGATTCCACATATAAGTTATACAGTACTTGTCTTTCTCTGACTTCTCTGTAAGAAAGTTTTGATGCAGAATGACAGGAACACCACCAAGAGTGAGGGAGCTAAAGATGCCCCAGGGTGCAAACAGTGGGGTAATCAGTTGGGCAACCACAGGAGAAACAGCAGGTAGTTTGACGTTCGTACATCACTCACTTTGAACTACACTGTGGGTCAGGAAACAGCAGTGATTGTACCTGTCTTTAGCCATGAACAATGAGTGTGTGAAAAAGTCAAGGACTGAGAACAGAGGACATCCAGATGGGATATGGGATATCTTGTGCAGGAGTGTCATTTATTGCAACCTGAAGCAGGAAACTATGAGAAGAGAAAGGAAATTAGTATCTGAAGAAATTGTCTCTGAGAATTTATGAGAGTGGAAGAATGTTATGAGTCATCAGAATGTAATGGCCTGTGGGATGACAAACATGAAAACATATTTGAAATACACACAGTGAAATACATGCTAGAAAATTTTTAGAATACCAAGGTTAAAGCAAAAACTCTAAGAGCTAATAATAACAAAAGCTGGATTAATTGCAAAAGTTTTGAGAAGGAGATTGGATTTAGATTCTCATCAGCACCAGCAGCCTCAGGAAGACAGCTTGTTCCAGAACCTGGAATTCTGTCCTGAACTATGCCAAATTGCCATTAAGAATTAAATGACAAATATATCTTCAGATATATCAGGACTCAATTTATCTCCCAAATAATCTCTCTCAAAAAATTATTAGATGATTATATTAAGATGAAAAAAGAAATTCTCTTGGAAGTAATTGGTGCATCAAGCAATGATATGGAAAACTAAATATTATTAAGTATCGATTATTAAAATATTTCTTAACAATTTGAACAAAATTCTGCAATATATCAGTATAGAAACTGATGAGGGGAAGGGGGACTAGAAGTGGAAGAAAAGGAACATTACAACAAAATGTGAAGCAGTGGGAGTATTTTATTGGAAGTCTAATATAACAAAGGTATTCTCCAGGGAGGTGTTTCAAGAGTCCATGAACAGAAGAGGGATAATAAAACAACCCTACAGAGTAGTATATGTGAAACTAAAAATTTAAGATTACAGATCCAGAGTCCGTGTTGCCAAATAGGAAGATGCAACTGGAGGAATTAGACATTGATCAAGGGATAAGAATGAAACACGATCAGGATAAGACAAAATGGACCACTTAAATTGTCTTCTTCACTGTTTACATGAATGCAAGAACACTGTGCTGGGATAATACAGTACAGTGTTTTATTATTTCAGTATCACTATGATTTTGCCCACATGTTTATAGCTACATTCCATTCCTAATCTGTGCCAGCTCTGTAACTCACTATGGATGAATTTTCCTGCTGCCTTCAGGAACTGCACTTGTGTCATTCTACCTGCTTGTCTGTAGGAATAGTCTAGAATAGTCACTACTGTCTCTGTCATAAAGACCTCATTCTTTGCAACACAGCTCTTGGGATCCTGGACCCGACTGTAACATGTGTGTGCCCGGGCGTGCACAGCACACACCAACAAGCAATTCTCTGGACACCTCGCTGAAAATTCCAACCCTCTAAGCTCTGTGGTTAGCTTTCTGTGGTCATCAGCCCCAACTAGGTTACCTAGGGCCTTCCGAAGTTACCTTAATTGCTCTCCTCGGGGAATTCTTTTTTTTTTTTTTAATTTTTTATTTTTTATAAACATATATTTTTATCCCCAGGGATACAGGTCTGTGAATCGCCAGGTTTACACACTTCACAGCACTCACCAAAGCACATACCCTCCCCAATGTCCATAACCCCACCCCCCTTCTCCCAACCCCCCTCCCCCCAGCAACCCTCAGTTTGTTTTGTGAGATTAAGAGTCACTTATGGTTTGTCTCCTTCCCAATCCCATCTTGTTTCATTTATTCTTCTCCTACCCAAAATCTGTAAAGAACTTAGCAAACTCAACACCCAAAGAACAAATAATCCAATCAAGAAATGGGCAGAGGACATGAACAGACATTTCTGCAAAGAAGACATCCAGATGGCCAACAGACACATGAAAAAGTGCTCCATATCACTCAGCATCAGGGAAATACAAATGAAAACCACAATGAGATATCACCTCACACCAGTCAGAATGGCTAAAATAAACAAGTCAGGAAATGACAGATGCTGGCGAGGATGCAGAGAAAGGGGAACCCTCCTACACTCTTGGTGGGAATGCAAGCTGGTGCAACCACTCTGGAAAACAGCATGGAGTTTCCTCAAAATGTTGAACATAGAACTACCCTATGACCCAGCAATTGCACTACTGGGTATTTACTCTAAAGATACAAAGGTAGTGATCCAAAGGGGCACGTGCACCCAAATGTTTATAGCAGCAATATCTACAATAGCCAAACTATGGAAAGAACCTAGATGTCCATCAACAGATGAATGGATAAAGAAGAGGTGGTATATATACACAATGGAATACTATTCAGCCATCAAAAGAAATGAATTCTAGCCATTTGCGAAGACATGGATGGAACTAGAGGGTATCATGCTTTGCGAAATAAGTCAATCGGAGAAAGACAACGATCATATGATCTCCCTGATATGAGGAAGTGGTGATCCTCGGAGAATTCTAATAAAGGTTTTAGGAGCTGTGAGGCAGCAACCAGTGGACCAAGATCCACTTTATATGAGGATGAATTTGAATTACCGAATTCAAAAAATATATTTTATATTTCTTATAAATCACAATATTGCATCAACTCTTTCATTTTTTCTTTTCTTTCTTCCTCCTTTCCTCTCTTGTCTCTTTCTTCCTTCCTTCTTCCCTTCCTCCTTCCCTCCCTCCATTTCTCTCTTTCTCTCAGGTTTCCATATCACTGTTTTTCATGACAAACTGGTATGTTCTGTAAATAACACAGAAATGATGAATGTCTACTACTTGGATAAGTATCCTCTAACAACTCGCTTCTAGAATCTTGCAGCCAGACTAGTGGTAGTATGTACTGAATGTACTAATACTCCCCTCTATTTTCTTTAACACGTTATTTTCCCTTCAGTTGGATTTCCTTTCATTCTCAGTTGCAAGTGACTGTGCGATGAGGTATAATGCTGATTTAATTATACTCTTTCAATACCAAGAGAAATACCATTTCATTAAAATATATATCCATTTAAAGACAATTCCTCACTTTAGAAATGATAAATCAAGAAGAAAATTGTCTCTTTTAATCAAACATACCAATCTTAGCTTTTTCTATTATACATATTTTTGTAAGCCAACTCAAATTCTTTGAAGTAGGGGACAAATTTAATTCTGTAAAGAATCCTATAGTTCGTTGTTTCAGTTTCTGAAGAGAAAAGGAGCCTTAGTAGACAGTTGTGTTTTGAAGGAGATAATTTACCAAGTTGGGGTTCTTTAGTGGACAAGGAGGAGTTGATCATTCCAAAAATATCTTGTATATAAAGGCATATAATCACCACATTGCCACGTTCAAGCAGTTGGGTTTATATTCTGGAGATACGAGGGAAGGGACCTGTTGCTGGTGAGCTTGACCTGTTGCTTTGCTCTGGTTTTGGAAAAGAAAGTGATTGTCTACTCACTGGATCCTTCAGTGATGTTGCTGGTAAATGAACTCCCCCCTGCTGAACTGCATCTTTTGCCATCTTTGAACTGCTGCCTCCTCCTGGCCCACTGGTCTATTGCTTCTTCTTGGGAACCATCGCTGACCCTTGTTCCTCTTGGAGCCCATTCCTGGGATAATTTGCGGAGGCTATTTATTTCCAAATTCCAATCTAGATTAAAGTATGAAAGGGAGACAACATTTCAAGATAGAAATTCAAATATTCCAGGCTTTGAAACAGAATCACTATAGACTAGGACTAGAATAACTCAACTCTTTCACAATTCAATTTTTAGACTTGTGAAACATGAAAAAAAATCCATTTGGATTGAAGGTGGGAGATCACCACGCATTATCTCATTTGGAGTCAATTCAATTGATAATGCTTAGGTACCAGAAGTATGCCTGATATTATAATAGTTATTCTGGAGGAGCAACGTGCACATAAATTGTTAATTATGCCCCCTGAATTCTCAAAAAGAAAACAAGATATTACCTGAATTAGTTAAATTACAATCTATGAGAGTAAATTTACTATTCCACTCAAGTCCATTATGGTTTAACTTCTATTAATCACAATAATGTAAATTTCATGCTATTTTTCTTGTTGCATGTGTTGACTCAAAATAAGGAAAAGGGAAAAAACCCCAAATGAATGAGGCTTTGATAACTTTGTATTTGAGTAAGTAACAACTTGAAATACTTGATATACTTCCAAACTGCTGCCTACTGTTATTATAAGCCATGGGACTGAGGAATAATTAGAAGAAAGAAAATTACAAATAAACTAATTGCAATAAAATCAGATTTTAAGACAACAACTAGCAAGGCAAAATAAAAGGAAAACAAAATAGCAAAGCACATTATACTTATTAGGTAATTTGATAGGCTGGAGTTGGTTAAGATTTTACTTGCTTTTACTTTTTGACACTGTATGAAAGGCAAGCAACAGCAATTTAAACAGAGAACAGATCTTAACCTTTATTTTTATTCTATTCTAAGGAGCAAAGGAGTTTTAAAATTTGGCCTTGTAAATTAAAATCTAATTTATGGGTATCAAAGTTTACTCTTAGAACTATTTAAATAATAAATGGGATATATCCATGAATAAATTATCTCTTTATTTTATTCATAATTATTAGGATTCATTTCCATAACAATTGAAATTTCACTTCTCAGGGACAAAGACCTGGAAGATGGGCAGAGTCATTATCTAACTCCTCTCATTTTTTTTTTTTTTTCCTCTTCATTTTCTGTAACTCAGCTGTTGACCCTTAACTCTTCCTTAGGAACTAAGAGGAGATCAGAAATATGACATTCATTCATTCATTCTATATTTACTCTTCACTTTCTTTCTTTTTTTTATTTTTAAGATTTTATTTATTTATTTGACAGACAGAAATCACAAGTAGGCACAGAGGCCAGCAGAGAGAGAGGAGGAAGCAGGCTCCCTGCTGAGCTGAGAGCCCGATGTGGGGCTGGATCCCAGGACTCTGGGATCATGACCTGAGCTGAAAGCAAAGGCTTAACCCACTGAGCCACCCAGGCACCCCTACTCTTCACTTTCTATACATATATCCTTTACTTATTATTATTATTATTTTTTTAAGAGGAATAGAGAGCACATGTGCTCGTGGTGGGGAGCGTGGAGGAGGGAAAGGGAAAGAGAGACCAGGGGCTTGATCTCACAACCCCGAGATTGATCATGACCTGAGGAGATTACCTTTATTTATTTATTTATTTATTTGGCCTCTGGGATTTCATACATTGGTAGAACTTTTAAAAATTCTCTGGCCATTTTCTCCAATGCTCGCTCTAGTTCCATTTGTTGAGATTAGGAGTCCAGGTTGACTCTGAAGACATCCATGAGATAAGAAGAAAAATTTTGCAATGTCAACTATTTTACCTTTAAAAGCAATTCTTTCCTGGGTGCCTGGGTGGTTCAATGGATTAAAGCCTCTGCTTTTGGCTCAGGTCATGATCTCAGGGTCCTGGGATCGAGCCCCACATTGGGCTCTCTGCTCAGCAGGGAGCTTGCTTCCTCCTCTCTCTCTGCCTGCCTCTCTACTCGTGTTCTCTGTCAAATAAATAAAATCTTTAAAAATAAATAAATAAAAGCAATTCTTTCCTGAAATTGTTGGAGAAAAAAACAAGTTCTTTTTTTTTTTTTGGACAATTTTATTTATTTGTCTGAAAGAGAGAGAGAGAGAGAGAATGGGCAAAAGGAGGGAGAGAACCAAGCAGGCAGGAGAAGCTGGCTTACCAGTGAGCAAGAAGCCTGATGTGGGACTTGATCCTAGGACCTTAGGATCAAGACCAGAGGCAAAGGCAGGCAATCCCAAAAAAGAGAAGTTCTATGAGCCTAAGAAATTGTGTGTGATAGAAATATGGCCCTGTGATATGGTGGGGAAAGTTTTTCTAGCCTTTTCTTATGTATATAAATGAAAGAAATTGTGTGCCCTACAGTATGTTTTGAAGTATTCTCTGAGAACCACTGTAATGCCCATGAGGACAAAGTGTCACTCCCATCGTCCTGCTTGGTATTTATAGAATCTCAGGTTTGCAAAAATATATAAGGTAATTTGGTCTAATTACCCTAAATGCTTAAAACACTTTCACAAGATTTCTACTAAGTAGTCATTCAGTGTAAGCTTGTACACTTCTCATACTCAAATGTATTACCCGTTTCCAACCTGGATCAGCACAATCCTTTCATATTTCCAACTGATAGAAAGTTTTTACTTGGTGAATTGAATCTGTATCTCAGTAACCTTCATTCCCATATGAACTTTTCCTCCTTGCATGACTATCCAGTGGATATTTACTGAGCATTTCTAGGAATCAGGCAAGATGCTTACCTGGTTTGGGGCCAGAATGAAGACAGTCAAGTATTTCGAAGGACTCTATTAAAATACACACGGTCACTTTGTAGGAGTAATATGTTAATCCATTAAAAGACATACTAATGTTTTATCAAACATGAATATAAAAATAGAGAAGTATCATTTTATGGGGGAAAAAAAAAGAAAAAGAAAGCAAGCTATCACTTTGAAAGCCAAAGGGAGGTCTGCAAAGTGAGCTGGAGACCGAGGAAAGGAAGATGCTCAGCTGGGAGAAGCCCTGCGGGAGGAAGGATGGGCACCGAAGCTGGACCCCGGATCCTGCACCCTGGACCCTGCACTTGCTCATCTACGGAGAAATGTTGAAATGGGCACCAGTGTGAAAAGCTCACAATTTCATCAAAAGCTAACTTGTTGGAAATTATCCTAACAGCTGTATTCTGCTACAGGAGAAGGAATATTTTCTTTATTCATCTTTTGATTCCTACAACTTGATACAGATCTTGGAACCACCCTTGGCCTTGGTGTTGGCTTTCAGAATCACTCCTCCCTTGGAACGTAGCAAAATAAAGTATGTTACATATGCACGCAAGTTTTGTGTCCCATTACGTATAAAGGGCTTCTTAATGATAAATATTTTATGCCATGTAAAATAGCGTTTAATCTTTCTCATTCTTTCCTTGTCATTCTCACAGAGTAGCCTAGTTTTGGTTTCTTCATTAACATATTTTAGGATATAAAATTTCTGTTTTTTTAGCAGAGATCTTAAAGTTATATTTCAGTCTATTTACAGCTGGAGAAATAAGGCCCTGAGAAAGTTCTTTACCCAGGAATACGGAGACCTGACTTAGCAGGGGAATAACCCAGGATTTAGTGTTAAGACTCTCAGACTGGTTGGTATCCTTTCCTTTGTATCCCTGGCTTTTTGACCTCCTAAAACCTGCCCATCTCTACCCCCTCTTTTTTATCGAGTTCAGAGGTCAAAGGCTGTTTAGTCTGTACTTTGTCTTGAAAGTTTTATAGTATAGAGGTGCATGTACATACCCACACACACACACACGTGTGTGTGTGTGTGCGTGCACGTGCATGCATATATATATATATATATATATATATATATATATATTCCAGATCTCCAGCTCTCTTGAAAAATTAGAAGATCTGGCAGTAATAGAACTGTATTCTCATTCCCTGGGGACACAGTTCCCTCTCAATCACCAACACTCCATTATTTCTCACATGCAGCCTGCTTTACTCATTTACATTATCTTCCTGGCTCCTGTAAGCAGTCCAGATTGTGACCTCTAATCTAGTTAATTTGCAAGCACACACACAGATGGATAGAAGGGACTACATAATACAGATCTTCTTCAAATTATGATAGGGTTGTGTCCTGAAATACTCATTGTAAATTGAAAATATCGTAAGTCAAAAGTGCATTTAATGCGCCTAACCTCATGAACATCACAGCTTAGCGTAGTTTACTTTAGCTGTGCTCAGAACACTCACATTAGCCTAAAGCTGGGCAAAATCATCTCCCACAAAGCCTATTTTATAATAAAGTGTTGACTATCTCACATAGTTCATTGAATACTGTACCGAAAGTAAAAAATAGAATAGCTGTATGGTTTCAGAAGGATTGTAAGCGTCTGGGTTGCTTCTCCTTGTGATGGTGTGGCTGACTGGGAACTGGGACTACCACTGCCCAGCATCATAAGAGAATACGGCGCCACATGTCACTGGTTGGGAAAAGACCAAATTCAAAATTTGAAGTATACTTTCTTCTGAATATGTATCATTTTGGTGCCACCCTTAAGTTGAAAAATTTAAATAGAATCTTTGTAAATCAGGGACTGTCTGTATTATACTCAGCATTTTCATGCCAGGGATCCTTTTTTTAAAGATTTTACTTATTTATTTGACAGACAGAGATCACAAGTAGGCAGAGAAGCAGGCAGAGAGAGAAGAGGAAGCAGGCTCCCTGCTGAGCAGAGAGCTGAATGCGGGGCTCCATCCCAGGAGATCCTGGGATCATGATCTGAGCCGAAGGCAGAGGTTTAACCCGCAAAGCCACCCAGGCGCCCCCTCATGCCAGGGATTCTTAATCTGAGTGACATGGACAGGATCTGAGGAGTTGGAGGACACTTCTGAAAATTTAGGCATAAGTTTATGCTTATATCAAATTTATAATTTTTTGATAAAACAGTACAAAGATGTCCTAGTTCCTCAAAGCAATCTACACCTTGCAAAGATTACAAAATCCCGGCCTGAGGTATCCATAGTATAATTAATAATAGTACTGAATAAAGTATAAAAAAATTTATAGCTCTAGGAGAGTCAAATCCATACAAATATTTAGAGATTTAAATATTTTTAATACAAACATTTATATTTCTGAAGAATTTCCCTGTTTTTTTGTTCTATTTTCCCATATGAAGGCAGAGTTTTGCACAAAGAAGCCTGATGTGACTTCCTTGAATCTTGCATTCAACAAATACTCATGGAGTGCCTGGTCTACAGGACAGGCACTGTTCTAGTGTTGTGGATAGAGCAACAGAAGTCGTGCCTTCCTGACTGCATCCTTGTGAGAGAAGACAGAACAAATAAAGCAGTAAACTATATAGCATATTAGAAGGTGGCAAGTACTGTGCATAAAAATAAAACACGGAAAAAGGATGGGTTATATCTTGGCTGGAATGGACAAGACTCAGGTTGTGGTTTTAAGCTGAATGGTCTGAGAAGTCCTCACTGAGGACTGAGAAGGTCTCATGTGAGCAAAAATTTGAAGGGGTGAGAGTGAACCATGTGGGCATGTGGGGGAAGAGTGGTCTAGGTAGTGGAAGCAGCCCAAGCAAAGGAACTGATACAGTGTCTTGCCTGGCAGGTTCTAGTAACTCAAGGAAGTCTCTATGGCTGGGACAGAATGATCCCGGGGAAGAGGAGTAAAGGTGAGGGAGGGAGAATTGTAGGGACAACCTTTTCCTGAATCACAGTAACACATGGAACAGATAGTTGCAATTGTTCACCCTATGAGATCATTTCAAAGTCTACTGAAATGCAGCATCAGCTTTGGGCGGATTCCAACTTGAATTATTAATATACTTAAGGAAATAGGCCTTGCTGGGAGAGGCAGTCCAGGGAAGAGAATGGCCTTGGGGGAAAGAGAGCCAGCCTGGGAGGTATGCATCCAGGGAAGAAATGCATCATTTTGAGAGGCACAAGTGCTCTTAGGGCAGATCTGCCTCTTGCTGACTCAAATAATTACAGACTGAAGCAAAAGTTGGGGTTAATGTCATTGATCTTGTTATCTGGAGGTATGTTGGCACTTGGAAGGAGTCGCTGTGACTGACAGATCTTTGCTTAGGGTGTTCCTGTTAAGCGAGTGTCTATAGCAATTTGTGTTATTTTAGGAGATTTATTCTCTGTACAGTAAATTTCATGTTTTATGCCAATACTTAGATAACTGCGCTTTCTGTATTTTACTTCTACTTTTAGGTTGTATTAATTCTATTTTAGAAATTAGGGATGGAACGACAAAGAAAAGATAGTTGCATCATTCCTGGACATGTGAGGAATGTTACCAGTGGTTTGGAAGGGAGTTTTTATTTGTTCAAGATGTATTTTGTTTTTTTAAAGATTTTATTTATTTATTTGACAGACAGAGATCACAAGTAGGCAGAGAAGCAGGCAGAGAGAGAGGAGGAAGCAGGCTCCCCGCTGAGCAGAGAGCCTGATGAGGGCTCCATCCCAGGACCCTGAGATCATGACCTGAGTCGAAAGCAGAGGCTTTAACCCATTGAGCCACCCAGGCGCCCCTCAAGATGTATTTTAATAGACAATGTGGAATAATGCTAATATTAAATATAAAATATTTTTAACTTATTGAGGAAAAACAAGGAGGGCCTTCTGTGAAGTTGTCAAAATGATATAATGTCGACCCAAGATTGAAAGCACACAGGGCAGTATTATGTACTTAGAAAAGAGCTTCTATCGTAGCCCTCTAGAGGTCTGGAGAGCTGCTGGGTTCTATCAATGTGTTGAGCAGGGCCAACCAATGCACAAGGGAGGTCAGGGGTCTGCTTGAGGTCAGACACCCCCATGGATGGCTCAATCAGGATTAGCCATGGATGTTTCTGGTTTTCGTCCCTTGCTTTGATTACTATTCCACATGGCTTCCTGAAACATGTACACCAACCTTCTGCAACACCCCAGCAAGGTATAAGAACACACTTTCTCACCAACATATTCTTCCTATTATAGATATGCTTAGCTTGCAAGAAGGAAAAAACGGTAGATTATTTAAGAGTGGCAAAAGGCTAACGTTTCCTACAAAATTGATTTGGCAATACATCAACCTTTTAAAGAAATTGATTTTTTAAAAACTTTATATTAAATTGCAGCCTTCATGATTTTGTTATGCACTATTTATGGGTGGAGTAGGTGATAATGTAAAGAAGCAAGCTGATATATGCTTCCCCATATTCATTTAACTCTAAAATACTCAATATATCTTCAGCATTAAAGAAGAAAAGCCCAAGCAATAAAAAAATAAAATAAAAATTTTTAAAAAGCCCTAACATTAAGACTTTCCAAAGCTCAAACATGTAAGAACAATGAAAGTTAAAGATTCTGTAAAGCCACCATACCTGCCAAGGCCTTCTGCTTCTGAGGCGACAATAATACATCTATTTGGTGATAGTAAGTTTCCTTTGGGTCATTTCGATCTCCTTCAGAATTTGGCTTTGTCGATGCAATCCTTTGGCACTCTGTTGGCTCCTGTTTAAAGCTGGTTAGACCAAGGCCTTTTTCATCTTGGTTGCCATATTGGTCTGCATCATTGGTCAGTGTTTTCTTGATAACAAACAGTTTATCTGTAGCACATGCTGTGCAGCTGAACTCAGCAGTGTTCGGAAAATCCATTGGAAAACCGACTTCATCATGATTCTCATTTGATAGGTCTTCAAAGTCTCTATGGCATGCATCCTTTACTACTGGCATTACTTGGAATTTGTCTTTTTCATCATTTCCCAGAGAGTTGCATGAGTCTTCAGGAGTTTTCATTCCCATGGGACAATTGGAATAAACCATGCCTTCTTTATCGTTTTGAATAATCAATCTTTGCTCTAACGCATCAGATACTAAGGACATGACTAGCTCTGTTGTTGTGCTGAGAGCTGCTGTCTCTGGATGGCTTGCCTGGGGTTTTGCTGGACCCCATTCCACAGTGCTGTGGCTGCTACCGTTGAGGGGGCTGCCTGCAGAGAGGCTGCTGAAGGAAGCAGGGCTGAGGGTCGGGCACTGTGTACTCTTCATTTCCAACAGTTGCTCTCCTGTTATACAAGAGTCACTATGTAAGGTGGCTTTGTGAAAGTCTCTGTCAGTCACATCAACATGCTCTTCCTCACAGTTTTTTAAAGACTCAACACAGTGATCAAAGGAAAATGTATCCCCAGGGATTTCTTTAGGTTCTGAATGTCTGGTGGCCCAGGGGGATGGGCCGAATGAGGTGGAAGACCCGAGAGCGTTTTGACTAGAAGGCAAAGGTAAAGAGGTTGATTTCTCACAACAATCTGCAAGTGGAATTTTGCTGCCTTTGTAATAAATGTCGGCTGCCTTTTCTCCTACCAGCTGCATGCTCGGAGAAGACAAAGAACGTAAGGCAGAGTCTTTGCCACCTTGAACGGGGAAGGTACCAGTCATGGCACTTGGCAAATAATTTATTTCTTCTGTGCTTTGCCTGATACATAAGTCTGATATGATATCTTCTGGCATATCAAAGATGACTTTTGTCTCTTGGTCCACATCCTTGGGATCCTCAAAAGACATTTTCTGTAAGTCCATTTTTCTTAACCCTGTGGTCTTCAGGGTGTCTTGTAAAGTAGGAAGAATGTTTTTGAGAGGAGCCTTAGCCTCAGAGAAGGGTTTTTTTTTGAGAGTGCTCTGACTAATTTTGAAGTCCTCCTGCTGAGAGATGGCAGATTCTACCTCACGGTGATCTAAAACTGGAGATACTGTATCAGGGTTATTCTTCTCCCTCTCAGGGGTTGAGCACAGAAAATCCACAGCTGTGTCGATATTCTTCTCCTTCTGCACAGCAAACACAATAGGAGGAGAGACAGGCAAACCTTCTGAACTCTGATGCTTGTTCTCAAGCTGCCACTTTTCAGGGTGCCTAATTTCAGATGGTGCAGAAGACCTGGAACATTCTTTAGTAGTGTGATTGGAGGAAATGTTTTTGTATTTAGCTGTTTTCCCCTTTCTTTTAGGATGAATTATATTAATTAATATGTTCTGTTTCTTACTCATGTATTTAACTTTAATTCCTTTTTCCACAATGCTTACCTTTAGGGAGGGTCTCTCCATTCTGGCAATTTCTTCAGACTTGGATGCCTCCTCAGGTTTTAGTTCTTCTACCAACACATTCCTACATCTGGAAGAGCAGCTTCTAGAAGTGTACCATTTCTGAATGTGTCTGGAAAAGTAATGTTGGCGACATATTGGACATCTCCTTTTTGTTGGGAACTGCATTTCTGTTTTACAGAAAAATCTGTTCTTGATTTCTACTTGCATGCTGAAAGCCCCACATTTTACTTCTGTAATGATTTTGCCTTTTGTTGGTTTAAGGGCTTCCACTGTGTCTGGGAAATCCTGCAGGGTAATTTTTCCTGATAATGATTCTTCACAGGCATTAAACATAGCCGCTGATAATACTTCGTCTCGTTGATGAGAAATGGATGGAAGAAGATGATCATTTTCCTTCTCCCTACTTATTTTGCTGTCAGGTGAAAGTTGTTTATTATCTTTAGGAAGGAAAGGGGAATTCTCTTTTCCATTCATAGAAGCAGATGTATGCACATCTCCATTTCCCTTAGATTTCCCTAAGGCCTTAGTCGGATGAAGCACAGCCTTTGGGGTATCTCCTTTGACTTCCTTTTCAAGATCTTTTATATTTTTTTGGTATGCTTGATTATCAGGTTGAGGTACACCTAAAGAAGAAGGAAAAAAAAAAAAAGAAGAAAAAGAAGAGAAAAAAAAGGTTTTCTATGTCCATTTAGAACAGATGGGACTCAAATTCTAGAGTACAATTCAGTGCATATTCTTTGTATTTGAGCAATATTTTCTTTCATTTCTAGTATATAAAGGTATTTTCCATAAAAATTCTTTTCTAATAAATACCTTAGTTTAAATCAGTTATTTTAGAATGTAGATTATTACTTGGTAGTTCTAGGAACTAAGAATGTAATTATGTTTGACTTTAAAGCAGAGACTTCCAAAATGGGTGAAAAGAACATTTCAGAACAAATTTATACAAATAAATTTTAAGAGACTTCTTGATAAAGAATAAGTTTCCATGATCAAGTATTTGAACATGGCATTAAAATACTATATATAACACTACTATAATACAGGCTAAATCAAGCTTGATTTAATTTGAAAAGCAAATAAAGAGACCCAAGTATGGGTTATAGACAGCCTTTTAAATAGGTCCAATAGTTTCCTTTGGATGGGTAGAGGCTTTTTATAGCACAGAGAAGGTGTCCTGGTATTGCCAGATGCTATCACTTTCCAGGGGAGAACTAGAGTCTGGATTTATTATATTGTGAAATCTCCTAATTTCTAAAGATTGTCTCACATTAAAAACAAAACAAAACAAAAAAACAAAACGAAACCTTTTATAGATGGACGCCAATAAATTTAAGGACCAGCTTTGGCCCAAGAACTGCCAGCTTGCAACCTTTACTCTTCCACTTTATAATTTTAGAATATTTTGCTTGAAAACTTTGTGAATCTGAGTATGAAGTAACAGATCTTGTGTAAAAAAAAAACAGTGGACAAAAGACAAAGATCTCATATGTTTTCAATTACGTCTGAGAGAGTATTTGGAAAGGAGAAGAGAGAATGGGCAACAAATAGAGACATCATGGAAACCTATGATCCAGGTCTCCATGAAAATAATTTTAATAGGTTGATTAAGCTAAAAATTGGAATAGATTACTTATAATTATTTTAAATGTTCTTAATTTAAATATGATATAGTTAATAAAATATATGTAAATACAAATAAAATCATATTTTTATAAATATTTATATAAAGGATAAATAAATTCTCTGTAACCAGAAAAACATCCTACCAAAGTTTGGCTGGAGGTAGCATACAAGTATGAGATATAGAGATCGAACTACTTTTTTAGAATCAAGTAAAGAATCATAGGTTTAGGAATTACTGCTTCCTAACTTAAGGTTCTCAGGCATCCTGGAGTTCCATGGAGTTCCAGTTCGCCTCTCTGCTAGTCTGAGGCAATGGCTGTTCTCATAGCAAGTCCTGAAAGAGTTCCCAGCAGGCCTGCTTACAACCTGAGAGCTGTAGTATAGAAATCGTGGGAGATAAGACACGGAAACATATCTCTCTAAAACCCATTTACAGTATAGCATGAATGTACTTTATATACTGGTGGACTGCTTTCTAAGACTATAGATGACAGTTTATTCTTAAAATAACACCCTCATGCCAAGAACAGTTCAGTTTATAGGCTTTTCAATTTCATAATTTTATAGTTTATAGCCTCTTTCAACTGTCTATACTTCAGTTTCTACAACTAGCAACGTAGAACTGAGATAGTTATACAATAATCCACTAATAATAGATTCTATGAACAGGGGTCTTAATAATTATAACTTATTTAATAAGTAAATATTTCTCTTTTAAATTTTTATTATTTGCAATATGTACATACATACCAAACTTCTAAATTGTTTCATAACATTTATATAGATTTATCTTCTTTCTTTTATAGGCATTCTGTGGTAAAAAAGCAAAGTACTTAGCTGGGTAGTTCATTTTATACATACTTATAAAACCAATGAATGAGACTTACATACTGTGGGATTCAAGATTTTCCATTTTTTACAGACTTTTCTTCTTTCCTTTCTCATTTTGGGGAGCTGAGCATCTTCAGTTTTCACTGTCCTTTGAAAGCATAAAATTTGAAATTATTTTGCCCTCAGAATACTAACTTATTTGCTTACTTGATAACATAGTATCTTTCTCTGGTATCCAATAGTGCTCTCCTCTGAATCCGTTGTGTTATTCTAATTATATCTTCCTTTCCTATTTAATTCTACCCCAACTATTTAAGTTCATTATTATATCCCATGTGAATGCTCAAACATGTGTTTTTTCTTATGTATAGACATTTAGGATGCAAGTTATAAAATCATATTATGTTTAACTGATGATTTTTATATTCTAACTTTCCTTAGCATAATAGAATTACGATTTTTGTGGGTTGACATATATTTATTATCATCAAATTTATAGCCCTGCCTTATTGAGGGGGAGTAGGCTGAGGGGGAGATGGTTTGCCTCCATTACATTATCACCATAAACACTATGTTTAAATATTTTAAGATTGGATATGTACTCTATAGTCTTCTACAGGACTATTTAATTCTATAATTTTATCGCAAAACAAATGGTTATTTTCCCTGTTGATGATGTCTTAACTGATAAAAAGTATTGGGAAAATTATTTGGGGGAGTTGCAGCCTCCTAACTTCCTCAGATCACCTCCATAGGCACCTGCCTGTGCTTAGAGCTATGCCAGATTCAATTGCTTTCCTTTTAGAGGATTAAACTGTGCAAAGAGGCAAAGAGAAATAGCTTCTCTCTGAAGCAATTGTTTTGGGTGTATTTAGGTAGACTCTGCCTTTGGATACCTCAGCAGAGCAGCTCCACTTTTATCTGTTTGACACAAAACTCAAATAAAATGGGGCTGTTTTGTGGCCAGTTTTGGCAAAAATTTATTTAAATTCTTCTTAACTTCTCTCTGTCCTCAAAATCCCCTATATCATGGTATGTGATGATTTCAAATGCTTTTCCTCCATAAACTCTCAAAATCTCAACTTTCTGAAAACTCTTTTTCCTTAGGCAACCTGTTTTATATGGAGTAATTGACACACTTTTGGTGTCTTCCAATTATCCTTTCTATTCTTTCCCCCAATAGGCACAATTAAGTTCCGATGGCTGACTAAGCAATAATCCTTTATTTTTGTTTTTTATTTTTTAATTTTATTTATTTATTTTTAAAGATTTTATATATTTATTTGACAGGCAGAGATCACAAGTAGGCAGAGAAGCAGTCAGAGAGAGAGGAGGAAGCAGGCTCCCTCTGAACAGAGAGCCCGATGCGGGCCTCGATCCCAGGACTCTGGAATCATGACCTGAGCCGAAGGCAGAGGCTTTAAGCCACTGAGCCACCCAGGCGCCCCGAATCCTTTCTTTTTAGAAGGCCAACATGGGGGTTGGTTTGGGGAGAGGATTACAAACACATAATTAATATTTTTCTTTTTTTTTTTTAATTCCCATCTTAAACATATAAGGTTTTCTAATTTTAGAAGTGCTTCAAAAACGCTTGACTAGGTTATCGATTATTTCTCTGTGTAGTTTGAACAGCAAAATGTAAGGGGCTCCTCTGTGTTTAGTAGAAGAGTACTCTGGGCTTTGACTCAGAAAGTCTGGGCTGTGTTCTGGCTCTGCTGCTTATTCACGGCAGGTCATACAGTTTCTGTGAGGCTGTTTCCTTTGACTCTGAAGCAGAAATGGGACAAGTTTCACCTTCCAGAGTGGTTCTGAAGAAACAACTGAAAATGTGTGATAAATAGTTCCAGTCAAATGGCATCGATCATTCTTAACCTTATGTAGGTCAAGGTATCTACATATGTGTTAGATATACACATTAGTATTGAGCAGTGCGTGACATGCGGAAAATATCCATCACATCAGAGCTGCGAGTGAAAGCTTAGGTAAAGCTGATCCAACCATCAACTCTTTTTGAGTGAGAATTTCTAAATGAAGTGTTCAAGATCATCCCATTCAAAAGTCTCATTTTGTTCAGGAAAAATGGATACACAGAGAGTCCCTGCTTCCTTTATCACACTAACAGTGGTAAATTCAGGACTAGAACCCAGGCTATTAGGAATTGGGCTAACTCTCTCTCTGAGCAGACCAGCAGAGTATAGAGTCCTGAGATTGCTTCTGATAATACAGAGCAAATTTTATATATTTTTTGCACTTACGGTCAGAAAGAGCATGACAACTTTGATTCAGGAAATTGAATATACTATTGAACATTGAATATGTACGTAGTATGTAGCACAGTGCCTGACACATCATGGGCACCCAATACATATGTATGACTAAGTGAATTAGATAGACAGCTCAATCTGCATCTAATTATATTTTTAATAATGTACCCTCTTGTATTTCTAAAAGTAGTCTTTCTTATTACTGTGTATTAATTTGTTGATTGTTAATAAAGGTCTATTTTTATTTGATTTTTTTAAAAAACATTTTATTTATTCACTTTGACAGACAGAGAGAGATCACAAGTGCAGAAAGGCAGGCAGAGAGAGAGAGAAGCATGCTCCTGCTGAGCAGAGAGCCTCATGCTGGGCTCCATCCCAGGACCCTGAGATCATGACTGAGCCGAAGGCAGAGTCTCAACCCACTGAGCCAGCCAGATGCCCCAATAAAGGTCTATTTTAAAACAAATACACTGCTGATCTTTCTCCCCATTAATTATCTCTCTTGCTCTGTACTGCTGTAAGAGGTACCCAAATCAATGATAGTGCCTAGAAAAATTGGTCTAAGTCCCATGAGCAGTCTCTCATGGGTGCTACAAATTCTAGTTTACTTGTTTACTTAAACAGAAGCAAAGATTTCCCCCATTTACCTGCTAAACAGGGCGTGGCTACAGGGACATTGTCTTAACTGACCATGAGCAAAATGAGGAGTGGAGGAAGGTGTTTCTTAGCGTCCCAGTCTACTGTTTCTTTGTTTCTTGTGGGGGACCCTCTTCTTCCTAGTCAAATCACTGTATTCTCTCCCCGGCCTCTTCTCTTCTTTCACAAAGAGCCTAATAAATTTATTCATAGAGACAGTGCTTGCTTAGGACACCATAAAGCCGGGGGCACCAAAGTTTTAAAAGATTAAAGAATTCAGCATTTGATATTTCAAAAAATTTCAGAGCAGTCATCACTGGGGAAATCAGAATATTGTTAGATTTCCTTCCACATGCTGTAGAATTTTTTAATTTCACATCAATATCACAATCGTTTCAAAGCTTTCCTACAGTGATTTAGTGGTATTTGCATACTGGGCATCTGGGTGGCTCATTTGATTAAGTGCCTGACTCTTGATTTCCACTCAGGTCATGATCTTGGGGTCATGAGTTTGAGCCTGGCCTTGGCTCCTCTGCTGGGCATGGAGCCTGCTTAAGATTCTCTCTCCCTCTCCCTGAGCAACTCTGCCTGCCACGTGCACACAGGCAGACATGCAAGCTCCTTCTCAGGAAAGAAAAAAAAAAATTATTTTGCAGGGGTCCTGCATGGCTCAGTGGGTTAAGCATCTGCCTTTGGCCCAGGTCAGGATCCTGGGTCCTGGGATCTAGCCCTGCATCAGGCCTCCTGCTCATCAGGGAGTCTGCTTCTCCTTCCCCTTGGCTACTCCCTCCTCCTCCTGCTTGTTCTCTCTCCCTCAAATAAATAAAAAAAATTTTTTTTTGTATTTCCTATCTCTAAAACAAGTATTTCACACTTTCTCTTTTTTCCACCCTCTTAACCCTGCCCTTCTTCCCACTCTCCATGATGATGTGGACATATGATCAGAGGAAATAGAAGCTGAGAGAAATTCTCTGTTTCCCAATGCCAAAGCTGTGAACTTCTTTGTCTCATTTGTATCATATACAATCGAATCTCTCTTATTTGGAAGATGAAATGGTCCCTGGGACCATCGTCCTACAATTTTTCCTCTCTTCTCACGTAGTGTCAGTTTCTGTCTTCTGTAGCATCAGTCTCATGTCAGAGTACAAACATACCCTGACTACTCCTGTCGGTTGTCACTTGGCTCTGTTCACCTCCACAGCACATCTTGAAGGCGTTATCTATTAAATTCCACTTTATCTCCGCACATCTCCTCCAAACTCACTCCAGGAAGTCTGTTATGTGGCCATCCTACTGGGAGCACTCTTGCCTCAGTCACCGGGGACATCTATATTGCCAAAGCTTCTGGTCCCTTCCCTTTGGTCAGCTTTTTCACACTTTTAGCAGAATTGGAGACAATTGGTTATTCTGTTCTTCTTGACTCTATTTCTTCGTTTAGATTTCATGGCACCATGTTCTCCCAGTCCTTGTCTTGCCCCACGGACCATTCTTCGTAGATGCTTTTGCTCAGGATCTAGTCTCTGCCAACTTCAGTGCTCTTTTTGCCTCTTCATCACCTCTCTCCCTAGGAAATCTCAACCATTTTCATGGCTTTAAAACCATCTGTATGGATGACTCTAAGATTCATAATTCCACTCCGAACTTTTTCCCAAGTCCAGTGAATCCTTCCAATCTCAGCCAACACCTTCAGCATTAGTCTAGTTCAAATCAAACACTGACATATCACCTTTGACTCTTCCTTTAACTCACTTTCCTCCTCAAAACCACTAGCCAGTTTGCCCTACACTATTTCTAAACTTCTTATCCTAATGTATCCATTTATTTTCTTCTCCTTACTACCACTCCAATCTAAACCTCCCCCCTTTTCTACCTATATGTGTGTATATCTATGTGTGTATATGTGTATATATATTAATCTAGATTTTAAACTATGCATATGTAACATATACATATAACTATAAATATATAACATATGTAATATATAAATGTGCATAAAATATACAAAATATGTAATGTATATATACATGATAAATAGGTATATATTATATTATATATGTATATTTTAAAAATCTAGACTACTTCAATAACTTTCTGACTTTCTTCTATATTTATATATTATATATTATATATAATAAAATATTTATTTAAAATAAATTGAATATATTTATATTTATTGATTGTTCATATAGCCAGAAGAATTTTTAAATATATAAATTAAATCATGTCATTCTCCTCCTGTTTAAAATTATCTAATGGCCTCTCATTCGACTTGGAAAAAAATTTAAGCACTTCAGTGTTTTTTTTTAACACATATGCATAAAGTCTAATTTTACTCACAAGTAAAATATATCATCATTAGACCTTAGGATGTACATTAAGGTATCCATTCCACTACAGATTCCCTAGATTTATGTTTTTCATAAGTGTTTATTTGTTCTGGTATTGTTCTGAAAAATTGATAATAAAGCTTAGAAAAGTTACCATCATTGCTGTTATATATCAGCTGAATCTTATCACATTTGAGACCTTTATATTGTATTTTATAGATCTTTTATCTAACTGGGTTTTGACTCATTACTATAATTTACAGAAGAATGAGCAAAATATAAACAGGAAATACTAACAATATCTTTCTGCTGCAGTATTAGATAGTGACACAATTGTCCGGAGAAAACTGGTAGATGGTAAAGATTTTTTCAAAGGTATTGTTAGAAAATTTTACTGGTGCCACTATTCTGACAAATTATTTAAAACTTCTCTATAGCATTGCTAAGCTGAAATGTTTTCCTTGGACCATTCAAAAGCAATGACCTGTTAGCAATAAGAAGAGAAAGAGTCATAAAAGGGTACATAATGATCACTATTACAATTCTAAAAGGAAACTAAATATGATATCAACGATACTTCAATTTAAAAAAAGAAAGGAAAAAAAAGAAAGAAATTTCAGAAGGTTAAATGTTAAACTTCCAGAGTAGTGTATTATCTCTCTTTAATGTCTTTATTATCCATTGGCTCCAGTTTTCTGCAGAATTTGAAAGAAATCTTAGTGTATTTCTTATGGTTTTATGTCCTTGATTTTAGCACAAAGCCCATGTTCTCTGTACTAAATGTTTAAAGGAGATTCATACATGTAAAACACACCATGGAACGTTTAAGCTTAAAAATAGTCAAAGAAAAGAAAATTCTAAAGTTTCCATTTACTTTTGAAAGGGTACCAGCCCGTCTTCTGTCATTCTTGATTGTTAGTGGCATGGATTTTAAACTATATTCTTCTGGCCTTTATTTTTAAAAATTCCATAAGGTTAAGAAGACTAATATTGGAAAATGGCTCTTTCAGTAATGACCATATCATTATCATGATCAAGTTTGCACTCCGGTTCCATGGGGCTGCAAGGATGAAAGCGGACAAACTTGGTCTCTGCGTAATAATTCTTAATGAATAGTTTGCTAGTGTCTTGAAACTCAGCAGCTTTAGTTAAGATCACTTAAGGCGGTCTTGGGACTATTTCAAGTTGTCTTTTATGCCTTTACTTCTTCCCCGTGTTGGAAACAGTAAAGTGTAAATGCGTTTCTACTTATGTCCATATACATTCACCTGGATAAAACACTGGAATCCGTTAGGTTATCATTTTAAAATAGAAACATCCAAATCTCATGTCCAGTGAAACCAGCTTTTCCTTTCCCCAAGCACACAATAAGTTGTTGAGGCTTGTAGGTAGTATCCATATTCTTAGTGATCACTGGACATCATGTGTAATGGTTGTGAGTCCAATAGACATAAAAGAGCCTCAGTACTAAAATTATTATCCTGAAACATAAGGTTTGTTGGAATGCCCTCACCTTTTTTGACCCATAATTGATCAAACAGAACTTAGAGGTTGAGGGTAATGCTTGGAGAGCGAGAGGCACGCCCTGTATACGTGAAATGAGAATCTGCAGAAACGACATGAAATGCAGATAGAGAAGAGCATTGTGCAGTGTGGAATTTATTATTGTTCATGTTACTGTGACTAATGTTTTAAAAATTGGGTAAGGAAAAATTTCTATTAGTGAACCAAAAGGAAATTGAGCTCAGTATTCATTAATGAAGTTTGATAAATTAAGTAATATCAGTCAAGGCAGGGAAGGAGGAACAAAAAATGAAAGTCACTTATACACCTGAGAATGTCTGCTGTTTGTTTCAGGATAGATGGGTGTGAGATCACCTACCCAACTCCCTCCTGTCTCATCAGAGGAAACGGAGAGGCAGCAAATGGCCCAGAGAAATGTAGCCCTGAGAGCCTGCCTCACTTCCTCTTCCACCATGGCAAGACTCTGAAAGTGAAGAATTTTTTAACCTAAGATTTTTCAAAGATGTTTATGGCTATACAGTGTTAAACGTAGAGGCTCTTCCTCGTTTGCTTCAGAAACTACCCCTTTTCTCTCTCACTTTATTATAAAATGAAAGGAGTTAAACTATAGTTGGGAAAACCCAGTGTACGTCCCACAGAGGTAGCTTTCCTGCAGAGATGCTCTGGGCTCAAGGTCCTGAGCTGGACTTAATGTGGAAATGTAAATATAATGTAAACTTCAAGGAGTTCATGGTGTAGCCCAGGGAGTCTCCAACTTGAGAGTGCTCAGAATGTCACTGAACACCTTGCTAAAAATGTAGATTTGGGGCTTCACTTTAGAGATTCACAATCTGAGGCAGGACAGAGGAATATGCATTTTTAATAAGTATTCACTCTCCTACTCCCTTGCAAGCAAGTGATTCTGATTCAGAACCCCCCCCCCCCCCAAGCAGGTCTAACTGGGTAGGTGGGATGGGTTCTCATCCAGGAAATCTTTAACAGCCTTAAGAGTTTAGAGTAGGGCAGTCCTGAGGAAACTTGCAACGAATTCAGTTTCACTTCATGCCACTTCATTCTCTTCCTCTCCCAACTGGTATGCAATAAGGTTTACATTTTTTATTGTTTTGGTTTAAGCTCAGATTGTTTTTCTTTCTCTATCAGCAAGCTTCTAGGGAGAAAACTCCTTGAGACATCACTTGGTTTTTGTTTTTGTTTTTTGTTTTTTTTCTCCACCCCATGTAAAGAAGCTCTGCTAAAGTTGTGTCCTAAATCAATCTTAGGTATTAACTCTCCAATATCCTTTTTTATCTTGCGCTAATCATAATTTGTGATAAAAATCTAGCACGTCAGATTAGCAGGCCAGAGCCTCTGGAGTAAGAAGATGGCACATATTTTTGATTGCTTATCTCCCATGTTCACATTTGACTTCTCAGAGTTAAAAGTTTCCCATATTTTGGGATTGACTTTGTTTATAAGAGCCAAAATGGTTGGCAGGTACATGGGGCATTACAGTGTAGTGGAAGTATTCAGACAGAGGGTACTTGGTAGAGTGAATGAGGTACCCAGACCTTGATCTTCCTATTTATAGTGGTGCATCCATCAGCTCATTTCCTGAGAATATTTGTTGGGCATGGCTGGTATTTGTTGGGCATGGCTCTTTATGAAGCACCTCTAGTGAGACTAGTCTTCTCCTCTGAACCAGACTTCTGGCTGCTCCACAGTCAACCTGACTTGAGCCAACAGAGCTTTAGAGGAAATTTAATTTGGGGCCCTGCAAAAGTGGATAGAATGCCCCAGGGTATACAGCCATTGATTAACCCAGTCTCCTGAGAAATCATTAGGGTTGTGGGCTGAAATGCAGGATCCATAAGGACACAGAACTTGTCTCTCTTATACTTTGATGTGTATCTATTTTACATATGTGGAAAAACACAGTAGTTAGTAAGCATTTTAGGGTGGATGAATGAGTAAACCTTGCTCTAACGTTTCCCGACTTCAGTCATTTGTATACTACCTTCATGATTCTGACTATTCCCTTGAAATATCCATGCTATTTGCTTAATAGTTTCTTGATTCATTAAAATTTTACTTTAGCTTCACGTTAGGTAATAATGTATGTGAAATTCTGGGTTGTAGCTATTGCACATTAAAACAAAAACAATAACTAATAAAAAGAAAATGTCTTTATGTTGTACCACCCCAAACCATTTTATATACCAGCAGTGGTATGTTGCCTCTTGCTTGAGAAGATAAAGTCATATGCTGTGTGCTGTTATCATGACATTATAAGACTAGAAATCTGTTTTGTATTTTGCCTTGCTTCATTTCCTTTTTGGCTTTGGGATGATTATTAGACTACAAGTTTTGCTAATCCCATGTGCAGAACGATGCATGAATTAAATATCATTGTATGAAGAGGAATCACCCTATTCAACTACAATTACAACCTGAGCTACTCTAAATTTTTTTTCAATTGCTAGGTCTGAGAAGTCTGTAATTATGGTTTTCCCCTACTCTGACCTTGACCAGCACAGGGACCTGCAGACTCTATCTTGAGAATCCCATTTCCATTCTCTCAGTCCTAGGTGACAATTTACATTATTCCTTTTCCACTAATTATACTGTCTGCAACTAGATGAGAGTGACAACTTTATTGCAACATTTATATATTTCAAATAATAAGAAGTTTACTAAACAGGTGTATTTCTATTAGACGAAGAAAGAGGAAAAATAAAGCACATATGTGCACTTAAATATGTCATTAGATGCTTTGGGAAAAATTGGCCAAGAATAGGCACAAAAGGATAATTGAATAGATCTCAGGGACTACTTTTTTCCTGCTCAAGACTTTCCCTACCTATTAATTAAATGAAGAATGCCTTTGAGTTTTCTAAAGAGGAATGCTGTCTCCTTTTTCACTTACTGAAGTGGAGCCACACTACTTCACTAGGTTACAGAAGAGCTATGCTTCTCTGAAGACTTAATAATTGCTGAAATACCAACTCTTGATGGGTTTAAATAACATCCTCTTAATTTTGAAGCATTCAACCTTAAACCTCAGTTTGAAGTAGTGATTGAATATACTGTGTCTTGATCTTCATATAGAAACCTCTGTGTGTAATTTCCCCCAAACATGAAATCCCTGTGATTCTTTCAATGAGATGTCTTATCCCTCAGGGGCAGATCTCATCAGTTCTGCTGACAACAGAGTTTTTGATTGCTCAAAACGGAAAACGTGTAATATCTTTATCCCTTTTCAGCAGAACCCAGGAAAACCAATATATAACCACACTGCCAAGTTCTAAACAGTGAGGAAAAAGCTGAAGTCAACATTTAAACACTCAAAATAGTTTTTCCTACCCCCAAGCAAACCTGTACTTTGCTCGTATTAGCCTAAAAAATGGTCATAGGTTAATTTCTACTTCTTCCAGTCACTCAGAAGGAAGTAATGAATATATTCTATATATTGTATATATCTATATAGATATATATTTATAAATGCATATACAAATTTAGAAAGAAGCAATGAGTATATTCAGTGGAAATGTTATCATCATCAGCTATTTATTAAGAGCCAGCTTTTTATTTCTATTAGGGTATTTTGGGCATTTTTATTTTTTATTTATTTTTATTTTATTGGGCATTTTTATTTCATTTTATTAGGCATCACGGTTTAGAGTTCATAATTCAAGATACCTTGAATTGCCTTAAAATTAAAATTATTTGGGTGCCTGGGTGGCTCGGTGGGTTAAGCCACTGTCTTCGGCTCAGGTCATGATCTCAGGGTCCTGGGATCGAGTCCTGCATCGGGCTCTCTGCGCAGTAGGGAGCCTGCTTCCTCCCCTCTCTCTCTGCCTGCCTCTTTGCCTACTTGTGATCTCTCTCTGTCAAATGGATAAATAAAATCTTTAAAAAAAAAAATAAAATTATTTGTGTTACCTCTGAAAGAAGTAATTTGGTGAGACTCTTAATGTTAACAAGACATAAGGTCTACAAAGATGCTTCAATGAAAAAACTTAGAGACATCATCTTCAGTAATTTCAGAAATCACATTTTTAAAAAATTTCTATGCTCATTTTACTAATTCTCTAAACAAATTTTCATAGCTTAATCCATTCTAATGCATGTTTTTGAAAGCAACAAAAAGGCATTTATTTTAAATGTTTTATGTTTGATATTTTCTGCTGACCTTTTTCTTATATAACTGAGGCTACCAACTATGCTCTAGTTTGCCCACTGTCATAAAAATGTGTGTCAATTGCAGTCTGGCCAATGATGAGGGAATGAGAAATTATGCTTAGAATTAATCTGCCAGGGTAATTTAATCACTTTATGATTAGGTTTATATTGGGCAGATAATCAGGGCTAACATTCCATCCCATCCCTCAAGTTCATGGAGCTCTGGGCAGTTACATGAGATAAGAACAATGGATCAGTGTATTTTGTGTAAGGAGCATACATCTTCACAAGTCAGTACACTCAGAATTTTCATTCTGCTTTTTACAAAAATAATCAGGAACCAGTCTATGAAAGAGCCATCATAACTGAGAGAGTTGAGAATTGGACCCATCACAGTTAAATTTCTGGTGTGTCATTTTAAAGATCTTTTTGAAAACCTGGCTATTGAATAATTTTTTTCCCCTGAAGACACCCAGGCTCTTCATTAAGCATCCTGATTGTAATTTCGTCACATGGGTACTACAGATTTCTCTGAGAAGTTAAACTACTGCACCCGGAATTTTTTTAAAAAGGAAATTACTAGAACTGAGAGTATATCTGGGAAAACCAAAAGTAGAAAATAGAGATCTATTTTTCAGTTTACTTTCCAAATGAAGGGTTTTAGGATACTTATTCAACACTGGTGCAATCTGACACTAGAAAAAATCACTAATGTTTAAATGCTGGGATAAGAAAAGAAGGCTAAAAATCATCTAGTATTTAAGTTCTAAGTGAGATTAAGGAAGGTAAGAAGGACTGGCTGAACTCTTAATGGTGAGAGAAATCTTTGTAAATTTATATTGACATCAGAATCTTGGAAGATGTCATTTAAAGATCAACTGATCGTGAAATTACAAATATGTTATTTTGCAAACTTTGATTTGGTATTATTTATACAAAAGATATCAGCCAGAATATTTTGCTAATGAAATTGGTCCAAATCTCATAGTAACTGCAGTTGTTTATAGGAAAAACATTATTCCCTAATGTCTTCTTTCTGGAGATCAGATCACAATGCTTTGGGTGATCAATACATTTCAAAAAATTAAATATAAACTTTTATATAGGTAAAATTGCTTTCATATAGTATAAAATTAAGGAAGAAAAATTCTATTAACTAAATCAGATGAGAAAATCATTTTGGTGATTAGTAAATTTAATGCTGCAATGGAAACAAAGCAGAATTATAGAAATTCAAAACAGGGGCTATTGCTTTGAAATGAAACTGACCTTCCATGAATTCAGAATGAATTTCAATTATGCTTAGAAGCCTAGCTTGTCAGTTGCATTTTCCTTGCTTTCCAAATGCACAATTTATTTCAAATAACCAAATTAGGATATGGATGGTAGCTATTCAAATGTGCATATGATGTCTTTCTTAGCATAAATAAAAGAGGCCTAAACACACTGACTATTTAGAATTTTTTTTTTTTTCTCCCATCCATCCTTTTTCTGTATCCATCCTATTTGGTAACACAGCAAGTTACAAACAGCTGTTGGATTTTTTTTGTGACTGGAAAGAAATGAGTTGTTAAATTGTCTTCATATATAACATTCAAATAATTTCCCTTTTGCTATTATCCTTTGCTAAGCAACGAATCTAGGACAGAGGGGATTAAAATAGAGGATACTTCATTCAAAACAGCAAAAGAAAAAAAAGAGAAAGTAAAAAGAACATTTAATCAACTCACCTGGATAAAGCCTTCATAATTCCTCAGCTCTGAAGGAGACATAGATAAAACCCAAAGATGTATTTTGAAAAACAAGAAAAGGAAGTAAAGATTTGAATACTTCTTCTTGTTCTACTTGGGATTTATCTGGGTTGTCTAAATCCAAAATCTGATTAGCATACTTAATCTTATGGAGTGTCAGGAATGATCTACCATCCTTTAATCAGTCTATTATTATCTGTCCTAACCATTCCTTTCAGTCTGTTGGTTTTCAAACATACCTTTAGTGAAAAATGATGTACTGTGTGCTTTTGTGGCCTAGGAGTTTCGATAGGGGTACTTCAAGACACAGCTATGATGTTCATGTGGTGTAAATGGAGTGGAAGAACTCCCACCCATTTCCCCCCCACAAAAGGAGTTTGATCTAGTTTGGTTCTTGACACTGGTGGGGTTAATTATAAGGTAACTCATTTATCTTTGTGGGAAAAATACAGGGGCAGAAACAGTATGGTGTATGGTATGGGATGTATGGTGTGGCAGAGGTTGTAGATCTTGATGAGGAAGATTTAAATTTGAGTCACATTTCCATATCCTATATTGATTTTGAGGGTCATTTAACTTTTCTTAGAATCAATGTGCTCATCTATAAAACTGGGATAAATAATATAGGCTCTTATTTAGAATTTTTGAAATCCAATGAAATATGTAAATGAAATTAGTTTAGAAGTAGAGTTTAGAATCTTTAAATAAATGAGACATTTCTATTAAAGTAGTAGCAAATGACATGGCTCATAATTATATAGGTGATTCTTATTAATGTCGAATAAAAACTTGGAAGGTTTGTCTGTAGCTTCTTGCAAACACATAAATTATGATATATATGAGGCTGGAAGGAAGGGAAGTGATCAGAGTCCAAACTGCAGAGGTAAGTTGCTATATTAAGAAATTTGGACTTGACCTTTTGTCCAAAGTAGAGTCTTTCTGAAGAATTTAGCAAGATCTCTTTGGTTGCATTGTGAAGAAGGAATTGTGAGTGAAACCTGAAGGGGACCAATTTAAGAACCTGATGCAGAAACCAGATGAGTAGCCTGAGTTCAGATGGTGGCAATGGACAGAGAGACAAGAAGTGTTAAGATCCAATACATATTAAGAAGTAGACGGAAGGAAAGAGAAGATACTGAGACTCAAGAACTTAAAAGAAATAGGATATGAAGGAATGAAGTAGACAATAATACCCAAAAGTTCCGTATTAGAAATTGCAAGATTATTAAATAGAAATGTACTTGGGATAGAAGATATTTTAATTGTACACATGTAGTACTTGGGAGGCAGTGAAATGTCCCAGCAGGTATCCTAATAGATAGGTGGAGATAGAAATCTGATAATTAAGCAAGTAGTGAAGGTCTTACAGAAATGTCCAGAGTAACAAGAATATAAGGTCCAACCTGAAAAATGACCAAAATTGAAGGAACTAAAAGAGAAATTTGAAACAGAAGTTCTCAATGCAGCATTATTAAAAAGATTCTGTGAGGTAGCTCTGATAAGTGGAAAGATGAAAGGATTTGAAGTGAAATACTTGGGTTCAAATTTTGGCTCTCCAATTTATTTACAATGTGACTTTGAAACAGTTAACCCCACTTAGCCAACTGTAAAATGGGGATAATGATATTGATATTCATTTCACAGGGTTAAGGACAAAAAGAAATAATAATTGTCCAGATTTATATATAAAGTCCTATATAAATATTATTAGGATTATGAGAATAAGCTAATCAAAGTGTTACATTTTCTTAGGAGTCTGTTGTAAAGATCCATAAGTAGTACTGAGAAATATGCTGGGAGAGAAAAGGCGACAAATACTTTTCACAAAGTTCAGAAATCTGGATTTGAATTAAACTTACAACTTATTAGTGTTAATGTTAGATATACGGACCAAGGAAAATATACATACCCCCTTCATGGTGTAAAAACCAAACAATGCATTCTATGTGATCATCTTAATAGAATGATGATAAATCATTAAAGAATACTAGGATTTATTATCATATAGAATATTACAATTTATCATCATAATAAAATGAAAAATCCTTATTATTCATGAGGATGTATGAAATCGCTGGAAACCAAAGAAAAAGATCAGTATGACAAACCCAGTAATATGTGTAAAATGAGAATATTTTTCTGAACTAATTATTATTAGACATCTGTACAGCAATAAAACTTTGAGGTCCACACTGACACGTGCCTATTTTCTTTTCATCCTTGACAGTGCCTCCCAGAACACGCAGAGTTCCCACTGGCTACCACTCATGGCGACATTCCCAGTAAAGAGCTCACTACAATGCAGAGCAGATTATGTCAGGACCAAGGCAGCCTCTGAGGTTTGAATTTGTGCATGTTATTTGGAGTTCCAAATCCTCCAAACTGGCATTAGAGTACTCAAACTTGTTTCATAAACACAAGTAAATCCAGCAAAATAACTCTTAGCAGCAAAGCCATTGGATAAATGGCATTTTAAATTGTTTTTAGCTCCACTGATAGAGATAACTTCAGCTTACTGCTACCTGAAAGCAGTATAAATATTTATAAGGTACTCTACTGAGGTGTTCAAAACATCACACTGCTCCAATAGACTACAATTTCAAGGGACAGTAAAATGGACAGGATGAAAACTAAAAAAACCAAACCAAAGCCAAAAAAAAAAAAAAAAAAAAAAAAGCAAACAAACACTTCAGACAACATCATCTGTCCATTTACACTGGCTGTTCTAAAATAGATACAAGTACTATTTTCAATTTCTGCTTCTGGGTGGAACTTTTACATCACTAAAAATGAAACCACCTCACAAGTTAAGTGGTTAGAATGTTCTTAATCCATTAGGGATGAGACAGTTGGTCTGGTAGTTTTCATGAGCCTAATACTGGAACGGCTGGATATATTTTTTTTGCTCCTTATGCTGTATTTTGTCTGTCTCTTATAGACTTCTAGTTAGAAAGAAAAAGTTTCCATTAGCAGAAAGTCTTCTTTTTAAACTTAAAATCGGTTTTAAAACTTCACAGCTGCCCCGACTATTCTGTACAGCATCATTACAATGGGAATTGTGAAAAGAAATACCCATTGTCCAATGCTGGACTATGTGTTGTATGTGTAGCAATAAAAGAGAAACATAGTATTGAAAGAATAGAGAAAAGTTGAAAGTGCTATTTCCACCAGTAAGTACAATTATATGTAGATATCCTTCAATAAAAACAGGATGAGGAATTTTCCTGTTAGCCCAATTAACATAACCAAATGTTCTTTTTATAGTTGAAAAAATGTTTCCCAAACAATAAAAGAACTCAGGCTTCTGATTACCCATTTTTCCTATGCCATCTTTATTACTTGAATAAGTTTCCTTTTGACAATTCTACTTTGGGCAAATAAAATGAACCATTTGAAAATCTATTGTAGATGATAATAAACTGTGCTTGCTCTTACAGAAGCTGTTCTGAATTCTACCTGAGTGTCCTGGGAAGAAAAAGGACAAGGCTTAGTGTAGGGGGAAAAATCATTTTCAGTATTGAGTTTATTTTCACAAAGAAACTCCTTTCCATTTCTCTTCTGACTGGTAAGGCTTTTTGAAGATGCAGGCTCTGGTGACATTATCCTTCTCTCCTTGAAATATACCCTCTGTGTATTACATCTGCCCCTATCTTTCATCTGCCTCTATGTCAAAGCCCCCTAGCATGTGAACCCCTGATTGAGCACCCTCCACCAGCACTGAAGTCAAACTCTCTTGCCCTCTTTTTCAACCCATTTGCTGCAAGGACTTCTGGGTTGCCTCAAGAACTAGCTCTTTTACATGTATAGACAGATACTTCCGATTTTGCACTTTTGGATTACTTTGTCCTAGATATTTTTCTACCAGAAAAAACTGTGCCTTTTGCCACAACACATACATAAATTTCAACAGCTATTACTCCTCCCTTGCTTGAATACACACACACACACATATGTATATATGTTTGTACATATATGTATGTCTATATATATGTATGTATATATTCAGAACCTAATAGTTGGTTCTAATCTTTAATAAAATTTGTGTTGTGTTAATCAATAATTAATGGATTTGTTTTACAGAACATTTTCACCTATTATTTTCTATATACACATTAGCGACATAGTTCTAGAACCAGCTGTCTACTTTTATATGAGATTTAATTGGGTTTATTTGGCTTATTAACAAACATACTCTCTCCTTCCACCTCATGGTCTCACCCTTTGTTGTTCCATTCTTTTGTCTTCATCCAAATCTCTAACCTGATCTCTGAAAGTTACTTAGTAATTTTTCCAACTAAATATGTGTGCTTCTAATTCTTTTAGCCCTTCCATGAACAGTAAACAGTGGAAAATTCAAAACGCAAAGATTGGAAATTTGAGACAAGTGATAAAAACAGACATTAGTCATATAACTTCAAATCTGATGATGAAAAATTATTGACTGTGTATACAAATGTCTACGTGTAAGTTTGTATGTGTGTATACATACACATATGACTTAAAGATTTAATTTGTCTAGATAGGACCACTTTTAAAAGGGCTTTTATACTTTTTGTTTACACATCATTAAACAAGGGAGGATGACTAAAGTTTGGCTTTTTCATTTTTCAGAAGACATTTATCAAAACATATTAAAAAATACATAACACACAAAACAGAATAAATGGATAAATATTTTAATATATTGTTACCTTCATTTCCATTAGAATACATTCATGGCACTTGAACCTCTGAAATTTCTTTGCTATTCCTTTCACTTACATGCAGTTATCTACCTCAGAGGTTAGCAATGTTAAGAATGATTATTAGTAACAACAGTTTACTTACTGATTTTCCCTGAGTATAGGATTAAAAAACCAAAGCTAAATTTTTAACTACATTTTGTTGATATTTTATATTTTACTTTGCTACCTGAACATGGAAACCTGGAACTTTATGATGTAATCTTAGAATCTCTAAGTAAATTTGGAGTAAAACTGAACCTTAAGTTTTAAGTCCCACTTCATTAGAATCAAGGCACATAGTTTTCTAGGTACTTATGTAGTTCAAATTTTATTATATATCTTAATGTCCAATGTAAGTCAATTTTGTCCAAAGTCCTGATCCCAATAACATTTCATCTGTTACTAAGAAAATCATTGTTCATTAGTAAAGTTCTTAATCTAAGAAAATTATATTTAAGTTAAATGATTTTAGTTTCTAAAATTTTAATTAACAATATTGGTAAATTAAATTTTTTCTTTTTATTCCTTATTCCTAATTTCGTTTTACCATTCCTTCTTGTCATTTAATTTCTTAACTTTACCCATAATTTAAATAGTAGTTTCTACTTCCTACTAGAGGAAGAGTCCTGCACTAGGCTATATAGGACAGATTGTTTAAATTAAGCTACTTAACTATAATTACAATTAATTGTATGAACAATGGTAAGTTGTAATTGTGTAACTTTCATCGATTAATTAATTGATTCAACTTTAATGGATTAAATTAATTAAATTCACCTTTCAGGATTTCTTTTTCTTTATCTATAAAAGGTCACTGATCTACATATATTATCCTTATGGTCTCTTCCAGTTCTAACATAAAATACTAAAGAGCCAAATTATGTAAACTTATATATTTATAGACTAGCTTTTAAAACAATTTCAAAATAGCCTTATAAAATATGACAGTTCTATGTTGTGAAATTGTGAATTACTACAGTTTACTTTTCTCTGAATCTTGCTGATTCAGTTCTAAGATATACTTATTTTATAAAGGCTTCTTAGAATGTGTTGAAATAAGGCCAAAATCAAAAAGTTGCATTTCAGTTTAGTAAATATAATTAGTAATGATTACATAATTTTTGCTAATACAGATACATCCCTTATCACAAAATGACATAAAGCCAGTGTTTTTATTAAATATGTAAACCTATCTGGGAAATATTAAACATCTGATCTTTGAGGAGAATTCTTCAAATACACTTGATTTCAGTGAGAAAGCAGAGAATTTTGATTTGTCTTAAAAACAACTTTGAGTGTAATAGATAACTATACATATTAATTGATTTTAGGTTTAAGGGGGAGGTTCCATACATAAAGGTACGCTCTCACTTAAACTCTCCTTTCACGAAGGCATGGTATTCTGATCACTAGCAGAGTTGTTAAAGTAGAAAATTCTTAACACTGATCAAAACAGACACATGGTAGCACTATAACAGCACCACTGCTAGAATAGTGAAACCAGGAAAAAAAGTGGAATACAATGGGAAGTGAACAAAAATCAGCTACTGACGGCTGAAAGAACCTTTATGGTAATACAATGACTGGAAATGAAGCTTAAAATTCATTAAAATTATTTCTCAAGAATAGAACTTTAGTGAGCGGTCTAATGCTTTAAAGAGGCACTGGAATTTAGGTTTGTTTACATTTTAGAGTATCCATCTTTATAACATGATTTTTCTTAATAGAAATATGGTTTAATATTTGGACAGGCTGACTTGGATTTAACAAAAACTGAGGCAATGTTTTAACTTACAAAAACACAGATTCTACGGTTAAGATGGAAAGTACGTGTTGAAACTATTTTGGAAACCCAATACTGTGTTGTGACATTCCGAAGAGCAATAAATATTTCTAATCTCACTTGAGGAATAAGTTATTAGAAATAAATTATACTCAAAATCTAGTTATTTGATTTAGAGATTGGGGTTCATTCCAATCCAGTGTTTGATTAACTGATGGGCAATAGCTCGGCTTGGAGGCACAAAGAATGCCTGCTGCTTCCCTTTGGTCAGAACATCCACAACCTAAAATACACCATAATAAAATGTATTAGGATTTCAACACTGTCATACTTAAGTACTACTTCTATGCTTATGCAATTTAACTAAAATGTGATTATTTTACAGTGAGTAACAACAGTACAAAGTGACAACATCCATGTTCAATATGCAAAATTTAGTACAGTACTTTTAGTTGATTCAATGAGTTAATGAATCAATTTGTAAAAATATTCCAGAAGAGCATATTCCCTTATGAAAATAAGGACATGAAAAAGAAAAGTACATGCTCCACACTTATTTTCAAAGTAAAATCAACTTTCCAACAGTTTCCCTTTTATAAAATTCCAAAAAACACTTAATTTGTCCTTTGTGAAGTTGAACATAAAATAAATTTTGTTTAGGAAAAGCAGAAATGATTTCACTCTTCATTACTAATAGTGGGGCACCTGGGTGGCTCAGTGGGTTAAGCCGCTGCCTTCGGCTCAGGTCATGATCTCAGGGTCCTGGGATCGAGTCCCGCATCGGGCACTCTGCTCAGTGGGGAGCCTGCTTCCTCCTCTCTCTCTCTCTCTGCCTGCCTCTATGCCTACTTGTGATCTTTCTCTGTCAAATAAATAATGGAATCTTTAAAAAAAAAAAAAAAGTGCATCCATTTGTTTTCTCTACAAATACTTTGGGTTAAGCAAAACACAGACAAGTAATTTATCTTTCATTATACTACTGAAGGAAGATGTTTTAAAAAGTTTTTGTGAATATATCTTTGGTATATAGTTTTGTTATTTGTGTCCTTAAGCACATTTTAAAAAGAACAAGAGCTTTTCAAAAATTTTAAGCATTTTTACTGATACTTTTTGAGAACTACTTGTTTTAATGCTGTAAACTAAAATACAAAATATCTCAGAATAATCTTCCTGTTTCTCATAGTTCTCATAATGTTTACCTATTTTAAGTCCATTGAAAAGCATCATTAATCTGAAGGAATGGCACTTGAAATTAGAAAATGGCACAGAGTCATTAACTAAAAGAACCTCACAGAATGAGTTGATATAGGACACATCAATTACACTGTAATCCATGCATGATGGGTGGGCCATACCATTCATTCAACTTGGTGAAAACATGTATCCCTGCTGCATGCCCAAACTGATACAGTCAGAGAACAATCAATAGAAGAAGGAAATTAAATTGAACTTTACCTGTTCTCTAGTGAACCAGCGGGCATCCTCTATTTCATTCTTGTCAACTTTAATTTCTGTAGACACTGCCACAGCTAAGCAACCAATCATTAAGGAGGAGGGCATTGGCCATGGCTGACAAGAGACATACTGAACATGGCCAACTTTGACTCCACTTTCCTCTTCTACTTCTCTCCGAACAGCATCTTCTATTGTCTCTCCTAATCAAATGGGGCAAAAGAACAAGTAGCTGATGAACATGCCTTGGACATTTTGTGCTCCGAATGGTTCAAACATTTGGAAATCACTTTGGACAGAAACCCAATTCAAAGCACGAGAAAGCAGAAGCCTAAAACTAGACTGGAATTTTAAAAAAATTATTTCTTAAAGTATATGACCACATACATAATCAAAACGCCCGGTCCAGATTTTTTGGTTACAGTGTAAAAATGGTAACATCTACAACTATCCAGCACCTGCTATTAGCTGAACACTATGCAAACATTTTATATATTATCTCATTTACATATTATCACTAAATAGTTACAAATTACCATTCCAAGATTTTTATAAATGGCTTTTTCCTTACTAAAATTTTGAAAGTTTTATGTTGTTAAAAAATTACTGCAGATAACTTTCTTGAAAAGAGTTGAAAATTACATTAACACTAAAAGTTTAAAAACCATATAAGAAACAGTATTTTTTCTTTCTAAATGATTTTTTTTTCTTCTAGATGACTATTGACTCAGTTATGATAAAATAAAGTAGTGCCTAGAAATGTACTTTAAAATTTTTTTAAATTTATATATATAAATACATATCTATTTTTATTTGTATGACATATATAATATATAAATATATATATTATATATATATAAACATATATAAATATCATATAAGTCATAAAAATATGATATTTATATATTTATATGATACAGAGAGAAAGATCACAAGTAGGTGGAGAGACAGACAGAGAGAGAGGGGAAGCAGGCTCCCTGCCAAGCGGCGTAACCCTCTGAGCCACCCAGGTACCCCAAAATGTGCTTTTTAATTCTGATTTGTTAGAATTGAGAAACAGAATAAAGAGAATGGTTTCTAAGTTTATCTGAAAGTTTAGAAATATTTTGCTATTTAAATATAACTTTTTATTTCAAATAGATGCTATATTTCCATATTAAAATCAACTCATGTTCACCAAAAAAATACTGTGGAAAGGTAAGTCATAGACTAGCGTTAAGATATCTGCTAGACCATAGCTAAAGAATACATATTACAAAACACCTGAAATGAGAAAATATAGATAAACAACCAAAAAAAAATTAGGCAAAGAATATAAACATGTAAAATTCAGAGAAAAGAAAATCAGATGCCTAAAACACATTTGAAAAAGATGCTCCAACAGCAGGGAAATGAAAACTACAATGAGACTATTTCATACCTATCAGATTAGGACATTATAAAGTATGAAAATCCTAACTTGGTGAAGATATGGAATAATAGAACATTTCATGTGCTTTTAGACTATAAATTGGTAGGAACACTTCTGAGAGCAACTTGGCAATGTCTATGAAAGGTTAGGATGCTTATAACCTATGAGCCAACAATTCTACTCTCAAGTATACCCTTGATAACTCTTGCAAATGTGCATAAGGAGCAGTATAAGAATATTCTTTGCAGTGTTGTTTGCAATAGCCAAAACAGATATGAACTAACTGTCCGACAGCAGATGGGTGAATTGAAGAGTATTTATAAATAAAATGGTACACAGCAGTTAAAAAAAAAAAAGGGCGTAGAGTTATTAGAGACAGCATAGTGATTAAGAGCATGCATGGACTCTGCCAAATTGCTCAGGTTTGTATTCCTGCCCTATCACTGATAAGCTGTTTGATCTTGGGCACGTGATTCAGCCCCTGTACCATAGTGCCCTATCTGTAAAACGGCTGTAATAAGTATGTACTTTATAAGGCTGTATGAGGATCATATGATTTAATATTTGGGAAGCCTTCAAAAGAGAGTGTGCACAAAGTATGTTTACTACTATTATTATCAGTGCAGATTAATACTGGAAGTTAAGATTAAACACATATATTAATTAGCATTTATTCCACAGATATTTGCTGAGCTCCTACTACATATAAGGCAGTGCTCTAAGGGTGTGGGCTATAATGATGAATGAAATAAAGTCCTAGCCCTTACGCAACTTACATTCTGGTATGAGAAGATAAGAAAAGAGTAGATAGATAAATAGATACATCATACATACATCATATAATAAATACAGAGATACAATCTCATATACATAAATACAATTATACATACATAAATACATACATACATACAAACCATGTCAGGTGGTAATGAGCGCTATAGGGAAAAGTCAGGCAGGATGACAGAATTGTGAATGCAGAGTATGATGCCAACTAATGTATTTGGGGCTATTTGGGAAGGCCTCTTTGATAAGGTGACAAAGTTGGGTCTAGTAAAGAAGGAAGTAAGGTGTAAGTCATGCAGTTACTTTGGTAATAGCAATAATATGAAAGACGAAATGTTGAATTATTAAAATGGACAAAATTATTCTAGTAAAAACAAATATTATAGCACTCAAAATACACAGAAGATATTTAAAAATGCCCAATTTCACAGCATGATAATTTTCAAATGCCGCCTAAAATTTTTATTTGGAAATTTTAAGTTAAAGGAAGATTATTATTAAAATTATTAAGTAAAGGCTTACCAGGTTCAATAAATCCAGCAAGGCAAGTAAACATGCCTGGGGGAAATCTTTTCTGCCTGCCTAAAAGACATTTGGTCCCATCTGGATGAATAACTTGCATGATTACTACTGGATCTGTTTTTAAAAAAAAATCAGATGAGTGAATGATAGGAAAAATAATTTAGACTCATTGTGTAAAGTCACTGTCAAATAGTATAATAAAAAGGTATAGCCCTTATAAGAACAAGACTCTTTTCTAATTATAAGACTGTTTCTTTCTGCCTCATGACAGAATATTTCAGGGAAACTGCAAAGAATATTATACGTAAAGAAAGACCAATTTTGCCTTCTTCTTAATAGCAACAGGTATTATATACTTACTGTATGTTAGGCATATATTTTAATTATAAAAATATTAGAGTAGGCACTTTTTAAAAATAATTTATTTATTTATTTGAAAGAGAGAGAGAGAGAGCACAAGTAGGGGGAGCAGCAGGCAGAAGGAGAAACAGGTTTCTTAAGCCCTACGCAGGACTCAATCCCAGGACTGCAGGATCATAACTGAGCTGAAGGCAGACGCCTAATGAGTGTGCTACCCAGACATTCCAAGAGTAGGTATTATATGGCATGAAGAAAATACAAATTTTACCATAGTAAATGTGAATTTTCCTCTCCCTTCCATCCCAAACTTGAACAAATGTTTTTAAAAGCTAAAGTGGCTCTATGACTAAGTTTAAGCCATTAAAAACATAAAATTTAACTTAGAGTTTATTTCCCAGAAGTCATTAATGCAGTGAATTCTCCTTGCTAGATCATGACTGAAAACAGGAATCAAACGGAAAAGGCTCCTGAGCAGTGAAACCAGGTGTCACAAAGTCATGCATTTTACTCTCAGGAGACTTCCTCAGGTATTGATTAGTTTATTATTATTTTTTCACAAGTTTTAAAGGAGGAGGTTCTCATATTTCCAAACCTATATAAGGCTCCAAAGCAGCATTTAGAAGGAGAGAATATATGTATAGGTAGGCAACACGAGTGATGCTAGCTCCAGGCTGTACTGCCTTGGTGATGTCCTGAACAGGCACTGAATTGTTGTTTTTTATTTTTATTTAATTTATTTTATTCTTTTTGGTCTCTGCAATAAGCAGATCCAGATTGGTAGACTTTTGAAATCATGTATTTTAATACATCGAATTGATTTTGATTAACTCAGAGTTAAGAAATGGCTAATTAGAAATGCCTGGCTGGCTCAGTAAGATTAAGTTTCTGCCTTTGGCTCAGGTCATGATCCTAGGGTCCTGGGATCAAGCCCTGCATCAGGCTCCTTCCTCAGCGGGGAGCTTGCTTCTCCCTATGTTTTTCCACTCTCCCTGCTTATGCTCTCTCTCTGACAAATAAATATATAAAATCTTAAAAGAAAAAAAAGGCTAATTATGTACAATGTCCGTTACTTAAAAGCCATGAAACTATTTAATACTTTAATACTTACAGTCTCAAGTTATATTAAATGTGGTTTTAATAAAAAGGTGAACCCCTCAAAAACTCAAAATCTTGTCTCCCCAGAATGTCTTATTCCCTAAGATTCCAGATGGCTGAAATTTCACTGTAAAAGAAAAGGCTTACCAACTCTTGGATATGATGTATTGTGAACACCATGGAGGCTAGGGCAGTCTTCTTTTAAGCAGACTCTTTTGTAGCCACCTTCTTCAATTTTAGTTGCACTTCCACAGGTTGGGCAGAACTTATATCGACTGTGCCACGCAAGAACAGATCTTGCTTGGGCTACAACCCCTTTAAGAGAAGCATAAAAAAGTTTTATTTCTGTGATAAACTGTAAACAAATTAATATCAAAGTAAAATGTTCATAAGTCAAGGCATACACTATATTTTCTGAATAGCTAGGTGATCAAGAATTTTCATATTCTTATTTTTATGATGTATAGTTCTTTTGAAATAAAATATAAAATCCAATAGATGACAGATGAAAATCTGATTTAACTTTAATTTGAACTAATAAGATGCAACTCTTATGTAAGATAGGTGTTAGCACACCTATCTTATATACTATATTAGGTCAGGCTTTTACAATTGGTGATTTTTAAATTTTAGATACACAAGGTTCTAGTGTATTCTAGTGAACTTACAAATATTGATTTTATAATAGTGACTCTTATCAAAATACACTATGTAGACACTTCCTAATTTAGACTTGGACTATAAAGAACATATTAATAGAAAGCTACAGGAATTCTTCTTTCCTGGGTCCCTAAACTAGTACTGGTCCATGTCACCATGAAACACATCCTGTTTACAACTGGAAATTGCACAGAGTATTAAAAAAAATACTTCATTTATAACATTCATGGTTAACTTTGTTCATGAAAAAAATGCCTACTAGAATAAATCTTCTATATACGTATATAAAAATATATATACTTTGGCTATAGCCTTTACCCTGGTACTTCAAAAAAGAATATGGCCTGATCAGAAATGTTATAATTGAAACAGTAAAAGTAGAAATGTTACATTTGCATTTGCCTGACACTTGCTCTTACTAAAACACATTATTTGGGTTAAGGATTTTTGAAAAAAAAGCAAAATGACCATAAACAACAATAACAATGTTTTAAACTGGGAAAAACAAAATAAACCATGCATAAAAACAAATTAATACTGAAATTCAATGAACCGTAGGCAACAGTAAATATTTCCTTACTATGTCATCTTGTAATATGTAATTTGTGCTACTTACATTATTTCAATATTGTTTCAATAAGAAATGCTAATATTTATTTAGTATCAACTATGTGTGCCGCATCATAGAAAGACCTTCATATGTATCATTTATTTATTTATGAGGAACAAAACAGTTAAATTTCTATTGGCCCGTCTGATACAGAGGATAGTGGGGTATTGGCGGATAATACAAATGACAAATAATACAAACATATTTTATGTGAAATGAATAAAAATACTTACATAGTTCAACATTTCATTTTATTTAATGTTTAGATCAATCCTATAAGGTAGGTATTATCATCCTCTTTTTCTAGAGGAGGAAACTGAGGCACAAAGAGGTTAACTGTGGAAGTTTACACAGCAAGTGAATAAAAGGGCCTCAGTTTTCTTGCTAGTAAAAAGAGAGAGGAAGAGAGAGACCCTTTTGATCTTAAAATTACATAGCTACAAAGAAAAGATATTTTCTTTTTCAAAAAATAATTTATTTATTTTTGAGAGAGAATGAGAGCACGAGTGGTGGGGAGGGGCAGAGGGAGAAGCAGAGTCCCCACTGAGCAGGAAGCCTGATGCAGGGGCTTGATCCCAGGACTCTGGGATCATGACCTGAGCTGAAGGCAGCCACTCAATGACTGAGCACCTAAGTGGCCTGAGAAAAGATATTTTCTTTAAAAAGTGCAATGTTTTCTCCATAGATGAGGAGACTAAAACATACCAATCCAGACTTTGGGATGAGATAATCTAAGCGGTTTCTGAATGGACCCACCACACATCTTCTAAGGGAAGGTGGACATGGACAAGTGACAAGGTGGACATTGAGAAAAGATATTTTCTTTAAAAAGTGCAATGTTTTCTCCATAGATGAGGAGACTAAAACATACCAATCCAGACTTTGGGATGAGATAATCTAAGCAGTCTCTGAAAGGACCCACCACACATCTTCTAAGGGCAGGTGGACATTGACAAGGTGACATTCCTTACCTCCCACTAACTTTTGAGGATACCTTTATTTAGCTTATATTCTTTCCACTTCATCAATATACCTCTTGTCAAATTCATCAACAGCTTCCTATTACCAAAATGAAAGATCCTTAAAAAAAATTTTTTTTGGTCTATCTTACAGCATTCAATATATTTGACCACTTCCTCCTTGAAATACTCTGCTCTCTTGATTTCCATGAGCACATTCTCCTGTTTTCCTCGTACCTTATGGCCACACTGTCAATAATACCTTTGATGGCTCCTCTCTTTCTACCTGACCTCAACATTTAGGGGGATTAAGGTATGATTCTGAGGCTCTCTTTCTTGCTTGTTCTCAACTCCCCATCTCAGTTTCCTGAGATCTAAATATCACCTTTATGTTGATGACTCCCATATGGGTATGTCCACTTCACACCTCACCTCTGTGTTCCAGATTCCAATATCCTCCTCTATAACTGAATATGCCCAAAACTAAAATCTTGATTTATTTACTTCAAGACTGTCCTGCTTCACTTGCTCAACCTGTTACCCTATATTAATCAAGAAATAGTATCACTATACACCAAATTACTAAACTCTCAAACCTAGCCATCATTCTTGATCTTTTCTTTCATCATTATATATCCCATACCCAATCCATCAGCAAATGCTGATAATTTTCTCTCTAAAATATACCTTGAACATAACCCCCTTTCTTTATCTATACCATTATCACCTTAAGTCAGGCTGTGGTCCAGGGTACTATCATCTCTCTCACTTATAATAGCCTCTACACTGATCAAGCCTGATCAGTTTTACCTACAGAACATCTCAAACTTTCCCTTTTGCTTCTTCAAACCAATCCACTGCAATCTCTTTACTTAAACGACTGTAATCGCCAATCCCCTCTTAACAAGACTTCTAACTTCACACTGAATTACCTATAAATCATGATCTACAAAGCAGGCAGAGTGAGGGTTTTTGTTTTTGTTTTTTTAAAACCATAGGTCAGGTTACAACATTTAAATGTATTTGGAATAAAACCGTGGCATATAAGGCCCCACATGAACTAGCATACCCAGCAACAGAAAACAAAATAATCAGTCTTTGCCATCATGCTTAGTGTATAGCACGTGCTCAATAATTATTCACTGAAGAATCAAATAACACTAGCATGCATTAGGATTAATTTTGGGGAAAGTGATTTTGGCTGATTAAAACTACTGTAACTGCTCAGGAGAGTAGTACCCTAGAATGAGAAATTTAGGAAAGTTCTAATGAAGATAGCCTAATTTCATTGCTTACTGAAAAAAGCACACCTCCTAGAAAATGAAGATATGTATAACTCCAACCCAGTTCCAAAACCCCCATTATTACCAACAAGTAATTGTTACCAATAGGTAAACCATATACACTTCTTACCAGCTTCTTTTTCTTTCAATTGCAGAAGAGCTGGCATTGGAGGATGAAGAAAATAACAATTTTCGTGTCTTTGCTTAAATTCTTCAGCAGCAACAGGATCTATACCTAGAGCAAACCAGGCAACCAACCCATCTTCTTCTTCTCTTGGGACTTCTCCAGCATAATTAAATGATTCTTTTTTCATTTCAAGTTCCACTCCAAGAAAAATCAAGGTGATCTTTTCACGCTGACCCAAATAATTTTTTATATCTGTGTAGTTCAGCTGACAAAGCCTGACTTCTGGCTGTTGGAAACTTTCTTTATTGCCACCTAGAGTAACCAAGGGATTTAAGTCTGAGAAAAGGATATAAACTGTGGCTGGATGGCTTTCTTTAGCTAGTAGCCAGTCAGAATTATTTCTTTTTTCACTTTTTCGGTCTAATAGTGTTCTGCTAAAATAATTTTCACAATCTTCCACTTCATTAGTTAGGAACCAAGGCTTCATCCCACCTTTAGCATTAGCTAGTAAATTAGCTATATGCTTATAACCCCAAAATTTAGCAATATCCAGTGCAGTCTGCCTTGATTTATTGACAATGGATCTGTCACACCTACAGATGGAAAGAAAAATAAAATAGGAAATAAACATTTTCTTTAATATTTATTACAGTAAAATGTTTCCAGATGCATATGATAGCCCCACTAATGATTATTATGTAGATTTTCCCTTTTAGGACATAATTTACTAATGGGAAGGTTAAAAGATATAATAAATGATGAAAAGTTAGAGATAGATATTTAGTATTTCTGGGGAATTATAAAATAAAAACAGTAAGTGTTATATGTTATAAGAAGAAATTAAAATTTTATGAGGGGTTCTTCATAGTCATAGTGGGTAGATCTACATTTTCTATTGGGGAGTAGAGGATTAGACTAACTCATAAATTTGATTTGATATTAAGTATGAAGGATTTCTCTCTCAACAAATGAAGTTAAAGGCTTTTAGTTAGATACTATGCTGTGTTTTTATATAATAAAACTGGTCAGTGAGTTGACAAGCCCAATGGTATAAATATGGCTACAAGAAAAATATAAAAGGAAGTATGTAACCCAGAAATTAAACCAGAGCCCTTCAAGTAGTAGTCCCTAAAATGTTTACCCTTTCTCAAGTAGAAATTGGACAACATCTGGGTGCCCATTTCTTGCAGCATACATTAAAGCAGTCCAGCCATTTTCAGACGTTTCATTGAGAAGAGATGGAGAATGACTGAGGATTACTGTTAACCTGGCAATATCTCCTTCTGCTGCTGCATAGTGAAACTGGGAAATTATTTCTTGATTTGGGCTTCTTTTTATAGAAGACATTTCTTCCTTAAAAAAGAGGAAAATAGAAAAAAAAATCCTCATTTTCAACTGCTATTTGTTCAATGGTGGAACATTACCTACATACAGATGTAATTAGGACAGTTATGGTTTTTAAATTACATACTCTTCAAAAGGTAATTAGTAGTCAATTGTCATCACAGCATACATTTCAAAATTGTCTTAAATATAATTTTAATTTTAAATATAATTCATCATGGGATGTATAACAATGTATGAAGAACTTTGGTAATAAAGATAAGGAGGCATATCCTTGAGAAGGAGTGTCAGGTAACAAACATTATGAAGAGGAGGAGGACTCTGAAGTATTCCGGAGGGATTTCAATATAGATCAGAGGAATGAGGGGAGTTAAAGCATAAGTCGAGTCAGAGGTTTTTTAGCAGATGATGACTAGTATTCTCTTAGATTCTATACTACCCAGAAACAGGTGCCTTCCCTTAGGAAAATTATCCTACAGCTGATTATTCGAAAATTGTGTTAAGTTTCACATGAAAACAATTTATTGCTTTCCCGTGTACAATTAATTCTACAATCCATCTGGGATTCATCTTTGTTCATAGTGTGAAGTAGGGGCTAGATACATTTTTAACCCAGTGGATAATCCGTATGACTTGGCACCACTCTTGAAATTACGATTTGTCCCATTGCACTGCAGTTATCATTTTTGTCATAAATCAGATAACAATATATTTTGGATCAATTATTGAACCCTGTTCATTTGGTCACTTTGTCAAAATTTGAATCAAAGAAGCTTTTTAAACCATTAACTTTGCATTGTTATTTGTTGTTTCAGTAAGAAAAAATATAGAAAATATGTTTCATACCTCTTAATAAATTTCATCTCAATGTGGATTGAAAGTGGTAGGGCACAAACTGAGCTATTCTTTGTGGAAATGGTTCAAGCTTAAGTTCTCTATGAGAATAAAATATTTTTTGTAAGGTATTAATTTTTGTTCAGTGACATGCTATTTAAGAATTGATTTGGATTCTAACTAGTTTCTATCAATCTAAGCATTAGATATTTGGGTTAAAAAGAAAAGGTTATAATCCATACATTTTGAGTGCTGTCTCTAGCATTCCCACACTGCAATTTGGTTGATCAGTTTTATAGTCGAGGGAGTATGAACAAAATTTAAGGAAAAATGGGCTGAAAATTTACTTTTCCTGTTTTTATCTTCCTGCTACTTATAAAAAGGTAAAATTTAACTACACAAAGGGGAGGTCAGCGGGGGTGGGGCAGGTGAAATAGGTGATGGGGATTAAAGTATACTCAGGATGAGCACGCAATAGCATATAGAACTGCTGAATCACAATACTGTACACCTGAAACTAATTTTAACACTTAACTATACTGGGATTAAAATAAAAGGCTTAAAAAACTACTCACAGGAATGGTGCAAATGTGTTTATAATTTAAATTAGTGGAGTGGCTTTTATATGAGAAAACTATTTCTTTACTGTAGAATTTACTTCGCTGTTCTGTTCATACTGAGATTTCTAAATGCTTTACAAATATTATCAGTAACAAAAGCTACAACTTTTCAGGACTTCATTTGGAATCATTGCTGTATACTGACTCATGGATAGTGTCCCTTTCAAGTTGCCTTTCCCCTAAAACTGATTTTCCAAAAATCACCACACAGGTTCTTCAGCTAGGTTTACTTTAAGCAATATTTTACTGTGTCATGTTCTGAGGTCATAGTCATTTCTACACCCTCCCCACAGGACACTCCACAGGGCAGACTGCAAAACTGTCCTCCAAAAATAAAGTACCATTCACTATCTCCGGTGCAATTCTTATGACTACAATATTCTCAGAAGAAAGGCAGTGAAAAATGTATACTTTCTCCCTTAGCTTTTTTTTTTTTTTTTGGTGGCAGCATAGCCATCTAGAAACAACCATTTCTCTTTCCAGAGAATCACACAGAATCTGCATTCCAGTTCTCCTGCTGGATTTATTTTTTCATTTCTCATTGACAGGTTTTCCACAAGGTAAGAATCTGAAGGCAGGATGAGGCGATTCCCTTAGCCAAATGCCGTCCTTGCTTTCCAAAAAGAACACAGACCATTCTGAGAGGCCCTTTAAGCAAACGACACCCACTTTTACCGGTAAGTACCGAGGGCCCACGACTTGCTCACGGTCACATGGTTAAAGAGACAGGGCAGAGTTCAAATACAGATCCGTCAGTGAAGTCAATGACGATTTAACGAATTCCACGGCCTTCAGCATTCAAGGTGGCCATTTAACAGGTCAAGCGCCACCTACACAAGGTCTCTGCCAACATTTAATTGCCTTGAGATAGTTTACTTTCTTGTCACTTCTGTGAGACTCCTTTTAAACGGGAATATACAGAGGAGGCAGCACTTCGTTTTCCCCACCTCAGAGACTGGGCTGCAAAGGCCACAGCAGCCTACCGACAGCATCCCCTGCCCTCTCTGTGAAGCCGGGCTACCAGCCCATAGCTCCCGCGCCTGCACCCTCACCGCATTCCGAGGCTGCGCCAAACAACCCAGCATGGCCAGGCCAACAGCGCTGAAATCAGAAAGTACTGAGAATTGGTCACCCACCCCAAGGAGGGCACCGGGGCCGACTAACTACTCATTGCTGCTACTAACCCAAAGGTGACCAGAGTAGAGGAATGCAGGATAGAGCCGCAACACCGGGAAAACCCCACTCTCACTCTTCCCGGCGCCGGATTCAGCCTTCCTGACTTCCGGCGGAGGTTCGCTGTTCTCGAACGGTTTTATGGGTAATGTAGTTTCACGGTCACAAATAGTGCGCGATCCGTGAAGGGGAGGGGTTTTGGGGGGGTGGTGGTGGCGAAGGCGCTCGGGAGCCTCGGCGGGAGGTCCAGGCTGTGACATCCAGCTTCTTGGGGGTGAGTGAAAGGCTGGTTTTCTTTCCCGGTCTTCCGTAGACCTATGAAGTGTGGTGCGGCCGACGTAAAGCTGTAGGTCTGTGGAAGAGGTATTTTAAGTTTTCCAGTGTTTCACACCCAGTCCCCTAACCTCCTCTCTTGTATGGTCTGATGCAGTGGCATGCACGTTCAAAGCATTCTTCCACCTGGAATATTGGCTGGACCAGCTTACTCCAATGCGTGACCTTAAAACAGTGTGCACCTCTGAACCTAAACTCGTTATGTGCAAAATGGTACCATGTATTATTGCCTACTTCATTTAATCGTCCTTTAAAAAGTATATATTATGTGCCCACAACTCCTCCTTGGGTTATGCGGTTAAACGAGGATAATGCGTTTAAAGCTCTTACGAAGTTTAGAATTTAGAGTTAGTACTCACAATGCAATTATCATTCATGCTGTTATTTCACTTATTGTGTTTTCAAATTCCAAAACCTAAAGTTACGTGAGTCCGAGCTTGCAGAACTAGCTGTTGGTAGTCTCCTAGACCAGGGCTTTTTTTCTTTACAAACTGCCACCTTGGCAATCAGCAAGTTGAATTGGCTAAGGCTGACCATTGCTTTCTGAATGAATTTGAGACATTGGAAGCTTTTTCTTCTCACAGTGAAGTTATGTATACTCCTTGGCATTGTGCTTTCGTTACTGCTTTTTAAAATGTTTACTATTTATTTATTTATTTATTTATTTTTTAAAGTTTGTTTATTTATTTTTTCATAATCTCTACACCTAGTGTAGGGCTTGAACTTGTTACCCCAAGATCCAGAGTTGCTGGATTTTCTGACTGAGCCTCCAAGGCACCCCATCATTACTGCTTTTTAAAGCTTTGCCCTACGCTTCTTTCTGTGGGTAGTTGTCTTTAGTCTCTAATGATAGCAAGGATCATACAGGAGATCAGAAGTACAAAGTTTTGGTAACTCACTTGAAATACACAAACTTTTGTCTTCAAACATATATTTAATAGATTAGTATAAGGAGCAGTCATATATTAATCATCTAGCATAAACAATTACAAATATATAGCCATGCCAGTTTTTTGAATTCTTGTGAAGTAAATACCAGGCACCATATTATTTTATTGATAAATATTTAAGGGTAAACTTTTTGGAATTATGAATATATATCTAAAATGTAAAATGGCTCTTAAAAAGAACAAAATTATATTATCGTTAGTACGACTAAAATTTTTATAATAATTCTGTAATATGGAAGACTCATTAAATATCAAATATAATTGTCTCAAATTTTTAAAAATATATTTTACACTTGTTCTAAAACAAAGTTCTAAACAAAGTTTCCACATTACAGTTGATGTTTTTTGATCTATAGTTTCTTCTACAATTTTTTTCTTGTGATTTATTTAAGAATAATGATTATCTGCTTTGTAGACTGTCCCATATTCTGAATTTTAGAAATTGTATTCCTATGTGTCTTTTTGCCTTATTTCTTATAAACTGGTAGTTCTTTTTTTTTGAGAGATTTTATTTATTTATTTGACAGACAGCAATCACAAGTAGGCAGAGAGGCAGGTTGAGAGAAATTGGGGGGGAAGCAGGCTCCCCGCTGAGGAGAGAGGCCAATGTAGGGCTTGATCCTGATCCTTGGGATCATGACCTGAGCTGAAGGCAGAGGCTTTAACCCACTGAGCCACCCAGCTGCCCCTGAACTGGTAGTTAAATCTACAGGTTATTCAGATTAAAAAAACATTTTTTTCCAATGGTCAGAAAGAATTCATAGGAATTATTTGCTTCCCATTATTTTACATTAAGGTGCTCCCACTGTCTGGTTGTCTGTGTCATGTTGCAATTGCTTTTTGGGTCTAAATATTGTTAATCTGAATTTTCCCATCACTTTTCAGCTAACAGTTTTAGCAGCCATTAATGATTATTGTCTAGTTCCATTATTTCTTTAGAAGTTGCAAAATGATGAAATTCTAATTTGACCATACTACGTTTATTAAGAGAAATTATTTTTTGTAATAAAGAGCTTTACCTCATTAAGTACAGTTTACATAGGAAAATTAGGATAAGTGTACAATTTTCCTTTATTTTCTAGTTTTAGGAATAATGAGTTAGTTCCCTAATATCCTTCAAGTTTTTAAATATTTTTATGAACTTATAGATGTTAAAATTTTTTATATATTTCTAGTCATTGAAGATATTATTTAAAACATATTTCTCTCTCTTCCTGCCTCACTGCCTACTTGTGATCTCTGTCTGTAAAATAAACAAATAAAATCTTAATAAAAAACCATATTTCTGTAATATTTATTATTTTGATGTTCAAATTGTTGAACTTAGGGTTGGAACCCTAAGTGGGCTCCTTTGTTCTTTTGACCAGGGTACTGTAGTGTTTGACAGCTTCCTTTCTGGAATAACAAAATGTTTTAAAGTCATGTTGTAAATATTCTACACAGATCTGGAATCCGGACTTTTTTCAAGGAACCTTAGAAATGGTATTTAGATACCACAGTTCTTTGTATTTGAGGTGCTCATTGTTAATAGGTTACTGAATGGTTCTCTGCATGTAATCCTCCCCTAGGGAAATTGAACAGATACATATCCTATCCAATAGAAGTTTACATTCCAAAGACAAGAGTGGTGCCAACATGGACATTGATGCCATAAAGTAATGTTTTCATTTTATTAATTTCCTGCTTGGAAACTTAAAGGTTCCCTAATACCTAGAAGAAAAAGTTTAAACTGTTTAGCCAACATTTCTACCTTTCTTAATATGGACCCAACATATACTTTTTGCCATATTTTCCCAAGAATCTCATATCTAAGTATATTCATGATCCAGGCAAACTGGCTTATAACTGACCTAGGATACCTCTTATGATTTCTTACCTCAGACCTTTTGCTCATGCTACTTTTCCTAACTTAAATGCTTTCCCTTAACCAAATCCAATCCATTTCTCAAAGTCCAACTCAAGTCCCTCTCTTATTGGGCCTTCTAGATTATTTCTGTCCACACAATTGTTAGTTTACCATTGGTATCCCCTTGCTCTTGCCACTTCAGTGTATGCTGGCTCTTATCCCAATTGCCAGCCACTGTATTCCTTTGTCTGAGGGCTCTTTATTGTCACTAGGGTCCACTTTGTATTTCTGCTCTGCAATGCCAGATGATTAATACTGCCTGGAAGTAGCCCTAGATAAAGGCTGACATGAATGAATAGATAAAATAACTGTGTCTTTCACATACTGGCTAGACTGCTTTGGACTGGTTGCCAGATATCCCGAGTGGAATTAGTGTTTTTTTTGTTTGTTGGTTGGTTTGTTGGTTATCCACAATGGATACATGATTAATAATAACCAACCCTTTATGCTTGCCTTTCCTTACCAGGCTCACTTCCTTCTTTCCCTACCATTTTTTTCTCCTATATAAGCAATTGCATATGAATCTTTGTCTCAGGATTTGCTTTTGGGAAAACCTAAATTAAAACAATCTTTTTTTGGGGACGCCTGGGTGGCTCAGTTGGTTAGGCAGCTGCCTTTGGCTCAGGTCATGATCCTGGTGTCCTGGGATCGAGTCCCACGTCGGGCTCCTTGCTCAGCAGGGAGCCTGCTTCTCCCTCAGCCTCTGCCTGCCATTCTGTCTGCCTGTGCTTGCTCTCTCTCCCACTCTCTCTGAAGAATAAATAAAATCTTTAAAAAAAAAACAAACCAATCTTTTTTTCCTCTTTTTAGTTCAGAACCTCTGTTGTATGGTAGTTAGCCTCCAATGGAAAGTTTGGGAGAATCATTAACTATTATTATATAAATATATCCCTATTACTACTCATTCTGGGACACACTATATTTTGTTGTGTATATGAGAATTAATGTTATTGCAAACCAGTGCATGGAATTTGGATTGATTGCCTTTGAGTTGAAAATTTGTAATTCAAATTTGAAACCATGAATTTCTTCCTGTCCATTTATAACATTGTTTTACAAAATGGCCTATCCCTCACTATTACCAGCCCTTTCGGATTTCATGGACCTTTTGTTGTACTTTTAGTTTTAGCTGCTCTGGAAAGTTAGTCTCTACCTTTTTTGTGTGCCCTGCAAATGAATGTTATGTATAACACATAGATTGTTTCTTAAGACAGAAATATGCCACTGTATCCTGAAAATTTAGTGAAAATCCATCTAGTTATTTTTCCCTCAACTAGACAGAAACTTTAGTTAATAGATAATATAGAAATAAAAGTTTATGTAGATAATTTTATTTGGTAATTTAGCCTTATACTCTCTGGAGATACATCTAATTCTTACTCACACATTGCTTTCAAATTTTTGTATTTTTTTTTAAGATTTTATTTATTTATTTGACAGAGAGGAACCTTAGAGAGAGAAAGAGAGAAAGAATACACAAGCATGGGGAGTGGCAGGCAGAGGGAAATAGAGAAGCAGGCTACCCACTGAGCAGGGAGCCCAATGTAGGGCTTGATCCCAGGACCCTGGGATCATGACCTGAGCCAAAGGCAGACACTTAACCAACTGAGCCACCAAGGTGCCCCTCAAATTTTTGTATTAATACTTTATGTAGTTTTGCTTTATTCTCTAATAGATTGTTTTTTTAATTGAAGAGGGTCTGATTTTTAGAAAATTGAATATGATAATGGCTGCTTTTCTTTCCTATCTAAGGCACTTAATAAAGTTGGCAGTTGAGAGTGATGAAGTATGATGGGAAACATGCTTTAAACTTGATAATATAGAGGTGGATTCCTTAAAAGTATGTTCACTTAAGATCCTTGATATAAAATAATTTCACATATAACTATAGTTGGGGTGTTTCTGATTTACATACATCATACAAATATACTACATTCTTGAATATACCAAGTTTGCTTTGGACTTTGGACAAGCTTTTCCTCCTGTAAAAATATTCTTCTCTTAGATTTTCGTCCTATTTTTTTTTTTTTAAAGATTAATTCATTTATTTGAGAGGGAGTAAGAGTGCAGAGGGGAGGGGTGGGGGGGGGAAAGAGAGAGAGAGAGAGAGTCTTAAGCAGACTCCACACTAAGCATGGAGCCCCATAGAGGACTTGATCTCAGCGCTGAGAGGTGAAACCAAGAGTCAGATGCTTAACCAACTGCACAACCCAGGTTCCCCTCCCTTAGATTTTCTAATTGCTCTCTCATTACCTTGTCCTCCAGATCTTTATTACCCTGTCATGGCAATATGGGTATGACATGTTAGGATAACCAAGTCACAAGGAGATAGGACTGGCACTCACCCTTGAGAGGGAGCTGCTATGGATGGCTGCCAGACTTGAAACAGACTTTATATGAGTGAGAAATAAAACTTTTGGTGTAACCCTGAAAGAGATTTCAGGGTTGAGTCGCTACCTCACTGTAACATAGTCTGTTCTAAGTGATACAGGAAACGGTGACCAGGTAATCTCTGAAACTGAGATTTGAAAGGCCAAGAATAATGAAAGGACAAAATCAGTTCCTCAGGAAATCTTCCTTTCCTCCTTGCCAGGGTGGAGTCTGGTCCCTTAAAAGAGTAGGAGCAAACTTAGAAGTAGGTTAGTACTCCAGATTCTAAGGAGATGGTAGAGTTTACTATGTTATCAGCTATGTCAGGAAAACACCATAAAATTCTGATATTCAAGGGCCCTGGTAGGCAGAGTGCAGACAGTGCTTTGTCAGCAGTCCCCAACTTGTCTGATTTAAGGCCTGTTGTGCTCACTCTGCTTTTGCAAATACATTTCCCCTTACTGAAAATGACAGCATGTAATAGCAGTTGGCAGAGATGACCAAAATAAAATACTTTCCCCTTTGCGATGCGTACATCCAGAAATGCATTTAATCTTTAAATATACTCATTTATGATTTTTATGGGTACCAAGCCACTTTTGTCGAGTTTAATGGTAATTTCATCTGTCTTATGATTTTCAAAAACAATTTTCAGAGTTTTTCACTCTTGGAAGTATATGGAAATGACTATATTTTTCACATAAACATCAATTTAGTTTATGTATTTTATAAAGAATTCCCAAACAGCAGTTTATTCTTATTTATAAATCATCTCTCCCCTTTTGCTGTGTGAGTTGTGTTTTATGAAGCAACAACCATGATATGAGGAGGGGTCTGTCTAATCGGGGGCAGAATTAACATTTCTTTGAAAGAGGAGCATTCTTTCTGTGTACTCAAGTTAATTGATGCAGTAATTTAATCATTGAACCAATGCTCACGTTTCATGTTTAAGCCACTTAAGCTTGATTTTTTTTCTTTTTTAAAATGTCTAGGCTGTTGAAGAATTAAATGGATTTGTAGCATTTAAAAATGTCGTCAAAACTGATTGCAGCATGACATGCATCAGATTCTGTATTCAGTTTCAGTTTAGTTATTTTGAAGCCATCAGATGAAAAAAGATCTGCATTTAATATTCTGCAACAGGTTTTCCTATCACTATCCCAAAGCCCAGAGGAGCACAATATATTTTTTTTAGTTTTAGTCTTCTATTTTTCCTTAGGATATTTTTGACCCTAGATACATTTTCCTTTAAATTTGACTGAGCTGTGATCATGGCTCTGACCTCTAGCCTTGAAAGAAGAGGAGTTATGCCTCTCAGGAGCGATGCCTCAGGCACTTTGCAAGTCCGCTGGCAGGGATTATTTCCCAGGCTGTGAAGCGATGACCTTCTACAGAGAGTGAATGTCTGCAGCGCACGTAAATTCCTTCAGCCGTGATTGAGAGCCTTAGGTTTGTTACCTGCTCTATGAATCAGAGTCCATTCTATCTCTATGGAGGACGAATAATTTAGTGCTATATTTAAAGCCACATGTTATGTGCTCACATGTCAGTGAATTTATTGTTGGTGGTGAATATATTTTGTTTTTGAGCCCCATATAGGTTTCGTTCAGAAGTAAATCTGGAATTTTGGAATGAAAAACTGGAATGACTTTACTATTATAGAGGGCACCTTACCTGTAATTTCTCAACGAAGTGCCCCAACAGTGCTCTGTCAGCTGTCTCTAACTTGTATGATTTCAGTATCCCAGAGAGGATTTTTGTTGCCTCCTAAGCTATCATTACAACAATAATACAATGCTGATTGCCACGATAGTCTCAGAATACATTAAAAAGAGGAATGAAATTTAGAATGATTAATAAACACTTTTTGAATCTGTGGGATGACATTTTGTTTTTATTCTCTGAGCTGTCAGTCTATATTCAGTGAATTTCCAGAGTTTTGAAAAATTACAGGAATATTCCACCTCTCCCTCTTTTTATTCCAAAAGTACCTATACATTTTTAAGGTACGAAAACCTCATTTTTAACGTTATATGGTGATTTTTTTTTAAAGTCATGGTAAAGCACCTTATGTATTTTATTTATTTCTTAATTTAATTTTATTTAACATCTTAATTTAATTTTTTCATGTTCCAAGATTCTATTTTATTTTTATTTTTTTAAAGTAATCTCTACCGTCCACTGTGAGGCTTGAACTTCTGACGCGGAGATCAAGAGTTGCATACTCTATCACCTGAGCCAGGCACCCCAAAAATGCTTTATGTATTTTAAGTTCTTGTGAAAAAAATCCTTGAGAATCCATTTATTGTCACTATGCTGGTTAGCCAGTTTCAATATAAATCTGATTGGCAGAATTGTGGAAAAGCCAGAATAATTTAGGAGAGGAGCTGTGCCACTGAAGGCCACATGAAGTACTTAGAAAACACTTTACCCTTTAGGAAGCCAGGATAAGGAACCATTACAAAATGCCACTAGGGTATCTCGTATAATATTCCATTTTGTCCTAGTTAAAAAGTTATCTGCTCTGAAGAAAACATTTCCAATTTAAATCACATGGAGCTTTTCTGGCAACAGGGCCACCCATGTGACAATTCTTATGTAGGACCAAGCACTTTGATCTTAAATAAAATTTGAACAGTAATTTATTTATTCATTCAGAAATAGGAAAGGGATTCTTCAAATGTTAATGGAGAATAGTACTGGAAGGTACAACTTAATCAAATTCTATTATCAAATCTTTTCCTTTTCCACAATTTAATCTTAATGGAGATCCCTTATACACAATGTATCTAAGTTTGTTAAAGCCAGCTGTTTAAACTCCCATGGATAAAGCATAACTTACCTAAATTATATCTCATTATTTGTTCTCTTTTGTTTTGTTTCTTGTTCTTAGCAAAGGAAATCTGTGATATATTTGGACACAGATTTATTTAAAAGCCCCTGGCCTCTTGAACATTTCTGGTAAAACAGAGAAGAAAGTGGAAGCAAATACTATCTCTGTTCTATCACCAGTATGATGGCATTGGGTAATTAGATACTGATTAGAACATCTTAGCTTTCTGTCATCCAGTACCTTTCACCTTCACCTTTGCCTTCCCCTCCTTCCGTCCCCCTTTCTCATCTTTTGTGAGTAATATTTAAATGAACTTACAAGAGAAAAACTAGAATGGTATAGTTTGAATATACTGCTTTTCAAATATTGGTTCTAATCAGGAAATAAGAATATAATTTCATCTTTGAGTTTTAATGATCTCAAATAGGGACATAGTACATTTTAATTTGACCTGTAGGCCAACTTTTGGAAAGGTATGTGAATTATCTTTGTAGAATTGTGTAAGGTCCAAAATGTAGTAAATGATGTAAGTCAATCTGATTTATAGTTTTATACTCTTTTTTTCTCTTACAAGTAGTCTCTGCCTCCTCCTTGGCATTCCTATTGTGCCACCATCATTATTTAAGATATTCTCATTAGGATTACTACAGTGGCTTCATAACTGTTCTACCTGTCTCAGGGCTTATCTTCTAATTTACCCTCTAGAATACAGTCAGAGTGACCTTTGAATCCAATCATTGGGGTGCCTGGGTGGCTGAGTGGTTGAGCTTCCAACTCTTGGTTTCTGCTCAGGTCATGATCTCGGGGTCTTGAGATCCAGAGCTCAGCACTGAGTCTGCTTGAGATTCTCTCCCTTATCCTCTCCCTCCCCCCAATATGCCCCTTCCCTAGTTAGTGGATGTTCATGGGCACCCCCCCCCACACACACCCTTCTCTCTCTTTCAAATAAATAAATAAATAAAATCTAAAATCCAATTTTTACTTATTTCCTTAAAATGCTTTGTTACTATGCATCACTTTCAGGATAATATAGAATATGAGGTTCTTTCTCTTTCTTTTATTGAATTACCACTAATTAAAATTTGGGGAGGACATATACCTGGTATATATTTATTTATTTACTAAAAAATTATGTTCATTAAATAATTTGTTCAAAAAGGAGAATTTTTTTTTAAAAAAAGGTGGTAAGAATAATTGTATAAGAAGTTTTAATATTTTATTCCTGTACCCTTATATTTGTCTTATAAACCTTTGGGCATATGCAACCCAACTTTGGAGAATCCATCACTTCCTTATTTGCTACCTACCCTAGACCCATAGCTAAGTAATTTCAGAGGATGTGGCATGTCTCTTCTCCTAATTCTTCTGGTCGAAATAACTACCCCACTCCACTTCCTCACACATTCAGCCTCTTCTGCAGTAATGCCTGCTTGATTTTCAAAGCTCAGTTCATGTGTCACCATCTTTGGGAAATTGAGTTTACATCCCTTTGTCTGTTTCCAGAGCACTCTGAATGAACCCATCCTATAATATTTTGTAGTTTAGGTATTTTTTTTTTTCTGTCACTCAAATGAGGATCTCCTTTGGGAACAACTATTTTGTTCATCTTTTTAAACTTAGAGGCAATCATTAGCCCAGCATATGTTATACCCACTGTAGGAGTTAAATGAATTCATGAATGAATCGAGAATGAAGGAATGAAGGTAGGAATGGATCCAGAGGGAGGGAGGGAAGAATGAACAGGTGTGTTCAAGATAAAACAATCAGTTACTGGTGGAAAGAGAATCTTAATCCATATCTCCATGGTTCCCTGATAGCCAATTGGTAAATATTCAGGAAAGATAACTTTGTATTATTTTTAGGTGAGAAATTATGATTATATATCAGAATATATGATTCTGATACATATCAGCATCAAATATAAATATTGTTGGGGCACCTGGGTGGCTCAATCAGTTAAGCATCTGACTCTTGGTTGCGGCTCAGGTCATGATCTCAGGGTTGTGAGATTGAGCCCTGCATTGGGCTCCACAGCTGGGCGTAGAGCCTGCTTAAGATTCTCTCTCTCCCTCTGCCTCTACCCTGTTTCTCTAAAAAAAATTATATATCTGCATCTATATATATGTAAATGTTGTCTGATTTTGTCTAGTTCCTAAATATTCACCTGGTTACTTCTTCCTATTCAAAATTTCATTTTTGTCCTTTAGAAAAAAAAAATACTCTGTTTTATGTAATGCCTAGGGCCAGCACAGGTATGTAAAATATTCAAGTGCTTAAAGTTCCTTTTGAAATGAGTATGAGGATAGAGTGAATCATAGGAAGCAGGTTATGGATAAGGATAATGTATTTTGATGATATTCAAATTCATGCAGCAAAGACCAAATAAGTCAGAGCAGATTTGCTGGTTCATCAGTTGTGCTTCTTCTGCATCCTTATTAGTAAACTGTAACACATTTTACAAAGACCCATCATTTCCCACAGGGTACAGCTCTAGGTTAAGCCTAAAAAAGCAACTTTCATTACAGATCATTCATTGAAAGTGGAGTGAAGCAATTACGGTATCTCTCTGAAGAGGTACATTGGCCAAACACTCTACTTTGGAATAGTGCATTATACTGGATTAGTTATTTAATACATTGACCATTACTGAAACTTGGAAATGCATGTAGATGCCCTCTTGGGCTTAGTGATATTGTTAGAAAAGCAAGAGATATATTCTGGGGGTGGAAAAACATCCCTCACCAAGTTTCTTAAAAACTAAAATGCAGTAATTTCCCAGCTGTTTTTTTAGTTTTATGCAGTTTATAGTACTAATGAAGGTTATTTTGAGAATTTACAGAAACTGGTATTTCTCACTGTAGTAATCATTATTCTGTGACATATTGGTATAACCAAGTTTCTATTCTGTTGATAACTTGTCTTGAGCAAATTTAGATGTAAAATATAGAGACCCTTCTTTTATATTTAATTTGTCTGAGTTTTCTCACTTGAAATACTGGAATAAAATACATAAGATATGCTTTTCATAATGGACCAATAATAAAATCCTGGCTCATTTTAGTCAAATTAGTTTTTCTAAGGAGTCAAATTGTCTCCTTGGAAATGTTTGACTCTTTTCTCCTAAAAGTAATGGATTTTTGTCACCTTTCTTTGATATTGGGACTTGGGTATTTTCTTTTTCATTTCTTTAAATTTAAAAGCTCTGAGTAATTTGAATATGTCAAATTTAAATTATTTAAATTAAACTGAATCTTTTGAGTCTTTCTTGAAGGTTTTGAATATAATTCCAAATTGGAAAAATATTTTTTTCCAGCTAGTTAATGATTTCTCAAATCACAGTTGGAATTTCAGAGTTGAAATTTCTCTGTTTAAATGGCATATCTTCTATATAAAAGTAATAGCTTATAAAAACTTGCCATTGGTATTCAAATCTCAATCTAAGATATGTTTCTTTCACATTTGCAGAGAGTTGTTATATATTTACACATTCTGGATGTGTAGAAGTCCATCATTCTGTGGGACTTTTTTTTTTTTTTAACATTGCCATCTTTATGTATTTATTCTTTAAAAGATATTAAAAGATATGAAAGATGTATACTATACATCCAATTTGGAATGCATTTGTGTGGAGTACTATCTTAGAGAGATGCCATAGCTGTTATTTATTGTGTCACAATTACCATACATTTATTTGTTCATGATCTTAGCTTTTTCAACTTTACTTTTTCATTACCAAGAACACAGTCTAGCTCAGAGATGAAAATTTCTCAGCCACACTGGTGAAGAAATTGTAACAATAGAAGTAATGGATTTAGGTGAACAACATTTATGTTAGTTGATGCATTTACATGATTTCTATCAATATAAAATGTCAATAATTTAAGTGACTGGGATTATTTAAAAGACAGACTTAATATCTACTAATGAAATAGTAGTTTATTTTTGATACAGTATCATTTGCATTTTTTCCCCAAATTCTTTTTGGTTCACTTGTATTGGTATGATAATATTTGGTTGAAATGGAGTTTTAATATTGCCTCGTTTAATATCCCTGGTTTCAAAACCTGACTCTGCTACTTAAGAGGTATGACTTTTGGACAGTTACTTAATCTGTGCCTTAGTTTTCTTATAAGAATGGACTAATTAATGGTAACTTCCTCATAGAATTGTTATAAGGATTAAATGAGTAAAAATAAGTACAAGGCTTAGACAAATATTAACATATGCAATTTAAAACACATTGAGATCATTTCTTAGTCTCTTTTGTTAAAGACATGAAAGTGTTTTTGTTCTTGAAATGGAGATGTTTTTCAAATGATCACCTAGAATATAAAAGTGAATTGCATGAGAAAATTCTCTTATTAATACAGTTTATTGTGCTTTTAAGAGTGGGGTTAGTGGGTTAGTGGAGAAGCAGAAGCAGTTTCCCACATTACCTGATTCTTCAACAATCTAGTTTTTGTACTAAGGTTTATGGAAACTCTATTTATGCATCTCTTCTGCTTCTGTTGTGATCAAGTGCCCTTTTGTTTTTTAGGTTAGGGAAGAGGTTATAGCATTATTTGGTTCCTACAACATGTGGTAGGCATAGATTATTATCCTCATTTTTTCTAAGCTTCTCTGTTGACTCATAGAGGTTGAATGACTTCCCTAAAGTCACATAGCTAATCTTAGTGACAGAATGCATAACATTAGCCTCATATTTTATCTTACATTTATTTGATAACTGTTTCCATCTATCAAAACTCTATTAAATAGGACCTTGCTTTCAAAGATACTTAAACAAAAGCAAAATTAATACCTGGGTTATAGAGGATTTAAGGCCATTGGTATTATAAAGCGACCAAGGAAATAGGAATGGTATTAATAATTTTTTTTGTTTTGTTTGTACTCTTTGGAAGGATCAGAACCCTTGCTATCAGGTTGTTTCCATAAGATTGAAGGAAAGCATAAAATTGGTTAAGAACTTTTTCTTAATTGATACATTGTTTTTGAAAAATCTTATTGTACTCACAGGTTTTGGAAAAGTACAGAGGCTAGAATTAGAATATCTTTGAAGTATTTTAAGAAGTATGTCTTTTTGATTAATCTGTTGACCATTCTTAGAAACACAGAGGAAATAGTAAATCTATCCTTTGGTAAGCGTTTTCTCTAAGGATCCTTAAAATCATCAACAGTATGATGGCTTGAAAACAAAAAGGGCTTATTTAAAATATAAGCTTATTGGCAATATTTAAATGAACTCCAAGATAAAGTATTTACTTGGCTTTATTTGTAATGAGTATCTATTTGAGATAAGTACCTGTCTGCTTTTGCTGGGTTATCCCATGGTACCAATCAACTCCAAAATTTCAGTTACTTATAACAATACAGGTTTATTTCTTATTCCAATTACATACCTATTGCAAGTTGACACGTAACACACCTGCACATTATTATAACACAGGCTCAGCCCCCCCCCCCCCCCCCCCCCCCCCGCCGTGGTCAGAGAGAAAGGAAAGCAGGCTGACTCTGTGAAACTGGAAGATCGCCTTCACATTCCTGCTTGGCAATGGCAGTCCCTTGGCTTTACTTTGGATTGGCCAAAGCAAGTCATGTATCCAAACCTGAGGTTGTGGTGGTGGTGGGAAATATATTTCTTTCATGGGGAGAACTACTGGAGAGGGAATTTAAAAGGAGGAGGGATGAATATTTTAAAGAAATAATATAATCTGCCATAGTCACCACTATAATTCCTAGGTAGGGACTCTGTTAAGATAAATATTGCAGTTTTCCATAGAGGTTGCTCATCTTTAAAATTTATTTCATACACAGTATCTACATCTTTAATTTTTTTTATTACTGGATGGGGTTCTAATTTTTTGGTTGTATCAAAAATTTCTCTGTATCTCTTGTGTCAACAAATTGTTGGAGTCAGGGCTTTGTCTTTAAGAAACAGAACCCACTGTAAACCAGTGTGACTTTAAGGGTGTGGGGTGGAAGGTAGGGTTGGGGGGTAGCAAATGAATACAAGGGAATGTCTTGGAGCCCAAGGGCAAGAAGTACTCCTGGGCTCAGTTGGAACTGGAAAGGTTTAAGACATTACTCCCTCTCTCTGTGTTGTCTTTTCTTCTTTATTTCTGTACATGTCTTTCTTTATTTTCTCTCTGCTTTTCCATGCATTCCCGTAGATCTTGAGTTTTCCTGTCACCACTTCAGAAAACATCGGAGACCAAAATATCCTTTCTGAATTCCAATTCTGAACTCCCAGAAGAGAGTAGCACTGCCCAGTGGCTTATGACTGGCTAGAGTCATGGAATTTGAATTTCTATGATAGAGTTGCTGGGAGGGAAAATCCACAGAAAGAGAGTTGTACAGACAACCCAAAAGCTGTCTTTTATGCAAATGTTAGGTTTCTTGGTAAAAAAAAATTAGCAGCTTTAAAATGAATTTTCTTTCTTTTTAATAATAATAAAATCCTCATGAATATGTTTTAAAGAAGTTCTCAATTATGGCTTTTTAGTGTATGATAAGAGAGAGAAAAGGAAGCACAGTGGTAAAGCTTTCAAGGCAACTAACATTTCAGTTTTGAAGCTGTTAAATTATAAAAGAAAAAAGTGTTGGATAAACTCGTGTTCTTTTATACACTTTGTTCCTGCCTTCACTAAGAGGCAGTGTTAGGTCACTGCTCTGGCTCCACGAATAGCCATCTCCCCTAAGACCCATGGCTGCTGTATATTATGTTTTTCTAGAATAGGGGAAAAAGAGAGAGGCTCAGTATTCTTTAAAAAAAAAGTTTTTTTCAACCTTTCTCAGACTTAAAAATACATATTAAATTTGTCTATTATAGTATCAGTGTTCCCTTAAAGTTTGTAATGTTTAGCTGCACTGGTAAAACATTAAAAATATCAGCATATTATAATTTTTTCTCCAACTTTTTATTTAGAAAATTTGTAAATTTAAGCAAAGTTGAAAGGATCAAAAAGTGCTTTCCCCTATACCCCTCAGGTAGATTAACCAGTTTTGCCACATTCACTTCTATCTCCCTACATGCTTATATCTTCCTCTACTTCTTAGACATGGTTTACTCAATTAGAAGGAAATCATATAATTCTTCCTGGAAGAACTTTATTACTCTCATATTCCTGGAGACTGCAACCCGTTCTTTTTTGGCAAATAAATAATGCTCTTTTAAAACTATACCACAAACAAATGTGAATAACTAAAAAGGTTCAGGGCCTTTATAGTTACCTATTTTGTTCCTTTTGCATACTAAGAGGATTTTACCATATAGATATAACTTTAGGTACTGTCATGCAAAACTTTATCTGTGGCTTTCACACAGATTGTCTCTAAAATCTGTGTTGCTATTTGTTTTCTAGACCAGTTTGCCCATGCTAATTCTATTTTGGTTTATTATTGATATTTGCTGAAAAATGCTTTAGAATCAACAGCAGGTGGCAGTGCTAGTAAAGGTTGTGACTTTCGGTATATAGTCAGCTTTGAAAGGACTGTATCTTTTAAATTTACACAAGTAAAGGTTAGTAGGGAATCTTTAAATAGAGACCTACATTTATCACTAATTCATTTTATTTCAAGAATTATTTTTACAATCAATTGAATGAAGACAAATTGTATTTAGAGACTGAATTTTGTTTTAATTGTAGGACCAAGAACTCAGAAAAGCCAACTTATTTTTTCCTTGCCTTTTGCTTATTCTACAAGAAAAAAACAAACAAACAAACAAACACCGAATACTTAAAATTAGAAAGATTTCCTGTTGCAGGAAAAATGTCACAGCAAAATCACTTATTTTTCTGTTGATGGAAAGGTGGTTATTTTGAAATTTTGTGGCAAACTTCAAGAAAGCTTTTATAGAGCTAAAATGCTCTTATTCCACAGAGTAATACATTTTAGAAAGCTTAAACTGCTTTAGGCATTTGTGGAAATAATTGAAAATTTCTTCTTTAAGTTATGATTTGTTTCATAGATCATAATTTTGCTGTATTTGTCTGCTTTCCTTTTAAAGAAGAGAAACCGGGGAAATAAAGTAATTTGTTTCCACTGAGGTATTATACTTGTTTTCCACAGTTTTTGTGTCATTTTACCACAGATGATGAGTTTTGAAGAAGATGTATCAAAACTTAACTGTTTCTCAAATTTTAATAGATCCATACATGTGTTTAAATAACTTACATATTGCATATTTAAACATTCCTATGTTTGTATATCCATGTGTCACCTAGATGTTAGCTTACAGCAGACTAGTTGATTTCTGTTATTAGTTCAACTTAACTTATTAGAACTCACAACACTTAAAACTACAAGAGAATTGGGAAATCAGGGTCATTGCTCAGATGAAGAAACTGAGGTCGAAGAGAAATTTCACTGAAGGAAAATTAATGTTGTGCAAGACCTTGTTACATTGATTCTTGGGACTCAGGAATGACTCAGCTAAAAATTATTATTTTATTTACTTAATATTCTCTGGACTCCTGTTGTGTTCCCTTGCCCTCTTAGGAAACAGGGTAATGGAGGAGGCAGTATCATTCGCTAGGTCCTATATTTTATTATGAAGAAAATGATTTTAACAAATACTCTTTTTCCTCCAGGAAACACATAGTTAGCCACTTAATTAACTGAATAGTTGACTTCATACTTGATGTGTAATTAAAATTAGATGAGCTTTTCTGAACCCTAGTTTCAGTGCTTTCTGAGAAGTAAGCTATGTAGTGACAGCTATTATTATCCCTACTTTTTAAGATTAAGTGAAAAAAAGTGACAAAATATTTAAGTTGCATTAAGATAAAACACTGAGTCATCAGGAGATTTGAGTGGGACAAAAGGACTCTTAGGCATAATCATCACCATTCCCCCAAGGAACAGCTTTTTCCATGAAGAAGAAACAAAACAGAATCAAATCTTAAATTTTTCTTCCAGAACTTCATTAGAACTAGGAAATGAGATAGAAACATCTGTACGTTGTATGTGGGATAAATCATTATGAAATAGAAACACATTGCCTTTTCTCAAAATATCAGTTGTTTATTAAAGTTATTAGTTAACTCAGATACAATTTTTTATACTTTTGAAATTTAGTTATGATCAATTCTTAATCATTACCCCTTAAATTTAGTTTTTACATATAGAGTAGCTCTTTTTTTTTTAAAAGGCTAGGCAAGTCACTCTTTCTTGAAAATTCTCAGGTCAAGTCCATAGCCAAGTGAAGTACCTTAAAAAAAGAATGTTATCAAGTTTGGCCTGCGGTAATCTATGCTTTAAATTACAGCACAACTCATTCCAAATCAATATAATGAATTGATTTGTGAACGTTTCAGGCAGGATTGCTTTCTTTGGATTTTGTCTATTCAATGTGCACTGCAGTTAAAGCATCTTTTTTTTTTTTCCTGCATAATTAAGTCCATGTTCTTGGCCTTTCACAGAGTTTAAACTGGGTTTAAAAGGCAAAAATGTATGTTAAAGCAAAATTATGCACATCCATTATTCTTAGTCTTATAAATATTGAAACATTTTTTTTCTCTTTTATTGAGAAATAGAAGAGAAAATACAGCTGAATGGCCTGAACTTTAGTTCCCATTTCTTAGGATATTTTATGTCTGGAAAAAAATTGAACTTAGTGTTTTCAAATGCCTAAATTGCCTGAATATACAGTAAAATTCTTTATCTTTATAGATATGATTACGTTTAAATTATGGTGTATGACAAAGCATAAGAAGAAACGAGATAGTTATTTAAATTTTGAAAAACCTGGAGAGATTTTGAGTTAATATATACACGGAAGGCACTATAGGGAAAGAGCAATTCAACTAACATTTACTGAGTACATATGTAGCAGTGTCTTCTATGTGCCAGGCACTGAGTTAGTCATTTTATAGGTATCTTTCAGTTTCCCAGCGATCCTGCAAGTAATAAAATACATAATTATTTACATATATGGAAAATGGAAAGTTCAGTGCAGCTAGGATTGAAACACAGTTCTTTTTAGTGATGTTTTGGACTCCAAAACCATCTTGTTGCATCATTACCTAGTACTTTTCAGGTACTGGGAAATATAAAAATAAATCAGTTCAGTTTGTAAGGTCTTTAAGGAATTACATAGGGTAGTCTGTTGGGAGTCCTAGGCATTCAAGCAAATCATTTGCATGACCATGTGATAAGTCCCAATACATATCGACGTACTGCAGTAAGGGAGGGCATTATTTCTGCTAGAAGGAGCTAAATGTGTAACCATTGCGATGTGCAAAGGAATAGTGCTGAAGAAACGAGAAGTAGTATCCTATGGCTGATTTTGAGGTCCTGGAATTTTATGCAAAGTAGTTGAGGACCCCTGGGTTACTCTGCTTTCCAACAACCCTCATTACTGGCTTCCTAGGTGGTTGTTGGAGCCAGTAGATTTTAACTGTTTTGTATCCTTGAATGCACAATTAAATTATCAGATTCTGTAGGACACATCAGACTTTTATAGAACAGAATACATTCACAATGCTCGTTAGCAAGACATACTCACTTTTTAAAAAAAAAGATACACATATTTATAAAGTATATTCTAGTTGTCCAAAATTATTATTATTGTGAAAGAATGCATACCCAAAGAGGTGCTTGTAGGGCTCACTTGGCAACTTCCTATCAGTTGTTTCAGTGTTTATGAGCCGTGAACAAGATATGTTAGACAATGCACATGGTTGTATTGTAAGAGAGATGACTCGTAGGATTTTAGATTCTTTGGAAGTATAATTATAAAGAACATTCCTGGAACTGGCAATAATCTAATGCTCTGAAGTGCATATTTTCTGTGAACACATCTGACACACTGAATAATATGCTGGGAACTTATGGATTGACACCTTACAGGCATTGGGGATCTTTTTAAGTGCTGTTATCTACTGTGGGAAATAATTGCATTTTTCAGTTCATCCACCCCAAATTTTATTTTTAGATTTCATTTGTAATTTGGGAATTAACAGAATCTTATAAATTTGGGACATTATCCTGTGTAATATCTGACTTTAGCTTGATGAAACTGTGTTTTCTATCTCCTGAAATGTTGTTCAGTTGTGGAATTTCTTGCACTCTTGGTGAGTGTACTTTTGTGCCCTTAATAATATTAGTTGTATTTTGAAATCAAAGTTATTGATTTATAGATATATCTATTGGTTCTGAAGTACTTTTCTGACAAAATATGAATGTAATATAACTTAGGAACTTAAAATCCATACAGTGCTCAAGTTACACTTTAAGTTAAAAATACACAATGTGAGGCAGTCACCTCAGTAAGAGAAAAATATATGGAAATGCAATAATTCTCACAAATACTTTAAATAGTAGTTTTTCTGCCATATGTAGAGTTAGAAGAGTTGCTTCTCTTCACCTCAAAGCAGATATCCTTATCACTAGCAGTAGCACGAACTCCAAAATAAGGCTTATCATTATAACTTTTCATGTTTTTTTTCCTAAATGTTTTCTAAACATGAAACTTCAAGTAATAGAAGATTTTAAGTCAGGAAAGGAATAAGCAGTCTTTCTTTTTATTATGGGTGTCAAATTAAGCATAATAGGTAACAGTTGATCATTAGTTTGTTTTTTTTTAATGATCTCTAGGTTTAAAGGAATTTAAGGTTTACAAGACAACATACGAGTCAATTAAAGTATAAAATGTGTGTGTGTGCGCACGCGCATGGGTTTAATCTTGCTATTGCTACTTTTTAATGAAAAACAGCCATGATACTGCTGTTCTTTTTAGACTATTGTCTTACAGAAGTCATTTTCATTCTTTGTATAAATAGGCCCAAACAAACTCTAGGTTGATTTTTGTCTTATCAGTTTCAGGAAATAAGGCCTGTGATGCCCTATCATGGCCTTTCTGTTGAATTGTTTTATGCCTAGGAGGCAGAATCTAAATTTCTTATTAGCTTGTTAATATGTCAGACATAATTGGAAAGTATGGAGTGCTTCCTAATTATTATCCTGGTAACCTCAACTCTATCTACTTTGGTTTTCTCAGCAGTGTGAAGAGGTGTGAGCTTCAATTAATATTTGGGATTATGAAATCACAGATTTAAAGGTGTGAAGTGTGTAAATGTCATTATTCTAATAAAGATTCAAATTTACAAGATGAAACCTTTAAATAGCCTTGAATAAATTGAATCTCCCAATAAAGCAAATCCTAAAATGACCATAAGAGGGTGCACAGGCATTGTAGGAACAAACAAACCCAATTCTTAGAATGACACAGAGAAGTTTATCTTTGTGACCATGAAATATTTAACATTTTAGAAAACATTCAACGCTTCCAGAGTATTTCGTTGAACATGACATGAGTTTATGCTCCTCTGAGTATAATCCTACTTTTCTTGATTTCTTCTGAATGAACAAGTTGTCACTATGTTGGTTCTTGAAAGGCTTAAATAGGATCAAATCAGGAAAACAGTGTCAAAAAGAGGATGTAATTATAGCTGTTGCTATTGAAACAACTGAATCTAGGGGTTTTTAAGTCATAAATTACCATATTAGAGAAATCTAGATCCTGTTTTATATTCTACATGAAAAGATGGACTTTTCACTTTAGGGGAGAGGAAATTAATTCTTAGAATAAGGGCTTTGGGAAAGTTTGAGAAAGAAAGACAAAAATGCTATAAAATGCCTTCTAAATACAAAGTACGAAGTTTCCATTTGTTAGTTTGGGCTTAAAATTATTTCCTACTTTAGATTATATAATTTTGTGAAGCATATCTGTAAGCAGTCTTTAATGGACTGTTTCATTCTTTGCAATTTTTAAGAAACAAATTCATTTAAAAAAAAGAAAGAAAACCAACTTAAACAAAATACCTAACCTAAAATTAACTTTAAATATTAGTAGATTAATTGACAAATTGATAAAAGGAACAGTGCTCTTATGGAGCATTGTTTTTATAAATTTTCATTGCATTAGAGAATTAGATTGAAAAATTTTTTAATATAACGTCTTTTGTTTATTTTGTGATAACCCTAGAAAAATTGAGAATTATATCTCCTATTAGTTTTAAGTGAGAAGGAATAAAATAAATGAATGTTGGGCATTCAGTATTAAGGCTGTATCTAAAGGAACTACTTTAGAAATAATCTTTTTGGTTTCATGTTAGCTTTTCTTTTTCTTTTTTTTTTTTTTAAAGATTTTATTTGTTTATTTGACAGGCAGAGATCACAAGTAGACAGGCAGGCAGAGAGAGAGAGAGAGAGAGAGAGAGGGAAGCAGGCTCCCTGCTGAGCAGAGAGCCCGATGCGGGACTTGATCGCAGGACCCTGAGATCATGACCTGAGCCGAAGGCAGCGGCTTAACCCACTGAGCCACCCAGGTGCCCTCATGTTAGCTTTTCAAAATAAAGTCAACTTTGGAAGTGAAATTTTGTAGTAGACGTCAAGTCAGTGGAAACATTTCTTGATTATACGAGGTCACGTACTAAAAAAAGCCCAAAAGCTCATGGCATTCCTCATTTTTTCTCCATCAGGATCTTAGAACCACAAGAAGCCCCCCCCAAATTACTATCATTCTATCTTTTAGGTGACTGTCCTTCATAAGAGCTGAATTAAGGGAAGATATGGTAACATGATTCTTCACATTGTTGTGGTATGTCAGAATCAGATTCTTGGAACTTGGTTATCCAGATAGATATCCAGATCATAGCCCTAGAAATTTAGCAGTAGAAATATCTCTGCTTACACCTTGGCAAATTTTTATTACAGTTAAATTATTATAAAGAATTCTTAGAGAGGTGGTGCATAAACAATGAATCTTGGAACACCATAAATAAATAAATAAATAAATAAATAAATAAATAAAATCGCACACAAAATACCAAACCAACAAGGGTTGAATACTATAGACTGATGTATGAATGTTAAGAAATTATCAGTGGGATCTGGGCCTAGTCTAACTCATACTCCACTTGTTCAGTTTCTAGTTGAGATGGAAAAGGTGGTCAATTTAGAAAAGAAAATTTATATTCTTGCTGAACTCTCAAAAATGTATTTCAGCAATGATTGAAAGATCTGCCGAGATTCATACTGATTTCAAGATTTAACAAAGGTAACATAAACCGCAGCTGCATAAAATAACCCAGTAAGAATCTAGATATACGCAATTACACTTTTTAAAAAATATTTATTTTAGAGAGAGAGAATGTGCATAAGTGGGGTTAGGGGTAGAGGGAGAGAATCTCAAGCAGACTCTCTGCTCAGCTTAGAGCCTGCTAGGAGGCAAGGGTTGATCTCATGACCCTGAGATCATGACCTGAGCCAAAATCAAGAGTTGGAAACTTACCTGACAGAGCCACCCATATGGCCCACAATTATACTTTTTAAAACTGAAGTAGAATTGGCATACAATATCCTACTAGTTTCAGGTGTATATCATAGTAATTTGATGTTTTTATATATTTATGAGAGGATCACCATAAGTCCTGTTACTGTCTGTCACCATACAAAATTATTATAGTTATTATTGACTATATTCCCTATGTTCTTCATTACATCCCCATGACTTACTTATTTTCTAACTGGGAGTTTGTACCTTTTAAACTCCTTCACTCATCCTCTAACCCCTTACCACTCTGGGAACCAACAGGTTTTTTCCTGTATCTATGAGTCTATCTCTGTTTTGTTTGTTTTGTTTTTTAGATTTTACCTATAGTGGAATCATGTCTGATTTATTCCACTTAGCATTATACTAAGGTCCATCCTTGTTGTCACATATGGCAAGATTTTATTTTATTATTTTTTTTATGGCTGGGTAATACTACATTGTACATACAAACACATCTTCTTTATCCATTTATTTGTTGATGGAAACTTAGGTTGCTTCCATATCTTGGCTATTGTAAATAATGCTGTAGTGAACATAGGGGTGCATGTGTCTCTTTGAATTGGTATTTTTGTTTTCTTCCAGTAAATACACAGGAGCGGAATTTTTCAGTTGTGTAGTAGTTCTATTTTTAATTTTTTAAGGAACTTCCATACTGTTTTCTGTAGTAGCTGTACCAATTTGTATTCCCACCAACAGTGTACGAGGGTGAGCTTTTCTCCACATCCTCACCAACACTTGTTATTTTTGCCTTTTTGATAATAGCCAATCTGACAGGTATGAAGTGATGTCTCATTGTGGTTTTGATTTGCATTTCCCTGATTAGTGATGTTGAGCATTTGTATGTTGGCCATCTGTATGTATTTTCTGGAAAGATGTCTTTTCAAGCCCTTTGTCTATAATCAGGTTGTTTTATGATATTAACTTATGTACATTTTTATGTATTTTGGTTATTAACTCCTTATCAGATGTATGATTTGCAAATATCTTTTCTCATTCAATAGGCTGCATTTATGTTTTGTTGGTGGTTTCCTTTGCTATGCAAAAGTTCTTTAGTTAGATGCCATCCCAGTTGTTTATTTTAGCATTTTTTGCCTTTGCCTGAGGGCACTAATCAAAAAAATATTGCTAAGACCAATGTTGAAGAACTTGCTACCTATGTTTTCTTCTAAGAGTTTTATGGTTTTAGGTCTTACATTCAAGTCTTTAATCCATTTTGAGTTTATTTTTATATATGGTGCAAGATAGTGGTCCATTTTCCTTCTCGTACATGTAGCTATCCAGGCAATTATACTCTGAATGAAAAAGAAAGCAAGATGTATTAATTCCAGTTTCATACTGGAAGGAGAGAAAGGTCTGAGCATATTGTGAAGGGCAGTAAATAGTCATCTTACCTGGGTTGCTCAGTTATTGGGCACCTGCCTTCAGCTCAGGTGATCCTAGAGTCCTGGAATCCAGTTCCGTATCAGGCTCCCCGCTTGGTGGGAAGCCTGCTTCTCCCTCTCCCGCTCCCCCTACTTGTGTTCCCTCTCTCACTGTATTTCTTTCTGTCAAATAAATAAATAAAATCTTAAAAAGAAAGAACAAAGGATAGAAGAAATAAATATAGTCCATTTACTCAACATTTAGTTACTATATACCAGACATTGGTAACCTGTTGCTATTTTAAGACTCATCAGCTCTTAGTACTTGGGAGTTCTGAAGAGATGACCTTATCTTTCTCTTAGAGTCTACGTCTACTCAGAAGATGTCAGATATCCTAGTACTTTTAATAAACATTCCAGTCACCCTGCATTAATTATTAGACTCTGCAGACTTGGGCATAACTGAGTTCTAAAAGGCAGTTATGTCTTCTAATTTAGTGTTGATATGGGTCTTCTGTGGCTCATTATGCTACATTGGTATTTTTCATAGTAGTCAATTAATTTTGTAGCTCAACTGGACAGAGTTGGTGCTACTTTGACATTTAATGTCAGGGTGGCCGAGAGTTACATTTAAAAAAGAAAAATTGCTATATTGGAAATAAAGAGTGTTTAAAGGAATTGTTTTATATTGTGAAGATAGCTAATGTTTTATTTCATTTTGCTTTTCCTTTACTCATAGGCACTAGGGACAGCCAAGGTTTTTTAATTCATTCTTCAATCTGTGATAAGGATTCCATGTCATCCTTCAAAGACAGTTTGATATTTATCTTCTTTAAAGGTCTCAAGGGAAGGAAAATCTATAAGCTACCTTGGTGACCCATCTTAGTGTAGAATAGCCCTTATACATTTATACAAGAAAGAATGAAGAAAATTTCAGTTTGACATAAAAATCATCATTTATAACAGCTCACTGAGGGTGAGGGGACGACTACACATTCCTTCTCTTCCCATGTGGAGAAGACTAATGACCTCTCACAGCTCGCACTTTCCCCTGCGTTCTGCCTGAAATCCTTGTGATCGGTGAATGTTAAATGAAGGGAGATCAACAGCTGTCAGGCGGTGGATGTATTTTTGGGGAAATGAGAGGTTGAGGAAAACTGAATATCCTCCTCTTCTTCCATCCTTTTTTTTTTTTTTTTTTTAATCCATAGGTCTTTTTTCCTGACTTTCTGCTGGCCTCATCCATTTCTGCCAGCTCACAAGCTTAGGTCATGACAAGTATTGACACTGGGGTGCAGAACTCTCTGAGGCTCTGTGACAGAAAGGAGGTGATTAAAAGAAGAAAAAACAAAAACAAAAACAAAAACAAGTGAATGAGGTTGGGCCAGGTATAAAAGCTGGCGTGTTCATCTCAACTTTAACTCAGAAGCTGATGCCCTGGGGATAGAATGGACGGGTAGTAGGTGAAGCAGCAGCTTAGTAAATAGACTCTTGGGCCTCTGTGTAATATAAGGCCCTGTTCCGTTAGGTCTCAGGGATAATCTATGTTCTCCTGGCTACATACGTCATAGTTTGAGACTTTAAAGAAAGCAAGTAAGAGCAACCAAAGCAGGAGTTATATTTTAATAAGATGGTAATTTTGAACCACTCTCTCTGGAGATGGTCTATTCAAAAGTTTTGTGGGTATGATGCTATTTTAATGAAAGCAGCATGAGAAATGCATCATATTACTACATAATCAAGCTGTGATAATGTTTTCATTAGCTATTACATCACTGCTCTGTGATCTGCTCTGATTCCAGATGAGATTTAAGGTGTTGACTGCGGACTATAAAGTCCAAAATTATCTGGATCTTGGTTGCTTTATTCTCCCCTAATCTGATCATTATAAATTTAGAGTTCTGGGGCATTTTTGCTGCTGGTTTTCAGATTACATTGATGGAAATTGGAGAATAGGATACATGAGTCCTTGCTTATTAGGAAATCAGCTTTTGGGGCAGGGGATGGAGAGAGATAGAGACGGGGCCGACATAAAAATACTGCAAACAGCATCTGTTAACACTGGGCTTTCTTTGAGAGAGGAAGTTTTATTTCAAAATGTTAAATATTTAAATTATTTTAAATAACTGGTTGCTTTTAAAATGTCAAGTATTGTTTTGTATATGTAATCTTGTACTTAACTTGTATGGAGTTAAATTTATGTTATACAATAATGTGGTTCTGGCTTAGGGCTAGAGGCGTGTTACAGACCGAATGTTTGTGTCTCCTCAGAATTCCTATGCTGAAGCCTGTCTTGAAGATGATAGTGTAGGAGTGCTGACAATGTTGGGGTTACATGTTCTGAACCTCTTGACGATTACTTTAGAAATAGCCACTGAGGCTGGGTTTCACGGCCAGCACAACAAATCGACCAGGAAAACGTGCGGGCTAAGGAAAAGAAATTAAGAGACAAAGAGATGGGGGCAGGAGGGACACTGAAGATGATGTCCAACAGTGCCGATTTTATTCCACATCTTACAAGCATTTGTAAGGCAGACCACAATAGGAGGAGTAATACATCAGTACCTAGTCAGATGACTGCAAGTTTCTATAACAAGTTTACATTAACTACAAGCAAACCTCATGATGCCAGATAGTCTCCGCTAAAGCCATTAGCAAGTCAATCAACCAGGGAGTAGGTTATGGGAAGTACAGAACAACAAGGACTAACTAAGAATGCACGACCCTGACCACATTGTTCCCTTCTGTAGGGAGAGCGTGTGGGAAGTCACGTAGGCGAGCGCACGACACATAGCACAGACCCTTTTCTCAGTGTTACTCAACTTTCTTGTCCTTACCCTTGTCAAGGTGTCTGGACTTTGAAGGAGACACAAGTCAGGGCCTGGTTTGATCCTCGACTCCAACCCTGCCGTAGCCTCCAACAGCTGGGAAGGAGGGAGGCTTGCTTCAGGCTTCCATGAATCTGTTAGAGCTAACGGAGTTTTTTTTTTTTTTTTTCTTCCTGACTCACAGGTGGCCCATAAGATCTAATAAAGTTTAGCTGTCACATAGGTATGCCACCCTCTGAAATGCATGCAGACTCTTTTATCTTACTGTAGTGCCCCCCACCCTTGCCCCACCATCTATCCCCTTGCTCTATAAAATTTATAGGCTAAGGTCCAGACTTTGCAGAGAATAACTGTGCAGGGTAGGTCATCACCCGCCCCGTCTATCCTGGCAGTAAGTTACCCTGAATAAAACTGTAAACTGTAGAGGGTCTCCTGCTTTGTTTTTCAGTCTCAAAGTGCCTCCTCAGTTTGGGGGATAGTTTTCTGTTCTCCCCCACATTCTGGTAGACCTTATTTGTAGCTAAGGACTTCGGGAAGTCATTAGGTTTAACTGAGGTCATGAGGGTCGGGGGGTGGCTTATGATGGGGTTAACATCCTCTCCGGGGAAGAGGGCTTGAAGAGAGACTGGTGTGCTTCCCCCCACGTCCATGAAAACTCAGTGAGAAGGCAGCCTGCTGCATACCAGAAAGCTGGCTCTTACCAGGAAGCTTATCTGCTAGCACCTTGATCTTGGATTCCTCAGCCTCCAGATCTTAAGAAATAAATGTTTTATTTAAGCCACCTACTTTATGGTATTTTGTTCTAGCAGCCCGAGTTGACTAGGTTAGGATGAGAATATCAAAACAATTGTACGATGTAAAGTATTACTCTCTTCGCTTCTTTTGTGAACGTTCTTTTGAACTTTCTCACTACCTTTCACAAATCCCTAGCTGCCATGGACCCATCCTTCTGGCTTGAGAAAGTATCTATCTCTCAAAAATCTGTACTTTGGAATTTTACTTGTTTTCTAGTACACAGCCAAAAATTTATGTCATTTATCAGTAAATCTCCCTCCCTTTTAACCCATATTCAAATGACCATTAATTCTCATACCAACCCCCCTCAATAATTCTGATTCTTCCCTTTTGGTTCTTATCTATACTAGTCCAATTTATTATCATCTCTTGATTGCAGAAGTCTCCTAATTGGACTCCTTCTTCCATTCTAGCTCTACTCCAATCCATTTTATTCAAAGTGATCAGCATCATCTTTTTTTTTTCTCAATGGATTTATTTTTCAGAGCAGTTTTAGGTTTCTAGAAAAATTGTGTGGAAAGTACAGAGTTCCCATGTACCTCCCTGAACCCAGTGGTTTCCCCTATTATTAATGTCTTGCATTTTTGTGCTATACTTATTACAGTTGATGAGGTGTAATTGATACATTATTATTAACTAAAATTCATAGTGTTATGTTAGAGTTTTCTCTTTGTAGTGTACATTCTTTGGGTTTTGATTTATGTAGCGTGGTATATATCCACCACCAGAGTATCATTCAGAATACTTTCACTGCTTTAATAATCCTCTGTATTCTCCTGATTCGTCCTTCCCTCCCCTCCCCTTTGATACCCACCACACTCCCACCCTCTCCATTCACTATTTTGAGAATGAAAGTCTGACATTTTAACACAATGTTTTATGACTTACCTGTTTATGCTATTAACAATATTTAGATTAATTTGTTTTACATTTTAAGATGAAACCATTTTGAGGATTTCAAGGAAGCTGAGGACCCTCATCCTGTATTCACTGACATCCATCCTATCATGTAATTTCACATAAAATTTCACTGGCTTCATAGGCACTCTGAATCCATGCTAAGATTAGCCCTGTCCCAAAGAGAACAATTTGTATACAGTTCTTTGTACCTTATGGAATAAAGTACTAACAGTTTCTTTCAATATTAACTAAAATGTGTAAATTTAATGTGCAAACTAAAATTTTAAGCTGTCCTCCTGGGGTAGCTCTATTGGTTATAAAGAAACAGAATTCACTTTTAGAACAAATTTGATGAATATATTTTTTCTCTGGTGAGTTTTTTTTTTTTTTCACCACTGTTTTTTTTTCCACCACTGTTTGAGCTTTTAAGATTGCCCAAACATTCATAGGTTGTAAAAAGTCATTCTCATTTCGGTGTTTGTGAAAGCCATTTCAATATGTGCTATTTCTCATTTGCAGTGTTTTCTCTTTTTCATTTTCATTGTTCCAATTGTTTTAACCTATTCAGTTTTTCTTATAAATTATTCCTTCTTCAAATATGGGATTTTGTTTCTAGATAGAATATTTACTGAAGATACTCGAGTTCATAGAAATAATAGGACTGGAGACCTAGGAAAACCCTCATTTGATTACATTAACTTTCTTGGCTTGTCCAGCTCTCCACCATGATCTCAACAGGTTCCACAGCAGATCGCTGAGAGGTCCACAGCTTCATTGCCTCTTCCATAGCCATGGTCCTCTCTCTGGCATTTGCAAAGGAGGCCTAAGGGTTCCATGGGCTGCTCAGTTTCAGCAAGACCTCCCAGCTTTGTGTATTTGATGAGTCTGTCTCACTAAGAGAAGCTTAAGGGAAGGAAGCCCAGAGACCTCACTTTTTGATGGTAAGGCAATCAATCTTCATTTATCTTATGACTACAAGTATCCAAGGTAATAATCATGAAAAAATGCTGCATTTAGAACTGCTTACCCTTCTAAAAAAAATCAGGACAAATCCCATTACACTTTACTCTCATGTTTATCTAAGTCACCTTCAGAAGCCTCCAAATTTCAATTCATAGATCATCAACTGGTCTCATGCTCCAAAGCTTCAAATATCTCCTGATATGACCAAGTCATTTGCCTCCACATTATACTTCAAATTCTTTCACTGTGCTTTTACAGTGTATGATGAAAATCTGAAGTCATTGATATCCGCAGCTCTCTTCTCATTCCCTTTACCCTTTTTCTTTAACTGAAACCTAGGCATTATTTCTTTTTTAAGATTTTATTTATTTGTTTGACAGAGAGAGAGAGAGAGACAGAGACAGAGACAGTGAGAAAGGAACACAAGCAGGGGGTGGGAGAGGGAGAAGCAGACTCCTCACTGAGCAGGAAGCTGACTCAGGGCTAGATCTCAGGACCCTGCAATCATGGCCCGAGCCAAAGGCAGATGCTTAACTGACTGAGCCACCTAGATACCCAAAACCTGGTCATTCTTGAGGATATTGGTACTCATCTAGTTTTCTTTACTGGTGACAATTTTAAAATCTCACTTCCCACACATAACGGAGACTGGAGATGAGGTAGATGTCCTCCTGTTTCATTGTTTTTTTCTAGATTATTGTATTTCCCTTCTTGGTAATCTATAAACCTCACTGAAGATTTGAAAAGCTGAATTACTGTTTTCATTATTGATGACTTCAATAACCTTGTGGATGATCACACTCAACCCCTATGAGCTTCTTGACCTCAGTTTTCCTGATCACATTATAGTCTATGTGCTAAACTTTGTCATTACCAATAGGTACCCCACCGTCAAAATACTGAATTTGAACATTCTACTCTTTAACCAATTGTATTAGTTTACTATTGCTGCTATAATGATTTTAGTGGCTTATGCAACACCATTGTTTTATCTTGTATTTCTGGAAGTAAGAAGTCTCAAATGGGTTTTAGAGGCTAAAAGCAAAATACCAATAGAGCAGCATTCCTTCTGGAGACCCTCTGGAAGAATATGTTTGTTTGCCTCTTCTAGCTTTTAGAGGCCACCTACTTTCTGTGGTTTGCGACCTCTTCCTTTCTTCCTTCCTGTTCAAAACCAGAACCATGGCATCTTCAAATCTCTCTGAATTTGACTCTCTGTTTCTGTCATCACATCTCTTATTTGTCTCTGATTTTTCTGCTTTCCTCTTGTTGTGGCCCTTGCAATTATATTTGGCCCATCTAGATAATCCAGGGGAATCTCTCCATTTCAGGATATTTAACTTAATCACATCTACAAAGTCCTGTTTGCCATATAAGGTAACATATTTACAGGTTCAGCGGATTGGTATGTGAATGTCTTCAGTGGACCATTATTTTCTTCTGTCAGATCAACTATCTTATATTTCCAGGTCATTTACTTATTCTGTCTTTGTCATTATTTGATTACATTTGGATCTAATTCATTTAATATACTACTTATTCATTGTGTATTACTGTTGTAATGGACTCACTTTTCTCCTTATCCAATTTATATTTGATGGCACAGACACTCTCAGCACCCCCTCTCGCTTTCTCCCCTGCACGCCTGCCTTCTGTAACATTCATGAGATTGTATTCTTGGTTAAACACAAGCAACTCTCTGTCCACCCATTTTGTATCTTCACCTGAGCCACAGAAAGTGGCTGGAGAAACGCAACTTTTCATGAAGATGTTTCTTATCCCTCTCCTCCTCTTTTCTTCCATGTGTAGGGGCTTTAATAGCATACCTGTCCTGTCTCCAGCTTCTTATTTACATGGCAGTAGAGGAGATGTAACTTTATTTATTTGAGAGATTGAAAGGGGCTATTGGGAACATTTCCATCATCCTCCTAGGCATCTGACTGCCTGCAGGAGTTCCCCGTCCTATGTGCTATGTTGCTGTGAGGGAGGTTTAACTCTATCAGGAAGCCTGCATTTTCCAACACTGATGATTACTGGGTTGGTAGGTCTGTCTAATTGTGGACTTTAATATTAGGGATTCTGCTTGTCCACAGATATCAGACACATTTTCCACAATCAGTGTTATAAAAAAAAAGGTGATGTTTTATTTCTTATTTGCTTTTTTCTCAGTTGAAACACAACTTGAGTTTATTATTTATGGAGTACCCCTATATCTGACCATTCTACCTAAAATATCCCTTTCATTCTCTGATCCTTTGCCTTGCTTTGTTTTTCTTTGTAATAATTACAGTACTTGCTATGATATATTTATTTATTTGTTCTGTTTGCCCTACTAAATCTAAGTTCCACAGTGTAAGACACTTGTTTTAGCTATATCCATAGTGCCTGGAACAGTGATTGGCTTATAATGTGTATTTGTTGAATGATTATTGAAAGAAAGAGTATGAGAACATTTTCAGTATCATCTGAAGATTTAATTTAGACACTTATAATTTTATTTTGCTTTATTAAAAAAGCACCAGCTCTCAATTATCCAGGGTATAGTTGTTTAATTTGGAGATTAAATGTGGTAAAAAGTAATAATAGTTCATATGTTAAAAAATTAAAATCTGAAAAATTTTGGTGTATAGAAAAAAAGTTTTGTATACCAGAAAGAGTCTATTTTCTTCTTTTCTTTTTAAATATTTAATTAATTTATTTATTTAAGAGAGAGAGAGAGAGAGAGAGAGAGAGAAAGCATGAACAAGGGGGAAGGACAGAGGGAAAGGGAGAAACCGACTCCCTCCTGAGCAGGGAGCCCAATGTGGGGCAAGAGTCTAGAAGTATTTAATAACTAACATCTATCAAATATATCAAACATATATCAAATGTGTGTTCTTCAACTTGGGAATATCTTTTTTCTTGTCAGCCAGAAGTATAGAATGTTAATTTGAATTTTGGAATTGAAGCAAAAAAGCAGAGTGGTTAAAGAAATCATTCCATAGAGAAAAAAATGCACCATTTCTTCTTTATAGCATGTTCTAGGGGAAAAAAACAATTTTTTTTGGAAAAATATTTTCTTTTATGCCCTTTCTGAGTTCAAGTGGTTTGAAAAAGTGAAAGCATGATAACAGATCCTCTTTTTGAAAGCTGTGATAAAATTTGGCTCCATTAGCAGTGGTTAGAGAAATGCTGTTCTATGGGAAAAAAGTTTATTTGAAAGTCTCAGAGTGAAAGATGTAACAAATACCTACTGTTCCTCTTTTCTGATAGGAGACCTAGGTTTTCCTGTTCTGAGTCTTCCCTTTCCTCTTGCAGTTCCTGTGATTCAGGTGGGCCTGATTGCTCTCCTGGTTCCAGAGGGTGTCAGAAGGGTCAGGCTTGCGTGATCACCATATTCCATATCCTTGGCTACAGTCACTGGTATGGAGATGAGCTCATGACCCAAGCAGTCTTGGTCAATGGTAATGCCAGGACTTCAGCTGGAACTCTTGGAACAAAGTATGCGTTTTAGCTGGGGTTGATTGGCTTGGTAGAATATAAAACTGTGGTTGCCAGGGCTGTCTTGGTGGAGGCAGGCCAACTCACTGAAAATCAATTCTACAAAAACGAATTCTCTGAAATTAAATTTACCAAATGAAAATTTGCTCAAATGACAAATCTACCAATTTACCAAAATCTTATTTCTTTTAACTACTTATAAGGATTACTACAATTTATACTTAGTGGATGTTTTAAAAGATGTAAATGCTTTTTAAAAATAAGTTTTAACAAACTGAGGGTTGCTGGGGGGAGGGGGTTTGGGAGAAGGGGGTGGGATTATGGACATTGGGGAGGGTATGTGCTTTGGTGAGTGCTGTGAAGTGTGTAAACCTGGTGATTCACAGACCTGTACCCCTGGGGATAAAAATATATGTTTATAAAAAATAAAAAATTAATTAAAAAAAAAAAAGAAAAAAAAGTTTTAATTTTTTTAGTTCTTATTTTTATATAAGCATCTTGAAGAATTCATAGCTAGTAAATTCTAAGATTATGGGGTGATTTATTCTTCTAAAAATATTTCATGTTTAGAAAACAATATTTCATCATTAATAACTAAGAGCATTTTATGTGAATTTTTTTTCAGTTTCTGTTTCCTTCATATCTTTTTAATTTCAGTTTTTGTATTGTTAAGATTCTTCTGCCAATCTTCCATGTGACATTTAAATCTCAGTTTATTTCCAAGAAGTGGTAGTAAAATTTAATATTTGGTTTGAGTTTTTCTTGATGCCTTCCTGTTAGTTTTGTACTTTAAGCATATAATTTTTAGGATTTTTAATCAATTTCTATTTAGAGTCTCCAGTATTTTGTTTTTTTGTTTCCTATATGCTAAATATGACATAGTAATCACATAGTACATTACAGTAATAACAGCAATCGCCTCTGTTCATCCTAATTTTCCTAATGCTGCTTTGAATAGTTTTATTGTTTAAAGCCAAATCTCTTAACAAATTATTTCTAAGTTCATATATTCAATTGTTTATTGTGGGAAACCAGAATAATGTCATTTCTTTTGGGTGATTTTTTTTTTTATGTCATATTCTTCCACTTTTGGACATTTTAAGCTTTTCTGTACCAATTCCTCAGATGACATATGAGCTTAACTTTAATTTTAGCAATTGTTTACAAAATTTCAACAAAGGTATTAACATCAACAAAGTCATGAGACAAATTTATTTTCACAGCACTGGTTTTGGAAAAAAAATTGGTAAAATGACCTAAAATCTACTTTCTACCACAGAGGAGAGACTTGTTAAAAATGAACTTAATGCCGAGCTAAGAGATAGATTGCTGACAATAACATCATTTGAAACCTGGATCCTAACATGCTTTAAAGTAGAGGTTGGAGATTGGGTTGTCAGGGATGTAAACTTGGAACTAGACTTTAGCATATAGGAAGTATACTGTGATCAACACCTACAGAGTTGAAGTAAAGGTGGCTGATTGGACAGAGAGAGAAGTTGGGCTATGATGTAGTCTCAACAAGGACTGCAGACCACCCCACTTTTTGGGGAGCTGGGATTCCTTTATTTACCTCTATCTTTTCCTAACATCAAGGGGCCAGGGAAGCTGAACTGTAAACAGAAGTTTGCACTGGAAACATGGGGAGTAGCGACTTTACTCAGCACACAGTGAAGCCTTCGATATCTTGCACAGTGGAGGATTTCTTTCTGGTGACTGTTCATGTCTCTTAGAAGTGGTACTCTTCCCCATGGAAAGTGTCGGATAGAATCACAGTGCCGCTTTTGCCTCTGAAACCCCCCTATTTCCAATCTCACTGTTCATAGCTTTTTTGTAACAAAATTTAATTTCTCTTTTTTCCCAGTTCTTCTAGAAGGTTCTGACTAGACCCTCCATGAATAGTTTCCATGTGTCTCCTACAGTCTTTGATTCTTAGAACTAAACTTATGTTGTGAACACTGATGAACATATAAGCATTTTCATTGCACAGGAATTAGCTATATCTGGGAGGGGGAAGTCTCCAAATAGGGTTTTTACCTGGTATTCTATATAAATGGGGCTTATTTTCACTTGCCTTGATGCCAAAGTCTTCATGGTATCTGATACCAAGACTTAACATCTGTCTCTGAAAGACTTAAAGCATATAGGCATACCTCTTTTTGTCATGCTTTGTTTTCTTATACTTCGCAGATACTGTATTTTTACAGATTGAAGGTATATGATAACCCTGTGTTAAGCATGTCTGTTGGTGCCAATTTTTCAATAGCATTTGCTCGTTTTGTGTCTCTGTGTCACTTTTAGTAATTCCTGTAATATTTTAGACTTTTTCATTATCATATTTATTATGGTGATCTGTGATCAGTGATCTTTGATGTTACTATATAATTGTTTTTGGAATGCCACAAATAGTGCCCATATAAGAAAGTGACATTAATTAATAAATGTTGTGTGTGTTCTGACTATTCCACTGACCAGCCATTTCCCTCATTTCTCTTCTTCTCCTCAGGCCTCCCTATTCCCTAAGATGCAACAATATTGAAATTAGGCCAATTAATAATCCTACAATGGGGTCTGTATTCAGATGTTCAAGTAAAAGGAAACATTGCACATCTCTCACTTTAAATCAAAAGCTAGATATGATCAAGCTTAATGAGGAAGGCATGTCGAAAGCCAAGGCAGGCTGAAATCTAGGCATCTTGTGCCAATCAGCCAAGTTGCAAACATGAAGGAAAAGATCTTGAGGGCTATGAAAAGCATGACTCCAGTGAACACAGAAATGATAAGAAAGTGAAACAGCTTTATTGCTGATATGGAGGAAGTTTGAGTGGTCTGCATAGATCAAACCAGCCACAACATTCTCTTAAGCCAAAGCCTAATCCAGAACAAGGCCCTAACTCTCTTCAATTCTATCAAGGTTGAGAGGTGAGGAAGATACAAAGCAAAAGTTTGAGGGTAGCAGAGACAATAAACAAGTGAATAAGATAAACATGATCATTTCAAACAGTGATAAGTGCTCTGTAGAAAATATAACAGAGTAATGGACAGTGGAAAGAGGGAGCCGCTTTAGATAGTGTGATCAGAAAAGGACTTCATGGATGGCATTTGAGCTGAAAACTGAATAGTGACAGAGCTAGTCATGTTAAGGTCATGGGAAAGATGAATCAGGGCAAAGAAAATAAGTAAGTGGTGATGGTAGACCGGAGTCTAATATAGACGGTAATAGACACTTATTTTTATTCAAATCGCCAATTGTATTCTGATGGAGGATTTTAAGTCAGGGAACAATATAATCTGATTAATGGTTTAAAATGGTGATTCCAGATTTGGGGGACATAAGATCGTCAGGGAGCACGAGAAGAGGCAAGGAGACTGGTTAGTGATTCTACTAGTCCAGGAGAGGGATGATGGTGGCTTGAAGTGGTGGTCCATCCGGGAAGATGGAGAGAAAGGAGAGAATTGAGATACACTTTGAAGTTTGACTGTAAGACTTGCTGATAAATTGAGATAATGCTAGGGAAGATAGTAGTAAGGTAATGAGAAAAATCAAGGTTGATAAATTTCCTTCTTTCTTTCTGTAAGCAGTTTCCTCACAAGGTGATGGTCTTCCTTTGCCACTTCCATGTCTGCCCCCTCTCATCTTCAGAAATAGACCACCTTCCAGGTATTGTCATGAGAGATACTTTCTGGAAAGAGAAGTCTGTCTTTTGCCCTGACTGCCTTGTTTTTGAGAAACAGGACTACTAGAATTTTGATGACTATGTTTCCATCTTAAAAACACCATGTTATATTTGCTGCCTTTGTTTTTGCTGTTACCCCTTGCAAGTTTGTGTCCCCACAAAATTCATATGTGAACTCCTAACATGCAGTGTGATGGTATTTGGAGATGAGGCCTTTGGTAGGTGATTAAGTCATGAGGGTACAGCTATCATGAATGGTATTAATATCCTTATTAAAGAGATCTCAGTTTCCTGGACCCTTCTGCCATGTGAGGACACAGCAAGAAGACAGCCCTCTATGAACCGGGCAGCAGGCTCTCACCAGATATCAAATCCGCAGGCACCTTGATCTTGGACTTCTAAGCCTCCAGAACTGTTAGAGATAAATATTTGTTATTTGAGCCATTCCATCTATTGTATTTCTGTTATATCAGCCTGAGTGAACTATAACACCCCTGCCTTAAATTGTTTGACCTATGTCTCTGGCCTCCTCCAACCCTCTCCAAGCTCTAGAAACACAATTTTATCTTTCACATATTAACTCTTCTCTTTAGTTTTCCCCACTGTCTTCAGCGGTATTAGCCACTCTTTCCTTCTGTATCTTTTTGTACCTGCCTCTAATATTTTATTAGAACACTTTCTCTATTCTATTTTCATTGTTTAAATTTTTGTCTCTTCTGTTGGAATGTGAGCTCTTCAAAGATAAGAAAAACATCCTTTTTCATCCTGGTATCCCTAGCACAGAATCTGGTACATTATATGCTCTGATTAAATGTTTGATCAATTAAAGGCATTGAGTTACCTCCCATTCTGTTTTAATTAATTTTACTTGTAACCAATTACTGAAATAAAAGTGTTATCAAATAACACCTAAGTTCCATTCTTACCAAAACAGTTAATTTATGTGTTTAATGTTTATTTAAAGGAATCTTTTAAATTTCACATTATATTTTTCCAATCTCTAAAGCTCTTTGCTCTGCTGGGTCCAACAGATGTCTCAGAGAGTTAAAATAGGTGAATATTAACTGACCTCTTTCCTTTTCCCCTGTTCCTACTAATATCAGTTCTGGAAAGCTTCAGCCCCCTGCTGTTTGATGGAAACTTGTCAACAGTATGTCCCAGTGTTGCCACATGAACTCTTCCTAAGGAAGACTGTGGAATAGCTTGGCTTTTTTTGAGGAGCATCTTGCTTCTGAAAAGCAACTGGTTCTCTGTTGCCTTAAGTCTGCAGGTAGAGATATTGATGGTGAGAATGATGTCCTGTGTGAAGGGTGGTCAGAGATTTTAGATTCAGATTCTTCTCTTGAAGATGAATGTATTTCTTTCTTCTAATTTTGGAAGATTTATCTTTTTTTTTTTTTTTTTTTTTTTTGAAGCAAAAGGATAAGGAGAGAAACAATTTGATGATTCATATTAAAAAGGGAAAGACACTAATGTGTGTCATATTTTGTCAGGAGGAGACAGAAGGATAAGTACACCTTTCACACTTTACCAAGGTGATAATTGTGGTAACTAAGTTGAAGTACAAGGCATTCGTTGATAGAATATGTTTAAAAAATATTAAATTGTTAGCAGGTTTGAATATGCATTTTTCTAAGTTAATCATTGAAGGGAAGCCAAAATAATTATATTTTGGCCAAGGATAGAATGGAGAATTGTGCTGCTATTACTGCCTTCTAAAATGCAGACATTGGTATATGTCTGTGGTTATACCAGAGTCTCAAGCAGCTTACCGTTGATACATAATGGGAACAGCATGGTATTGGCTCATCTCAAGATACAAATCTCCTCTGCAGCCTGATTTCTTTGCTTCTCTTTGCAGTAAAAGTCCTCAAAATTGTTACCTGCACTTCTGGTCCCTGAGAGCTCTCTTTATATCTGCCTACATTCACTCTTCTCAGGTTGTTGCTCCTCCACATCCCACCAAAATCTCTCTCATCAAGGTCAACAAACAGCCTCAGGCTGCTCAGTTCAATTCTCAGTCCTCATCTTACTTGACCTATTAGCAGCGTTTTACACAGTCAAGAATTCCTTTTTTCTGAGAACTCCTTATTCGCTTAGCTCCCAGGATACCACGCTCTTCTGATTTCTTTCTGCATTACTACTGCATCTTCTCTCTCACCCCTTTTCTGATTTTCTTATTTATCCTGACCTTTTAATGCTACTTTGGCTCAGACCTCAGACCTTGGATCTTTTCTCTCTCTTTCTCCTTACTGTGTTGGTGATCTCATCTGCCTCGTGGCTTAAATTTTGTCCATGTGTTTGCTATTGCCAGATTTATATCTTTTGACCCAGACCTCATATATCCAGCTGACTATTCGATAGCCTCATTTAGATCTCTAATAGATACTTCAAAATTAATATGTCCACAGAGGGATTTCTACTCTTGTCCTCTCCAAATTTATTTCATTTATAGTCTCCCGCATATCAGTTAATGATGACTCCCACTTTCTAATTGCCCAGCTCTGAAAGCTTACACCAATCTGTTAGAATATACATTGACTCCACCTTCAAGGCAAATCCAGAATTTTGCATCTGCTTACAGTCTCTATTGCTACTAACAGGGCCTAGTCTACCATTATCCCTCATTGAGATGGTTGTAATAGTTTTCTAACTACTCTCTCATGTTCCATAATTACTGCACTGTAGTGTTTTCTCAAATGACAGTCTGAATAGTCTTGCTAAATGTAACCCACGTCATATCACTCTTCAAATCACCTTCCACCAATGGCTCTTGTTTTTCTTCAGAGTCAAAGCAAAAGCAAAAGGGGCCTGATGTGAGGCTCAATCTCTGACCGGAGCCCAAGTCAACATTCAGATGCTTAACTGACTGAGCTACCCAGGACCCCCCAACAGGTTTCCTTCTTAATGTCCTCCTGGATTTTGGAGGGCTTCTTACTGTTTCCTCACATGGCAGAGAGAAGAAGATCTGGTGTCTTCCTCAACTTAGAGGGGTGCTGATCTTATCATGGGACCTCCACCCTCATGGCTTCATCTAAACTTAGTCACCTCCCAAAGGCCCCACCTTTAAATACCATCACGTTAGGAGTTAGAGCTTCTACATTTTGGGGAAGACACAACCATTCAGCCTGTAACAGCTTATAAAAATCTCTTGTTCTCCACCCTCTCCCAGCCCCCTCACAGCCTGTAGGTCTTAGGCCTTCCTTACAGTATGCTAGTCTGACCATGAGAGTCTTCTTCCTTTTCCTTGAAACTACAAGGTACTATCCCACATCACAGCTTTTGAACTGACTGTTTTTCCTGAAATGTTCTTTCATTAGATACATGTATGGACCTCTCCATATTCCCCTTTAAGCCTTTATTCCATTGTCACTGGATAAATGAAGCTTACTCTGAGTATCTTGTTTAAATTTATGACCTCTTTCCAAACACTCAAAATTCTTTTTACTTTTGTTCATTTTTATCCCATGGCACTTTTGCCTTCTAATATATTGTATATGTGATGGCGACAGTGGTTTGTACTCATTGAATATACTTCCTTGCGGTACCTCTTATGCCTTTTGCATTTTGGTGGGTCATATAGCTTTTTTGCTTGTGGAATATGTGTGGAAGTGATGTGTATCACCTCTTGGCCAGGGTGGTTCAGAGCAAGTATTTCTTCTTCACGTCTCTACTTTCTTTCTTCATCTCTTGGCTGGCTGCTGATGATTGAGAGAGACCGCTAGAAGGAGAAACCTGATTTTGTGAATCACAGGAAGGCTGTCCATAGAACACCTAATTAGAACATGATATGAGGAGAAAAAAATGTTATCGCATTCCAAAGGTATGTCCAGCTTCCATTCTCATAGGCTAATGCCCATGATATTTTATTTCATTATTTTTTAATTTATTTAAATTCAATTAGCCAACTTATAGTACATCATTAGTTTTGGAGTAATGTTCAAGAACTTCTCAGTTGAGTATAACACCCAGTGCTTATCACCTCTTGTGCCCTCCTTAATACTAACATCACCCAATTGCCCATGCTATTTTAGAACATTTAGAATATCACCCTGAGAGCATAACTGGATCAGTGCATTCACTCGAAGCTGAGTGGGGTAAGTAATAGCTATTAGTGGAGAGGAGTATCAACAATTAATATGGATACTATAGGTGTCATCAACAATTTCAAGAGTTCCTTAGATGAATTAAATAAGGATCACGTGCATTCAAGATCATTGAGTATTGACTAAAATTTGGGCTAGTTTATGTGAAAGTTAGTATCTTAAATCTTAGCTGGTGAGTTAGACAGGTCAGGAGAAAAGGTTTCCAGAAGGGAATCAAGACCCTACTTTAGATGTCTGAGCCAAAGTTAAGAACCAAATTATTATATTTGAAATTCGGAAAACCAAATAGATGTTCAGGTAAAAAGAAAAATCTAGGTGCTACTCCAAATAGCCATTTATAGGCTGACCTGATGATAAGCTTGGGGCAGTGAGTTTATGGTTCAGAATTGGCTCCTGCATCTGATATAAGTCTTAGTTTATAATTGATAACTTAATGTTCCCAAAGCTAAAAGTTTTGAGTGATGACAAACAAGGAAAGAGCAGATGTTTTCACCTTCGCTGCCCAATAAATACCCCCACAATGCCTTGTTAATAAAGTAAAGGAATGAATAGGCAGAGAGGTTTAATTTAGATATTTCAAACATGATTAACAATCTTAAGTTGTCCAGTGAGTTAAAATATATTTGGTTGTATCTAGGTAATAATCTGAATATGAATTTTTTATCATAATTTCAACTTGCTCTTAAGTTTATGTGGGACAGTTTTTCAATATGAAAAGTATTTATAAGACAGTTTGTGATACAAAGTACATCCAGGTGATCCTTGACCAACTCAAGAGTTGGGGCTCTTCTTCCCTCTGCCTAATATAGTTGAAGATCCATGAATAACTTTTGACTTCCCAAAAACTTAACTGCTAATAGGCAGAACCAGGAGAGATCCCTTTTTACTGCCATGTGCAATTTACTGGAGAGATGAACTGCTCAGGCGGAGATGATTGGTGTCACACAGCATTTTAAGCAGATACTTGCAACACTTGAGCTCTCTGCAATAGCAACAGGAAGTGGCTATGAAATTATTATGGTAGTACAGTATGTACTATAGTTAATTTTATGCAGTTTGATTTAATTTTTCATCTTTATATTTGTTTACATTTCTCGCAACTCTGAGTGGCACCAAGTATGGTCTGTAAATGTTCTTGTGCATAACTTTTTATAAACTTCAACTTTTTATAATAAATTGGTATATGTTTTATAGGTAGTAAATGATAAAATAGAGTACTATCTACCTGTATTTTATGCATTCATGACATAGCTTTCTCTTAATTTTTTCAATATTTCTGGGCTACATGGTTTGTCTCTTGAGTTTTTTCATTCCTCAAAGTCTTCCAATGTATTTATTGAGAAAAATATTCATATTTGTGCAGTTCAAATTTGTGCAGTTCAGATTCATATCTATGCAGTTCAAATCCATGATTTTCAAGGCTCAATGTGTATTATTTGCAATTAAAGTCATTTAATTAATAGTAACTTAAAAATAAGTAAAGAACTAAAAATAGGGATAGCATTAGTTTAAGAGACATAGTATGAATTAACCATTTTTTTAAAAGACTATTTATTTGAGAGAGAGATAGAGGTAAAGGGAGAAATAGACTCCCTGCGCAGTAAGGACCCACTTGTGGGACTTGATCCCAGGACCCTGGGATCATGATGTGAGCTGTAGATAGACGCTTAACTGACTGAGCCACCCAGGCACCGTGAATTCACCTTTTGTGCAGAGAACTGCCAACACTTAGTGTATATAAAAGTGACCACGGCTATCAGTATTTTCTAAAACCCACAGGATAAATTTATTCAAAATGTAGAAAACTAGGATTTTGATATGTGATCTCATATGCTTGATTTCCTGGATCAGGAAATTAGGGTTTGCTTCTCAATGAACAAATAGGAAAAGCCAGGATTATATATATGTTCATTTTATGTTGAAATAAACTTTTGTTTTAAGAAGGATGCAAGGCCCATAATGTCTTTGGGTGGGATTTAATGCCCAGGTGTGTGGCTCTTTATTAGCTGGAGTGATGGGTGATAATAATTCACCCTCCTTTGCTTTGTTGAATCCAGCTAAGTTCTCCTAATGATGAACTGGAAAGTTGTGTCGACCCTTTGCCTACTCCGTGAAGATGTGGCTGGTGTTACTGCCTTATTGTCAAGTTTCTCTGTATTGTCTTCATGTTGACCTCTCTTGGGCCACAGGCAAACATGAGAGTTTTGATGAATTGCCTACAAATTGTGTATGTTGTTGTTGTTTTAGAGAGGGAAGAAGAGTGGGAAGAGGCAGAGGAAGAAGGAGGGAGAGAGGGAGTAGACTCTTTGCTTACTGCAGAGCCTGATGTAGGGATCTAACAACCCTGAGATCATGACCTGAGCCAAAATCCAGAGTTGGATGCCTAACTGACACCTAGGTGCTCCAGAGATTGTGTTTTTTATCTTATTTTTACAGTGACTCAAAACAAATATCTGAGATAACATTCTAGCCACCATCCTAGTCAATGCTTTGTTGAGTCAACTCTCTGTCAGGATAATCTTTTGAGCTTTCTAAAACACATTTCTCTCCCTGTATTTTCTCCTTTTTCTTTTATGCAGGTTAAAGATTAGGTGTTTCCTTTGTTCAGAGATGTGTGGAACAACATAAATTAAAAATGGTAGTGACAATTTATTGAATATCTTAAACAAATATTTTACGGTTATGTTCAGTTAGCCAACATATAGTACATCATTATTTTTTTTTTTAAATATTTTATTTATTTATTTGACACAGAGAGAGAGATCACAAGTAGGCAGAGAGGCAGGAAGGGAAGCAGGCTCCCTGCTGAGCAGAGAGCCCAATGTGGAGCTCGATCCCAGGACCCTGAGATCGTGACCTGAGCCGAAGGCAGAGGCTTTAACCCACTGAGCCACCCAGGTGCCCCTATCATTAGTTTTTAAGGTAGCATTCAAAGATTCATTACTTGTGTATAACACCCAGTGCTCATCACAACATGTGCCCTCCTTAATACCCATCACCCCATTACCCCATCCTCCCATCCCCCCTCCCTTCTGTAACCCTCAGTCTGTTTCCCAGAGTTAAGTCTCTCATGGTTTGTCTCCCTTTCTGATTTCTTCCCATTCAAATTTCCTTCCCTTCTTCTATGGTCCTCGGTGCTATACCTGATGTTCCACATATGAGTGAAACTATATAGTAATTGTCTTTCTCTGCTTGACTTATTTCATCTAGCATAATCACCTCCGATTCCATTCATGATAATGTAAATGGTAGGTATTCATTTTTTCTTATGAGTGAATATCTTCTGAATGCTAAGTACTTTACTACTTTGTAAATGAGAACAACTTTAATTCTCATAGTACCTTATAAAATGTATATCATCATTATTCCCAATGTTGACCTGAGAACAGAGAGCTGCAGTGACTGTATCACAATAGTATTATACAGAACAGAAATGGGTAGGGTACTTTCCTTTCTAATTAGAATTTCCAACGCTGAAGTCACCTGAGGAGACTAAAATTGGTGTTCCGGAAATAGAGGAGAAATGGAATATCTCTAAGATAAAAGTAACAGGACAGAGGTATATTTTCCTATGATTAAAGTGAGATTCCCCAGACTGGGAAGAAGAGGTTTGTGGACCTCAGAAGACATGAGAATTTTTCTGATTCCTGACCCAGGATTAACATACTCTAAAGGCAGGTCGTCAAGCTTTATTCAGCCTATGGGTCATGTCTAACTGGCTGCCTGTTCTTTTTGTCTGTGTGCGTTTTCATAGACTTTATTTTTTTTAACAGCAGTTTTGGGTTTGTAGAAATATTGAACATAAGGTAGAGATTACTTATATGCCCTCTGCCCCCAACCCATGCATAGTATCTCCATTATCAACATACCCCACCAGAGTGGTACATTTGTTACATTTGTTATAATTGATTAACCTATACTGACACATCGTTATCACCCAGAGTCCATAGTTTACATTAAGGATTGCTTTTGATCTTAAATTCTGTGCGTTTTGTCAAATGCATGATGATATGCATTTACTATTATAGCATCATACAGATTATTTTCAGTGCCCTAAAAAATCCTTTGTGCTTAGCCTATCCATCCATCCTTCCATTTCCTGACCCCTGGCAAACACTGGTTTTGTTATTGTCCCTATAGTTTTGCCTTTTTCAGAATGTTAAATCTCTGGAATCGTACGGTATGTGGCCTTTTCAGACTGGCTTCTTTCACTTTGTAATGCGCATTAAAGTTTCTCCATGTCTTTTCGTGGCTTGACTGTTCGTTTCTTTTTATCCCTGAATAATATTCCATTGTCTAGATGTACTGCAGTATATTTATCCATTCACTACTGAGGGACATCCTGTTACTTTCATGTTTTGGCAGTTAGAAATAAAGCTTCTCTATGCATCTGCATGCAGGTTTTTGTATAGATGTTAAGTTTTCAGTTACTTTGAGTAAATACCGTGGGTCATGATTGCTGGATATTTATGTTAGTAAGAGTTTGGTTAGTTTTATAAGAACCCGCCAAACTGTCTTCCAAACCGGCTGTTCCATTTTGCCTTTGCACCAGCAATGAAGAGTTCCTGTTGCTCTATATCATAATCAGTATTTGGTGATATCAGTATTTTGGATATTGGCCATTCTAATTGGCTGCCTATTTTTGTAAATACAGTTTATTGGGGCAAAACCATGCCCAGCTGTCTACATATTGTCTATGGCTGTTTTTGCACTACAGTGGCAGAGTAGAATAATTGTGACAGAGACCTATGACCTGCAAAGGCTAAAATATTTACTCGCTGCCCCTTTACAAAGTGTTTGCCAACCCCTGTACCACAGAGTTGTTGTTACTGGATCTGTTCTGGGTATAGCTGTTTTACATGAAGCTGACATTCAGAAAATATTTTCCTGTTTCCTATGACCCTATTAGAACTCTTGCAATATCTTAGTTGTTATGGATTAAATAAATTCTTGAACAGTTTCTTGAGGCTCGATATTATTTTAAATAATCATGCTTTGAGAGTGCCTGTGTGACTCAGTCAGGTAAGCATACAACTCCATTTTGGCTCAGGTCATAATCTCATGAGATAGAGCCTCACATCCTTGGGCTCCGCATTCAGTCGGGAGTCTGCTGAAGATTTTCTCTCTCTTTCTCCCTCTATCCCACTATCTCTCTCTCCCCTGCTCTCTCTCTAAAACAACTAAATCTTTAAAAAATCATGATGTATTTTTATTTATAGGCACATATCTATATTTCTGAGAAGTCTTTTTTATTGTTATTTCCTTAAGCACATGAATTCAATTAAGGTTTATTTTAATATACATTTTCTTTTAGCATTCTCTGTTGCCCTCCTCTTTTTTTCTAACAAGCAATTATGCCTCTCCCCCCGTTTCAGACTCACCCTGCTATGTAGCAATTTAAAATAGTGCCAAGGAAAGATGCTTGTCCCTGTTGAATCTGTGAAGCTGTTAACTAGTTTCTTCTCAGGTGTCTGCTGAAGATGAAGCATGTTTTCAACAAATGTGTTTCAGGGACTCTCTGGCTAGTTTTTCATCATTATTTTCAGCTACAAGGAGGTTCTGACCAAGATAATCCTTTGTACTCTAAATATTATTTTACCAAATTTCCATCTTCACACATGTAGTAACTTCACATTTATTTGGCATAGACAACATGACCTACAGAGTAATTTATGATCTAAATGCAGCTTGTAATAGCAGAATTGCTGCTGGTGCTTAGAATTAATTCAGAAATCACTGTCTGTAACGTAATGATTTACAATTGTTTTTGAACCATGTTATGGAACCTACAAGTATTAATTAAGAATTATGGCATAAGGCCAAAGAGAATCTGGTGAAGTTTTATGTTGTAGCGAAACAACATAAAAAGTACTTTGAATATAATATCAAAGTATTTTGAATATAATAAACATTTTCATGTTTCCAGATCAAGTTGGGAGAGATATTGTTTAATGTACTCTGAGGGCTTGAATCATGCCACATTTAGTCTACAATTTGGATAGTTCTAATAGATAAATAGGTCCCTTTTGTGAATTTTAAAAACTTAGTAAGAATAATTCACCAAGTTTGAAGCAATTAAATGGATTTAAAATTGAAGTGAGACTTAAAGAGGAGGATTTTATAGAACAGGTCAACAGTGGTGATTTTTAAAAGTTGGATAGAGTTGAAAAAAATTGGTAAACAATTGAAAATAGACCAGAATGAGGAAGTGGAGATTCATGGAATGTTTAAACAATATGGTCTGTCTCAGATATAGTGCATCCCTGAAGGCTTAGCTTAAAGTAACTTTCTCCCCAAGCAGCTACCAGAAAATCCCTACTAAAAGTGATGATGCTAATGAGAACGGTCATTAACATCTTATAGCATTTTATAGCACTCTAGTCTATAACGCCCTTTCTCAAAATGAAGTTCATTTGATTTCATAATGTGTCTAGAAGGTATCTTTATTTCCTGAACTCCTTTATTTATAATTGCCTGTCAGTGCAATATTCTTCCGTCATTCCTTCTTTATCAGGGATGTATGTCCAAGATTCTAATTTGGGAAGTAGGTATAGGTGTAGGCTACCACTCCTTTTCTAATATTCCTGATTCTAACATGTACCACCAGGATCATCTTATATGAAGCATTTTATGTGCTGTTCTGCCTCTATTTAAGTTCAGGTTTTGTTTTCACAACTAAGGTAACAATTATTAAATGAATTATAAGGCTAATCAAAACAAAACATATCCATAGAATAGGTATCCTAGGAATTAAAATCTGACATTCAAATTTTACAAAAACTCCCATTTGTCCAGAATTTAACTCAACTTAGTTAATTTGACAACTCTTTTTTTTTTTAAAGAATTTTATTTATTTATTTGACAGAGATCACAAGTAGGCAGAGAGGCAGGCAGAGAGAGAGGAAGGGAAGCAGGCTCCCTGCTGTGCAGAGAGCCCAGTGCAGGGCTTGATCCCAAGACGCTGGGATCATGACCTGAGCTAGCAGAGGCTTTAGCCACTGAGCCACCAAGGCACCCCCGACAACTCTTAAAAGTATTATGTGTTGAGTGAAATAAGTCAAGGAGAGAGAGTCAATTATCCTATGGTTTCACTTATTTGTGGAGCATAACAAATAGCATGGAGGACATGGGGAGTTAGGAGAAGGGAGTTGATGGAAATTGGAAGGGGAGGTGAACTGTGAAAGACTATGGACTCTGAAAAACAATCTGAGGGGTTTGAAGTGGCGGGGGAGTGGGAGGTTGGGGGAACCAGGTGGTGGATATTAGAGAGGGCATGGATTGCATGGAGCACTGGGTGTGGTACTAAAACAATGAAAACTGTTATGCTGAAAATAAATTAAAAAAATATATTAAGGGGCACCTGGGTGGCTCAGTGGGTTAAGCCACTGCCTTCGGCTCAGGTCATGATCTCAGGGTCCTGGGATCGAGTCCCGCATCGGGCTCCCTGCTCAGCAGGGAGCCTGCTTCCTTCTCTCTCTCTCTGCCTGCCTTTCTGTCTACTGTGATCTCTCTCTGTCAAATAAATAAATAAAATCTTTAAAAAATATATATTAAAAAAAAAAGTATTATGTGTTAAGTGTTACAGAGACTTCCAAGCTGCGTAAAACATGGTCCTTGTCCTCTAAGAGCTGGTAATGAGGGAGCTGAGATAAAGCAAAGTAGAATATTATCACAAAAGGAAATTCTCAGGTTAACTGAGAATTATTACAGTTATCCTAAAGAGGCTATCAATGACCAAAAAAATACAAAAGCAGTATAACATACTTGATATCCAAAGCCCACTGTAGATTTACAATATTCTTGTGATGCCTGTGGAAGAAGAATGACTTCTCTCTCTCCTCAAATGTGTTGGAATCCAGGAGAATCTTCCTTTTATGGGAGAGAACCAGATGTAATAAGTAGGGGAAAATAAAATGGCATCCAAGGAAAGTGCAGTTTGCAAGTGAAGGCAAATTTAAGTAACCGGCTGGGGATTAAAATCTGGAAAAACAAGGTGATAGAAAACGGGAGAAGGTTGGGGATTAATTCTAGGTGACAGAATCATGTGCACTTTGCCGAGGTTTCTGTGTGCTCCCAGGAAAAGTTTACAAACAGTATTCTAGGTGCAAAGAAAAGGGCTGTGACAAGTGGACAACTTGGAAATGCTACAAAAGTACTGGGGGATGTTATGGTTAATTGGATCATAAATAAAAAGTTAGTTTTTTTTTTTTTAAGATTTTATTTATTTATTTGACAGAGATCACAAGTAGGCAGAGAGGTGGGCAGAGAGAGAGGAGGAAGCAGGCTCCTTGCTGAGCAGAGAGCCCGATGTGGGGCTCGATTCCAGGACCCTGAGATCATGACCTAAGCCGAAGGCAAGGGCTTAACCCAGTGAGCCACCCAGGCGCCCCAAAAGTTAGTTTTTTCTATGCAGAGAAAGAAATTCTTGAAATGTAAACTGTGCCTCACTGTCAAAAGTTTCTCCCATTTTTTCTTTTAGTAATTATTTGAGGAAGAATAATTATGAATAATTCTTCATAATTATGAACCATACAGCTGTTTATTACAATTGATCACTAGGCACTACATGGTGATATTGTCTACTTTTGCCATCTAGTAAAAGCTTGTCATGCAGGGTTTTTTGTTGTTGTTGGTTTTTTGTTTTTTTGTTTTTTTCCTAGTGAAGAAATCTGTCAGCTTTGCTAAAACATAGGTTTACTGTCTGGCATTGTTCTTTCAGGCTTTCACTTTATGAGGCTACAAATGTTCTTGATCCTAATGGGAACCCATTTTTGTTGTTATTTTTCTGGATAAGTGGCTTCTTTTTCTTTTGTTGATGGCCTGAGGTGGATCGGGCTGAAGACAGCACTACATTAGACTTGTGTTCTTTTGAGGCAAATACAGTTTGTAAAGAAAAGTGGAAACACACCTTGATGAAGAATGTCCAGTAGGCATTGTGCTTTTGAAAGTGCCTAACCTTTCCTCTATATGTAATAGGGATCAGGATTCATCCTCTCAGTTAATAATTAGTATTTGTGGGGTGCCTGGGTGGCTTAGTGGGTTAAAGCTTCTGCCTTCAGCTCAGGTCATGATCTCAGGGTCCTGGGCTCAAGCCTCACATTGGGCTCTCTGCTCAGCAGGGAGCCTGCTTCCCTTCCTCTCTCTCTGCCTGCCTCTGCCTACTTGTCTCTGTCTGTCAAATAAATAAATAAAATCTTTAAAAATAATTAGTATTTGTTAGAGACCAGGTAGTATTTTAGATGTTAACAATACAGTGGTGCCTGAGCCGGGCCAGGTTTCTAAGCTAAACAAGTTTATGAAACCAGTGAATAAGTATGTGAACAAGAGAGCGATTATTGCTAAAAGAAAATAAAACAAATCGATGGGATAAACAGGAATGTGGGTCAGAGAAAGGTGGTAATTTAGGTAAGCTGATCAGGGAGATCCTCTCTGATGATGATAGGGCATTTAAGAACTGAATGACAGAGACAGTGGCATATGATGATCAGGGGCTCTGAATGCAGCCCAAAGAACAAAACTAGCACATCAATGGCTGGGTGGAAGGAACAAGGCTATAGGTATTAAGAATCTTGTTGGGCAGTTCTTAATTTTTGACTTGGTAAAGATGTCTGTGTAAGCCGTAGCCAACTAGGGTTGGAATACAGCTGAATTCAGAAATTTTAATAAAGATGAAGGCTTTTATTTATTTGTTTCCTTTGTTGTTTCTTCTAACCAGATTAAAAGTATAAATAAGTTATGAGGGCAAAAAATTTGTTTAACCTACTTAGACAACAAGCAGTTTTCTTATTTAATCACCTAAGATTATACCCAAAAAGCAAAATGATTTTTTATTATATAAAATCATGTTTTGTAGTATTGAAGCAGAATTACCAAATAGTTATTGGAAATATTTTATTAATCTTGTATAATTGTTGTGGGTATAGAGTAAATGAATGTTTATGAGCACCCACAATATTTCAGGATGCACTGTCCAAAATTCGTTTTAACTGTTGTCTTCTTTAAACTTGCTCCATTTTATGGACAAAGAATCAAGGTACAGGAAATTTAAGTTATGCAAGTAGGAGAGCTGGTCTCTCTCATGGATCCGAAGCACAAACCTGCCATATTACTCTTTCCCTTGCAGCTTGAAAGTATTAACAATTCTTTAAAAATAAACAATGATTATGATCATTTACTTGTTCAGGTGGGGTTTCTTTTTACCTGGTTCTAAGTAGTGAGATTTATCCTGGATATGATAAAATCTACGTTTTTTTTGTTTGTTTGTTTGTTTTGTTTTTTTTTAACCCCTTTTAACTAAAGCTTATTATGTGGAAGTGTTAAAGGTTAGATGGCTTTGTTATTATTTACCATCTGACCTGCTATTGTACTGGAGTAAGATAATAGCATTTGGGGAAAATAGAACCGCTGATTTTTCTTTTTTTAAGAATTTTTTTTTTTTTTAAAAGATTTTGTTTATTTATTTGACAGAGAGAGGTGACAAGTAGGCAGAGAGGCAGGCAGTGAGAGAGAGGGAAGCAGGCTCTCTGCTGAGCAGAGAACCCGATGCGGGACTCGATCCCAGGACCCTGAGATCATGACCTGAGCCAAAGGCAGTGGCTTAACCCACTGAGCCACCCAGGTGTCCCAGAACCACTGATTATTTGACACATTCCTGTACAAGGACTTAGAGTTCAGGATGAACTTCATTCCTAATATTGCTTTTGACGATTCATAGGTGGGTTGGGCTTTCCATTCAGAATGCAGCAGAACAAAACCTCTGGTGGGGGTGGTGATAGCTGCAGTCTTGAAACTTTGTGACACAATTCATCACTGTGATTTGAATTCTCAGAATTATTCCTTTCTGCTTTTACTACTGGAAATGTTTTACTTTAATTAAAAACGTTCAGTCCCCAGCAGGCCTCATATGTATAGACTTGCTAATCCATAAACTTAGTTCATGGCTTTGAGTTACAATTTGTATTCTCAGTGACTAGATTAGTGATCACTAAGAAAGCTAGTTACTAAATGTGACTGGTTTGGTATAACTCAAACAGTATGTTGTAACAACAGTAAGTCAGCTTATCATTTTGAGGCACAGATAGCACATTGAAAAGAAATTATCCCATCCAGTCATAGAAGCTAAGAAATCAACGCTTTTTTATGAAGAAATATTTGGAAAAAGAAACCAAACCACATAGATCCACCCTGGTTTTATTTAAGTAAAATGAATGTCTCCTTATATAGAAGAATGTCCTCTTACATATTTTCAGTCTTGTTGAAGAGGTAAATGAGAAACGGTGTTTCACTGTCGAGATATATCTTGCACATTTGATGGAAAATTACTGAAGAGAAGCAGTCACATTTTAGAGTCTCAAACCTGTTAGAAAGTAAGAGCAGTTTCTCTCTATGGAATTGTTATTGTGAAAAAAATAGGCTAGCTTATAACACTGGGGTGCTTGATTTCAAGTCCAAGTTTATATTGGGCCTTCAACAAGGTGTGGAACTATAATAGGATGTGGTGGTTTGATATAAGGTAGTTTATAAGTCTGATTCTTACAAGCCCATGACATTCTACTGAGAAATCTCTGCTCTGATTTTTCTCAAGTAAGAAATGTATATATGGGGGTCATTGTTAGACATTCTGTGTGGGTTAAAGAAAATAAATATGAAACAACTACTGCTATATGGGAACGTTTCCTTAGTGTCTATGCTATGGTATATCTCTGGCATGTTTGAATTGTTGGTAAAAGAAGAAAAAACTACTATAGATATATTGATACCTACAATAACTTTGGGAAAGTATTGGTCATATTTAATTATCTTGGATTTTGGCTGTTCTACTGATATTGTTTTCAGAAAAGAGATAAAAATAAGACCAATTATAATAAGAAGACCCAAGTTCCCGGTGGTTTTCTCATCAGTGGGTAAGATTTTAGGAAAATCCCAATTTATCTGATTTAATAATGTCTGTGAGAAAGTAATTTCCAGAATACAAATAGTTCTAATACCGATTTTTTTCATTGCTTTACATAATCCTCAGTGTTTCACCATCTTTAATTACTATATTGCTGACTTGTGAATGAAGATCTGTAGTGATCACAGAATATGTCCTAGGCATGCTTACTTTGGCAGATCCCAAGCCTTACTGTATCACATACTAATTCTCGTGCATCTATTTGAATGCAGCACATTAGACTGATTTTTTTAATGTAAAATTTTAGATAATTTTATTTGAAAAGAATAAATTATTTCTTTTGCTCTTGAGATTTAATTTTTTTATATTTGCATATGAACCAAGTAGCAGTTGACATACATTTCTTTTTATTTTTAAAGATTTTTATTTATTTGTTTGGCAGATGGAGAGAGAGAGCATAAGTTGGCAGAGCTGCAGGCAGAGGGGAGGGAGAAGCAGGCTCCCTGGGAGCCTGATGTGGGGCTTGATTCCAGGACCCTGACATCATGACCTGAGCTAAAGGCAGCTGCTTAACCCACTGAGCCACCCAGGTGCCCCAAGTTGACATACATTTCTGTGGACATTATTTGTACATTGATTTATTTTTATTCTTGGAGCCAACTGTAAACACATTTAGAGGGAGGGGGCCCTTGGAAAGCTCATATTTCCTATGTTTTTTGTTTGCAATATTAATGCAAAAAATGCCCCTGGCTCTGCAAAATTGTCTAAACTACTACAGTTCTATAAGAAGTCTAAGACAGTTATTGCATAGCTGATTTCATGGTTCTTATGGCAAAAGTTGGTAAGTATTTACTTCCACTTTTGTAAAGAGTAATGTTGAAATGTTTGGGCTTCTTGAGACAAAATACTGTCACCTCAAGGATAGTGTAACTGTCAGACTCAGTAAATCTGAGGTAAAACTGCTACTTGATATATAACAAGTACTACTCTGGTACCAATTTTTTCTAACAGATAAAATGATCATTGATTTAATCACATTTATACATACACATATGTTTGTACATATAACTTTTAAGATGACTGTATTATATGTCTTTACAAAAAGACAGAAGCCTTCCTACCCTCACCTACACTGTAGACACAACAGATTGAAAAAAAAAAAAGAAAAGGTTGAACCTTGTGGATCGAAGAAGAGGCAGGAGATATAAAACGGATTAAAGTTAAAATGAAGATAAATTCCTGAAAGCAAACAAAGGCATGAGAAAATGCAAAAAGCTTTCAAGGTTAAATAGAGTGATAATCTCAAAAGCCAAATGAATTTAAAGTTCTATTCGGTTTTATCACAACCTTTCGCAAATAAGACCTTAAAGAGATACCTGGGTAAATATGATGAGCTACTGCAGCGGTTCACCACAGGAATACCGTATCTGTCATCTGATTCCCTCTTTCTTACCGTTACCCCTCCATGTAAAAAAGTGTCGGTTTGAGACCGATTTCATGACTTACTGATGTTTGAGTCATCTCAGTACAATGTGTATTTTGCTTTCAATTCAAATCCTTGGGTCCGTCCAAGGCCAGGCACCATTTGTTAATTAGAGAAAGAATATTCAAATTGTCTGAACATGGTTAACACCCCAGTATTGAGTTCTGTGCCAATGTGGCTGGATTTTGTGTTTAATATCTCCATGGAACAGCGAGTTTTACTGTGGCATTAGCTGACGATTTCTTTCTCTTCCCATTAATCTTTTCCTGTATACTTGCTGAGGGCTTTTGACCTGGTCACTCAGGGACTTGCCAGCCAGCAGTTGACCAGTATGTGTGCTTTGTTTTGTTTTCTGGTTGATCTGGTGGGTCATCAGGTCAGTGCCCAACTATATTAGAAATAATAGCTGTAAGTTAAATCGTGGTGAGCCTTTAAAAGCCCATAAAATGGGTAAAAAGCCATTGATCCCATTTAATGCTTAAGTAATACCCTGGTAGAAGTTTGATTGTGTGAAAAATGACAGGTACGTATACTACCACTAACCTGTCCACTGACTCTTATTTTATAGCAGTGTTGAGTATTTCTAGTTTTCAACAATACTAAGTTTGATTTTTTAAATAGCAGGTTAATTGGAAAGGGGATTACAGTAAAGATAGTACAAAATATCTTCATTTGACTGCTAACATTTCTTTATAAGGTCACACTGTGCTTCCTCTAATCTCAAAAAGAAAGTATATATTGTGCTTGCATTGCTTGACTTTTTTATGGTAGAAAGCATACCATGTTGTAAATTTATAGTTTAAAAATATTATGGATAAGAAAAAATATCATATCTAAAATTAGAATTTGTGGAAACGAAAATGAATAATGTATTTATTCAAGAGTTGAGAAATGAACCTTATTTCCCAGTGGAATGTGGAGGTACTAACACGGAGAACGAAGGAATGTTAGTTAAAGTTCAAGACAGCAGAAATTCAAGGAAAACAGGCTTTTTAGGTATCTTATTACTTGTGAGAAATGACTAAACCTTTGAAAGTAGGACACTGAAGTGAAAAGTAAATCTGTAGGAGGTATAAGTAGATATGTGACCCACCGATAACTTTTTGATGTGGGGATGGAGCCTGAAAGTTTCTAGGTACTGGTCCTGCTATAGGTAGCTAACCTGTGGTGGGGCCCAGTGGGAAGCAGTTTCCAGATGACTGGACTAGTCTTGCTCTGAGAAAAAGACAATGAAGACTTAGTGTGTTTGGGGAGAGGGGAGGGAGAACTCAGGGAAGATTATAGATGACAACAGTGATACTGAGTTCTGGATCAATTAGAAGTGGCAAGCAATCGGATAGTTAAAGTAGAAGCTTGAATAGACTTCCTGTAATAAAAAGGTTAATACTATTTTCACCCCAGGCACTCACTTCATGTTTGTACAAGTTAGCTTGCAGTAGTAATGTTTTTGGTAAGAAAATGGGGGAAAACACTGCCCTGGCTTTTCTACTGGCTTTAAAAACACACACAGTTTCTTATATAGGTTGGGCATTTAAAAATAAAACATAGTTGGTAATACTTAGTTGAAGAAAAATACAGCTAAAATCTGGGCCTTAAACAAAAATCATAGATTCCATCATCTTCAACAGATCATAACATAAGCTTGTGTCAATAAATAGTCCATTGAGGAGCAGGGATTCTTGAATGGTCTGGGGTGCACTTAGGAATCCAGAATGGGTTGTATTTGGTAGGAGTTAGTCTCCTTACTCTGACTCTCATTTGCAATTTTCTTTCCAAACCAGGGTCATCTAAGAAATTAACACTCACAAGTTATATGACTTTTAAGCAAGAAACTAACTCATAAATTTAGAGATTTCCACTTAAGTGGACAGTGAATGTAAGTGGATTATTTTATGGGGGCTTTGAGGCCTCAACTTTCTGTAAAGATTCTTTGATATGTTAAGAGAGCTTGTGCACAGTTGATTTATTTACTGCATGCTTTTTACCCTCTGCACCATGGACATTAAAAAAATGCCTAAATCTAGAAGTGGCTGAGTTGAGTATGGTATAGAAAAAAAGTTGAGTTGAATGATAAGCATTTAAGAATATGAAAAAGAAATATTTCTATATCCATTGGGCTCTACTAGTAACAGATTGGTTCAAAGCAGATCTCAGTAGCTTGTAAGGTAGTATTGGTCATTTTCACGTCCACCCTCAGCCCTGAAATTGCTTTCTCTTCAGTGCACTTTGCTTTTCTTTTTCCCCTAAAGACTCTTTGTTCTGTACTGCAGTTAGTGGTGGATACATCGGTCTTTTTTGATAGGTTTTTAAGCTCTGCTTCTTATATATCTTATTCGGCTCCCAAGACACTCCCTTACTGATAGTAGCCTTTCAATCACTGCTTTTTGAATTAGATCTTGAGAACTATTTAGCCTGCATCAGGAAATAAGCAGACTGCCTAGAGCCTCAGATGCCATTCCAGCTTTACCACTTGCTACCTGAGTGGCCTTGGAAAAGTTACTCAGTCTCTTTGAGGCTTAGTTTCTCCACCTGCAAAATGGGCTAATAAAAGTACTTGTCTCTTAGAATTGCTGTGAAGGTTGGCTAAAATAATTTATGTCAAGACTTAGGACAGTGCCTAGTGCCATCTATAGGATACATATAAAGGAGTCCATACATTTGAGGTATTTGATTTTGGTGATGATATCCCAGTACTTTTTTTAGAGATTACTTAAAAGAATTATTGACTACAGCAGTAGAAAGAAAACTGTATTGAAATACTGGAGTCTAGATTTTCTTCTTATTTTTATTGGTATTTATGTAACCTTACCCTGACCAAGATTTCATGAGCTTGATTCCTCATTTAGAAATGAAGTTGTTTGGATTTGATGTTTCTACAACTACTTCCAGTTTAAAAGTTTAGTGATTATTATCCTATTTATGCTAATGGAAGGGCATTTTAAAAATACAATATATGAACCTTTAAGATATTACATAATTTATGTATGATAGATTATACTTGATTAAAAATGAAAAAATATTAAGGTCTTATTGAGACCACAACAATTAAATAATGTTTTAATCTGTATAAACCTCAGTTAAATAAGTGAAAGTAAGATGTATGTTTATTTTTTAGAATTTAACATTTTTATCTGCTTAGCAAAAGTTGAAACTAAATGGATGACTTATCAGGTGAAGTGATAATCCAGATATTGATAGAACTGAATAAAATGCTGCACAGACTTAATGAATGTGTCCTTTTCCCAGGGGCAGTTTACTAATGTTTTGGTGACATCTTTGGATCCATTATGCTTCTGTCTGGATGATTGCTGAATGGTTGAGCCGTTCGTCTGAAGTTCTCTCTGTGACTTGGGTTCCAAAGCAAACTGACATTTAAGTCTTGATGACTGGAAAGTGGAAATGATCCATTCCACCATGAAACCCTGGGTTTGAAGGGATTACCCTGGATCTTTCATAGTTCTGAGTTGCAACACATGATTGATTAAATCTTTTCACTCTAAGTACCCAGCAACTATAACCCTCTTGTTTCTGCTCTATTGAGTTTTGAAGTGATAACATTTAGTGTTATCTCTCATTCCTCGGGCCCTATTCACTCTCCAAACCATTGCAATCCGATTTCTGCCTTGTCACGTCATTGAAACTGCTTTGGCAAAAGATAACACCTTCAAAATTGTAAACTCCAATGGATATTTTTATCCTTTTTTTTTTTTTTTAAACTCTACTGCTTTAGATGATACTGCTACGTTCTCCTTCTTTAAACTTTCTTTAAACAAATACACTTCCTTTGCTCTGTGCATTCATAACTTGTTTTCCTTTCCTACTGACTGGTCATTCTTATTTGAAAACTTGTATTAATCTTTTAACCTTAATTTTATCCTTTCTCTTATACTCAAATCAAAAGATCCTGTGTGCTCTACTTTCAAAAGATACCTGATTCCTACCAGTTCTTGTTACCACTCTAAACCTACCATCATTCTCTTAAGAATTAATGGTACGACCTTCAAAAAAAAAATAATGATAGCAAAAATGAAAGCCCGTTTTTTTGCCCATACAGTAGGTAACAGCCAGAGTAGGTTCATTAAAAACAGCCAGAGTAGGTTCATTAAACGTAAATCATATTACTTTGCCAACTTAAACTTCCACTGGCTTCCAATATTATTCAAAGTAAAACTCCACATAATGAAGTCTATACAATGTTCATTAAGGCTCTTCTTCATCTGGCTCCTTATTCTCTCTCTGACATCTCTTCCTTCTATTTTCTTTCTACATTTGTAGTATTTTTTCATCCATACCGACCCCATGTTGTTTCCCAGTCCAAGCACACTCATAACTCAAGATCTTTGCATTTGCTATTTCTTTTTTCTTGGAAAGCTCTATTCCTAGGAATAGGAATTCCTATTATCTAGATATCCTACTATCTAGGAATGATTCCTCTAACTCACCTTCTCACTTTAGATCTTTGCTCAAAAATCACCCTAAAAGTGAAGCATTTCCTAACCATGCCATATAAAATAGCAATGCTCTCCCTCCTTCAGACCTTATTTGATTTTTCTCAGTTGTACTTGTCTTCATCTTTTTATACTATTGGTTGCAGTTAGATATATTGTCTTGACTTTTTTCCTAAGCTTCCTGAAAAACAGTTCTACTTAATTGTCCTGCAGACACCTTGAATGCACATGTTCAAAACTTAAGCGCATTTTATGCCCAGAAATACCATCTGTAACCTGAACAAAACCTTTGGCGTCATTCTTCTATGTAATTATTTGTATTCTTTTTCCACCTGTAACACTCTTTGTCACTTGCTAATTCCTACCCATGCTATAAGATCAGATTTCACTTCTTGTAGTTTTTTTTTTTTATTTTTATTTCCAGCATAACAGTATTCATTATTTTTGCACCACACCCCGTGCTCCATGCAATCCGTGCCCTCTATAATACCCACCACCTGGTACCCCAACCTCCCACCCCCCGTCCCTTCAAAACCCTCAGATTGTTTTTCAGAGTCCATAGTCTCTCATGGTTCACCTCCCCTTCCAATTTCCCCCAACTCCCTTCTCCACTCTAAGTCCCCATGTCCTCCATGCTATTTGTTATGCTCCACAAATAAGTGAAACCATATGATAGTTGACTCTCTCTGCTTGACTTATTTCACTCAGCATAATCTCTTCCAGTCCCGTCCATGTTGCTACAAAAGTTGGGTATTCATCCTTTCTGATGGAGGCGTAATACTCTATCCCAGGGGTACAGGTCTGTGAATCACCAGGTTTACACACTTCACAGCACTCACCAAAGCACATACCCTCCCCAATGTCCATAATCCCACCCCCTTCTCCCAAACCCCCTCCCCCCAGCAACCCTCAGTTTGTTTTGTGAGATTAAAAGTCACTTATGGTTTGTCTCCCTCCCAATCCCATCTTGTTTCATTGATTCTTCTCCTACCCACTTAAGCCCCCATGTTGCATCACCACTTCCTCATATCAGGGAGATCATATGATAGTTGTCTTTCTCTGCTTGACTTATTTCGCTAAAGCATGATACGCTCTAGTTCCATCCATGTTGTCGCAAATGGCAAGATTTCATTTCTTTTGATGGCTGCATAGTATTCCAGATGTGTATATATACCACATCTTCTTGATCCATTCATCTGTTGATGGACATCTAGGTTCTTTCCATAGTTTGGCTATTGTGGACATTGCTGCTATAAACATTCGGGTGCATGTGCCCCTTTGGATCACTACGTTTGTATCCTTAGGGTAAATACCCAATAGTGCATTCTTGTAGTTTTTTATTAGCATGATTTCCACTCTTAGAATGGAGTGTTCCTCCTCTCTCTTTCTATAAAACCTTGAGCTTATCTTTAACCACTGTATATATTGAATTATAGCAATTTGATTTCTTTAATTATCTCTCTCCCCTAATAAACTATAATCTCCTTAAGGATAGGGATTGTGCTCTACATATCTTTCTGTTCCTAGCACCTTAGTACTGTCAGCATAGAAGGCACTCAAGGAGTATTTGTTAAACTGATTATAGAGTTTTAAGGAAATTACTAGCCCAAAAGGGCAGAAGAGAAGAGAAACAGGAGAAAAGGAACTTTGTGCCCTAACTTGATTCATTACCAAGATTAATCTTTATGCATCTCTAAAAGCTTGAAGTCTTGGGGACTGGAAGTTGGGCATAGGGGTAGAATAGGATTGGCATGAATTTTGTACCTTTGGCGACAGATGTGTTTGAAGACAGGAAGGATAACAGAGGTAAAACAACAGAGCATCCTTCTCTTAACAATTTCATAGCAGTGTGTCAGGTGGCTGGTCCAGCTTTAGTAGCCCTGTTGGGTGGTAGCAGAAGGATAAATTCCACAACAGTGAATTCTTAGATCCAGCAGCATCTTGTAAACAGGAGGAAAATAGAGGACAATGTTATGTTTCAGAGAAACGTTGTGAATGAACAATATAAATAACAAACTTTTAGTATATTTAAAATGTATAGATAATTGGATAATTAACTTCCTTTGATGCATGGCTGTTTTCTTATCCTTCCCTGCCTAATGGCAAATAAATAGATGTTGAATTGAGGCTTAGAGTTAGATAATTCAGTGGCTGATGTTTCCATATCTGGTCATTACAGAGTTAGAATAGAAATCTACTTCTGACTCCAAATATTTGCTTTTTGTTTAATCTCTTGCTTCTTCAGAAAGAGGTGTTTCCAAAGATGTGTATTCAAGTACTGGCTTCCTCCCTTACTAATCAGTCACTTAACTTAATATTTATACCACCTAGCTCCCAGAGTTGTGAGGCTCTAATGAAAACTACAAAGTGTTACATGGAAGTAGTATTTTTAAGATCACCTTAAAAATAGGAGACTATCTTATTGGTATATATATTGTCACCTCATTTAAAATTATATTATTTGATGTTTAGTATATTAAAGTGACAAACAATATTTACTTTAACTAGGCTAATGTTATTTTGTTATTGTTACTTCCAGAACAAGCCATCTACTTGATAAATTAATTATGAATATATTTAAACCTTTCTCTGAGACAGTGTCCACACTCAAAAACGCAGGGTCTACACTCAACTGCCACTTATGATGAGCATGTATTCTTTTGTTTCTGCTGGTGGCTTATGCTTCCTGAATGGGTTCCAAGAAAGAATCATGTTATATTGATTTCCTCTTAGAGCAAGTTGTTGTATAGCCAGCTTGGAATGTATACATGATTGTAGGAGTTCGTAACATTTGTTAGAGGAAGCAGATCCATATTTATAATAAGCACTTTGCAGAAATTTTTTTTCAGGAAGAAATATTCTAAGTTTTTACTAGGATATTAAGTGAATTATTATATAGTCATTCATTTACTCAACAAATATATACTGAGTAGCTATTACATGCCAATGTTTTAGGCACTTGGAAATATCTATGAACAAAATAGAGTTTCCAGCTTCTTGTTTCAGTAGGGGAAGACAAACATTAAACAGTGGATATAATATATGAGTATATTATGTAGTATGCAAGTATGTGAAAATTAATATGGGGAGAAAAAGAAAGCATTGTAACAGAGATCCAGAGGCTGAACTTATGCGCTCATTCAGCCAAATAGTGAGTATTTAAGTATAGCTGCAAAGAAGGTAATATCTAATTCATACTGCACTAGCAGTACTTAGAGAAATCCAAAATCTAGCTTGAAAAAATCAGCAAAGCTGGTGATGATATGGGGAAATGAGGCTAGCTAACAGTTTGCTAGTGGATGTGGGAATTATTCCAACTTATAAGTAACATAATTTGACATTATCTGTTAAATTTATCATGAACAACTATTTCACCAACTTCTGTGAATCCATCCTCCCAAAGGGAAAATATTAGTGTATAAGGAGTTTAAGGGTGCTTATTCCAGCATTGTGTGTTGTTGCAAAAGAAGGAAAGGAGGTGATTGGGTAGGAGCCAATGCACAAAGAAAGCAGAAGATGGGCATGCATCTGAATACTACCAGTAACTGAATCCATGAAATTTCATGGATAGTACCAGGGAAAACAGAATTAAAGAACAAGTAGGATTTTAAGGAAGTGTAATTGATATCCTTAAAGAGATAAAAGAAGCTAACGCAACCAGGAAACAATGACAGGCTTAAAAAAATTAGCCAATTTGAGATCATCAAAGTAAAAAGCTCAGTAAATGGTCTAACAGTAGAATAATCAGAGATGAAGATTTAATTAATGATTAAGAAGATGGAACAAAGGAGTTTACCTAAAATTCAGCACAAAAGACAAAAAGATGAGAAGTATGAAAGAGATAATTTATTTAGGTTCAAAATTGCTATATTCATTTAAAAGATTTCCAGGAGTCTCCAGTTATTGTGAAGTGAGGCACTATGGGCAGTAAAATCTCCCGTGACACTCTATACAAGGCCAGGGGTTGGGGTGGGGGGAGGCAGGGAAGGTCCTGTGCTGCTACCAGGAGGTTTTTGGATACTTTACTGTACGTTTTTGTAGATGGTGGAGCTGCAGATCATTTTGAAGAACTCTGACTCTTAGTAAGGACAAACACCTCTTGGGCACCATCAGGCTTAATTCCACTCCCTGCCCCAAGTTCTCTGTATGTGTTTTGGAGGACCAGTGGCATCTGTGATGAGGCCAAGGTTATGGATAGTCCCCACATGGACATTAAGGTACTGAAGAAATTCAACAAGAATAAAAAATTAGTCCGGAAGGTGGCCAAGAAGTATGGTACTTTTTTGGCCTCAGAATCTCTGATCAAGCAGATCCTACATATCCTGTAATGAGGATAGCAAATTCCCTTCCTTGCTGAGCCACAATGAGAATGTGGTGGCCATAGTGGATAAAAGTGAAGTCCAAGATAGATTCTGGATGAATAAAGTGCTGTGTCTGGCAGCAGCTTTTGGCCACGTGAAGATAACAGATGATGAGCTTGTGTACGACATCCACTTAGGTGTCAGTTTTCTGGAGTCATTGCAAAAGAAGATTGGCAGAACATCTGGGGTTTGTACATCAAGAGCACCATGGATAAGCCCTAGCACCTGCATTAACAGCCAGCTTAGTAAACTCTATTGCTACCATTAAAAATGATAATAATAAATAATTAAAAGATTTCCGAGAGGAGAAAAGATTCTGTGACAGTACCTGTACCTGTATACCTCTATACCTGTATATTCTTTTTTTTTAAATTTCTTTTTTTTAAAATTAAATTAATTTATTTATTTTCAGAAAAACAGTATTCATTATTTTTTCACCACACCCAGTGCTCCATGCACTCCGTGCCCTCTATAAGACCCACCACCTGGTACCCCAACCTCCCACCCCTCTGCCACTTCAAACCCCTCAGTTGTTTTTCAGAGTCCATAGTCTCTCATGATTCACCACCCCTTCCAATTTACCCCAACTGCCTATACCTGTATATTCTTAAAGGTTGGTTATTTTTAATTTAAACTTTTTTTTTTTTTTTTTTTTGCAAATCCAATAGGTTAAAAATTATGAATGGCATTGAAGTTGAGCATTATTTTCTATAATGAATAGATATGTGTATGTATATATATGTATTTTCTATTCCCTCGTCTATCACCTATTTGTGACCTTTGGCTTTTCTATTAGATTATTGCTTTTTAAATATATAAACCTTTTTTCTATGGAGGGGATAATAATCTTTTGCCCATCATATAAGCTACTAATACATAATCTTTGTCATTTGAAAAATTAGTTATGATATATTTTATCTTTGAGATTTTTTCCCATTTGTTCAAATGTCAATATTTTCTTTTTATGTTTTCTGAATCTTATGAGTATCTTAAAAAGTATTCCCTTGCTTAGCCCCCCAACCTAATCTATATTTTATTTAACTCCTTTACAGTTTACTTTTTCAGTTTTAGATCCTAAATCAATTTGAAATGTATGTTTAATTACTGTATGAATTAGGTAGTTTTCATATCAAGTCTTTGTGTATGAGTTTAAAAGCTTGAGCTATAATGTTCCATTCATCTCTGTACTTGTGTTCCTCCTAGTACCATACCGTTTTAGTTACCAAATCTTTATATTTTTAACCAGTAGAGAAAGTGATCTCATATTATTCCTTTTTCCAAACTTACCTTCGCAATTCTTCTGTATTTGCTCTCTAGAAAAACATAAGAATCTATTTGTCAGGTTTCTGTATTTTGTTTTAAAGTAAAACAAATATGTAAAACCACAAAAAATATATGTAGCTTCATGAATTAATGTAATGTGAACACCCTTTTAGCCACTACCTGAGCAGGAAATAAAATTTTGTCTGCCATCCTAGAATCCGTCCACGTGCCCTATCCGAATCCCAGTTGCCCCAATAGAAACCACTACCTTGACTTTTATACTTACCACTCCCTTGAATTTCTTTATTAGTTTATTACCTGCACACCAGGGTGCTAAACTGAAAGAAACTCAAGGGAGTGATAGGTATAAAAAGGAAGACAGTACCAAGGTTTAATTATTTCTTGTAATTTACCAGTTTCCAAGATACAGAATTGATTTCCGATCATCTTGCAGAGACCTATTGGCTTTTTTCCCGATCATTATGAACTCATAGATTTAAATGTGTTGTGATATGTTTCAGTATCTTGGCATTATTTTTTTCCTGAAGCATAAGTTGTCTCATTTTTGCCTGGTGGGAGACTCTTCCATTTGACTCATGAGTGTTTTGACAGGATTCCGGTAGCTTTTGATTGCTTCCTTTCTCTACTCTCTGCCTGGTTTGACAAGAATTTCTGGCTTTATCTTGCATATTTCCCATGTCGGTTCTCAGTCCTTTTTCCAAAAAATCAAACTCTGGATTATTCAGTGGTAAGTTGGATTTCGAGTTTAAAATCTGGATGCCCGTTTATGTTGGTCTAGTCATTGTTTCTTGGCATTTTAATAAAATTAAGTTTGTAGGCAGAGGTGAGAAGCACACAGAAATAATGTATCTTTGAATATATACATATCCAAAAATAATATATGAGTTTATATAGATATTTTCCAATAAATGTAGGTTCTATGGGTTTTTTATGTAACCTCGTCTCAAGGACATAGGAGATTGTAGAATTAAAATTTCTTATTTCCTTTATCCTAGATTATACATACAGAAGCCTTAAAATGACATTACTAATATGACAATTATCAATACAAGCATGGAACACAATTAAAGTAATTTTTGTACATGCTATTCACATTCCTTGCTCATTTCATTTTTTAGTGGTTGAATTATAAGGTCTGAGTATATAAAAATTACCTTTTAGTTTAATTCATTTAGTTTTAGTTCTCAATGTAATTATAAATATAATGCTCAGTCATCAGTGCTTATGTTGATATTTCTGTAGTCATTTTGGTTGCCAGAATTCTTTTCTTAGTAGATTCCTTAGAAAGTTCTCATGAGAGTATTCCTGAATTCTTGAACATCTGTAATAGTTTGCCTTATGCCCTTTGTATTTGAAAATTAGTTTTGCTGCGTATAAGGTGCTTGAGCACATATTCTATCATTGAGATTGAGATTGAGATTGATAATAATAAAATATATTATTTCTTTTTTTTTCTGGCATAGACATTGCTATCAAAGTCTGATGATAATCTAATTTTTTTTTCTTATAAGATAAGTGCTTTTAAAAAAATGCCCAAACATATTTTTTCCCTTTAAAGTTCAGTAATTTTTTAGAGTACAACTTAGTGAAAGTAATTCCAAGTCTGTAAGGTACATGAGTTTTTCAAGTCTGGAACTTAAGAAAGTTTTCTTGCATATTAGTTTTTAGTATTTGTTTTATCCACTTGCTCAGTTTTGTTGTTGTTGTTGTTGTTGTTTTTAATTTCAGGGACTCCTATGATCTATATCCAAAACAATATCTTCAGTATTTTTATCTCTTCAATATTTGTCATGTCCTTCCTTCCAAGCCATGTTTTGTCTTTTCTTTTTCAAAAACTTCTAAGGTATAATTTACATAAAGTAAAATTCACCCATTTTAGTGTACTGTCCTTTGGATTTGAGGAAAGTCAGTAAATGGAAATGTGGTGTAAATGTCATCACAACCAAGATATAGAAAGAGCTCCAGCACTCCTATCCCCCAGATTTCTCTGAACTCCTTTGTAGTTGAGAATTTCCCCTGCACCAATCCTGGAACCACTGACATATTTTCTGTCTCTATAGTTTTGCATTTACAAGAATGTCTTATAAATGGAATCATATAGTGCATATCTTTTTGAGTCTGAGTTATTCCATTTAGTGAAATACATTTAAGAGGCATGCATGTTGCTTCATTTATCATAGTCTGTTCTTTTATTGCTATTCACTGAGTAATATTCTAGCATGTGAATGTACCACTGATTCTTCATTCCTCACTTGAGAGACATTTGGGTTGTTTCTAGTTTTAGGTAATTATGAATAAACCTATAATAATTTGTATATGAGGTTCTTGTGTGAACTAAGTTTTCATTTCACTTGAGTAAATACGTAGGCATGGGATTGCCAGTTGATATGGTCATATGTGTTGAGAAAGGCTTCTGCATCTAGAAAGAATGAAGCTGGTGTGACGAGGGAGGAAGCACTGAGTGACCTAATGGTGTTAAGTTCTTGGTCTAAATTTTACCTAAGATCCAGGTGCTTCTTTGTTTTCCCCATAACTTGGTTATTCAGTTTTCCTTTAGATTTCATAAAATAATGTCCTTTGGATAATTCATTTTTGTCCTGCCAGGCAGTTCTAAATGTATTTCTGATGTGTGCAACAACGTAAGACTTGTTTCATGGCAACCTTTTATTGAGCATTTACAGTGAACTAGTTACTGTGCTCAATCCTTAACATGCATTTTATAATTTGTGGACTGAGGTTGTCCAGCCCATTGTACATTGATTGCAGTGAAAATTTAACTCATTGTTATAAAGGAGAGAGGAGGAAAAATGAAAATGAATATCCTCATGTGGAACTGATGTGTTTACTAAAGGGCTAGAAACATGATATTAGACATTGCCAATGTATTTATTATTTTGGAGAAATGCACTTTTGATTACAAGTAACTTTATTGTTTAGTACAGGCACTTTAATGTTGACAGGTCACTTTGGGCAAAAGAACAAGTACATTGCTATGAATTCACACATAAATATGTAGATTACTTCTTTGGTGTATATATTAATAAATAAAATATTTATGAACTAAAGCCTTAAAATGAGAGATTTAACCTCATTATGGTTAAAACACTTTGCTATTTCCATTAGTTCTAACAAAATCCAACTTTATGGTTCCCTTTGGAACAGATTTTTAAAATATAAATGAGATATTATACCCCTCAATATGGCTATGACCTTTATTGAATAATTTGAGATATTTTGACTTTTCTTCTGTTTTGGGATGAATGTTGTCTTTTCTTGAATTACTTTATAAGGACACATATGATAGGTGCTATTTCAGTAGTTTAGATGCTATGTGTTTCTGGAGTCGAGAAGAGGGAGAGGCCAGTTTCTGGGTTGGAGGCTCAGGGAAGGCTTTGTGGAGAGGGTGATAGTGGAATGTGGCCTTTAGGTTATTTGTGTTCAGGGACCACTGGCACCAAAAGGAATACCTTTATTTAATTTGTATGTAATATAGTAAACTGCAATTCTGGTAAAAGATTCACTTAAAAAAAGTAACAAAATTTCTTTTTTCACAGTATTTTGAACATACTGTTAAAATAATTAAGTCAACATTGCTGGATTCTTGACTAATTATTAAAAGAAAATCATTCCCTCTTTGATCCTATTTCCTAGAATAAGATTATTCTCTTATCTAATTTATGGTGGAATTTTTTTTATATTTAGCAATAATTCTCTATTGTATCATTGTAGTTGATTGACATGAGTTCCAGCAAGAGAGTTATTTTTAAATTTTCATGATCTCCTGGAAAAATAATAGGTCATTAAAAATGAACATTATTTATTCAGTAGAGATCAAAAGAATCAATGTGGTCACTTTGTAAAATATACTTTTGGACTTAAAAATGACTCAAATGGATTTTTAGAGTAATAAAACAATCCAGAATGCAATAAAAGCACACTTCAAAACAGGGAAAATCATCATGACATTTAGAAGCAATAGAAAAAATAATATATAACCTATTTGTAATTGATTGTAGTAGGACCTCTGACATTTCTGTGTACTAAGGGTCTTGTTTATGGAGCCATTGCTAATAAACAGGGAAGTGTTGCTGATTATTTATGGAACATTTAAGAAATAATGGTTCATATTTGGCATAAATTCTAAATTAATGTCTTGAATACTTGTATGCTATATAGTATTATCAGTCTAATCTGCTGATATACAGGGATCACTATAGACACTCGTGTAGAGAAGTTTTCTTCGTATTTACAAGGTGTTGAAAGATTTGATTGCCTTAACCAGAAACTGCAGACATTTGCTATAATGTTTGTGTGTCCTATAGTAAATGTGGTGTTTTGTATGTGGTACATGTTAAGCATCACACAAATAATTTTAATCCATTATGAAATTTTTTTTAGTAATACAATAGACTACATGCTTTGAAATGCTTGTGTTAGCATTGGTTGACTCCATTAATCTTAAGATAACATCAAAGGGGCATGTGGTGACCCCAGGCTCTGGGCAAGTGAACCTTTTTCACTTTATCAAACCCACAATATGGGTTCCAATTTTTATTTTTATTTTTATTATTTTTATTTTTTCAAAGATTTTATTTATTTACTAATTTGAGAGAGAGAAAGAGAGAGCCCTAGCAGTGGAGACTGGGGTGAGGGGCAGAAGGAGAAGCAGACTCCCCGCAAAGCAGGGAGCCTGACTTGGGACTTGATCAGTACCAGGACCCTGAGATCGTGACCTGAACCTAAGGCAGATGCTTAACAGACTGAGCCATCCAGGTGCCCAAGTTCCAACTCTTATATATGCCATGCCAATAAAAAGTTTTGGAAGCCCTGAAAGTAACATTTATTGATCAGTCATTATGTGGAAGATATTGGCCTCAGAACTAAGTGATTTAAAAACAACAAAATATCTTATGCTTTTAAAAGTATTTAAAATCTAATATAAGAGGAATATGTAATGAATAAAAAACCCACAGATTTGATATTTCTTTTTTAATCAACTTAACATGTATTCCAATTCCCCATTTCCACTGTAATGAGAATCAATCTTGCCAAATCAAGGTAACTTCCAATCTAAAGCTGTATCTTCTGGATAAACTCTGGCAACTTTAAGTCTCCTTTCCTGCTTCTCTTCCTCAGAAGGTTCTAGGTTCTTAGACGCTTCCATGTTTTCATGACATTGAAGGGAGGTGGTAGGTCTGGGGTTGCTATCTGCTGTGTTCAGTGTCAGCATACCTTACCCTCTGTTCTGTGTCAGCAGGATGCAGTGAGCATTCTGGGAAGTTCATTCTGTGCTGGAAGCCTCCTCACTCTTACCATACTTTTCATCCCCTTATTCCTCAGGGACACTATATCTTAATTTTCATTTATTTCTCTCCCTTACTTGGGCAAGAGAGTCTTTTCTGATTCTCTCCATATCCCACAGGATTCAAGGAAAAATGGTGGAGTGGGCACTAATCTCAAGGTACTTCTCTGTCTATGCCTGTCCTGTTGTAATTTATGCTTAAAAGTAGTGGCTCCTTGTTGGCGAGCATCACACCATCAGGCTGCCTGTCTCCAAAATCCATACAAGACGTGGAGTTTTTTCTTTTTTTTTTTTCCTGCCTTCATATTCTCATGAAAGTTTTGGTGGTTTCTATTGACCCCGTTTCTCTGGGTTTCAGGCCGTCAATGGGAAGAAAGTCTGGTAGAACAGTTGAGAAGTTGCGCATAGCTTCCCTCCTCAGGTCCTCTCCAAGCTCAATCTCCCATATCACCCATGAACATATGAAGGTTCTGGACAACGGGACTTACATAAGCATATTCCTCCTCCACCCTAATGTGCGTTGTAATCTAGACTAGTATTCTTCAAATTTCTTTTTGATAGAAACCCTTTGTGAGAGGTACATTTTCATATCGACCCCCCAAATCACACACTTACCTTAGTCTTACTAATTGCAATGTACTCTGTTCTAATTCACTAGGGAACAAACAAACAAAACAATGCAGCCTAGACCCAGGAAATTGTTTTTGTGACTTACGGGTGGGCCCTGAACACCAGTTTGAGAAGTGATACTATAATCCTTTGCTCTTACTCCTTCTTACTCCTGATAAACAAAACCAGATATTTAGAATTCTAGTAGACATCTTCCCTTTTCAAGTGGGTGGGTCTTGCAAATAGAGTTTTGACCTTCAGACTAGTACCTATGCTATATGCTCTAAAAACCCATTTGAATTATTTGTTTTGGTCTGTACCCTACTCTCCTCCTTTGGCAGGGACTATCCCTGGGTATATGGGCAGACAATAGTAAGAAAAATGAGGGAAACCATCTACAGATTTTATCCTGCTGCATATAAGTCGGAGAGAAGTACAGAATTTTAAATTTCCAAAGAAATTTAGATTAATTTTCCTGGCCAAGGAGTTCACAGAGGACACTGTTATTCAGAGGGATTATTTGAGTTGTCCAAGGTCACAGAGCTTGTTAGAGACACAACTTAAACTCTTTGCTGTTGACTGTCACGTGATCATTTTTTCTAACTAACACTAGTTGGTCTTTTCTTAAAATTAGAAAATTGGTCAATTGTAAGATAATACAAAGTTCTGACATGGAGTGGGGGCTGATTTGACTCATGTACTTACTAATTGTTAGGGCTTTTTTCTCTTCCTCACCTTAATGGGTCTGAGATTGAAGTATTCATTGTGTCTGATGCAGTTCCGAATTTTATATATTCCCTGTCTCTTTCTGTCTTTTTCATCATACTTAGTGTGCTGAGGGAAAAGTGAATATTGCATTTACTTTTGTGGGATCACTATTAAGCCTTGGTGTTAGAGGGCCTGACAACTCATGTACCATAAGACAAACGTTTGTGGCTTAAACTGGTAGTCACTTTTTTCTTTGGCTGATTTACCTGGTAATATAGAACCATCTTCCATTTCAACTCTTCTTAGAGAAAACATATTTCATACACTGACATGCAGATATCTGGACAGTTTTGATGGTCTCCATCAGGGATCAGCAAAAAGAGGTTTATTTAAAAAAATACATATCTAAAGAGAAACATGTCAACAGTTCTTTTAGAAAGTGTTTTATCAATATGTCAAAGATCTTTGAAATACACATCAGTGTTTATCTCAGAGTTGTGTCTGATCACAAAAGACTATGTTGAATACAACTTAGATATCAGCAGTAGTGATATGATTAAGTAGATTATGGTACTTATGCAAAATAAATTATTATATAACCCTGAAGTATGATATTGATGAACTGTGTCCCTGACTATGGGAAATGTTTTGTGTTTTTAGTTTTAAAAAGGACACATAAAATTGCAACCTCGGTTTGAGATTAACTATGTAAAAACAATCATATGGAAAAAGATGAGAAGAAAACAGATTAAGATAAAATAATGATTATCTTTGGAAGATGAATTTCCAGTGTTGTACTGTTTTCTTTTCCCTTCCAAATCTTAATTTTTTTCTTCAAAATGTGTAGTCTAGTATGACACTGTGTAGTATGCACTACACATACTTGGGGGAAAAAGTTTAAAAAATGTATTTTAAGAATATGTATATCAGTTTTAAAAGTTGGAAGCAGGAAAAAAAAAATCTCAGGTTTTGGGTTTTTGTGGATTTTAAGGTTGTATTTGATTATAGTGTTCAAAAAAGCTCTGTGAATCGGACTACAGCACAGTTTTTCGCATGGAGAATCCTGAGATGTAATATTAGTGAATCGTAACCACTATTAGTAATGTGGAATATGAAGAAAGAATACGCTGAGTGGAAAGAACATCAATCTTTAAACAACAGGTGGAGTTATTATTTAGCATTTTGAGTGGGCCAGGGTGTTTGTTTATCTCCTGCTGCTACTTATAATTCAGCACTCTTGTTATTTGATCCAAAATAGAGGAGCATGTTGAAAAGAGAAGAAGAAATGAATAGCTCCTCCACATCCCCTCCAAGGAAGGTTACCTGCAATCAATCCCGCCCGAATGAGCAGCAGCTACAAATGGGTGTGCTCTCTTGAATTCACTGGCTGTACCCACAGTCCACGCTGCAGTAGTTGAAGCAATCTTCCTTTGAAGATATTGATTTCCTATGGAATTGTCATTTGAAATGATGGATCTACAGTTGGGTTGGGACCTGGAGGAAAGATGGTTGTGTTTGTGTTGCAGGCGTGAATCTCGACAGGCTTTGTCCTTCACACAAAGGACGAAAAGAAAGGAAAGAAATTATTAGAGTTGGGAGAAAGATGAAGGAAAATACTTTAATCAGTTTCCGGTTTTGCAGCCCATTTCTAATACTTGGGACAAGGTTATTTATGGGTCTATCATTTCACAGCAGTTGAATTTTTTTTTTTTTTTTTAATTCCTAAAACGAAAGTAGTAAGACGTAGTTATGTACCTTACAACAGAAATGCAGACGGTTTTCTGTTTTGGCTAGACTATTCATGCTCACAATTGTCTATTTCTCAGAGGTGGTCTGAAGGCTGATCTTTGGGTCAAAGTGATAACAGTCCTTTTCCCAGGGATTAGATTTCCTGGAGCCCTGGAGCCTTTCTTTCAGAAGGACTTGAATCTTGATTGTTTCCATCCTAAAATATTGGGCCTTACTACTTTCTTTCCACTCTCCCTTCTCTTATCTTCTTTTAGATAACACAAATTTCACATAATATAGATTATCTTTTTCAGTAACAATCTTTCCTTTTTTTTTTTTTTTGCCATATTTTGAGGCAAGTTATTCTAGCCTTTCTTTTTTTCCTCTTGTCATTTGTTTTTCCTGTTTGCTCTACTTTTTACCTCAGAAACTACCAGCAATATTGGGTTGGGGTTTGTTAATCAGACTGATTATTTGCTTGACCTATATTCTTTTCACATTATTCTAAATAGGCCCAAGGATATTAATATACCGTTTTGTTTTCTTCATTTTTAGAGAACAGTCTATGATGCAAAGTATGTATGTGAGATTCTCAGAGTGTGTGATATCCAAAAACATTAAGTTCCTACAGCAATTAATAAATACCTATCATCAATGAATGCAGCATTCTTCATAAATAAATTTCATAACAACAAAAAGGTGGCTTTATTATCAGCCTATATTTTTAAACCATTTTCTAACAGAAAAAGTTCTATAAAACCCGTCTTTCTACTACATCAGTTATAGTAAAATTATATCACTTGTAGGTGTTAGTACTGTGTAACTGGTACTTTTTGGAGTTTTGGGGTCATTGAGTCATATGTCCTTAGGCTAAATGACCATTATGATTCTTTGTAACGGCATTTAATATATATATACTGATTTTTTGGATATTGCATTATATATGTCTTTAAGCAGCTTTTTTGGCTGTCTGAAACATGTGCTTTCCCTCTTTAATTTTCTGCTTTTAATCTGCTATGTACTATAAAAAATTGTGTCTGTACTAAGCAGAATTCTGTCAGAAGTAGGAAAAAGTAGTAACTGGGTAATATTTAAAAACACAAATTTTGTAATATCAGAGTTGAGCTTTGGGTTCAGCTTTTGACCTCTATTTTTTTGCTGTCTTGAGCCCTTTGATAAAACACTTGATTTTCTGATTCTTATTAGGATGGCAGAGATTTGAAGTTGTTGGGCAAGTGTGATATTGAAATATGTGACTATTTCTAAGCAATGCCCATATTCATCGGTAGATCAACTCTCAGAATGTAATGAGGATTAAATGTATCCTATATATGAACATTTGATACATGACAGTCACGTCGAATGTGTGTGTGTGTGAGAGAGAGAGCGGGGTGGAAAGAAAGGGAGATGGAGAGAGGTAGGAGGGGGAGGGAGAATCTAAACCCATCTTTCAGGAAAGAAACGACTGTGAGAGGTGGCTGAAAACTTCCTTCGTAGCCATCTCTAGCATATTTCACTGACCTGAATCACAATTTTCAGCACTATTGTCAGGCAAACAACAATGTCAACTTCATCTTTGTTTTGGATTTGGAGTCCTCTGAAAATTCGGCTGTAATAGATAATTTTTTGAATTAAATTCAGACTGTCACTTTATTTTTTTCTCCCAGGCTGATATAGGGCTTCCATATCCACATTCCCTGTAGGACACATTCCCTGTAGTTCTTCTATTTAGAGAATCTATTTAGTTTGGGGAGTGGACTAAGATTTGTGTATGAGGATTAATTTAAGGTGAAAAAGAGTATGAGAACATCCAAGTGGAGCACTGATTCATCTGATTTTAGTATTCAAATGAATTTCTTTCACACCAAAAAAAAAAAAGGAAAGTCCACTTGGTAGATGCTTGGTGATGATCACGTGTCATTATAGCACTGGCTTATTGCCGAATAATTAAAAACACACTTCCAAACTAGAGAAACTCTTCCAATTTGGACATAAACATGTGCTAGGATTCAAATACCAATTTAGGTTTCTGTGGATGAAACCTTAATTAATCAGAAATCAGTATGTTAGGAACTCAAATAGATTTCAATAGTTAAATAATTTCTCTTCTATCATGGTAAAATAAAATAGCCTAATATTTTTAAAAGATTCTTCAATAACAACAACAACAACTAAATTGTGTATTTTCTAGGAAACTCCCATATAGCCAGGGTTCATCGTCCATTTCTGGCAAGATATTGTTAATTGAGTTTTTCTTGTAACAATTAAGGAAGAAATGTTTACTCCTTCAGGACAGTGGGACTCTATGCATTCTTTAAATTCCTACAAATCAAATTCTGATTAGATGTATTTATAAAGATTATCTGATATGGATTTTCTATATAAAGATTTTTATATTCGTCTTCTTCATGCATGTGCATTATTAATGGGAACAATGTCATTTGAAAAACTGTTTTACTCAGATTCTCACATTTATTTTAACAAAGTAAAGTGTTAAATAAAACTAGTTCAATGAAACAGCCTGTTATGTTGCTGAATGTTTATGGTAAATACGTACCATTTCTCGCTCATCTTTGTTTAGACAGACTTTCATTTCTGACATTTATCTATCTTATTTACCAGTCAGTGCTATTTATATTAGTAGGCAATACTCTTTCCTATTTAACTTTGGTATGATCACTATGCAAGTATAATTTTGAGCTCAGCCACCTGTTTATACTTTCTGTCATATGGAAAAACAAAATCCTTTCTAGAGGAAGTATTTAAAAGAAGGGAGGCAATGGTGTGAGTGAGACATTTGGCAATCCTAACCCTAAAGCAGCCTTAGATTACATTTTTAAAAACTGTTAGCCTGCATTAATTCCTGAGGATGCTTATTGGTAGGCAGTATAATTGAGATGCTGGTGAGAATGAATGGAGTAGCAGGACCATTATTGATAACACTTGGATCTAAGCTTTTAGCTTATAAATATTGAAAATGTGTTAACATGTATTGATGTTTGGTCATGAACCCAGGGGCAGTGAAATACATAAACAAGGCACTGAATACATAATAAATGAAGGAGCCACAATTCTGTTGTTACCTTGATGATGTACTTTTCACATGCATTTTTTTCTTTTAACGTGGAGAATATTCTTTCTTGTCAAATATTTGGAAAGGACCTGTGAAATCTTCTAGTGCTTAGGTTTGCCAGTTTTCAGCAGTTTACAGAAAAATCTCCGATTAAGTTTCACAATGAGTGTGGTGTACTAGGGAGTCTGGAGATCAGAGTTTAATCCTATTACAGTGTTGTTTTCCACCTTAACACCAGGAATCCATTTTGGACATTGATTTCAATGAGCTATTATTAGGTGAATGTCATTTTACTGAGTGATCTAAAACTGAATGAAATCCCCCAGTCAAATCTTTTGTCTTGTATACACCAGTAAATGATGTATGAAAAGAATAATTTACTTCGATAATATGGAATTTGACATGGTAGGCTCTGCTATAAAATAAGGAATTCTCTTTTCTTGAATTAGGGGTAATCAGAAAGTATAAAGAGAGATGGAATTCTGCTGAGCAAAAATAGTTACTATATTTTTGTTAATGAAAAACATTTATTTCTGAAAAAACATTTTTTAAGGTGGGCTGAAGGAAAAGCTATTAGGTCTTTAGGTAGTAGAATGAGAGTTTTGACCAAGGTTTTGTCTTCCTATCATTGAAAAGAATTTTCTTAGTATGAGTTTCTAACAATATGGGTAATCAGAATTGGAAAAGAAAAGACTAGTCTTGTAGGATGTCAGGAAAGGGCATGAGCAAGCATTAGATTAAATGAATGCACACAAAAAAGACCCCTAATGGGATGAATACCCAGCTTGTCACAAAAACGCTTAATGATGGAGTAAAGATAAATTTGTCAGTTTTTCATATGTTGAATATTCATCATATAGTCTATGCAGCTGTATCTTAGAATGCTATTTCCTTCTTTTTTTTTTTTTAACATAAAGCAGATTACTAGTTTATTCTTAGGTACTGCATTATGTACCTTGCATGCTTAAGTTAACCGTTATAGACAGAACTTGAAATGGTATTTTGTTATTCTCAGTATTTTTTTTTCTATTGTGTGATCAGGTTTATGGAATCTACTTTTTTTTTTTAAATTAGGCAAAAGATTATGTGAAAATGGGCATATTCCTGGTTGGTACACAGGTAATCTGATTTATATTTATTCAGTGTTAAATAAAACTAGTACTATATTTAATCATATATGCACATATGTGTTAAGGAATGGACATGCACCTGATTATTTATTAGTAGAGGACGTGATCTTAATTATCTTTCTAGTAGGTTTCAAGGGTTACTTCAAAGTCTATCATATCTTTCCAGACTCAATAACACATATAATTCAAATTTTACAAAACTGTAACTTGGAAGTAATATTTACAATATCTCATTGGTCTTTATAATCTTTGTTTCAAACTAATTTAAATGACCAATTTAAAGATTTAAAGTAATTATGTAGATAGATATACAGATATAAAATACCTGACTCCAGAAGTGAGTTTAAGATGAAACTTACGAAGCTTAAGCCTCAGGGTCCCCACTTGCACAGGTCCTTTTCAATTCTAGCATGTCCTCCTCCATGGATATGGAAAGGAAGTGCAGGTCATGCTGTAGGTATTAGACCTGTGGGTAGTTGTGGGTCACCAGCATCTCCATGTCTCCCCACGTCCTCTATGAAAATCTTACCTGGTAGAATTCTTTGTTCATCCAGACCCTACCACTGTTTATCCTGGGGATCTGAACAAATGGTATTCTTTCCTTGCGTGGATCAGAGGGCTCTGAAGGTCTTGATTTGTTGCCATTTGTGCCCTCTTCTAACAAGGACCAGTTCACAAGGGGCTGGAAGGACCTAGTTAGGTCCATGGGTTAAGTCTAGGGAGGACCTCGCCAAGTCCATGGAGTGAGGCATATATTACAGATCAAAGTGCTGAGATTCTTCAAGAGCTTGCCCACAGTGATTGTAAAACACTATAAAACTGTGGTTTTATAGTAAACATCAAATAGTATAGTAAACATAAAACAACATAAAAAACATAAAACTCCCTCTGTGTTGAAGCTAAAAAAGCCTTCTAAGCTATCAATAACACAAAACAAATTTTCATTAACCATGCTAGAGGAAAGACTGAATTACCATTTTTTTTGAAAGTGATATACAAATTATTGCTAGTCAGAATGAGCCCAAAACGGAGGTTTAAAAGTATTACACAAGTACTACGGAAGTGGCAATTAATAATATTGTTAAAAGTGATAGGTTATTTTCTTATGTTCTGGTATTTTTCAGCTTTTTAAAACTTTATAATTTATTACAAATCCTTTCCTCATTTAAATATATACTCACTTTCACAGCTACTTGTATATTTACAGTTTTATTTTCTAAAAAATAATTCTCTAGGCTACACGAAACCTGGATCCCGTCTCTGCCTGGTGCATAGTAGCTATTTAATACACGTTTATTTTATTCCCATCTAGAGCCATTAAATTTCCATTGACTGTATAAGTAATGATGACTTTATCTACTAATATTGGTTACATACAAATGCATAGTGTCTATCAACTATGTTACACTTACTTATTATACCATTTTAGTGGGTTGAATGATGGCCTTCAGAAAGATATGTCCACATTCTAATCCCTGAAATTTGTGAATGCTCTCTTATTTGTAGAATGGGTTTTTGCTGGCCAACAGACACATGAAAAAATGCTCAACATCACTCAGCATCAGGGAAATACAAATCAAAACCACAATGAGATACCAGCTCATACCAGTCAGAATGGCTAAAATTAACAAGTCAGGAAATGACAGGTGTTGGCGAGCATGTGGAGAGAGGGGAACCCTCCTACAAATTTAGAGGGAATACAAGCTGGTATAGCCACTTTGGAAAATAGTATGGAGGTTCCTCAAAAAGTTGAAATTGATCTACCCTATGACCCAGCAATATCATTACTGGGTATTTACCCCAAAGATATAAATGAGGTAATTCAAAGGTTCACCTTCACCCCAATGTTTATAGCAGCCATGTCCACTATAGCCAAACTATGGAAAGAGCCCAGATGTCCATCAACAGATGAATGAATTAAGATGTGGCATACATATACAATGGAGTACTACTCAGCCATTAAAAAAATTGAAATCTTTCCATTTGCAATAATGTGGATGGAACAAGAGGATGTTATGATAAGTGAAATGAATCAATCAGAGAAAGGCAATTATCATATGATCTTACTGATATATGGGATTTAAGAAACAAAACAGAGAATCATATGGGAAGAGAGGTAAAAGGATAACAAGATGAAATCAGAGAGGGAGACAAACCATAAGAGACTCTTAATCATAGGAAACAAACTGAGGGTTGCTGGAGGGGAAAGGCATAGGGGGATGGGGTAACTGGGTGATGGACATTAAGGAGGGTACATGATGTAATGAGCACTGGGAATTATATAAGACTGATTAATCACTGAACTGTACATCTAAAACTAGTAATATATGAGAATTAATTGATTTTAAATAAAGAGTAATAATAAAATGGTTTTTGCAACTGAAATTAAGTTGAGGATCTTGAGATAAGGGAGTCATCCTTCATTTTCCAGATAGTCCCTAAACTTAGTGACAAGAAAACAGAGAGGACAGACAAAGAGGAGGTGCAATGTGACCATGGATGTAGACCACAGAGGAGGAGTGATGGGTACAACAGTCAAGGAATGACAATAGCTACCTAAAGTTAGAAGAGAAAAAGAACATAGTCTGCGCTAGAGCCTTCAGAAGAAGAGTGGCCCTTCTGATGTTTTGGTTTTGAATTTCTAGTCCCCAGACTTGTGAGAGAATAAACTTCTGTTTAAGCCACCTGGTTTGTGATAATTTGTTACAGCAGCCACAGAAAACAAATACATCATTCATTTTACCACAAACATTTTCCGATGCTATCATCAATGCACATTTTATTGTAGTAAACAAATGACAAGAAATTAGGTGAAGGAGATGGTATTGGAGGCTGAGAAGGAGAAATAGAACAAATTTTGAAGACCGAGCAAAATCAGGAATGTATATTCATGAAACAGAAAATTCTGCTTTTTCCTTCTCCTGTTGCATTCTTTTTGATATCATCGTTTATTTTTTTTTTCTATATGTATTGGGGAAATGGTTAACGAAGACTCTATTTAAAGACTTCGTGAATTAGAAAAGAGCCAAGGATCACAGTGGTGATTCAGGACCAGAGTCAAAAGACAAGTAAAGAAGACATAGTTACAAATTTTATGAAACTAACCAGTTGCACAAGGAGGCACACTGTGTTTTAGCCATATGAACAAACACCTAAAATACATCCTTTTCATATATACAGGCTCAAAAATGTATCCCTACCCCAGGAGGTTGTGAATTATCCAGTGTGCCCAGGTGTGACCTATTAATGGTACTGTTTTCCTGATTATATGAAGATCTTGCTTTTATTCTTTTATAATGTATTTTAAAAAGCATCTACTTAAATAAACTGACTTCAGTATGTTTTTGCTTTTTTAGTTGTACAGTTGTTTTTATGTAGATATACCTAAGGTATAAATACTCATAAGCTAATAAGTGTACAAGTTGTTTTCATTAAATAGGAACAGTGATCTAGACTTAAGATTTGAATTGATGTGACTGTTAGAAAAAATGTATTAGTCATTTGAATGCATGTTAAGAAATATACTGAACTAATATATGTAGAAAGATTATTTCAATTTCATCCAAGAAAGTAATTTAACCATTTATATTTAATAATGACTTCCTATTTTGATGTGTCTGTATATTGAATTTTTATATATCATCTTTGGAAGGTATAGTCATTTTTCTTAAAAATTGATGAGGAACTCGTGCATTATATCCACTGATGGACTCATTGTTCTTTGTAAGAAAGGAGATGAGAAGGAATGCTTTATCTTGTTTTGTATTAAAGGACATTTTTTTCTTTTTAAAAAGATTTTATTTATTTATTTGATAGGGAGGGAGAGAGAGAAAGCACCCAAGCAGGAGGAGTAGCACAGGGAGAGGGAGAAGCAGGCTCTCTGCTGAGCAGGGACCCTGATGCGGGGCTCGATCCCAGGACCCTGGAAGCATGACCTGAGCCAAAGGCAGACACTTAACCCAGTGAGCCACTTAGGTACCCCAGAGGATGTTTTTTTCTAAGAGAAATTTAATGTATTTATCAGTATTGGCCCAGATTCTTTTGGTAGTCTGTCCAAGACAGGTGGGAGATAACAGGTTCTCTTATTTTTTTATTTTTTGAAGTCTATTTTTTTTAAAGGTTTTATTTATTTGTTTGACAGACAGAGATCACAAGTAGGCAAAGAGGCAGGCAGAGAGGAGGAAACATGCTCCCTGCCAAGCAGAGAGCCCGATGTTGGGCTCCATCCCAGAACCCTGAGATCATGACCTGAGCCAAAGGCAGAGGCTTAACGCACTGAGCCACCCAGGTGTCCCTTTGAAGTCTATTTTATCTAAGTTTGGCTATCTTCTCTAAAAATTTCAATTATTTATTATTCTTATTATCATCATTATTTTAGTTTTTATCTTAATTCCAGTTAGTTAGCATACAGAATAATATTAGTTTCTGATGTACAATGTAGTGATTGAGCACTTCCATATAACACCCAGTGCTCATCAGGCTGGCTCAGTTGGTAGAGCTTGTGACTCTTGATCTCAGGGTTGTGAGTAAAAAAAAGGGGGTTCTCTTCTTTTAGACAAATCTCCTATGTTGCCCCATCCCAATCTATCCTCTGAATCCAATTCTATATATAAAAAATATAAATTGCTTCTCATTGTCTCATTGCTTCTCATTGTAAATTTGAGTTGTTTAGCATTCATAAACAAGCTCTTTTTAGTTAAATTACTTCATCTCCTATTATTGCCTCTGCTCCTCATCCTCTATCATTTTATATTGCAATTATGCTGTACTGTTGAGCCGTATTATTCTATGCCTTGTACATTTTTACAAGCGTGGTGGGGTTCTAAGTGAGATGCAAACATCAGGTAATTGTCTGGAAACTGGTGGGGTGGGCACTTTTCCTTCATTGACAGAACTTCTTAGAAGAGCTTATTCTGAGACAAAAAGAAGGATGAGTGTGTTGTAATAAGTGAACCTTGGCTGCAGAAGGGCAGAGGCAACCTCAAGTTCAACATGTTCCCCATCATTTGTTTAGCTTCCTGTTGTGCCCATGTCTGAATCCTATGGAGACCAAGTAGGAGAGAGAGGTAGAAAAATCATAAAAAAGATTAAAGGTAGTAGGTGGGGGGTGGGGGGTGAAACAGAGGATAGGGATTAAAAAGAGCTCTTATGATGAAAAATAAAATGATAAAAATGGTAAAAGATTTTAAAAAATCACTTTTTCCCTAAAATCTATATAAAACATTTAGACCGCAGCATCCTTGCTTTTTGAATCTTCTATTTGAGTAGAATTCCTACTATGCCTTGTTGTAGAACTCCCTGAAATTTAGATTATATGAATATCCAGTGATGGCCCCCAGAGAGCCTGATGCCAAGGAGATGCTCCTGGAAATATACTTTATCATAGGTCTGTATAAGATACTTGGATCTCAGAAATATTTGATTATTGTGGTACTGGCATTGGAATTACTAGGAACTATACATTCTGTGTTAATAGATCGAGAAAAGTTGGAAACGTTTGGAACTTTGGAAGTTCCAAACTTAATTATTTGGTGTCCTAGAGTCTTGCTAATTAAATGAATCTCATCGGATTTACTTATTTATGTTATTATATTAGTGTCTGGAAATGGCTAAAATAATGCTCCTTCTACTACTATTTAAATATCAAACTATGGAAATTATACAGAAATTAAATTCTTTAATTCAAAGACTTAACTCTGTTATGGTGGGATTTTAGTGCTTGCGGCAAGGTTGCAGACCTGATTTTTGATGAGATGTTTTTCAGGTGTTGTCCTAAATCACACCTCCTAACTTCCTACCTCGTTATTCCTTCCAGAACTGCCTCCAAATAACTAAATTGCTCTAAGCACTAAGGGTACTCTAAGATGGCTGATGGCTCTCTGGGGAGAGGGCCATATGCTCCATTTTTTACTCCTAACTCACTTCACTACTCCCATCTACACATGAGAATCCTCATATTTATTATGGAATATACTGAATAGGAAAAGGTCAGTTGTGATGGTTGCTGGAAAAGCCAGTTCAAAGCAGTTATTAAGAAAGATCTGCTCTTTATCTTCTTTTTTGTTTTGCTTTATGTTTTTTGTTTTTGCCTTAAGAAATACTGAACTAGAGTTGGGGAAACAGTCTTGGCATAATAACATTGTGGGTTGAGATCTACTGGTTTCATGCAGGATTCAGATTTGTGCATTGAAAGAAGTAATTGATCCAAGAGAACTTGAGAAACCTGAAACAGTTATTACATACCATTCAGGAATAATATCATTAGCTAACTTATTAATTAATGGGAAATTTTAAAAACAAATTTTTCTCTGTTAAAACCTTGATTAAATTGAACAAACAAGCATAATCTTAACCCTTGACCCATGTGAATGGAGGAGAGCTTAGACAGTGTCAAATGAACTGGGGACAAGAATGGCCACCCAGGGTTGTGAGTGTCCCTGTAGACAGACCCCATTGTTGGGATCTCCTTCCCCTCAGTCTGTGTAGAGCTCTGATGAGGACCAAAGTGGACCTCCACATTCTGTTGTGCCTGAGATACTACCGGTCAGACTTCCTTCCTCTTTAGTATATTTTTGTGGCCCCAGTTTCTATATTTTTTGCAGATTCCAATAGCTGGGTTCATGAAAAACTGTATTCTTTCTGTTTTAAATGGCATTCAACTGTTTCCCTCTTTGAAACTGCCTGATCAAATTTTATTACTCTGTATATGAAGCATTGGAGAAGTTAAGCAGCTTTCTGTTCACATAGGTTACTAAGACCAGAAGCCAGGTAATGACTGAGACAGACCAGAACCAAGACTTTTGTCTGCTTCTCAGTCCATTCAGATTTTTTTTCACATTATGTATTTTTTGACTAAAATGCAGAATAAGTAGCTCCTTTTCTATCTGAGAATGCAAAAATGGCTAAGGTGCTCTTGAAAATAATTACAGTTTACTGCACCAGCCAATGGAAAAAGAAAACTAAGTCTAATCACTTATTTTTAAGTATTTATTAAATGGATTCTTGGTGTGGGCATTGAAAAATAGAAAACCTTAATGAAGACCATACTATCTGACATGGCATATTATATATTTATTTGAAAAAGGAAACAATGAAATTATTTACAAAGCGCACATGGTTATACTTACTTAGCTGCAATTTGGGAATTTGAGAGCACTTAAAAATTTTTTCACAAGTATTAAATAGGAATCTACAAAGTGTCAGGCACCGTGTGAAGTGCTTAGGTTGCAATGATAGCAGTTTGGACATGTCTTCTGCCTCCTTGTGCGTACTGTCCAGAGGGCGATATAGACAAGTAAGTGGGTAAGTAAGATGCATTGTGAAAATGAGCATCGGAGGGGAAGTACAAGACATGTGAGTACTTAGCAAGGGTACCATATCTAGCCATGGGAGTGTGAGAAGTTTCGCCAGTAGTAGTGACATTTAAGCTGCAAAGCCAAGGATGAAGAGAAGTTAACCAGGTGAAAATAGGAGTTAGATCGGGTTGGACAAGCATTGTAGATAGAGGAGCAGAATGTGGAAAGTTGCCAAATTAAAAGAGTAAATGTTTCTTTTTTTCAGGAACCAAGAGAAGTTTAGAATCATTGAAGTATGCCAGCTACAAACTTTGCTGTGGTTATTTCAATGATAAGTAGACAATGTTATTATTTTTCCTCAGGGCACAAATTATTTGGCAAATGAATACCTTTTCTAGACCTGGACATTTGGGAATTTTTTTCCTTTTTTTTTTTTTTTTGGACTTCTCTTTCTTTCTTTCTTTCTTTCTTTCTTTCTTTCTTTCTTTCTTTTTTTTTAAATTTTATTTATTTATGGGAGAGACAGAGAGTGGGCAAGCTGCAGGGAGGGCCAGAGGGAGAGGGCAAAGCAGGCTCTCCACTGAGCAAGAGGGCTCTATCCCTAGGTCCTCGGGATTATGACCTGAGCTGAAGGCAGATGTGCTTAACCAACTGAGCCATCCAGGTGCCCATCCTTTTTATTTTCTGAAGAAGGGACAGTTTGATAATCTCCAAACGTAGTGGTTGTTTATTATCTCTGCCTCATGTGTATGACTGTGTGTGGGAGTGTTGCCCATAGGATTGGATACCAAGCTTTTACATAACTTGTTGACCCCTGTGAATCATCACAAATAGATGCCTTCTGTTGTCACTAGCAACACAAAATGCAGGCATTGTGGTCAAAAACCTTGTGTGACTTGTCATATACAGTTGTTAACATGTTTCCAATTCTTGGCTCTCCTAAACTTTATTTTATATATTTTATAACTTGTTCACATACAACACTTCAGAATCCTACTTTAACACTTGAAAGTTTCTGAGAAATTTGCCACATTGGACAGTTGTACTTGACAACTAGAAGGGGAAAAAAAAGAAGTATAAAAAATGATTGTAACTAACTTGTGCCTATCCAGAGAAAACTGGTGATGAAAGATTGTCCTCTTTATGTTTCTCTGTACTGAAACAACTTGCTCCCTTCCAGCACAGCTGATGCTTATATATTAGGTCATTCAGTATTAAAATGATTATGAAGATTCTTAATGCACAAATGTGCCCTAATAATGTATAGTAATTATTAGCAATTATAATCATGATCATTTTTAATGTTATTAATAGCTAAAATTTATGTCATGTTACTATATATCAAATACTAAGCCAAGTGTTTCATGTTTATTATTTCATTTCATCTATGTTTCGTTCTTATGAAGCAGGCATTATCATTTTATTTATCCTACAGTAAAAGAAATAGATGCATGAAGAGGTTATATACTTTGCCCCAAATCACAGAACTAGTATGTGGGAGGAAGAATTTGAATCTAGGCTCTTTGACTTCAAAGCTCACTTGCATACTAGATGCTAAAGTTAGTTGCATCATAAAAGTTTGCAAAAAGAGTCAAGTAGTAGCCTGCCTAAGAAACCAGTTGAGTATGGCACGAATTTAAATGATAAGTTGCCTTGGCATGATGAACTATCTTCTTATGAGTATTTTCGGGATATTTATTAGGTTAAAATTAACTTGCAGTTCTTGTGGATGCTAATAAGCTGCCCTGTTTACCTTTAAGCTGAACTTTACAAATGGTATTGTACCTTTATAACCTTGACATTTATTAAGGTTTGAAAAGTGCTGTTCACTACTTGAGAAAAGAGTAAATGTACTCTTAGAGTGCTTTGAAAAAAAAAACAAAAAAAAAACCCCGTGCTGTATGTGTGAATTGTTTGAGTGGTTCTTTATGGTACACCGAGCACTTTTGCATTATTTTATTTTATTCTTATAGCTTTCCAAGAGTGGAGATATATCGAGTGGGCATTATTGCCTCCGTCGTGCTGTTAAGGAAACTGATTCTCAGTGAGTTAAGGATGAGCCAGAACCAGAACATGGAACACTGCTATTTTCCCTATATGCTGCTTTTCCCTATATGCCTCTATAAAATTCGGAAGAAAAACAGGTTAAGGAAATTTCATAGGGAATACTATGTAAGAAGATAAAGTCAGCCCCCCCTTAGGGTAAACTAGAAAGTGACACTGCCTCCTGACTCCTTAACATTACCAGATACAACTTGGTTAATAACCTCACTGCAAATAATGAAATTCCCAATTATAACAACTTGTAAACATGGCATATAGCTTTTTTTGCTGGCACCTAATATGTCATTAGAATATGGGGGGGTTTGCAGGCTTCATGGACTTTAGTTCTCCCCCTTTACCCTACAGTGATGCTACTATGGAAGGAAGACAGGTACTTATACACAGTGGCTTTATAAACCCTAGGAAAACTGAGGAAGCTCCTTCCTCCTTTATGGAGGTAACTCATTGACTGTCCTGTCAAGGACTTAGAGAATTTATTTTAGTAAATAGAACTAAAGTAATTTTCTTTTTGAGAACCCATTGTAGAAGAAAACTCCATTCCAGTAATTAGCCAGCATAGTCAATTCTTGCTAAAATTTGTATTCAAATAATCTGTGCTGTGTTTTAGAAAATGTAGCTCTTGGCCAAAATTTTCCATATTGAACTATAGAAATAAGAATGAGGTAAGTGGAAGGGTGTTTTGGTGGCTCAGTTGGATGAACATCCGACTCTTGATTTTTGGCTCAGGTCATGACTTCAGGGTGTGGGTGTGTGGGTGGGATGGAATCCCCACATCAGGCTCTGTACTCAGCAGGGAGTCTACTTCTCGCTTTCTCTCCCTCTGCCCCTCCCCCCTGCTTGCACTCTCTTTCTCTCTCTCTCTCAAATAAATAAACCTTTTTAAAAAGTGAGTCAAGTGGCAAAATAATTGAGTTGAAAGTATAGATTTTGGTGAATAATGGGTAAGAATTGGACACCGTAACATGTTTGAGAAAATCTTGTAATAATCCCAAGGCACCAAAAATGTTAGCCTAAAGCAAGTGTCTGAAATGGCCAGTGTGCATAGCAAGATGAGGGCAGGTAGGGTCAAATAGAAAAGACAAAAATGAATGTACATTAGCCAATAGAAAATATCTTTTTTATTAAAATAGCACTAGAATACTTTTACAATGAACACATGTTACAGGAACTTTTTGGTCTTCAAATGTGATGATAAAAAACAATTTGTTTCAATTGAAGAAATATTTCATTACCAGGCAAGTACTTATAGTCAGAAGCCTGGGTAGCAAAATTGCCCATTGTATTGGCCAAAACGTCTAGCTTCATGCAAGCCAGGAAGGCACTATAATGCCAAACAACTTGAAGAAAATAAAATGACACAGGGGTCAATAGGCTGATTTAAGGCTCCTTTAGAAAGAGAATTTGAGGTTTGCCCAGGGCAAAGACTTCATGGCTCTGGTGAGAAGGTCCAATTCTCTCTGCCTTAGAGATATAGGTCTTAATCAAATCTATTATACCTGGGTTTAGGCCAACTCTAGTTTATGTAGTTAACTTAAGCAAGATCTATCATGGGTCTGCCTCAAACTAGCTCTGTGACCTTGGTCTAGTACTTAACCTCACTGGGTCTTTTTCTATAGCACAATCAATATACCTCCTGTTCTTTTTCAGTCCTCACAGGGATGCCTGTGAACAAAAAACATAGTAAATGTGAAGTTGTTTTGAGTTTCTCAGAGAAAAGACACATTGAACACTGGAAGTTATTGCTGTTATTAAAGTTAGTGATCATTATTAGCAGTACATTGGGATAAACAATACTGCCAGTCAAGATTTGAGTATCTCTTAGCTAAAAATTGAGAGTTCAGCTTAAATGTTATGAGGGTTCTACTGGAGAAGTGCAAGGTTCAGGTATAATACTTTTTTCTTTCTGAGAAGAGCATGAACGATAGGTTTATTTAGAACCCACTAAAACATTTTCTTAGTTTTTTAAAAATTGGAATTTGAAGATGCACAAGTATCAGAAAAAAATCTGTTCTGTTTGATGAGATTTACTCATCACTCATGACTGATTGGCTTTAGTTGTTTGTTTTTTGTTTTGTTTTGTTTTGTTTGTTTGTTTTTGTTTTTCTGCTCCCTCTATACATAGCCTCTCTTCCTAGGCTCCTCCACACACGACTATGAAATAATTATAAAAATCAATGCATTGAACAATCTCAGTTTACCAACATGTTAACATGTAATACTTGATTTTTTCAATATTTTGTCAGCATGTTTTTCTGTTCCGCTACCCACTGGTAAGACTGGGGAGTAGAGAACCTTGATCTTTATAGCAGAAGAATCTCGATGCATTCAGATAATTTTTTTCAAATCACATTCAGTATTTATTATGGTCAATGTCTACTTTCAGTGGAGGGGTAGTCTCCTGCATTCTCTCACCTGTGTTGGTTGAAGTCTGGGATCTAGGTAAGGACTAACTGCCCATGTGAGGGGCTGCATGTTCTTTGTGAGGAATCTGGTGCACCTCTGTAGTTGGCCATTGCCTCTTCTCCATCTAGCAACTGGCTGCTGATGAGATTTGATGCAGCTGGTCTCTAGTGTTGGTTCCCTGGGATGGCACTTGAGATGGTCATGGGTGGCTAGGGGCATTCTCTCTGTGGCCCCCTATCTGAGAAACAGTATGGGGATGGTGCCACTTCTTTTCCGCAGAATCGTTATTGGATGGTCTCTGTGCGGTCTCCTGTGGTCACCACCTATCCTTCCTTGCCAGACATTGTTTTTGTAGCCTGCTCTGAGTACTCAGAAAGCATCATTTCCTCTGCCTTGGAGCTTCAGTGTGGGGAGAAATTAAAGAAGGTAAGCTTTGTCCTATTCCCGATTGTTTGCAGATCTTGGTGCTTAGCAAACAGTGCTTGGTGCCTGTGAAAGGTCTGTCTATTTCTGCAAAGGACAGAGGAGAAAGGAGGAAGTTTAAGTGCTCTACAAATCCCTTTCTATCCATTCTCCGTGGATGCCCCCTTTCCTCTACAAATAGGCTTTTTAAAAAATTTTATTTATTTATTTTTTTGTGGCAAAATTTTGGTTTCTTTGGAAATGCCTAGTGCCAGGTAATTGACATAAAGACTTCTCCATCTCACATCCCTATATGATTCTTGAGTGGTTCTGAATCTTTTAGAAATTAGTTTGAAAGTTGTTTTTATTCGTTCTCTTTAATTAGGCAAAATAAGACATCAATATTTCATGGTAAATGAAATCTCTCTCCTATTTTTAAAGATGCCAAGAGATAAAAATCTAGGTTAATCAGTTCCAAATTATGTGTGTGTGTGTGTGTGTGTATGTGTGTGTGTGTGTGTGTGTGTGTGTTTCTTCCCACAAATCAGAAATGTTGACATTGTTTTCCTGGCTTTACTGATGTGAAAAATGAATCTCAGAGAAATTGTCATATATCTAATGAAAGGCAGAGGATATATTCAAGTTGAGATTTGGCAGACTTCAAATTCTGTATTCTTTCTGCTAGACAAAACTACCTCTTAGCCTGCCATTCTACTTGGTTGGCCAGCATTTGAACCCTATTCCTATGTAGGGGAATGACCCTTTCTTTATGCATTTTGAAAGGGGCATCACCACTTGCTATTATAGAAGGTGAAAATATTAGATACTTTCTTAGCCTCCCTTTTACCTAGGACAAGCACATGTGACCTAGGTACTTCTAGGTCAGTGGTAGTCATCCTACAATAGGGGGTACTTTGAGGAATTTTCTTGTCAGTGGTAGGAGTTGTCTGTTGGGTTGAACTCAGGGGGAGCGAGAGCAGTGCCGCCTCTGCCTGCATCCAGTATGGAGGGCTGGCAGTGCAGATAGTGTGAGCTGCAAAGTCCCTACCTTGAGATGGCAGTCATGGGGTTCAGATCCACACAGTGGCTGAATCAGGGGCATTTTTCTTGACTGCATAACTATGTGTCTCATTTCCCAACTTTGCCAGTGAATCTGAGACATACCTAATATTCTTTTAATAGATGCCTTCCTATTTAAATTAACTAGGATTGATTTCATTTTGGGGTGGGGGTTCCAATCTCCAGTCTTCTGAATCATTTTCAGCCCAATTTTCTGTTTGATGTTTTTTTTCCCCCCTGGCTTTGGGGTCTATAGAGTTTATTAGAGAGCAAGCATTGGATAAGTTTTGCAAAGCACTACCCATTGTTTCCTTAAAACTAAGTGTGATTATTAGGATACAAAGAATGTAATTGCTGCAACATCCCTGGCAATATGCAATGATATACAAGAGCAAAACCGAGTTTCCCCATAACTTAACAGGCATGGGCTTTGGAATTTGTGAAAAGAAGAGCAAAATAAGCATTTGAAGGAATTAATTTTATGAAGCGATGTCCTTCAGTCGCCATCTGCCGAGATGCACTTGAAGTTCAAGAGTTAATGCACTTGAAGTCCTTTCTCCTCTGTGCACTCCTTCCTTTCCTAACAAACCAGTCTCTCCTTTGACTTTCCCTTTATATTCCTCAGTATTTTCTCCCTCAGTCTTGTAAGCTTACTCCCAACACACACTGATACATAGAATATATTCGGTGGCTCCTCCGGGTTGTGTCTCATTTGCATTTTCCTCCTCCAAAATCAAGGATACTGTGTCTCATTTGTATTTCTCTCCAAAATCAAGCCCAATGCCTGGAACAGAGTTGGCAATCAGTGAATATTTATTTAAAGAAACAATTAGTACTGTAAATTATGGTATGGTTCATTTCTTTCAAATTTCACCTTTTCTTATGTTAAATTTTCAAGGGAGGTTTCTCTGCATGATTTATGTAATTCTTCATTAAATTTCCATGATTTATTTGGCTTCTTCCAAAACCCCTAGTTCTTTCTTAACTCAAATATTTCCATATTCTCTTCTACCACTCACCCCCTCTATGTAAACCCACATATAACCCATGTGCCCTACACAACAAGGTGATCCAGGGTTCATGGCTATGTTTTTTTAAATAAAAAATCTCCTCTGAAAAACCTTGATATTAATAGCAGCACATTTTAAACACGTTTTAAACTACCTTGTATTTCTCTGGCTCCACTCCATTGTTGCTACTGTCTACCCATTAATACTTAGGAAAAGGGTTTTTTTGATTGCTTAGTAACACATGGTTATGTTCAACATTTTAAATATAATTTGGGGAAGAGAGAAGTTTAGATTGGACTTAGACATGCCTTTAACTTTATATGCTTAGAGCCTACCTCCCAAAGTTCTCTGGTACAGTCATTATCCTAGTCTATAGTGTAAAACTCTATTTGTGTTATCTGTCTCAGAATTCTGAATTTCATGCTGTGAAATATGGGGTTCCATTTTGTAACACTCCCTTTCTAGAACCTACTCTTTATTTTCAAAGAGAACAAGGATTATAGTGGAAGAAAAGAATGAGGATAATAATGGCTCCATTTTACAAGCACCCTGTCAGGTTTTTGTGATGTAACCTTCGTCAATTTAAGTAAAGGCAGGTGAGAAAGACCCAGGGGCTCCAACCACACAAGGCTGCCCTACATGTACCTACTGTTCTATCTAACCCTAACTCTCTCCTACTCTTTTCAAAAGGAGAAAAGAACAGGACATGAATAGTTCCTGTCTGTTGTACTGCAAACTGGATAGAATATATCAAAGAGGAAATTATACGTCTGGGATTTGGAAAACATTCATTATAACTGATCATAGAACAAATTGACATGGACTGGTGCAATGTGCTGGCCTTACAGTAGATTTAAATATATAGAACAAAGGCAAGGACAAGCAGTAGCTTAACCTTGATTTTCAGTCGATTTCCTTAAATATCCTTTTAAGATTTCTACTATATTTGGGGCTTAAAAAAATACCGTGGTCCTTTTCTAAAAAAGAGACTATGTTAAGCATCACATTGTATAAACAGATACCTTTGAGGCATTTAAAGTTTAGTCAGGAAGGAGGCAGGAAGAAATACAGCAAGTGATAATACAATGTAAGATTTAATACTAACTGCCTTACTGTGATTAATTACCTTGTGCTTTAAACTCTTCTAACTGCTGTACCAAGAGGACCTCATTTAATCTTTGTAACAACCCTATTACTAATCTGCATTTTACAAAGAAGGAAACCAAGGCACAGAGAGGTTGCCCAAGGCCACACAGAGAGTGAATGGTGGAACAGAATTCAAAGCCAAACAGTTTGGCTGCAGAGCACGTATGCATGTTTTAGACAGTAATAAGAGGTGACATGAGGCAGTACATATATGCTAAATGAGTGAGTATCTCAGAGGTGGCTAGATGGTGGCTTGGGCTAAATCTGTCCCTTCACTCTTTGGGTCACACTCTGTTTGACCTGCAGGTTGTTTTGAAGTTTCTGTGTATTTTTAAAAATTTGAAATTAATTGCCAGTACTTAAAAAGTGAGGGATTTTCCATAAATATTCTGATGTTTGACTCTTCCTGATAATTCAGAAGATACGGATATCCTCTATCCACATTCTTATGAGGAAACGTTGTCTGCAACCGCATAGCTGTTGTTTACTTAAAAAGAGGCTTTAGGGGGCGCCTGGGTGGCTCAGTGGGTTAAGCCACTGCCTTTGGCTCAGGTCATGATCTCAGGGTCCTGGGATCGAGTCCCACGTCGGGTTCTCTGCTTGGCAGGGAACCTGCTTCTCTCTCTCTCTCTTTCTCTCTGCCTGCCTCTCCATCTACTTGTGATCTCTCTCTGTCAAATAAATAAATAAAAATCTTTAAAAAAAAAAAAAAAAGAGGCTTTAGTCTTCTGTTTGCTACAGTCCTCACCACTCCCTTTTATTTCCTGGATGAATTTTGTGTGTCAGCCGCCATTTATCTTTCCACTTCAATATTTTCTGTTTGTTTCTCTTGTGGTAAAGTTAGTACTTCTGCTTGTGTCCATATCAAGTGTGAGAAAAATGAGAAATGAACATAGATACCAAGCATTTACAGTTATTCACTCATTTATGTTATTTGTCAGGTTTGTAAACTTGAAGTTTTAAACTATGGAGGACACAACACAAGGCTCACTTGGATAGGAAAACTGCTCAATATAAAAAAGGAAATTACTTGGTTCCAAGACAGTGGATCGGATTGTTGTAGATAGAGCAACATATGTTAAGGAAGATAGAAAGGTTAAATGGGTAAAAACGAAATCACAATTTGAATAAAAAAAATAGGTTCTGCAGCAAAACAAGCATTACTCAGTTTTTGACTGGAGTCATTTGTGTTGGTTTTGGTGGCTTTTGAGGTTGCAATGAATGAAATGCATGAATAAATCTACGAATGTTTTCATGGAAGGACAAATTATGTCTTCTCTTTCTCTTTGTCCCCTGTCTGTAAGATAGAAACATGTGCGCGCACACACACACATACTCAGATATATACATATATATCCAAACATACAAGCATATGCATACACTGATACACACTCTTCTTCCATTTGAATTGTTCGATGGTTTTAGTGACAGGATTAGACATAATGTTGATGCAGCTACCAAAGTAAATTAATTACTGGACCATAATTCTATCCAGATGTCCAGGTAATAATAGTATTAGAGATACTGTTTTCCTTCAGGCAGGTACTTAGGGTATCCACAGGGTCACAGAATCAGTAGGGAGTAAGGGATAAGCCACGGATGCCTTACAGATTGAATCAACAGGTAACTATGTCCGTATGATTGCCAGCCAGTCAAGGTCTGGCTTTTCAAATTACCTGGCAAGGTCTTCTATTGTCATCTTATCTCTACAAGCTCTGAGTGCAGCCTTCTCCAACCCTTGTTCCAGATGGAAGAAATAGTTTTAAAAAATATCATTTTAAATAGGTTATTACCTGGCATCTCCCAGAATTATAAAGTAAGGAACAATTTCGGAACTGTCCTGGAGTGCATTTGACTGAAGCATCTTCATGCACAGTGAGGCTCACTAAGCATTATTTTGCTACACTTCACTGTACTAGAGATAGTTCTCAATGCAATAGTCCATTCCAATTTATCTTATGCCAAGAAAATGAGTATTTTTTAAACTCCAGAGGTACAATTTCCTTTCTTACTCGTTCTGTCTTAAAAGAAAATATCACTTCCAAACAAAAAGCAAATATTTAAATATCTCCCTTACTCCTTTCCATCCCTATCTTTAAAAGATTAGTTATCAGAGTAAAATAATTTGTAGTAACTGTGCAGATTTTTAAGATGTAGCCTGGCTGCGCTACTTCTGTTCAATACATAAAATTTTTCTTAATAAATTGCTTGAAGCAAAATGGGAATTTCATAGGTGTTAAGTCTATTTTTCTCTCTTCAGATATAACAGCTGATTTCAAACATGTAGATTTGAGACCCATGAAAAATAAAATTATTGTCCTGCAGGTGCATAATAATAAATAAACATTAAAGGTTGAAAGTATATGCAAAGCACATGCAAAGGCAAATGCTAACCAGGTTTTATAATTGAGAAATGTCACAGCATTTGCTGCAGTGGAAAAAGCCTAGGCATTTTCAAGTTCTGTTCTGTGGACACCAGTTTCCATCTGTAAGGGACTCCCTTCCTTCCTTCCTTCCTTCCTTCCTTCCTTCTTTCCTTCTTTCCTTCCTTTGTCCCATCCTCTCTTTGTATAGACCTACGTACTCTGTGCCACTTACTGTGCCGGGTGCTGGGACACGGACTCCCTGTATTAGTCTGCTTGAGATGCCATAACAAAATACCATATCATATCATAGGTGGTTTAACAACAGAAATTTATTTTCTCATCTCTGTGGAGGTTAGAAGTCCAAGATCAAGGTTTTGGCTGGTTTGGTTTGTGCTTACGCCTTTCTCCTTGGTTTGTAGACAGCTGTCTTCTTGCTGTAATCTTACATGGTTTTTCCTCTGTGGACAGACATCCCTGGTGTCTCTTTCTCTATTGATCAGTACACCAGTCATATTGGATTAGGGCCCCAATCTTAAAACCTCATTTAAACTTTATTACTTCTTCTTCTTTTTTTAAACCTTTGTTACTTCTTAAAGTCTCTATCTGTACATAGAGTCTTATCCTGAGGTACTGGGGGTTAGGACCTAAATGCATGAATTTGGGAGATACAGTTCAATTCATATCACACCCTAATAAAAAGTCCCTGCTTTGGAGAGATTTATTAGAGAGGGAGATAGAGAAGAGAACAAAAGTTTGAATCTCTTGACCAAGGATTCTTGGTCACTTCACCTATCAGCTTCTCACCATTTTTCGTGTAAGTGGTGAGTTGGGTAAATAGTATCTAGGGTTCCTAAAAGCTTCTGATGATCTGTGATTCCAAGCCTATGTCTAAACTTAGGTTTGCCAAATACAGCGTGTAATAAATATGGAGAGTGAAAAAAGAACATGACTGGGCAGTGGGAACAGTAGCAACTGTAACTCCCTTTCCAAGGGCTACTGGTATGACTGAGATCATTCTCCTTCAATTTTCTAAGAATGGTCCCCCATCTCCCACGGAGTTCAGGCAGTTGGTGATTTTTATCAATCAATCATCCACCAACTTTATGTTCTGAAAGAATGAACTATCATTTAATGAATTCTAAGCAAAACAAAAGAAAAACCCCAAAACTCTCTCCTGAGAGTTGGGCAGACATTTTGTTGCTTGAATTTAGGGACTGACTTCCTGAAAGAATTCCAGAAACATGTACCACCAACCAATAAACTAACTTCTCCCTTACCATAATATCACATGCATGCAATGGAAACCCTTAATGTTGCATATTCAGTGACATATATATAAGGCTTGTTTTAAAAATTGTGATTCTTCTTTCCAAAAATGAATTTCCCTTTTCCTTTTACCTTTTATCAAGTGTGAAGTAATTTAAAAATCCATTAACACATATTGCCATGTTAATTGGATGATATTTTTCAAGGTCAAGAAACTATCAATAGATATTGAATAGTGACTATAAATAAACTCATCACAGTAATTAGATTTGTCAATTAAAATTGGGAACAGCTAGCTCTTTATGACTGGATTAAAGGTGGATCACTTTGGGAAAATAATTTTACTCAACATAATAGATGAAGATTGGGTGATGATCTCATAAGCAAATTTGACCCCATGAGTGAAATGAGCTTTTGAGTTTTTTCATATCAACAGATTCAGAAACTCTAGGAAGTATGGACGCAGCTGAATTTTCTCTAAAAATACTTTAAGAATTAAAACAAGTGAAAACTCCAACATAATATTTACAAGACAGTGTAAAAGCAAGATCTAACATTTATTAAGAACTTGGTCTGTGCTAGCCTGTGCACTGAAACTGTAATGCATTATCTCTTTTTATTCCTTATAGAAACCACATGGGGTATATAATTATCTTCTTTTTGCAGGTGAAACTTTTCCAAGGTCATTCATACTACTAATAAGTGCCAGAGCTGGATTAAAATTTAGGTCCATCTGACTCCAAGCCCAACACTCTTGTCACCTCTCTGCATGTCCATGACTAGATAAATATTTTAATTAGTTTCACTTTGTTCGTACTCTCTCCAAGTGAGAAGGTTTGGTGAAGAAAAATGTATCTCTTGTTGTTTTAGTTTTAGTAGATTTGGAAAGGTTATTCTGAAAACCAGATTGCATAATTTATTGCATAGTTCTTTCTTTTTTTAATCTGGGTATTGTACAGTATATAGAAATTTGTGGCCACTATTTGCATTCAATTTTGTTGGTGACACAGAGCTGTATATTTTTTCCACATATTCTTTCTTATAATGGGGTCTAAAGATGCATAGCAACTTTAGCATTACTGGTCTGGGGATGTCAAGTGTTTTGATGGATGGAATAGAGGTGTGACTGTCAATTTCAGATACTGCCAAAGTGACCTATTCACTCAGCAAATAATCTTTAAGTGCCAACTGTGTGCCAAGACCTGGTCTGTCTGCTGGCAATACAACAGTGTAATCAAAAGACAAAAATTCCTGTATTCAAAGAATTTCTGTTCTGGGGGTAGAAAGGCAGAGCTAGTGTGTGATCTCAGAGCTTTCTGACTGCAAAGTGCGTACTCTACCAGTAAGCTGTTCTGCTTTCATATCTACTGAGTCAGTTTGTTTGCTTGTTTGTTTTTACATAAAACACATGCGTTTGGTGTGTCTGTGTGGGGTGAAAGTTTGGGGGGTATATAGAATGTGTGGGTCATAGCTGGGTAGTAACATATTAAGCTTTGGTCTGCCTTAGTTTCTCAAAGTGTGACAGTAACTACTGCTGTCGGAGAGCATGATGCAGTAGGGCAGGGTTCATACTTTCTGATTATTGCAGAAAATAATAATACTATTGATTATTGCAAAATGTCTGGACTTTGTGGTATGTTGGATCCCCAAGGGGAGCGGCCCCAAGAACTTCTGTGATGAGTGAGGGATTGTTATATGGACTAGCTGTCATTGCTGATGGTGAATTTGAAAACCAAGTTTTTATTTATTATTTTAATAAATATTGTCATTGAGTAATCATTATGTTTTAGGTTCTGGATAGTGGACAAACATGAAGATTTGGATAAATGATACAATGGGGCATATATAGCAAACACCAAATATTTTGACATGGATATAATATTGACTGGAAGGATAGCTGATGGTAAGGCTGAAGAGATAGAATGTATGCTGTATCGAATGGTGTTTGATTTTATGGCAAAGAATATGAGCTTTCCATACTTCTCATACTGGGAAGCCGACGTCTCTGGGAGCATGTGGTTGATGCTACGTGGTACAAAGGCTGATATATAAACCTGTTTTCTCTGTAATACCAACTTTTTCTTGATTACCCCAGGGAAAAAAATTAAAATTACTAAACAAGGATAGATTACAAGTCTATATGCATTTTAAGTTTTTTTTTTTTTAAAGATTTTATTTATTTATTTGACAGAGAGAGATCACAAGTAGGCAGAGAGGCAGGCAGAGAGAGAGAGAGGAGGAAGCAGGCTCCCCGCTGAGCAGAGAGCCCGATGCGGGACTCGATCCCAGGACCCTGAGATCATGACCTGAGCCGAAGGCAGCGGCTTAACCCACTGAGCCACCCAGGCGCCCTGCATTTTAAGTTTTATATCATTTTTTGAACTATAATGCACAAGAGAAAAGTAAGCATCTGTGTAGAGAGGGCAACTTTTCACTGGTGACTCCCCATGTCTCATCAAGAAATAAAATATTACATGCACCCTGAACCTCCCCGCCCCCCCATGCACTTCTCTGGTGTCTACCTCCTTTCACAAAGAGTAAGCATTTTCTCCTGACTTCTAAAAGCACAAATTAGTTTCACCTGTTTTGAACTTTATAGTCAATGGAACCATACATACAGTGTGTATTTTTTGGTGTCTGGCTTCCTTCATTCATCTTTCTATTTGGGATAGTCATCAGCATTTTCTGTATTGTTGTAGAGTGTTCCTGCTCTTGGCTATATGGTGTCATTGTGTGAAGGTACCACATTTTGTCTGTACACTCTGCTCTTCATGGGCATTTGGTAGTTTATGGTTTTTGGCTAATACAAGTAGGTTTGTTATGACATGAAACTCTGTCTTTTCATGGACATATGTGTGCATTTCTAAGAGCCAAGTTGCTGGGTCGTGTGTTTGTATATGTTTGGCTTTAAAAGATACAGTTTTCAAAGTGGTTGTGCAATTGATATTCATGCTAGCAATATCTTAGAGTGTTGGCTGCTCTAGATTGTTGATAAAAGTTTCCATCTTTTTAATTTTAGTCATTCCAGTCGGTATGCAGTAATACTTGATTGTGACTTTTAATTTGCATTTCCCTAATGAAAACTTTCATATTTTTTATCATTTTGATATTCTCTTTGGTTAAGTGTTAATTTTTGTGCATTTCTTCTTAAAAGATTTTATTTATTTGAGAGAGAGAGAGAGAGAAGGAATGAGAGACAGAGAGATCACAAGCAGGGAGAAGCAGTCTTCTAGCTGATCAGGGAGCCCGATGTGCAACTCGATCCCAGGACCCAGGGATCATGATCTGAGCTGAAGGCAGATGCTTAACCCACTGAGCCACCCAGGTGCCCCAAGTCTGTGCACTTTTTAATTGGATGTTTCTGTTTTTGTCTTTTTCTTAGTGATTTGTGTAAGTTCATTGTGTGTTCTGATACTAGTCCTTTGCCAAATATCCATATTAATAATATCTTTTCTCAGACCACATATTGACATATATTTGGCTATTATATGAGACTTGAATGAAATACTGCTTACAAGAAGGCACTTTGGGTTATTCCGCAATCATAGGATGAAACTTTTCTCATGTATTTGCTCCACTACCACTTAGGGGTCTGGGTACCATATTCTCTAGCCCTCTCCTGGGCTCCTTTCAATCCGGAAAGATTTAAGAAGTGATTAACAATGCTAAATTCAACAATGTTTACTAGTACACTTCATAGTCTCTGGAGTATTATAGAATTTATAATATGGAGTCATATTTAATAGATTTTAGAAGATTAAGGTCATGTTTGTAAGGATGAGTTGCATGTGCTGTTGAATTAAATACCATGTTTTAGGAGGCTTAGGTGGTTCTCACTCAAACAAAGAAGTGGTTTCTCAAAAATGGTGACCTTAGGGTGCCTGGGTGGCTCAGTGGGTTAAAGCCTTTGGCTCAGGTCATGATCCCGGGGTCCTGCGATTGAGCTCCAAATAGGGCTCTCTGCTCAGCGGGGAGCCTGCTTCCTCCTCTCTCTCTCTGCCTGCCTCTCTGCCTACTTGTGATCTCTGTCAAAGAAATAAATAAAGTCTTTAAAAAATTAAGAAAAAAAAAAAAAAAGAAATGGTGACCTTTTGGTTAGTAGATACCTGGCATGTTTTAAATCTGAGGATGACAACACTATTGTTATGTTGAAGCCTTGGTAGGGAGGTCATTGATATATTGGCCCATATCTTGTTTGTATACAATGTAAGTACGTTTCTCTTTCTGTCACTCTTCCTCACAATTTAAATATGTGTATCAGTTAGGAATGCATTCTGCTGTAAATAGCAATTTAAACCCATGAGGGCATATTTGTTTTATGAAACAAATTTTAGGAGTGCGGAGTCCAGAGCTGGCATAGCAAGCAGCTCAAGATGGTTGTAAAGGACCTACCTGCTTGCTTTCCATTTTCACACTCTCCTCTCTTTAGCATGTAGGTCTCTGTCCTCCTGCTTCCTGACTCAGGGTCATAGGATGACCACTGAACCTACGGGGAGAGAATATGTTATCCAGGCAGGAAGAAGCCAGAGAGCAAAAGAACTAGTAGGCTTTATGTTCATAATGAAATCATCTCTAGGAACTTCTACCTAGTTCCTATGGCCTGAACTCTGACATGGCTGCACTTGGCTCCAAAGCAAGCTGAGAGAGTAGGCAGACTTTCTAGCTGAGAGAGTAGGCAGACTTGGACAAAGAGACCTGGAAAAAGGAAGGTAGGGCCCGGAAGAGGCCTTCCCTCTCTTCTTTCTTACGTATTTTTTAAACTATTGGTTATCCTTATAAAAGTATTAGAGGCTTATTGGGGAATATTTGAGAAATATTTAACATCCTAAATAGTCATTATAGATATTTTGGCTTGCAGTTTCCTAGTCACTTTGGAAAACAAAATTGGAGTGCTCAGTGTCCTCATTAGTGTTGGAGGCGTCAACTGTATTTCTACATGTATCTGTTTATTATGAAATAAGTGAGTTAACATCGATATATTTAATCCCACCCCCCATCCTCTTAGCTGTGGTTTTCGCCCCGCTCTGTTTGTCAGCCCTAAACACAGTGAGAAACCTGGCTCTCTTTATCGTCTTCTGATTCACTTATTTGATCCATCCTTTGGTAACCAGTCTCCTGTCTTACCACTTTCCTCTGCCATCACTCCGCAGGTCTTCCTGGCTCTGTTCAGCCTTCCACAGCATGTGCCAGGTTGCTCCCTCACAGAGACATGACCTCCTCTTCCTGCTTGGGCTCTGACAGCCGTGCTAGGCTGCTCTTCTGTTCCTGCTCTCTTCCTACTTCCCAGAGGAAGCCCCTTCCCCTAGAGGCAGCTGAATGCTGCAGCTTCTCACCGGTTCAGCGGACCACCGACGCCTACCTTGATGGGTTCTGTTAGTTAATTCTGGACGCAGTTTTGCAGGAAAAGAAGGGAAGGAGATAAGGATATGAAAGAAACCATTTGCCTTTTTATTGTATGCTCTTTCTGATGGTAGGAATTTTCTATTTTCTTTAAGTATATAAGGTGATCTTTTTGGGGTGATTTAATGTATTATTTTTGAGTCTAAAATAATATGCCCGTAGAGAAATTGAAAAATATATTAATTTTTCTAAATTTGTTTCCATTTAGTTATCTGATCAATTGGACATTGATTTTGTCATTTAATCTTCTGCAAGAGGGGAAGATCTGAGCTCTTCATTCTATGTTATTGCAATACCACCTTCCTTTTGTTACTTTCCTCATATTCTCTTCTTGTGGCTCCCCTCATCCCTTTTCTGTTTCCCTCTATTTGTATTTACTTTTCCTCTTTGTATCTCTGTTTCTAGCTTCCCTCAAATCCTGCCGCCAGAGATTATAGCCCCTGCCAACTGCCCCCTAGAGTGCCCTTTGCTTTCCCCTCTGCCATCCGCGGAAGTCTCTCTCTTATGCCTTGAATTGTCAGCCAGGTTTTAGGCACTCAGGCTGAGCCGCTCACAGTAACGAATGCCAAATAAATCACAGACATGTAAGGCTGTTCCTAGGAGAGGTGAGGGAAGGAGAACCCTCCGATGCTCTAAGATCTTCCAGCCCTAGCTTTCGGGCAGCAGAACTTTTTTTTCAAAGATTATTTATTTATTTATTTATTTATTTGACAGAGAGAGATCACAAGTAGACAGAGAGGCAGGCAGAGAGAGAGGAGGAAGCAGGCCCCCTGCTGAGCAGAGAGCCGGATGTGGGCCTCGATCCCAGGACCCTGAGATCATGATCTGAGCCGAAGGCAGCGGCTCAACCCACTGAGCCACCCAGGCGCCCCAGAACGTTTTTTTTTCTTTTTCTTTCTCTCTCTCTCTTTTTTAAATATTCTTCTCTGTGACGTGACTGTCTTACCTTAAGCAAAGAATTAATTGCTACTCCAATATGTTTCTATCGTTGGTCAAAAGACTTTTCCCATAATATCTAGGTCAAATATTTTACATGTTGGAGAGGGTGAGTGTAGAGGTTCCAGACACATCCCAGGATGGCTCCCTCAGTCCCTTTTTTCTTTCCCAGATAAGCAAAAACATGCTTAGTTTGCCTATTGGAAACAGTCATGAATGTGAACTGCTTTTTGTTTGTCTCAGTAAGACACCATGAGAATAACAATTACTCATTTCACTACTGTAGGTTTTACGTTTCCTAATATATTTCCAGTCTTTAAATGCCTAGGGCGTAGTTCTCAGACCACAGCTTAAAATAAGTAGGGATTAAGGGACTAGAGAGATAAAGATGAGGTTTAATGAAACTGAGTTGGAAGGACTAAAGGACAGTGAGTAATTTTCCTCTCCTCTTGATTCCTAAGTGAATGCGTTTGTGAAGAGCTTTGTTTTAGAGGGATGCTTATGTCCTGAGTAAAGTCAGAGAAGGCAAAAATGATGTGGTTATAATTAGGAAATGTTTGGGGATGGGCAGAGACAGAGTATATAACGTATTTGTGAGTTGAGTGATTTTTGAAACTACCTTCAAGGTGAAAGTAATAAGCCAACCCTATGTCAGTCTTCCTGGCATATACAGTCAACTCTTGATTAGGTAAGGGAGCCGTGGAGGGAATAATTAGCCAAGAATGGATAGTTCCCTATGCTTTTCTATTAATGTGGGCAAGAGGGTGATTGGTTAAGGTTGTTTAATAGAGGAGAGAATCTTTTTTCTCCCCAACCTTTTCATTTTAAACTCTAACTTTGTTTCTCATTTCATAGAAATAATCGGAAGAGAATTTCCTTATCTTCCTATCATCACATCATTCAGCACACTGCATCTACACACATAAACTCTTTTACTATGGATCAAGTGTTTCTAGGTATGGCAAAATCCTCTGTCTCCCCTTCTGACACCACAATTTACTCTTAAGACCCTATCCTCTCTGACCTAGTCAAGGGTATTACTCTAACAAATCTTTTCTCTCTTGCTTTATTATTTCTTGCTTTTTACCAGATCGTTCCAGTGAATTAACATAGAAGCTTTCCCCTATCTTCCAAACAAATAACAGTAATAAGAAACCCCTCAAATTCCCTGTACTCCATTTATTTTTCTTTTGAGTAAAACGACTAGTAAAGGCTTTTCTATACATACTGTATACTTTTTGTCCTCATTCATCTTTGAGCCCACTTGATGACCTTGAAACCACTCTCATAAAGTATGCCTGACTTTTATGTAGCTAAATGGAATGGTCAGTTATCACCTTGTCTTACTCAGCCCCTCAGTATCATTTTACACAAACACTTCCTCACTCCTAAAACACTGTAGCTGATTTCTAGGCTACCCCTTCAATCTTGGTTTCCTACATAGCTAGAGATTCCTCCTTAGTGTCTCGTTGCTACCCTGACCTTTAAAATTTGGAGAGCAATTTCTCATTGTTCTTTTCATTCCTGTGGCTTTAAATACTATCTCTGTGCCAAAGACTTCTTTACCCATATATAAACAGCTTGGTTTTATTTACTTATTTAACTTTCTCAAGGCCCCTGATCCAACACTGGGTTTTTAGTAAGTCTTCTCTGACCTGCCTCAGTAGAAGGGTCAGTCTCCCCCATCATTCCTTAGAGCCCCTGATCTTCCTTTTTCTCCTCAGCCCTAAGCAACATCTGGCATGCTGTATATTTACCTCCTAAACTTTAAATAGAATATAAACTCATGGAGTCAGCAATTTATTGTTCACTATTGACTCCTGGCACCTAGAACAACATCTATCATGTAATAGGTACTAAATACATATTTACTGAGTGGATGGCAGTGGAAACAAGCATACTTTTTATTTTGCTTGAAAGTTGCAAGGGCTGGAGTTAGGTCATGTTTGTGTAATAGGATGGGAAGGGGGAGATGGACATGTTGTAGAAAGAGCATGGATGCCAGAGTCCAAGTGTCAGCTGGTTGGCACCAAGCCAAACTCTTTGGAAGGGAATTCTAGCTCTGAGTGATGATGAAATGATTCATGCAGCATAAAGATGGGCGATAGACTTTGTTAGGCATCAGGGTAATGAATTAGGATATCCCCATGTGAGGGTGGGTATCTCCAGAATTTTTCGGTCAGTTGGAAAGCAAACCGGAGATACGCTAGCTAAAAGAAACTGTTTTCAGGACTGACTAGCTCTGTGAATTCTTTAAACCTATTTGTCACAAACTGTAACTTCTTCAGTAATATATATATATTTTTTTTTCTAAAAGATGGGAGACTAATGTTCTTTTCTTAAGAAGTGTTTTGGCTTATGAAGAGAGGCAGCAGAAAAAAATAACACATTATGTATATGAAAATCAGCAGCTGCAATGTGATGAAAATAAGGCAATAGGATTTTTAAATTAAAAATATTCTGATTTCAAACCTCCTGTCTCTTACTATTAAAAAAATTCTCTAAGACAACAAGATACAGCTATAAAATCTCAAAATCTGTTTTAATCTTGGTTCTGCTGTAAAACTAATGGAATACCAAAATGGAGAATTACTTATATTCTCCTTACTTTTGCTTTTTTTTTTTTTTTATACATTGAGGATGCTGGACTGGGGTAGAATTAGCCAATATATTTCATCTGCTATGCCAACTGTGATCTATTGGTAAGGGCAGCCTAGAGCGCTGTGTGGATAATCATTGGAGACCACACCTAGGCTCAGTGAAAAAGAAAGCTGAAATTGATTGGTACTGTCTGCCTTGGGTTTAGGAAAGATGAATGGCAGCATGTGTGCATTGTGTCTCGGCTATCCTGCACTATGCAGGCTATAAGTTATTTTCAGTTCTAAAATTCAGTGATTGGGAATACCTAGTATGTTATGTGCAGTCTTTGCAATAGAGACAAAGATAAGATTTTATATGTAAGATATTAAATCATTATTTTTAGTGTATGTTTTTGGAGAATCTGAATGTGTTTTCTAGCTATTTCTCTTAAAGGTCCTAGGGTTTTTATATTAGTCATAGTGTTTTTACATTGCATGCTAAGTGCAACATGGTAAGTCTATAAAAGCAGCATACAGAAATAGTAGTAGTATTTTGGCATGGAAAACTCAAACTAACATAATGAATATGATTTTTTTAATAGATTGTAGTTTAATTTCAAAATAATTTTTCAGTGTTTCCCACTGGCTTTTCCTAATAAAAGCCCATGGGAAGTACTATTTTAGCATCCAGCAAATGAGGCATTTTAATCCTAGTCTTTCCAAATTACTACAGAAATTTCTAGAATTCAGTGATGCTATCTATGTTAAAAGAAATATAAGGATGAGACATAAGGAAGACTACCTAGAGACATAGAAAGAGACTACCCAGACATAAGGAAGACTACCTAGAGATATTTAGAGATAATACAGCTTTAAACATGGAACCTTAATTATGATGCTTCAATACATATTTCTGAGAGCAATTCTTCCCTGCCCTCTACCTGCAATATGCCATGTAAAAGATAGAGGACATTTTGGGGTAAGCCTATGGTTCTGATAGAATTTAATCTGTTTTCCAAAGAAAGTACCAAAATATGATACAATGATGTGACTGGATGAAAAATATCATTATGTTTTGAATGTTTTTAGTGCTAGTAATCTAAATGATCACAAGGAAGAAATGTCTGTTTGTGGAAGTAAGCATTTGTTCTTCACATAACTATTAAATGTGTTTTATTCATCTTCAAACCTGACATTGAACTTGACACTTAACTTCTTAACCTTTTTGAATAGAAATAATTTAAATTGGACTTTGGATAAATGTATTCTGAAACATATTACTCCATGTATAATCCTGGAGTTATTTGTGATATTTGGATGGCCTGTACACGTTTTCTCTAATTTCTAAACTTTATATATAATGGATTTTTTTTTTTTAGAACTGAAAAAGGATAGTTAGAAATCATCATTCAATTTCTTCATTTTCTTTTCCTCTCCTTTCTTTTACTTTACCATTGATATGATTTCTGTGTTCATCTTGGTCATTTGTTATTCTTCTGTTTTCCCATTTTTCTCATCTTGCTCTTACTGTTTTAGATGTACTACAATAAAACAAGCCAGATCCCACTTTCTAGATGAAGCCTAGTGGCAGCCAAACACCTGGTTCAAAATGAAATGTCTGTTAAATTAACTGAACAGTGGTTTGCTTTCACACCCTGACCAAATTGTCTGATTTTAGTTTGGACTGGGTTGATGGTTTTCCATTTAGGCTATCCATTTTAGTCCTTTTAGTATGCTGATTTGATTAACTGAGTTTATTTTACTTACATTACTGTAATCTCCCAACTGATGGTCTGCAGGTAGCTCAAGGACATGAGGGGTTTTTGTTCTTGTTGTATTTTTACAAAGCAGCTATCTGCTTTTGGACAGGTCCATGACGTGTTCATCTCTCAGCATCTTGGACACTGCTTTCTACACAGTAGGGGTTCGGTATTTGGTTTATTTTTAATCTCTATGTATTCTCTTAGTTTGTTTACTTGAGATATAGTTTAAAAGTTTTTATCATAAATTAGGACCTCACTTACGTGGTTCTGCTATGAATTCTCTGGAGTCTTTGTTGAATCATGATATTCTCCTGAGCTCTTTAGAAGTCTTCCCAAATTTTGACCCATCTTTGAAGACTTCACATTAATGAGAGCTCTATCTGGTATCTGAGATTCTTTCAATGGTTGGAAATACCCCATTCTTTTCACTTTGTATTTTTTAGATTTGTTGAAACTCCAAAATTTATTATATCATTGAGTGTTATTGATATGTGGATAGACGACAATTTCTGAATAAAGTTTACTTGAGAGAAATGTAGGTGATTAAACCCCAAATCTCTTTTTTGTCAATGGTAAACCACTACAGAGGGAGGAAGTGAATGCTGGTATTTAAGAACACTGAAGGAAATGCAGAAATGGGACTTCTGTAGTCACCAAAGGGAATTCAAAACTGGATGTTGATAAGCCTCTTCCTTTTACATATAAAGGAATAAGGTCAAATAAAGATTCAGTGATTTATGCAAGATGCAGACTAGTTAGTGACTGAAGGATCCTGGCTCCTATTCCAGTGCTCCTTTGATACCACCATCTGGGAGGTAATTCCTAAGTTCCTTAGATGTTCACATCTCTCGAGCTCTGTTCCTGCCCTTTCTTCTGTCTAGAATAGATCATAAATGGCTGGGTCCCTCTAAACATTTTACTGAAATTATTAAAACAAAAACAGTGAAATGTCCTGCTGAGCTGGGTTGGTTAAATGTGGGAGGCTGGGTAAGGGTGAGTAGTGAGTGGTTAAACATCAAAGATTTCATAGGTCATGTTTATCTAATATTTTCCTAGTTGTTAAAAAAAAAACCTTACCAACTTGCATGGGCTTTTACAGCGAAGACCAATCATCCCATAATCACCAACACTCTCCAGCAATGATTTTCTTCCTTATTCTGTTATATGGGAGTGCATTCCAATTTAAGGTACTTTAACTGTCAGAAATATCAGAAAGAGCTTTTGCACTTTAAGCAATCTTCTCAAACCCCTCTCCAGTAGACACACAGTGAGAGCAATTTTGAAGCAATCCTTGTTTTGCCTTCCCATTGCCCTTTCACCCCTGATGTAGCTTTCAGCTAATTAGCTCTTCCTGACATCGAGATGGGAGTTATAAGGTGCTCTACCTAGAGAGGTAAATTGGGGAGGTCACACAACTCTAGCCTTGCTGGGATTTATTTGTGAAAGCCATATTTTGTTTAGCTACTTGACACCTAACTTTTCAGTTGCCCAAGTGCTCACAATTTCAAGGTTCCAATGAACTGAAACTTACCATCTTAACTTTAGGTCAGCATCTTTACTCTGCCCTTGCCTCTTATCCTTAGGTATCACCAGTTCCAATCATAATGAAATCCATTTTTATTTTGCTTTTTAAAAATTTGAAGAAATATTGAATGTCAGGACACAATCACTGGACTTATTTCTGCAGGCACATTACTTAAAGATGTAAAAAGGCAATGAAAGAACAAGGACCCCCCTCAATATTTTCAGCCTACAGTATGCTTTGGGAAGCGGCAAATCAGAGGATGGTGCTCTGCTAGACCTTCAGAGAGGAATGAAGCCAATTAATGTACAATTACCAGCAGCAGTGCTTTATTTGAAGGGTCTTTTACGATGAAACTTTTTAACAGAGTAATTGTAGACATCTGCTTCATGTACCTTAGCAGCAACATAGCCAGTATTTGCTAAGATCTTCTGAGCATTTACAGCTTTACACAAAAGGACATACTGGCAATTCTGTTTTCTATATAATAGGCAGACTATGCAAAATACTGAGCTAGAATTCAGCATTGTTGTAGAAATGCTCAATGTCACCAAAGCGATTGACTCGTTCCACCTGGCTTTCAGACATTTGGAGAAGCAAAACATATGTACCTTAATTGCAAAATGTGGGCTTAATGAACGTGCAGGCGTTATGTTATACCAAACGCAACAATCGACATGATGGCAAGCTGCTTAAGAACATGTCACAATGTTTGGTTTTTAAGAGGTTTGCCTTTGGCAATGTTTCAGAGAAGAATGTGTTCCTTACATTTGCAGTCCTGTGAGCCAATAATAAAATGTTCAGCATATGAAACTGGTATTTATTTTAAATTGCTATGTCAATATTTTTGTTTAAAAGCAGGTTTGATTCCCTGTGTGGACTTTGTTGAAGCCTTCTATCACTGCTTTTTATTTGAGTTTGATTTAGCTTCTTTTCCCCCTGATTTTGTGTTTTGCAGAATGGCTTGCATGAAAGCCTTCTGATTGGGTTGGGGGGGATAAAGTTGCTATGTGAATTTCAAAGCCCAGAAAATGTAAAAAGGAGCAACACTTGCTGAAGGCATCAGAGAAGTGAATGCAATCAAGCAGGGTTGGCTTGTGACCTTGAAGCTTCCCAGAATAGCTACCACATTTGGAATAATGGAAGCCCTGGATTCAGATGCCTCAGGATGACCTCATCAGCAGCAGCCCCCTTCCTCCTACTGTGATGTCTCGGGGCTTTATGTCAATGTTTAGCCCGTTAGCAGAAATCCAGAAAATCAGGCTTTTGTTTTCAAAAATACAAAATAAAGGCAGCCATTATGGAATATTGCATAACTGATTTAATCCTAATGTGATGTCAAAACAAATTTACCCCACAGTTGAGAGAATGCTCTATCTACCGCGGGTACCATTGCTTTGTGGATGCTGGGTACTCTTCCAATAAATTTTTGGGCAGTTGTGTTCAAAAACTCTCACAATTCTCCATCCCGGGCACATTTCTGTGGGGTAATTAAAACAGTCTTTTTATAACAGCAATATGAAACAGTATGCATCATCTATACACAGTGAACTGAAAAAATATTGTATTCATAAATTAAATTGGACATTTTGAAAGGTTAACGCAAAAAGCTACTTTGCTCTTGGTAATCAATAAGGAAAAAAGGATTTCAGGTAATTAAAATCTGTGAAGTGAACATTTCTCATTTGGAACCTATTAAAAAGAATATAAGCGGACAGAGGCAAGAGATAAATATGGAAAACAAGCCCTTCAAAATTTTTGTAAAATGTTGGCAAGGGAATATAATAACATATATTCAGAGGTCTGAAAGAATATAACATGTTATCACAGATAATGTAACAAATTATACAGTCTGTATATAAGTCATGTCTATACATTATTTAATTTATGCATTAGGTTGTGATTTTAAAATATGACTGCTCTATATTTTGGGCTCCACTTTAGCTATTCTGTATGTCTTCCTTATTCAAAGTGTGACTCAGGAACCAGTATGAACCATGGGTGCTTGAGAAAAATACACAATTCCAGGCCTATCTCTGACCTTCTGAATCAGAATCTGCAATTTAACGAGATCCCTCCAGGGATTTTTATGCACATTAGAGTTTGAGAACATGGCTTTGGGTGATTGTCTCATAGTAAGGTGGGTTGTCTCTTAAAAGTTTGTGTTCATTTTATTAGACGTGAATCAGTAGTGTTTTTTTGGCTAAATGCAAGGATAGTAACTGACTCTCCAGAGGTTATTCCAGAGTGCCTGGCTTCCTGCAACGTAGGAACTAAAGGAAATGCTCTGTGAGCGTGGAGACAGACTCTAACGCAACTTAGTTCTGGGCCCCTGTTGACACAACTTTTCTTTTTGCTCAGTAGCAATGTTCTTTCCTTGCTTTACCATTTGCCTATCAAAATTTAATCTCTGGGGGCGCCTGGGTGGCTCAGTCAGTTAAGAGACTGCCTTCAGCTCAGGTCACAATCCCAGGGTCCTGGGATCGAGCCCCACATTGGGCTTTCCACTCAGCAGTGAGTCTGCTTCTCCTTCTCTGTGATCTCTCTCACTTTCATTCTCTCTCAAATAAATAAATAAAATCTTCTAAAAAAAAAAAAATTAACCTCTGGTTCCAGGTTACAGTTCCCTTCATCTAGTCTTCAGAAATCACCTCAGTGGAATTTTTTTGATACCTTTGTTGGAATATTATCAGTTCTTCAGAATTTTTCTAGAATTTTGACCCTGGTTATAGATGCTAGACTTTGAAACATGTGAACACTTGCCCTTCTGTGGTGGTTAATTTTATGTGTCCACTTGGTTGGGCTAAGGGTTTCCCAGATAGCTGGTAAAATATTATTTCTGGGTGTGTCTGTGAGGCTGTTTCTGGAAGAGATTAGCATTTGAATCAGTACACTGAGTAAAGCAGATGGTTCTCTCCAATGTGGTTGGGCATTCTCTAATCTACTGAGGGCCTAAGTAGAGCAAACACACGGAGGAAGAGTGAATTCACTTCCTCTTCTTGAGGTGAGACATCCATCTTCTCCTGCCCTTGGATGCTGGACATCAGCTTCTGGTTCCTGAGCTTTCAGACTCAGACTAGGACTTACATGATCAACTCTCCCATCCTCCCTCCAAGGTGGGTCAGTCCTTAGATTGATTGCCTGCCTGTGATTCCTGCTTTCCTCGTTTAACCTTCTGGTCTCAGGCATACAGCTTCTGCTAGATACAGTATGCCAGAATATAAAATCCATTTTGCTTTCTCTTCAGTTTTCATATAGCTCTTAGAACACTGAAGTGGCATATGCTTCATTTTTGTTTTGACATAGAGTTGCGAAGATGTATTGTTTTTATGATGGAAGAAATTTGTTTTTTGCTAAGGATTAAAATATATGGTTATGGTTTGTGGATAATAAATATTAATCTATCTATTTATCTATCTCTCTATAATCCTTTCCAATGTGCTGTGTGCTGTGTGGTATAAGGATGAATTGTAAAAGACATGGTCTAGAGCTCCTAGTGCATGTTAACTGTAATACAGGTAGGCCACTATGTAAGTGCTATGAAAATAGAAGTGACAGGAAGGGCATTAGGTGCTCAGAGTAGAAAGAAATCACATCAGCCTGATATTCAGGAAAAGGCCCGAAGAAGAGGCAGTGTATGAATAGCAACAAAATGGAATAGGGAAATGGTATTCCCAGCCCAGAGCATAAAAAGGGCACAGGGGCTAAAAGAGATTTATATACAGGGTACCCAGAAACATAATGGACATTTTGCTGAAGCTGAATGTATGTGACGGCAAGTGGTGGGAGGCAGAGAAATCTGAACGCGATGTGCTAAGCATATGAACTGGAAGGAGCATAACTGGTAGTGACCAAAATGGGAGAAAAATAATGCTGTAGGGAGGAAGGACGCAAAGTTCAGCAGTACCTGGTTACTAAAGGCTAGCCATGCACAGATCACACGTGGCAATGAAGAAGTGTGAATGAAGTCCTTTTTTGTCAGTCTAAACAAGATTTCTCATCAAGATGAGGAAAGGATCTATTAGAAGTTAATGGCACCATCAAGTCAAGGGCAGCCACATTGGGAATACTGGAAACCCTGGACAGACAGAATAATACATGGGTCATATGTATGGCCAAATGGATCGAATAGATCAAGAATCCTGAACATCCATTTATGAAACTTCGCAGCTCAGGACAGGGGAATCAAGAAAAGTGGTTCTCATGTACCAGAACAGGTGAGTTCGGGGTAAACGGAGAATAGCGTAATGCAGAAAGCATGGACTCACTGTGTGACTTTTGGCAAGTCATTTCAACTCCCTGGACTTCGTTGTCCTCATCCTTAAAATGAGGATAGTCTCTCTATCTCTGTGGGTACTTTTTGCCTAATTTTCTAGTTCTTTTGAAGATCACAAGCGAACCAACAAATTTCATCTGGGAGACTGTATCAGTATGATGAGGTGGGCAGTTTACATTTCTTTTGGAATATCAGGATAATAAAAAGATTGTTGAACCTACGTTCCAGATACCAATTCCCATGGAGCATTGTTGGGCACTCAGGTAGTAGTGGTCGAAGCACAGTGTGTGAGAAAAAGCACCATTGGACCCCAGACCCATGTTCACAGACTTTTTGACCACTGGACTACTGGAGGAATCAGTGGAGAGTGGGAGTTAGAAGTTACTAGTTAGTCATCCCAAGGTGACTCTGTAGCATAGGACATGATATTGGACCTTCAATAAAAATGTTCTACCCTTAGCTTATGTCTGCGTCCATGATGGTTCAACTTCAAGTTATATATTTTTGGGGTTCATCATTGAGGAAGTTCTTAAAACAATTTGTGATTAAGACTTTTGCTTCCAAGTATGATACGGTCAGTTTACACACCTCAGGGAGTGTCTGCCAATCAAGTAATACTTTTCAGTGCAATGTTAAAAAAAAAAAAAAATTCTGGTGGTTGTAATCCCTTCTCATTACAATTTTCTGCACAGTCTACTCTGGAAAGAAAACTGCAAAAATAGAAAAAAGGTGTATTTTCAGGATATTATTCACAATTAATGCCAAGTGAATAAAATCCCTAAGTGTTTAAATGTCAAGGGAAAGACAATGTTAACTTGACCTCCTTCAATTTTCATATGGAGGCTTGTGAAGTTTGGGTAGGATAAAGAGAAAAGCACCTTTTATTCCCAGAAGCTTTTTAAACCTGCCTTTAGTAGGCACTGTGTGTCTTCTTTTTGTAATCTCAGGTTTTATAGTCTCCTTTATCAATTGTGAGAGGTGTGGAAGGGCTAGTTTATATCTTTCAGAAGGGACACCTGGGTCAACAGGTTGAAAGAACTTTGAAAGTTATTTGTATCTTTGCCAGTCACTGCATTGTGTGAGAATCACTGTAGCTAGTGTGTAAACTACCTTTGAATAAGAGACAGAAAATGGAATTTATCAGGGGACAATGCCCTTTGTTTAGAAGGAGCAACAAAAGATGAATAAAAGACCACAGCCAGTCTTCTGTGTTTAGTGTCCCATTTTTCCAGATAAAAAAGGGGATAATATTCAATCTTGATTGTGCACAGAGGCCTTTGGTACTTTAAGGAGATGGAGGAAGAAGGGAAATGAAAAAGAAATAAAGCGACCAGTATGTTCTTGAACTGTGACTTCTGGCAGATGCATTTAAAAAACAACCATTACATTTTGTGGGTATATCTGTGAGGCTTATCCATTATGTGTGCAAACACAATCTGATTAGTATTTGTTATAAGCTCATCTTGTCTGCTTTTATTACAGACATCACCTTCAGATGTGGGGCCACTGCAGCTATTAAATCAGGAATATTTAGCTATTATTTGTAATAAATGTCAGCAGGGCTGAACTGAAGCCAGCAGGAAATGTTCAGGGCAGAAAACACACTGACATTCATTCATGCAAATTTGTACCACTGGTAGAATTAATCATAAAGAGGGAGGGTAGAGCATACAATGCATTTATATTACTGGTTTGGCCAATTCTCCTTCTTCCTGAATATGAGAGTTATAATGAACAGAAAGCAATCTGCTGACAAATAGTCCCATGTGAAGTGCAGGCCGTGAGATTAACTTTCCAAAGCAGACATGTCTGGGTTTATAGTGGACCACCCTCTCCTTCCCACCACACAACCCCAGCCCTCTGAGGCTGTCTTGCAGTGTCCTTTTTTCTCTTTAAAAGGCATCTAGATTTAGCATGCACATAACTCTTAAAATCCCAGGGACACTCTAAAGAGCATTCCATGCATATTGCTGAGTACTGGATCAGCCATACCCTATTATAAGTCAGGGTGCTTGCGTCACACTGGGAAGTTATGGTGATAGGACCTGGTTTGGTGACTATGAAGGAATCGTAGTTTACCCAAATGGAGAGAATTTAAACTTAAAAAAAAAAAAATCTGTTCTGTGTAAAGTGATGCGATTTAACCCATACGGCTGAAAAATGTAGTCTCCTTTGAGAAGATTGCAGTCACCATCATCAACAAAGCTATGACTTGCACTGAACATCACGGAGTATCATTTAATTGTATGAGTGAGTAAAGTTAAGACCAGAAAAGAATTAGTGCACTTATTTTTTTTTTTAGAAAGGTGAGACAAATATAAGATGAAAGCATCCTTTAAAATTTTTCTCATTTTCTCACAGCATGGAATTATTATTCACTGGGAAACAGAAATTACTTAGAAGAGCTGACATAAAAATTATAGGTGACTTCAAAGATATTAATTACTCTTAGTTGTTTTAGTCCTATCATTTGAATTAAAAACATGGAAAACACGAGATAAAACTATGCTTGATAAAGTTAACGCAAAATTTATTTTAAAAATTGTATGCTGATATTGGTCAAAATTAAGGAAAAGTCTTCTTAAATGTTTTATGTATCATGGAAATCATTTCAAAGTAATGCTTTTCTAAAACACTATCATTTTCTCCCCACTGCATTGAATATGCTCACATTTATGGAATGTGTATTATAAACTGAATACTTTTCTTCCTAATTTTAATCCCTGATGTGATTGTATTGCTTGCATTATTTTTCTTTGTCTAGGTTTTAGAAGAGAGCTTGTACAAACCAAGTGGAAAGGGACATTTCTGTTGATTAAGTGAAAATTGTAGTAAATATAGTAACTGAATTGAATGACTTATGCTGTAATTAGGGAGATCAGTAATGGCATCAAGGTGAGGGATGGAGTGTGTTTTAACCTATAGGGTTTCTGCTGTACTAATGGAGAAAATCAGAAAAGCTGATGCAGCATTTTGACTTCATGGCTTTTCAAAGCTGAGCTATTTTTTTTTTTTTTAAATAATGCCCTTATAGTATAATTATTGATTCCATGTCTTATTCTCCAGAGGATTTGCAGGAATTATACAGAATATATATATTTTAAAGTAAATGGAGAAACGATGTATGAATTATTAGCACCAGCTAACATATACTTACAGGGAAGGTCCGTATAAGGCAGATACACATATAGAGACTATTAGAGCTTATGTAGTTTCTAAAGCTGAGTCAAAACTTTGGCTTTGGTCTTCCTGATGGCCAAAGAGAAAGAGCAATGCAAATCTTATGTGATAAAAGTTGTTGGAAAGAAGAAAAAGTATTACTAATCTGAGGCAGACAGACTATGGTAGCCCCCAAGATTCTCGCCTCCTGGTATTCATACCTTACATAAGCCCTTCCCTTTGGGAATGGAGAGGATCTGTGACTTCTAACTAGTACAGTATGGCAAAGGTGAAGGGAGGCGTGATTATATGTGAGCAATTATATTACATAATACTAATACCACTCATCTTGCTAGGACTTTCAAATTCTCCCTTGCTGGCCATCTCCAAGATGGCATATGGTGAGCTGCCATAAGGGGAACGCCAATGGCAAGGGGAGGGTAATCTCCAGCCAACAGCCAGCAAGGAACAAAGGCCCTGATTCTGGCAGCACAAGAATTGAATCCTGCCAGCGATCACATGAGTGGATCCTTTCCCATTCGAGCCTCAGATGACACTGCAGCCTTTGCTGACACCTGTTTTATTTTATTGTTTTGTATTTTATTTTTATTTTTTTAAAAAATTTTATTTATTTGACAGACAGAGATCACAAGTAGGCAAGGAAGCAGGCAGAGAGGGAGGGGGAAGTAGGCTCCCCGCTGAGCAGAGAGCCCGATGCGGGGCTCGATCCCAGGACCCCAGGATCATGTCTGGAGCTGAAGGCAGAGGCCTTAACCCACTGAACCACCCAGGTGCCCCACTGACACCTGTTTTAAAACCTTGTATGACTCTGACACAGAAGGCCCAGGTAAATCATTCCTGATCTCCTGACCCACTGAAATTGTGTCTTGTTAAAAGCACAATTTCCTCTACAGAAATTTTCTATGATTTCTTATGTGCAGCAATAGGTAACTTATGCAAAATATACAGAGAAATCTTCAGTTTCTCTTCTGTTTGGGTCCTAAAACTATTTAAGGATTTTTTTTTCTACCCCCCCTGCAAACATCAAATTGCCTGCATCTTTCGCCCTCAGAGAAATTTGTTCCCTTTGTTTTCTAAAGACCTCACTTTCCTATGTTTTTCCCTTTTCCATCATGAGACAGTTCTTTCTACACCCAAAGAAAAATGATTGTCCAGGAGTGTCTCAGATAGTAGAGCATGCTACACTTGATCTCAGGGTTGTGAGTTTGAGCCCTCCATTGGGTATAGAGGTTACTTAAAAATAAAACCTTTAAAAAGATTAACATCCAGTCTCTGGAGAGACTACTTGCTGTTTTCTCTTCCTAAGAGATTTTGATGCCACTTTAAAAAATAAGCATAGCAAACACATATTTATTATTTGTCAGGCTCTGTTTTAACTGCACACATGTTAACTCATTGTACATTAATAAAAACCATTTTTTCTCATGAAAGAATTGAAACTCAGAAAGATGAAAGAATTTTCTTAAGGTCACACATTTGTTAGTGCCAACTGGAATCTGATTCCAAGCAATCTGGTTTCAGAGTCTGTACTTTTAACTAGTAGGTATCCTTCTGCTTAAAGGCTCATAATGGGGAAGACAGTTATTAGAGTGTGTATGTGATTGGATATAAACCCGAGTCTACATTTCCTGGTGATACTTGCGGAAGGTGAATGTGCTAATTCATTTAATTTTCACTGTGTAAGAATACATTCCTGAAATGGGCAATGAATCAACCATAAAATAAGAGAGTCAAAGTTGTTTTGGCTTCCCTGTTGGGCATGTGGCCTGAATCACCTCATCAGGAGGCTCATTTCAGCGCCAGTTTTGATTACTCTGAACTTTATTTAAGAAGGCAGCATTTTCTTTCTTCTTGATTATTCTCCTTGAATCTTCAAGTTTAAGCAACAGGACCAACTGATGTGCCTTTCAGAATAAATCACCCTTGGCCTCCTGTAGCCATTCCTCCGTCTCTACCTTTACTTGCTTGATTGTTGAAGTTTTGTATGGTGTGATGATTAATTTTCTGTGTCAGCTGGTCTGGGCTACAGTGTACAGACATGTGGTCAAATGCTATTCTGGATATTTGTGAGTGTGTTTTTGGATGAGATTAACATTTAAATCTATGGACTCTGAGTAAAGCAGATTGACCTCCCTAAGTGGGAAGGTCTTAACCAATCAAATGAAGACTTGACTAGAACAAAAGACCTCCAGCAAAAGGGAATTTTGCCAGCAGATAGTCTTGGACTTGAACTGAAACATGAGCTCTTTTTGGACATCTAGCCTGCTGGCCGGCCCATCCTGCAGATTTTGGAATTGTCAGCCTTCAGAATCATGTGAGCCAGTTCCTTAAATGTTTCTACATACATATACACATCCTAATGGTTCTGTTTCTCTGGTGAACCCTAATATAGTAGCCATGTGCTTCAGAGGGACGTTGGTCCTCCTTTCAGCAAAAAGAGGGGAAAATGAAATGTTAAAAGAATTCTACTGGGGATATTTTGGGTTTCCTCAATGATAAAAAGAGATACAAAAGAGGAGATGGTCTCTTACATCACTCTGGACTTTATGGGCTGTTGAGACACCAGGAGCAATGCTAGTCAATTTGGGAGGAGAAGAGAAGGTAGCCAGAGAAACTGTGGTTATATGTTCAGGACAGTAAAGCAGGAAGCTGAGAGATTATAGTCACTTGAGATATCATTGAGCTGGAGAATTAGGCAACCTAATAACTGAGTTCGGAACTTCTTGGCATACAAGATAAGAAATATTTATATTGTTTAATAAATTCTAGTGGGTATTTATTTGCTGCTGACAAGTACTAATGGATATTGTTAACCATGATATAGCTCTAGGGAGCTGAACAAATAGATGTGCTATATGTAATTATTAGATATTGGTTACTAAATCAGATAACAATCTTTTAAGAATACAGAGTCCAGGCAGTTAATGTATTTGAGTGAACAGTAGGAGTGGTGAGGACTGTGGGGCTCTTGAAGAGGGTGTAGTCTACCTAAGGGGCAGCTACCCAGCGTCTATAAATTGTTGCTATTTGAAAATGCTATCCTGGGACTGTCAGGTTTTTTGAATTGTTGAGAGAATCTGAAAATTTGGATATACCTTTGAAATCTCTCAATTTTTAAAGATTTATAATTAATTGAATTTATAAAAATTAAAACATAAGGGGGCCAAACAATTGAAGTTGAAAGCCAGAGTCTACCCGTATGCTTCTAGTTTGCAATTTCTGAGAAAAAGTGGTGAATTTCTGCAACATATATTGAGTTCTTGTTTCATCTTATGCTTTTGTGATTAATATTTACCTCTTTTTCTTTGTACTGCATAGGTAGCACAACTAATGATCTCTTAAGGCCATTCCTGGATAGTGATAATAAGACCACATTATCTGAATACAAGAGAATGCTTATCTTCCCATTTACTTTAATTTAAAGCATTAAAAAGTAATTATGATGTAAAGTTTAAAAGACAGATGGAATGTAGAACACATTCTTTTTACTACCCTTTAAATTGATACCAAGACACCATTTTCTCTACAGAAATTTTCTATGATTTCTTATTTTTATTTTGTTTAGAAACAGGCTTGCTGAATTAGCAACACAGTCCATCTCGATTTTAATTCTAAATGAATATGCAAAAATTCCTGTGTAGACTCCAACACTGTTGACTAGGAGAAAAGTTAAAAGTTAAAGTCAAAAGTTAAGTGTTTGAAAGCATTGTTTTTCCATCAGTAAAATGTGAAAGCTGAGAATTAAATAGGTAGCATCCTTTTGACTTTAAGATGTAATGATTCTTGGTTTATGGCAATAGCACACAAGTTACATTGGGGGAAGAGTTCAAGGTATTATCTTTGTAACATTATTCTCTAGTTCATGTATGTTACCCATTGAAAAACTTGTGAGGGAGTCCATCTGTTAATTCACCTCGACCTCTAAACTTTTTCAGAGTTAGAATTTGAATAACATTTTGGGGTTCATGAGTTCCATGGATTCTGTAATCAACAGGTAATGAAGTACTTCATTTGTTCCCAAACAGAGATTTTAAAAATGAACCACAAAACGTAAAAATATTGGGACACCAGGGTGGCTCAGTTGGTTGAGCAGCTGCCTTCGGCTCAGGTCATGATCCCAGTGTCCTGGGATCGAGTCCCCCATCGGGCTCCTTGCTCGGCAGGGAGCCTGCTTCTCCCTCTGCCTCTGCCTGCCATTCTGTCTGCCTGTGCTTACTCTCTCCCCCTCTCTCTCTCTGATAAATAAATAAAATCTTTAAAACAAACAAACAAACAAACAAACAAAAAACGTAAAAATATTTACATTACTTGTCCTCCCAGTCAGGTCTATAACACCATTCATAATTTCTTTGCAAAAAAAAAAAAAAAAAGAATTAAATCTATAAAAGTATAATGAAATGGATGTAGTGATGTTGCTGCTGTACAGTGATGAAAAAAATAGCAGCAACATCACACCATCGTGGTATCATTAATTAAAAGATGACTTACACTTTCTCAAGGCGATGAGTTCCCCACGCACACTCCATAGGCATTCTAAATTTTCTTTTTGATTTGTTTGTATCTGTTTTCAGGCTCTTGGCTAATTATGCCAAAGTCTATGTATCAATCTTTTGTGTGAATAGAACAAATATATGCTAAATAGAATAGAAGTTTCTTGTTGAATGTGTACACAGAATCCATTGACTAACAAATATGACCTAACTCTTTAGGGAAGGAGAATGAAATTGCTGTGTTTCCTAACACTGAGGTTTGGTGTTCATGATGAATTGAAATAATCTGGTTTTCATCAGATACGGAATTCTCACCTTCTTGAGAAGATTTGTATTAGGTAGAGATTTTGATGCCCTCTACTTTACATTCTAGGTGTTTAATGACCATTTGTGTAAAAGAAAATTTTACACGAAAAAGGAAACACTGCCCCAAATTGGTTTATTTTGAGTTTGGAGGTATTTAAGAATTTTATCCTCTTCTTGAGATACTTTTTGTTATATTCAGCACTAGGAAATTTTTAGAGATCCTGGAAGCAGTAGGAATGAATTATTGTGTTTATTCAATCTAAGTTAAAAGCTCTCACACTTGATTCCTCAGCTGGCAGCTCTAAACTAGAGCATTTATGCTTGTTAAAAATTGATTTTTACCATGGCTAAAAAGTTGATTTCTTTTTTCTTCCCCCCCTTACCCATTCTTATAAAAAGGAATGAATATGAAGTGTTTTTGTGAAATTCATTCACTTTATTTTTTTGGCAGCTGAGATTTCTCTGGTTATTTGAATATGAACTCGTGATCCTCTCTCACCATGATGTGAGATTCTTAAATGTCTTCCACTTGAGGTAGAAAATACGTCAGAACTCATTAAGAGGTTACCTGCACACTATATTGATTTTTATAAATTGCTCCTTAAATTGTAGTGGGCAGCTTGACACACATAAAATCACTAAGGTCAGGTAGTATTTGGATGAAATTAATGCATTTTGCTCGTAGTTACGGATTATGGCTATTCTCTGGTACTGTGCCATAAATAATTGTCTGTTAGTAAATTATTTAAAATACGTATTTTTATCTTCATTTTTAATGAAGGTATGTGTTTAATAAATTGTGCTCATTGTTATATTAAAGATGTCGGCTTTGGTTGGTGCCTAACAAACTATGATCCTTCCCAGGCCAATCTTCCCTATCCACAGCTATTGCTGAAGAATCTGATCTGTGCAGATAATGGAGCTCTACCCCCTTGAATCAACTGATCGGGAAATAGGGAAACATTAGTGCTTAAGAAGGGGAGGAGAAGCTGAAAGATGTCGTGAGATATAAATAGAACCCTGAGTGATGATCTTAAATCAAAGTTCTGAGGAGGTAGAACTGTGAGTAATCAGTGGTTACAAAGAGGAGAAAAGATTATAGGTCTGTCTCTAGGTATATGAATAGCGACAGTGGAGTATGTAGTTGACCTAAAAAACTGGGTTAAGGTAATGCCAGTGCACTGGTGTGAAGAATCTACCATGCCACAAGGATTTTATCCTTCTGAGCACCAGATTGCCCTGGGTTTCTGTAGCTGTGTATCCTTATGGTACCTTTCTTGTTATATAAGGTAACTCAAGTTTTTCTCGATTTCTTTTTTTTCTTTATTTTTTTTTTAAAGATTTTATTTATTTATTTGACAAAGAGAGATCACAAGTAGGCAGAGAGGCAGACAAAGAGAGAGGAGGAAGCAGGCTCCCTGCTGAGCAGAGAGCCTGATGCGGGGCTCAATCCCAGGACTCTGGGATCATGACCTGAGCCGAAGGCAGAGGCCTTAACCGACTGAGCCACCCAGGCGCCCCAAGTTTTTCTCTATTTCTTGACATACAATGAGAATTAATCCATTTTTTTTTCTAGCCACAGAACCAATTTTTTTAAATAAAGATTTTATTTATTTATTTGACAGACAGAGATCACAAGTAGGCAGAGAGGCAGGCACAGAGAGAGAGGAGGAAGCAGGCTCTCCGTGGAGCAGAGAGCCCCACACGAGGCTAGATCCCAAGACCCCGGGACCATGACCCAAGCCGGAGACAGAGGCCTTAACCCACGGAGCCACCCAGGCACCCCCAGAACCAATTCTTTAAGTGAAACTTTTTTTAGCTCACTCATATTTAAAAGCAGATGAAGTCCTGTACACTTGAAGTAGTGGTGGGAAGTGTCTCTCAGGCTCTTCCCTTTGTTTTCCCCATTTCTTATTGTCACCTGCTGAGACAATTTTGTAGTCCCCTCCCCCTACAGTTTAAAACCCACTAATCTGAACTGAAGATATAGGTAAGTCCATAAAGAGGTGATGAAAGGAACCAAAGGACCCAGGTATGCGGAGGCATTTATTTTTCTTGGTGGGTTTGGATTATTATTTTATTGTGATTCCAGAAATGAATTTTTGGCTGTGGGACCTCTTCTCTAACTACCCTCATTCCTCCCATTGTCTCACAAAATACCACAAAATTGTGTTCAATTTGTAAGCTTAAAATTTCCAGCCTAAACCACTTCCCAAACCTCCAGAACTCTGGATGTCTCTGTCCAGTTGTCTACCAACCATGACCTTGGTGTGGCTAATAGATAGCTCATAAAATAGTGGGGAGAAAGAAGTCATTACACAAAGCAGTTGTGTAGTTATACTGAACTTAAGAAAAGCTGTGTAATCGTAGCCAGTAATAGAAACATGTTGGATCTGGTAATTTGACTAAAAGCAAAGCATCATCAGACATTACATTAAATTAACATTAATTTTAATTTATTGCTTTATAGCTTTGATTATATTGAATTCATATTTTTGATTTTATGTTTATGTGAGTTTATATCTTGATTTATGTTTTAAATATTTTAATTACCATGAGCACAATTGAAATTCTTACTAGTAATATACAATGCTTTCTTTTTCTATAAAGCTTCCATGAGAACCACTAAACTGATATCATATTGCATACTGTTAACATTATTTATATAGTTCACGGAGTGGTCTTTTATCTGTAAGTATCCCAATAGCAAAACTTTTTTTTTAACCAGAAAATTTTATTTTATTTTATTATTTTTTTAAAAGATTTTATTTATTTATTTGACAGACAGAGATCACAAGTAGGCAGAGAGGCAGGCAGAGAGACGGAGGGGGAAGCAGGCTCCCTGCTGAGCAGAGAGACTGATGCGGGGCTCGATCCCAGGACCCTGGGATCATAACGTGAGCCGAAGGCAGAGGCTTTAACCCACTGAGCCACCCAGGCGCCCCTTAACCAAAAAATTTTAGAATGGAAACGGTATGTATATATTTTTAAAGATTTTATTTATTTATTTGAGAGAGAAAGAGAGCACGAGAGGGGGGAGGGTCAGAAGGAGAAGCATGCTCCCTTGCTGAGCAGGGAGCCTGATGTGGGACTGGATCCTGGGACTCCAGGATCATGACCTGAGCCAAAGGCAGTCACCTAACCAACTGAGCCATCCAGGCACCCAAGGGAACTGTATATTCTTGTTGAAAAGGTCAGGATAAATTGAGGAGTCCCCTTTTCAATGTGTGAAAGTAGAAAATCGCTATTTAAAACCAAATCAAGTATACAAAGATATTCCTTATATCCACTTCCACTTTTTTACCATGTCTTTGGAGGTAAAGGTTATGTTTTGATGAGATTTTTTTGGGAATCCATTACTAATACGAATAAAAAGGTAGTAAGTTAATTTTTGAGGTATTATTAGATGTCACAGCTTCTCAATATATTGATTTGCTGAAAATATTTGGTTTGCTTGCAGACTGATTTCCTTTTAGGAATACATGATTTTGTTGATACCAAGAGACATATTAGTTTACTTTTCCTTCCATAGTCCCCTCTCTAATAATTGTGGTATGGCAAAAGGATGGAGATTATGTGTAAGTGGAGGAAGCTAAAAGTGAAGTAGAGAGGAAAAAATAGTGGAGCAGGGAGGAACCAAGAAAATTATCAGATAAAATAGGATTTCACTGATACTGGTAATAAAAAAAAAAACTACCTCTTGCCACTAGTATTGTTTTTATTGCTAGCAATCTTTGTAAAATGATCTTCAGAACTAAACTCAAAAGAAGTGTCTCTGCTTTTGCATTTTATGTAATTGTGGAGAGGTTGTTTATGGACAGATAGGCTTTTTAAAGCAGTATCTGTGGATGAGAGACTGTGAACAGTGTTTCTTACATAATTTTACCACCATGAAAGTCTTCCAAGTCTGTGCAGATTATGCTGTTGTGCAGGTTATGAAATAGAAATGCCAAGTACTTAGGTAATATGGCTTGGGTCAGACAATATGTAGTGGATGTGGGTGTCAGAGTCCTCTGGCTCCCATCTTCCTAATGTTGGGGTCAACATCTCTTTAATGAAAATGCGAAAGATGACCGTGGAATACTATGCATTTAATAAAACATAAGTCTTGTGTTCTTGTAAAACTAGTTCTAAAGCTAATCCTATATTAATACTCTATTAATATTTGAAGCCCTATCTGTATTTTAAACCTTCCAGGATAACTAATTTAAAGAAAACAACACAATTTTATATTTGTAATATTTAGAATATCAAAAATAAAACATAGTTGAATTATTTTTGTTACACTCCATTGAGTATATTAAAAAAAAAACTTAGAGTGACTGAAATACCTGTCATGTTGAGATGGTTGTCTTCCAGAATCTAGAATTATATACCTAATGTTCTTATAAGGTCTTATGGAGACCAGTATACTAGTTCCTTATTATTTCTAACATTATTAGTATTAATCTTACTACTGCTTTCCAAAATTGGACACTTTATTGGACCAGTAAATAATTTTCAGGATTACTGGACTCTCTCTCATTTCTCCAGGCTGAAGCACTTGATCCCATTAGGTCATGGTTATCAATACCAAAAAGCCATTGCAGTATTCATTTTTGGGACACCTGTGAACTTTGCAGTTATCCAGAAAACAGTGATGGTATGTGTTTCTTAAATGATTAGTGGGTATCAGAGAACACACTAGTTCTTCCCACAGCCCTTTACCACTGACTGCCTAGAAACCTAGGTCAAACAGTACACATTTGTTATAACTAAGCTCCATTCTTGTTTAAAAAAAATAAAAATGCTTTCTCATCTTTTAAAGTTTTTTATTTCTCTTCTCAAATCTAATTTTATCGTTCTGTTCTCACATGTACATTTTTTGATAATATGCTTATTATTTAGATTATCCCCAGTTCTTTTTTTAAACTTTTAAAGCTTTTTATTTATTTTTAAAATTTCTTTTCAGTGTTCCAGAATTCATTGTTTATGCACCACACCCAGTGCTCCATGCACTACATGCCCTCCAGTTCTTTTTAGAAAGAACAAGTATTCTCTTTCTGCAGAATAATATAGCATTACCTTGTCCAATAAAAATAAAGGATAATTTGGTTGTTGAATCTATGAGGGCAAAGAAAATTATGACTAGAGACATAATTTATTGACTGTATTACTGAAATTTATCATTGTCTTACTATACGTCCTGTGTAACAATACTACCTTTCAAAAAGTTGTCTAAAAGGGGATTGCCTTTGTATACTTTCTTTGGAATATTATTGGCTGACTGCTTGAAAAAAGTGAAATGGCAAACCACAGACTGCGTGCATGTTTAAAAGTTGGTCTTCACAACTAAGAGAAAATAGTGGCTTTTGACTTAGTTATTCATTCCACACAGCAGTGGATGGGTGGTTATTGTACAACACCAAACATTCTGGGGTGAGATTTGCTGTAATAACACAAACCAACAGGTTTAAACCTCAGAAATGACCTTTTAAAGGGCAGGCATTCAATTTTGACAAAAATGATCAACAGCAGGCTTGAGGGTAAAATATAAAAATTTAAAGCCCTACAATTAGGTAGCTTATTTAAAAACACAGGATGAGAGGCACAGATGGTTCATATTAACAAAAGCAAACAAACAAAAGACTAAACATATGAGTATAAAATTAGCAATGGCAAGAGATGAACTACCTTAACAGAATGACTCTAAAAATATATGTATCTCTTCATCTATGAGTATTTATTGGGAACTAGAGGTAAAATAGAAGTCTTTGCTTTAGAAAAGTTTACCGTCTAATAAGGAGGATAGAGTTTATATCAGTTATTTAAATCTATGTGCAAATAAAATTTCACCCTATAAATTTATTTGTACAGAAGTATGAAACAAGTTTTGAAGAAGATTAAAGAAAACTCATGCATGGATACAGATACAGATGTAAATTGTTGTGCTTCTGTATGTTCCAAGAGCTATATATTTCTCTCAATCTGTTCTTCTACCAAATGATGTAGAATCAAAGTATAGAAAAGTGATACTTGTTTCCAACAGTAATTGCTGGATTCAGATGATTGGACTTACAGGTCAGGTAACATTTCTGAACCAGTGAACCATCTGCTATGTTCGCGTGGTACTTCATTAAAAGCTAGGTGAGAATGAGAAGATACTGGGTTGGATGGAGGAGGGGCGACGTTCATAAAGAAATAAAAGTGCTTTTTGTCCTTATGAGGGTAGTAGTTTGAGATTATAGTTATGGCTGGGAGAAAAAGAAGTGTGAGTGAAGGTCTCTGTTCCATAAACTATTCTTCATCCTCTTTCCAACTTTTGTTCGTGGGCTTGTTCCTCCTTTGTCTTTTAAAAAAAAGCTTGTATTTTCCAGATAATTCTGCACTGAGCCCAAAGTGGTTTGGATGGAAGAAGTTGGATTGCTTATGGGGCAGCATTTTAGTTTTACTTTTCTATTAGCCTTGATTCTTCTGTGGACCCATCTTTGTGACTGTTTCTGGCTGTGTGGGAAGGAGAATTTTAATTCTTTTGCTTGTCTAAAGGCTTGGGATTCTTGATATGTCCTAATTCGAGGGCCTGAGCAACAGAGGAGAAAGGGCCTTCTCAAATTCCAACTAACTCTGAACTTTGGTTTTATGAATGCCCAAGGCATTTGATTGTTGTCCTTCATAGATACTTCCTGTGATAGCATGTGAGGCTGTCAATAGGAAGCTAATCTGTTTGATCTCTTAAAGTGAATGGTTTCAAGGACACCTGCTTATATGGAACACTATTCTATATCCAATTGCTTTTATTAAGTTATTTTATAGATTGAAAAACTTCATAGCATAAAAAGTTTAGTGACTTTCCAGCACCGCTCAGCAAGTCATTGTCAAGATAATGCAGACTCCTGAAACTGAATGTAAAGCCTAACAATCAGGTGATTGTATATGTGCTTTTTTTTTTTTTTTTTCTGGGCCCAGACCTCTTATATGCTCCATTATATTTTTTTGTGGTTGCTTGTTTCTTTCAGCTGGCCATACTTCACAAGCTCTAGCTCTCAGAAACAGTAACTCTGGGAGTGGCACCCTTGGCGGCATCGGGCTCATCATTGACCCGGAGACTGGCTCTGTGTAGCAGCCCATCCACGCAAACGTGCCTGTGATTGACCCACAAAATGTTCTCATTCCATGAGTGAGATTTTATGACTTGAATGGGACAGGGGTAGTAATGTGCACACAGAAATCTGTAACACATTTTTTCTTTTTTGAAACTGGGAATGCCACTTGTCATAATAAAGAATTTTCTTTTCATTTGCAAGATTTCTCTTTATCTCTGACTTCTCCATGTTTCCTCTCAGCTACATTTAGCCCTGAATGAGCTGTAAATGGGATAGTATGGAGCATGGGATGAGATGTTCAAAGGCAGCAGGGCGGCGGGAGGTTGGGGGCGGTGATTCTTTTCGCAGTTGATCTTCTAATGACTTGTTCAGTCTTCCAGGCGGCTGGCCCCGTCATCAGTTCTAGCACTTGAGACAGTGTACCCTTCCAGCTGCTAGTACCTTTGTCATACCTACTGTTGCATTCAGTGCCAGTCTGACAGGGCAGCGTTGGCAGAATTTTTCTAACCTCAGGTACAAAAGCAAAGCAAAGCAGTTATATGATAAATGGATCAGAGTCATCTCCTATCTCTCCTTGGAATGAAATACTTATTTTTCTTTTTCTTCAGACAAATGAGGGTGAAATAAGACAGGCTTGTTGTGGGGAAGGAGATGAATCAAAGAATTTCCTTACGTTTCAATCAATACTAAATGCTTTGACATATGTTTTCCACTGGGAGGGCGGAACTGGGGTTGTCATAGAGTAATTAGAGGCTGGTGCACTGAGCATTGTTTATGCCCTTCAACCAAATACCACAGGTAGTTAAGCCTTTTTGTGTGTCTCTGTGGCAGGGATTCTCCTTCCTGGCGGTGATGGAGAAGAGTCTACAGATGTTTTCTACAGATGTCTCCCAGTGGGGACTCCCTTTTACTGACTACTTTCTCTTTGTCGCCCGCTTCCTTTCTTCTTTCTTACATCTGCCCATTCCTTCCAGTGAACTTTGTGCTGCTGTTCGGTCTCTCATACCTGCCTCCTAGATCCCTTGCATCTGAGTTAGCTTTGTCCCTTCTACTCCTTTGCACCTGTAATCTGTCAAGAAGACTACTTGCTCTTTTCCAGATCTCTTGTCAAAACCCAGTTTTGGAAAATGTTTTCAGGACATTACCACAATAAATACATTTCCATAGATTAATTGTTGAGTATTCAAAGGAAGACGAAAATATATATACATACACATACACACAAAACTACAATAAAAATAGTGTCCACTAAGGACACCTGGGAGGCAGATGCCTTCGGCTCAGATCATGATCCCCGCGTCCTGGGATCGAGTCCCACATCGGGCTCCTTACTCAGCAGGCAGTCATCTTCTCCCTCTGCCTCTGCTGTTCCCCCTGTTTGTGCTCTCTCTCTCTCTCTGTTTGTCAAATAAATAAATAAAATCTTTAAAAAAATAGTGTCTCTGATTTAAATCAGCCATTAAATGTGAACTATATGCTGTGCTTGATGCATTCAGTTAATATTTACTGATTAAAAGGGCCTGCAAATCTAGACTTAGAAAGAACTTTGACTGACCTGCAATGAAACAGTATATGAAAAAGTAAATAAATATGTTACTAAAAATCAAAAGTTGGTCCATCATTACTGAAGCTGTATTTTCTCCTGCTAATATGATTACCATTAGATATATTACTATTATACTAGGAAGAATAGGAAAGTCTAATGGAAATAAACTGTTGGACTAGATAAGATATCTTGTCAACACTTAGAATTTTTAAAGTTTTGTGCAAAAATAATATATATAGTATTTTAAATTTGTTTAATTCCCCTGGAAAATTATTTTTCTTTTACTTCTGTGTACTTTTATTTCTCCTCTAGATTTTTCTATAGTTTTCCCATTCATTATTCTCATACTATTACAAGCATCCTTCTATACTTCTAGTTAAATTGTATAAGCCTGGAATTTTAAATAAATGTTTTTAAAATCATAATTTATTTATTTACAGGATTCTTTTTTTTAAAATTTAAATTCAAATAGCCTTTTTTCTCTTTTTTTATAGGTCCCAGTTTTTACTTTATTATTATTTTTTTTACTAAGCCTTTTTTTCTAAATTTAAATTCAGTTAGCCTAAAATTATAACTTATAGGGGCGCCTGGGTAGCTCCGTCAGTTAATCAGCCAGCTCTTGATTTCTCTTCGGGTCATGATCTCAGGGTCCTGGGATCTAGCCTGGAGTTGGGCTTCACACTAAACAGGGAATCAACTCGAGATTCTCTCTCCTTCTGCCCCTTTCCCTGCTCGCACTCTCTCTCTCTTTCAAATAAATAAATAAATCTTTGAGAAAAAATAAAGTTGTAATTTATATTAGTTTTTTTGATCGAAGATAATATGGATACATACCAGATATATTAGTCGTTGTTTTTTTTTTTTTTTTTCTTTTACTAGATGACATGCAGGTGAGATTGATAAGGAACCCTTGGGGGACATTTATTTATAATTGTTTCCATAGCCTATCTTTTCATCTCTAACTAGCTTTGGAACCTAAAAAGATAGGAAAAATATATACCTTGCTAAAGACAAGAGAAACACACACTGTGCTGGAACATAAGAGTTTGTACAGATGTGGAGAATGTGTTTCGTCCTGGCTTTCACAACTGACTAACGGAGTGGGGGCAATCTGAAAGTGTGTCATTAGCTTCTTAGAAATCATTAAAAGTGGAAGCAGACAAGTGATGAAATGGAGTGAGTAGAAGAGAGGATTAAAAACAAATGTCAAACCTGGAGGCATTCAAATAATACTTTATGTGTATTTTTTCTTTGGGTTAATTCTCGTTTTTGTTAGGAGACTCTATCTTCTTAATAGTAATAAACTGATTGATACCTTTAGCTCTAATTTTTATCCTGGGTGAAATTTACAACAATGAGTACAAATCAGAGTTGTTTAGGAAATATTCCAGGTGTGGAACAGTTCTTTTGCTTTTTGTACTTTTGTGTTAGAATATGTGGGAAATGCCTGAATTTGGGAACCCTGTGGCTACCTAACCGGTTTATTTGCCATGATATTTGAAAATATGTTATTAAAGACAGTTTGTTACTAAATTCTCACTGTAAACCAGCGAGAATTCTTCCATTTGCCTTTTTGATGCCTGAGGACAGAAGAAAAGCAACGATGATTTATAGTAATGTTCTATATCCAGAAATTTTTTTAGACAAATACTTAACTACATAATTGGGTGACTTCATCTAGGGAGGAGAAATTAGCATACTTTATTTAAAAAAGTATACACCAAGGGCAGACAAAGGTTTAATAAAAATTCATTAAAACATTTTTTAAAGTAATTAAAAAAATATTTTTCAAAGGTGGCAATTTAAAAGTCCTTTGGTGGAAGTGTGTTCATTTTCAGACGTAGGCACCTCTCTAGCACCATTACATGAACACTAAAGAACCATTAGGGCCACTCACACCACCAAGGGGAGCAGAGACTTCAACTGAAAAAAAAAAAAAGTTTCTCTACTTTAGGGGAATCTTTTTAAAAAATCAGACCTTTTCCTGCTTTCTAAAGTGATAACAAAGTTTCAAAGTTCTCTCTCCCATGAGGCAGGTGACCCAGTTCAGGAATATTATAAATATAATGATAACTCTCTTCCTGATATTGCTTTCAGGAAAGTGCTTATCTATGGAATGCTCATAGTAGGATGTCCTTGTATTTTTAGGATTGCCAAAGGTAAACAAACCTAGAATCTATAGATTTATGGAACATCCTCTCTAGCTTCTTGTCTATTACTGTGGGCCAGAAAGTTTGTTGTATATAAAAGGGAAGGGCTTATAGAGTCATATTGGATATCCCAGAGCCCTCCCAGCTTCACCTATGCCTCTTGATTCTGGGTAGGATCTCTGATTTGACAGTCTAAAACTTTGTGTCATCACCAACATAGCTTAAATATATTAAATAACTAAATTGGATAACATGCAGGGTGCCTGGGTGGCTCAGTGGGTTAAAGCTTCTGCCTTCAGCTCAGGCCATGATCCCAGGGTCCTGGGATCGAGCCCCACATCGGGCTCTCTGCTCAGCAGGGAACCTGATTCCCCACCTCTCTCTGCCTGCCCATCTGCCTGCTTGTGATCTCTCTGTCAAATAAATAAATTTTTAAAAATCTTTTAAAAAAAATGGGATAAAATGCAATACTTTTACACATGTGATCTCTTTGGATTGTCCAAGAACCAAGTCAATGCCCTTATTTTAACAGAGGAAATAACTGAAGCTCAGAGAGGTTACTTAAGTTACCTTAAGTAACTTTTGCCTTAAGTTACACAGTTGGTGGTAAAGGCTGGCACATGCTAGACTTCTTATGGGCAAATGAAAATATAAAATCTAGTCTGTTTTCCTGTAGTAATCCTCAATGTTTCATACAAATGATATTCTCTGTCACTGCAAATAACATGTCAGATTTTTACTAAAAAGAACCATGAGTATATGGTTGCAGGAATAGTAGGCTAAAACCTATTTAATTCTGGATGTAAAAAAAGGGGTGGGGGCTTGTTAAGGAGAGAATTTAACTGGAGAGGAGACTGAGAAGACTAATTTCAGGTAATTTGAGAATCTGACATTTGAGTAGCTAGGATAAAGGCTAACAGAAGAGTAGGCAACTTGACTTATATTCTGAGATATGTGAGGAATAGAAGTGTTTAAATGGATGTTAGAAATCATTTCATGCCATCTACTCTGCAGTGATGTAAATCTCAGTTGACAAAATCGGGTGTGCTGGAAGTGTAACATTACTTTTTATTACTTATTTTAACCTACTCTAGCCTCCTTTCCACTGGGTAATGGAAAATCTAAGGCATAGTTCTGATCCCTTCCCTGAAGTGAGTTTAAGTTCTAGGGGCCTTTGAAGAGCCCAGACAATGCACTGATACTGGAACACCCTTAGGTCCTTGATACCTGCTGAGTTGTACATCAACCTATTGGCTCCTTGATCTTTGCTTCCCACCCGCCACCTCCGATATCATTGCTCTGCCATGCCTAAACTTTTAGCTAGTAGTCTGCTAAGGGCTCATTTCTAAGTTTGTTCTCTTCCTGCATTTTCCTAGTGGGCAGTGGAAGCAGCAAGCTTATTTCAGGCCCATTTTTTTTTTAAACCCACTATGCAGCTACTGCTCCACTGTTGTGTCTGATATGCAGGGAAATTCTGGGGTCTTCCCAAATCTTTGGGTTCTACTGGGCAGTGAGGTAATTTCCCTGTAATCTGAACTTCCTACAACTCTGAAATCGTTTTTTCCCACTGTAGCCGTGGTCTGAGATAAGGGGCACGGTGAGTGCTCAGGCCACTTTGTTCGGGCTACATTAACTATCTAAGCTCTCTTTGCTTCACCTCTGAATTAAAGTAGAAAGCTTTACTTTTACTTCCGTATTTTTTATATTCTGAAAGTCCCCTTGGCCTTAGGTTTTAGACACTCCAAAGCTTATTCTTTGTTCTCCTGCTGTCCCAAACTTTCCAGAGATGTCAACTGTTTAGCTGCCTAAATGGATTAAGTTTTTAATTTTTTTTATTTTGATCTTTTTAACATTTTTTATTTAAATTGAATTAATTAACATATAATGTATTACTGGTTTCGGAAGTACAGGCCTATGATTCATCAGTCTTATATAATACCCAGTGCTCATGGCATCATATGCCCTCCTTAATGTGATGGACATTACATTACCCCATCCCTCCCTCCCCTTCAGCAACCCTCAGCTATGATTAAGAGTCTCTTATGGTTTCTCCTTCTCTGGTTCTGTCTTGTTTTATTTTTTCCTCTCTTCCCCTGTGATCTTCTGTTGTTTCTTAAATTCCATGTATCAGTGAGATCATATGATTATGGTCTTTCTCTGATTGACTTATTTCGCTTAGCATAATACCTTGTAGTTCCATCTGTGTCATTGCAAATGGCAAGATTTTTTTTTTTTTTTTTTTTTTGGATGGCTGTCCAATGGGAGAAGTTTTAAGCAATAACAGGAAATAGGAGAAATATAAAGATGAGCAAGAGAGCTGTGGTGTTGAGGAATGGAGTGAAATCAAGAAGCAGAGCCAAGATTATTAGGCGGGTAGTTTAACTTTACTTCCTTCCACGATGCCATAGCCCACGGACAAGAGAGAAATGTTATAGCAACAGTAATAATGATGGCTAACTTTTATTTATGGCTCAATCAGCTGGGGACTTCTCTATTAAATATTTACAAACTATCTCATGAATCCTCACCACATCTGTATGAGGTGTATGTATTTTCTTCATGTTACAGAGAGCAATGGCCTCTGCAAAGAGAAGCAGTAACAGTGACCTTCTAGGGTATTCTACTTCAGTGGCAATAGGCAATATGGTTGTATTAGTTATATGTTGCTTCATAACAAATTACCCAAAACTCAGCAGCTGAAGTCAATAAACATCTTCTGTTGTTTCTGTTGGCCAGAGGTTTGGAAGCAACGTAGCGAGGTCGTTCTGGCTCAGGATTTTTCACCAAATTGCAATTATTGTATAGGCTCAGCCTGCATTCCCCTGGAGGCTTGAGTGGTGCTGATGAATCTGCTTCCAGTGAGGGTCACTCATATGCCTGCTAAGTATGTTCTTGACGTTGACAGGAGACCTCAGTTCTTTGCCATACAGACCTCTCCACAGAGCTGCTTGAGTTTCCTCATGACATGTAGTTGGCTTCCAGACAGTGATGAGAGAGGCAGAGAGGAAAAGAAGTTGCAATACTTTTTATGTCCGAGACTTGGAAGTCACACTCTGTCACTTCTTTCATATTTGCTTATTAATTTGCTAATTTCATTTCATTTGTTAGAATCAATCACTAAGTCCAGCTTATAGTTTAAGGGCAGGGCAATTAGTCTCCAACCTTTTGAAGGGAAGATGTCAGAGAAGAGGTGGGCCTATTTTAAAACATCAAAGTGTGCATTCCACGTTCATCATGAATGCTGTAACTTAGTCCAATTTGACTTTTAACTTGCTCTGTACACATGTGTGTGAAAAAAATGTGTCTCTATGAAGAAGCATATCCTAGAGCTTATTAGGAAGGTGTATTACATGCAATCGAATCTGCCCATACTTTGTGCTAGTACTGTGGTATAAAATGATCAGTCGTAGCTTTGATTTGTACTTTATGGTGCTTAGGAAGCAAAATTTTAATTTCCTTTGCTTTTATTTGTAACTATCTTTGGGTTTTCTGCTTTTTTCCTTGATATATTGAAGTCAGTCTCTGTGGTGCGTTCATCAACCTTGGGTTACATTTCTAGGTAAAATGCAGTTTACAGGCTCTAGCTCTGTACACATAGGTTCAAATCCCCACCTCATCACTTAAGAGTTTTGTGATCTTGTATATATTAATAGTCTAAGTCTCAAATTCCTTGTCTGGAATAGGGCTAATAATAGGGCAGTTAATGGTTTAACTGCATATATATTGTTTAGTCCAGTGTTTGATATGTAAGTGCTCAATAGAGGTTACTGTGTTGTCATTGCAGTTATTTTTCTAATTATCTCATAACAGAACTAGCATGATACCCCCCAAAAGACATTATAACTTTTTAAAAAAGGTTTTTTTGAGTGATAAATGATAGGAGACCACCAATCTCTTTCTCATGGGATCATAATATTTAGAAAGTGCTTCCTCTTTAAGAATGAAGCTTTAAACCTATCAGTTGTCATGAACCTGATTTTTTAGCACCTGACTTTCAAAAAAATGTATTCATATTCCCACGGGATCAGGCCAAACGATTTAATTGATTTCTCTACTTCCTGATAAGGTCAGTTGGTTAATGATGGTAAAACACTTAATTGTGGTAGAGTCACAGGTCAAACTTCCCAGGTCATTTCAGTTTTACTGAGAATTTGTCTTTTGTTTTTCTTTTTTCAGCCTTGTTCTCTGTTAAATCAGATCTCAGATGATTGTGTTATCAATCACTGTGGCAACTCTTACTCTATATGCCCAATAATATGCTCAGGAAATCATGTACATTCTTTTCATGATATAGTTCTATTACTGTTTTCATTGCACATGATAAGGAAAGCAATATGCAAGTTTCTGAGCTGGGAAATGGAATGTACCAAAACATAGAATTTATTTATTTTTTTAAATTCAGGAACTATTCAAAATGTTTAGTTCCTGGGCTTTTTAAGACATGATTCTTGGATTGAATCTCTGGAAAAGTAAATAATTTAATTATCTGAATTCAAATAAGTGTGTGTTTTCCTCTTTTATAATGATAACATTTGGAATATTCTGTTTCATAGAAAGCCATGAATCATCCAGCTATCTGTGAAGGCAGGGTATGATAGATGTGACAGTGCACAGAAGATTCTGTGAGGTAATTTGGCTTCAATTTGCCTAGACCAGCCCAGTTCAATGCTTAAAACTATATATCTCTTCAGCATATAAATGGGTATAGTTGTTCAAGGTAGGCTGTGGAACTCTTTCCCTACAGGCTGTTTTTCCAGAGAAAGTAGTGGGAGGGAAGAAGATACTTTAAACTTTTTCTTTTAGGAGGCGCCTGGGTGGCTCAGTTTGGTTAAGCATCTGCCTTCAGCTCAGGTCTTGATCCTAGGGTCCTGGGATTGAGCCCCACATTGGGTACCCTGCCCAGTGGGGAGTCTGCTTCTCTCTTTCCCTTTGCCCCTGTCCTGGCTTATGGTCTCTTTCTGTGTGTCTCAAATAAATAAATAAATAAAATCATTAAAAAAACCCCTCATTTTTCTTTTAGTTGTTTTACTAGAAATTCTCAATTCTAGATGTGTGTGCATCATGATCATCTATGGGGCTTTAAAATATCCAGATGCCAAGTCTCCAGCATAGACTTAATGAGTCTAAAATCTAGGGATTGGGAACAGAGATACATAAATTAGAAAATCTCCATGGTTAAATTTAATGTACTTTTAGATTTGATAGTTATCATCTATGTTGAAGTTTTGTTTGGAAAAATATACCAGGAGTCATTTTGTAATTTCCTTTTACTAAAGGCATAGAAAAGGAATTGATATACAAGTGGACATGCTCTGTCATGGGTAGGAATTTTAGACAGAGCTTCAAAGCCCATGTTGAAGGAAATAAGGAAATGGGGAAGTAGTAATAGGGAATCTCTCTCTTCCTCTAGCTTGGATTAGAGGAATTACCTTGGAAAGCTTTGCTTTTAGCAGAAATCTAATACATTTTGAGCTGGGTTTCAATTTTATTTTTGACAAACTAACATTTCAAAGTTTTTTTCTCAGATTTGATTTTACAGACTTTACTGACTTGCGATTCAAAGTAAAGTTGCATAATGACTTGTGTTTTTGTGATAATGTACTTTCTGTGTAGAATCTATTGTATTCTATGATCTTGCATAGGTCGTTTGCTAATTTCAAGGTTTAAAGTCTCAGAATGAGTAATCCGTTACATCAATCTTACTTTCAATTGTTAATTCCTTGAGGGTAGCTCATGTGTTTTGCTCACAACTCTGTATCAATTTTTGGTTATTGTGTTCACTGTTTTGGCTCTACTTCCAGTGTCTAGCATAGTGCTTGGAACATGGTTAGAGGTCTTTATCTATTGAATGAATAAATTCTCCAAATCTGCTCAGTTTTTACTCTATTATTCTACTTCTTTTGGCCTGATAGGAATGCATGACGTTTTATTATTGAAGCCTTTTTTTTTTTTTTTAATACCTGCTATGACCATGAAGTACTTTTTGGAGCATTCCCACTGAGAACTGAAGAATGAAGGAATGAAGGAATGAGGAATAAGAAACATTCCCACCGAGAACTGAGTCAGTGCCCTACTCTGTTCCCCTTGCTACTTCACATGACAACACCTCTCTGAGATACAGTTTTAAGTGTTGAACTTGAAATGTTAATTCGTTTGTGCTCATGAGCTGGACCAATTCTTTACAGCCATCACCATCCTGCTCTTCATAGTACACTTAACCACTTTGCACTTAATATTTTCTAGCACCTGGCTGCATATGTATTACTCTGGAAAAAGATCTTGGTGTTTGTGAAAGATGGCTTGGGAGAATTCAATGTATGTGAAGTGAATGATTGTGACCATTATTTTTAGGAAGATTGTCTTTAAATAGTAGTTTTCAACAGAAAATAAGACATGATCCTTAGCAATAGTGTATATGCAGCTTTTAATAAGTTTTACTGATTTTGCATATTTTATCATGTTCGATGTCATTTTTTTTTTAAAAAGATTTTATTTATTTATTTGACAGAGAGAAATCACAAGTAGATGGAGAGGCAGGCAGAGAGAGAGAGAGAGGGAAGCAGGCTCTCCGCTGAGCAGAGAGCCCGATGCGGGACTCGATCCCAGGACTCTGAGATCATGACCTGAGCTGAAGGCAGCGGCTTAACCCACTGAGCCACCCAGGCGCCCCTCGATGTCATTTTTAATCCCCAAACAACTGGGAATCTTGAAACTTTGAACTTGAAACTTTGTACTTCAATGATTAAGCAGTAGAAAAAGTGTTGTGGACTTTCTTATGACAGTTAGTAGTTTCAATAATATCTACCATTTAATGAACTATTGTAATACATCAGGAGCTCTGTTGCTTGCTTTATAAATATTATTTTATTTAATTCTTAGGGCAAACCCAAAAAGTAGGTACTGTGAGTAGGCAAACCGAGACTTAGAACAATCATCTTGCTGACCGGGCTATAAGTGGCACAGTGTCTGGGTTTGGCCTCAAGTCCATTGAGAAGTTCTTGTTCTCAACCATCCTAACATGCTCTTGGGGCTTGAATGCCACTTTCCTGATAATGAATACTTATGTTCCCTGTTGCATCATGCTTTCTCTTTATCACAACTACTTTAAGCCTCAAGTCCTTGAAGACAATGTAAATATTTTGGCCACACTTATAAATGCTGGATTTGTTTTACGTAAGTGAAACGTAAAGCATTCTAAATTTATACAATAATGAGTTATATGATGAAATTCAGTATTGATACTCAAGAGTAATTATTATTTGATTGGATTTTACTGTTTTACTGCTTCCTAGCATGCAAAACAATTACCTGGCTATTGTTTACATTGAGATTTGTTGTTTTATAAACTCTAATTCTCAGAGAACAGATATTCACTCTGACCAAATAATATCTTTCCTCTGTCCCAAGCATGCCATTATTCACAGGTGTACGCTAAAGAAATCCTTTTGGATTACGATGATATAAGTAGCTAGTACTTTAGAAAATCCACAGAAAAGCAAGCCATGGAAAGGCCAAATAGGCTGGTTTTGAGAAAAATCCTTTTCTTTTCTTTCTTTTCTTTTTTTTTACCCAGTCCTCACCTTCACCTCTTACCCATTGCATGGCTGGATTTGCAGTGCTTCTGTTAATGTGCTGTTTCTCTTTGTCCAATTTACTGGCCAGATGACTGTGTCATAAAACCACCCTCACCACCACCACTCCTGGTACTAATTAGCACCCCGTTTGTCAGCTTCAGTCCAGTGGTGAGGACTTGAGTGGTTATAAATACTGTAATACCTTTTCACCTGTGAAAGTAGCTCTTCCAAAGACAAAGAAGAAAGCACAGCAGGCAGGAAGCCTGCACTATTGCCACCTGAGCTGTTCCTTTCTCTGGACAATTTCAAGCTTTAACATCTGTTCTAAACACTCCATTTATTAAACTAAATAACAAAATACATTCATCTGTGTATAATAGTCCTCCCAGGGGATACAGAATGGGATTTCCCTCTTTTTAAAGAAAGTGAAACACAGTTGACAGAGTCTCGGGTCTGTTTAATGTCAAGAAAAGCAGCCTGGGAAATAGGAAAGAAACTTATTAGGAAAGATTTTTTTTCCCCCTCTTTGACCGTGGCATGACTGCTGCTGAGGATATGCTTATGTGTATTCTCCTACAATTTTTAATTACTGGGTTTAATTGTTGGCAGGTGGGTAAGAGTTCTGTTACATGTAATGTTTAATTGTTTATCCTTTGCTCTTTGTTAGAAATTGAATGCATTAGTTTGAAAATGAGACTCAAGAGGTCTGTTGTGGTAATGTGTTCTTTTCCCTGCTAGAGGACAAAATAGACTCAGATTATAAAGTTCTGATTCTTGCAAGGTCAGAAACTTTCCTCACAAATAGAAGGCCCATGATTACCTATGACTATGTAGGTCACTCACTTTACAGTCTTAATGAAAGTAAAGAATGGCAGGAAAATATAGCCCTTTTTAGATGGATATCAAAGTCTGTTCTGAAACTAACATAGATAAAGATTCCCACTTTCTCCCTGCATTATCATAGTTCAGATTTAGATCTTCATTCTCTTTCTCTCATTGTTCTCACACTTTCCGTCTAGTCTCCTAAGGACTTCATCCAGGTTCTGAACATCCTTCATTCACAAGACTCTCATTTAGAATTCCCATCCTTTCAAGTCTCAATCATCTATAGAGCACAACCTCTCGCAGTTTACTGAGTTCATAAGGAGTGGTTCGGCTTTCAGAAAAGGGACTGGATGAGTGGAAAAGTCTAAAGTGTAATAAAAATAAACTGGTTAAAAGTTTATAGATGAAGTCGATGATATAAGTGATTCTAGGTTATGGATGGAGGTCGTGGAAGATAGCACTGAAGTGGAAGCAGTAAGTCAGGGGAGAAGTGAGGAGGACAGGCTTCAGGGAGGATGAAAAATAATGTATTTGGTGAACACTGGAAGAAAACATGCTCTGAGGATGTTGGTAAGCTTTTGAAATGAGGAAAAGAAGACAAAGAATGTTCAATACCTATTGGTCTTGAATTTACGTTAACAATATCTATAGTGTACCTAGGGTGATTATTACTGTATCTGCAAATACGCTATTTCTCTCGTGACCCACAGAGGATTGTACATTTATGGTACATGCATGACTACTGACTCATCTATCTGGTATCTAGGAAACATAAGGGAGCTTGACCTTTTGTGAAAAACATACCTGTGGTGTGAAATGCAGCAAAAATACTGAGTGGTATGAATTGCTACTTTGAGTTTGACAAAAACGTCTTTTGTTTAGCCAAGTTAAGCAAAAAAGTACTACTGTGTTTCACTTATGAAGAACTTTATGGATTTTATGAATCCAGTTTGCTTGCTATAGGCTTACTTAAATTGGTGATTTGGATTGCTAACCTATCATAAAGTGACTTTTTTGGGGGGGGCTGTTGTTATTCATAGATACAGGATAAAATTTAGATCATTCTTAGATCTAGATCATTCTCTGCCAGACCCATGATAACTATGAATTCACATTCTCACATAATTTCTCCTCTTCCCTATAAAATGATGACTCAAACTGATTCCTTGGTATCTGCTTCCATATCTTTAGAGACCATCTGTGTAATGCACTTTATTTTAAAACATTATTTATTGAATTTTCATTAAGAGGTGTGAGGATTTAGTTTTATTTAACCTATTGCACATGTATGTTTCTCTTTCTTCATACTCCCCAAATACTGTAAGTTTGGGTAGGTCAAAGTTAGGTGCGAGGAATTAAATGCTATTTAAAACTGAGCCATGTAGTATACTCTTAGCACTCTTCCTTTCTTAAATAAAAATAGGAAGGAGAGTGCGTTTTGAGAGAACACTGAATGAATAACTCCTGATGATCTCAGATGGGTTTGGATTTCTAAGTTAAGAGAACTGTCTCTCGGAAATTTGAAGTTGTTTTCCTACTAAATTTGCTTTCCATTATTTCTTTGAGGATGTCCAAAGGTCTTTAAATGCTTGATGCTTTGTTTATGAATTTTTCTTCTTTCTGAAAGAAAACCTTCTTCTTTTTATCTCTTGCATTTTGGTCTTTCACACTGATGTGTTTCGTTGAGTTGGGCCTTCATTTAGAGGGCTCTTTCAGTTGGAAATTGATATTCTTCAGTTCTGGGAAAATCACCTGGTATATTTCATTAATGATTTTTTTCCTTTCTGTCATTTCCATTATTTGGATATTAATGGTAGATTTTGAGGTTTTCTTCCTCTGGAGTGGCCTGTTTCTTTCTAGGTGATTTTTAAAAATAGGATTTTACTCTCCTTCATGTTAGAGACTTTCCAAAGATGTCTTTTCACATTTATAAGGTGCTAAAATGTTGGTTAGAGGTTCTGGTGGAGCTTTTCAATTCTGTACTTTACTAAGTTGGCCTTGCTTGGGCTATTTTCTTGTAATGTCAGTATCTTTAAATCTTTTCCTGATAGCGGGACTCCCAAGGTGAGTATCCTCCAACCATCTTCCTAAAAGATATTAGCCTGGCTTCGGGATTCTGGAGTCCAGCTGAGCGAGGAGCCCTGTGGGTGACAGGTAGGGCAGAATGTTGTATTCACGTATTGCTCCTATTTCCCCTTATAGTCTTGGTGTCAGCTTGCCTGTAAGTTCTAAATTCACAGATTCTTTTTTTCACCCTCTGTGAAAATAAACTTCCAGTCGTTTGCAGGGATGAAGTGGTTCTTTGGCTGCACAGTTATTATAGGAGAGAGGGAAGGTATCTATGAATTCTAACTGCTTCTAATGCAGATTTCAACCAGCCTTCCTTTTAATTCTTCTTTCATCCTGCTTCCAGGGGTAACTAAGTGTAACTGAACTCAAGGGATTCGCTGCTTGGGGATCATCAAACTTGGGGATCATCACTGCTTGGTGATCATCAAGGAAGTGCTGAAAGCAAAGAACTTTTTATTACTATTACAAGTGAGGAGACAGGGAGATAGCTCTCAAAGCACTCTCTCCCTATCTGTTAGTACAGGAAGCTTATATTCAGGGCTTTAAGTGATGGGGGCAGGGAGCTTGCATAGGCACTTGGGTTCTATTGCTCATGCCTTATAGGTCAAGGTGCTTGTGCATATATGGTATGTTCAAAAAATGGTGGAAAATTCTACCCATAGGAGGAGATCTTACTATTATAATGAGTATTCTAATCAGGGAGCTTCTGTGCAGGGCCTCAGCACAAGGTGGCTTATAAAAGGGCCACTTAGCAAGGGGCGATCAGGTGAAACTCCTCCTTGGATATATCCTTACCTAGATGTGTTGGTTCTCCAAAACCTTCCCTGTTTTTGTTCTTTCCCCTCCTTCCTTCAGCTGAAAGCTTTCATCTCTCTTCTTTGAGTAACTTTCCATTGCATCCTAGCTAACATAGGAAGGGGCTCCTATTCCTGAGTTTTTGTGGATTCTGAGTGTGATTATTTCTTTCCCTTCTGTATGGCCAGCTCAGGGTCAAGTTTCTCATAATTCAGTTACAACTCACCCACCTACTTTCCAGCTTCAAAATGTCACTGTTGACTTCTTATTTGTTTTTTCTTCTGAGTTTATACCTTTAAATATCAGTGTATTATCATTTTAATGGAGTTTCAGGAGGGAGCTAGAGTAAAAGCAAGTATTCTGAGAGCTTTACTTGGAAGTTGATCATTTCTTAAAATAGTACTATTCCTGCCTGAAGTATTTATTTTCTCTCAAGTGTACCTATATTTGATATATTGTTCTTAGAATATGAGTGGAAATATTCCATTCTACCCTGGACAATAAGGAAAAAAAAAAAACCTTAAAAATTTACGGAAGTAGCCGAACCTCTTTACAATGCTGATTATGCAATATCCACTAATCTTAAACTTTTAACCTGGCTATATATGTTTTATGTTTTGAACCACTACTTTGCAGTAGGATTAAAAGACAAGGTGAGTTGGTTTCAGGACTGTTCTGATGAAGCTAAGAAATTCTGGCATACAGAAACAAGCATTCTGGGGCGCCTGGGTGGCTCAGTGGGTTAAAGCCTCTGCCTTCGGCTCAGGTCATGATCCCAGAGTCCTGGAATCGAGTCCTGCATCAGGCTCTCTGCTCAGCAGGGAGCCTGTTTCCTCCTCTCTCTCTCTCTCTGCCTGCCTCTCTGCCTACTTCTGTCAAATAAATAAATAAAAATCTTTAAAAAAAAAAAAAAAAGAAAGAAACAAGCATGCCGAAGTGATAATTACCAACAACTCAAGAGGAAAAATAAACACTTTAGATCTTCAACATCCTGGTATAAAAAGCACGCATAGTATGCACAAATCAATAATAACACATAAGTTTTGAAATGAGGTTTTATTTAATGAATGCCAACAAGAATTTAATCCTTGCAATTCATTGAAAAAATGTTTCATTCATTTAAATACATAAGGTGTTTTTTTTCCTACTGAATTTGTGACTCCAGAAAGATTTTGCAAACATTAGAACAGCTGCCAATGCTATCAATTATGACATACACTAACTAGAATTGCACTGAGAATTTAAAAGGGGGAAAAAAGAAAAAAAGAAATGTACAAACACCTTTAAGGTATTAAGTTTTTCAACAAGGCACTCTTGTTATTCCCAGATATGTGTAAAACTTCATAAAATGCTACATAAAGTTATTGTCCATTTTGTTACTTTGGAAAGAAATTTGTGATTAGTTTAAACAAGGCATTTTTTTATTTTGTTTGCAAGATATTTCTCTATCATGGCTGCTCATATTAATTTTTGTGTATGATGTGTATGTGGGAATTAGTGATACTTGAGAGATCAGAGCCTATTCAAAGACATAAAAGGAGCATACTTTTAGGAATTCATGTTAAAACAGCCTGGAAACTACTGATACTGATGTTTCTCAAGAATTAACTTTCATCATTTTAGAATTCTGAGCCAATGTGTCTATGCAGGAAAACAATCTGTCTTTGAGTTTGGCTCTCCATTGCCTTGTCCTCAGCCTCCTTGGTTCAGGACAACAAAATACTTCTTTGTTGATCCAGATGAACTGATAGGAGTTAATTAAGCAGCATTTCTTTTGCCTAAGACAATTCCAAAAATGAAAGGAGCTTGATTTCAGTTTTTTGAGGGAAGTGTTTCTATTTACTGTGTCTTTTTATGCATGGATGGGGTTTTCCACCCTGCAGTTAGGACTCCAGGAAAGATTTGATGTACAGTATTTAGAACACAGTAGGGAGAAAAACAGACAAGCAATATTCCCTCCCTTACCAGAGAGTCCTTAACCTAGCACCTCCTTTAGATGGATCACAACAGAGAACCAAGAAATGAATAAATAAGGTTTGTGGGTTGCCAAGATATATGGCCATGTACAAAATAAAGCTCACAGACTTGGCTCATAGGAAAGCTTCTTAGGTCCTTGTATACCAATTGTTTGTTTCTATTACAGAAGTCCAATAGGTTCTTTTCTACCCCACCAATATTATTTCAAAAATATTTTAAAAGAAGGGGAAAAGGGAGGTAGAGAGCTGGATGCAGACAAGCTGAAGGGATGCTTACTGTAGGTGAGGGAGGAAGTAGGTCAATAAATCCCTAAGACTCCCGAGAGCAACACTGCACAACTCAGAATATAATGGTGATATTGGTAGTGGTAATCATGTAGTGGATTTCATTTTTTGAGTGGTTTCATTTTTTGAGTGGTTGAGTGGTTGTCTTAGACCCAGGATTTCAATTAACCCCTCATTAAAGTCAACTAAAAACATCACAGACCAACGCAGCTCCACCTTCCTGAAAGGACTCTTTCAGCCAAGGAGGCCAGTTTCTCTTCTGCCCATTTGCTGGAGCTCCTGTTTGGCAAGGCAATGACCAATATAGAAACAGCACCATTCAGAATAGGATGGACTAGAAAATCTCTATTTCTGCTTTTCTCTAGATGTGCAGTGAAATGAAAATGCTTTTTTTGGGATTTGCTTTATGTAAACATTCATACTTGATCTTTGTAATAAATCTGTGAAATACAAATTGTTTTCTTTAATTAATAAATGAGGTACCAGAGGCACAGAGAGGTTAAGTCATTTGCATGAGGGTCCACAGTTAATGATGCAGACACAGAGTAGGCACTCCCACAGCTATGCTGTACTCTACTGAATAGCTTTCATTTGATGGCTCTGAGTCATCAAGAAAATGTTAAATTATGCTCAAAATTTTTGGTTAAGAAGATAGAGAATACTGTAGCATGATTAGTGGGATAAATGTCAGTTTTCTAGAAGAATTCTCTTTTATCTAATTGTAAGCATATGTGAGGGACAACTAAACAAGGCCCCGTGACAAAGCTCTTAAAGATAAGAGAGAAAATGGTTGATGTGCATTTATTATGGGCATTATTCCAATCAACAGGGGCTGATGAATGACATTTGGGATGCCTGAGACAAGGGTTGATACTGCTGCAGAGCCATTAGGGGCTGTTATTGAGGACTTATGTGAGGATGGCAAAGCCTTTCAAATTTGTCCAAGGGAACATTTGTTTATAAAAGGAAAAGCAATCTTGTCAACATACAGGAATAAAATAAAGTTCAAAAATAGAAAAAATACTAGAATAGTAATGCAATCCATACCATTAGATACAGTCAGTAATACTCTTTTTTTTCATCCTATGAATGTATAATATCTTGGATAATTAAAAAAAATTAGTAACCTCTTTGACATCAGTCACAGCAACTTCTTTCAAGATGTGTCTCCAAAGAACAAGGGAAACAAAAGCAAAAGTGAACTTTTGGGACTTCATCAAGATAAAAAGCTTCTGCACAGCAAAGGAAACAATCACCAGAACAAAGAGGCAACCCACAGAATGGGAAAAGATACTTGGAAATGACACTACAGTCAAAGGGCTAATATCCAAGATCTATAAAAAAACTTCTTAAACTCAACACTGAAAAAAACAGATAATCACGTCAAAAAATGGGCAAAGGATATGAGCAGATGCTTCTCCAAAGAAGATATACAAATGACCAACAGACACATGAAAAAGTGTTCATCGTCATTAGCCATCAGGGAAATTCAAATAAAAAACCACATTGAGATACCAGCTTACACCAGTTAGAATGGCAAAAATTGACAAGGCAAGAACCAACAAATGCTGGAGAAGTTATAGAGAAAGAGGAACCCTATTACACTGTTGTGTGGAATGCAAATTGGTGCAGTCACTTTGGAAAACAGTGTGGAGGTTCCTCAAAAAATTAAAAATAGAGCTACCTTATGACTTAGCAATTGTACTGTTGGGTATTTACTCCAGAGATACAGATGTAATGAAAAGAAGGGCCATCTGTACCCCAATATTCATAGCAGCAATGTCCACAATAGCCAAAATTTGGAAAGAGCCAAGATGCCCTTCAGTAGACAAATGGCTAAAGATGTAGACCATATATACAATGGAATATTACTCAGCCATGAGAAAGGATGAATACCCAACTTTTGCATCAACATGGATGGGATTGGAGGAGATTATGCTGAGTGAAATAAGTTAAACAGAGAAAGTCAGTTATCGTATGGTTTCACTTATTTGTGGAACATAAGAAATAGCATGGAGCACATTAGGATAAGGGAAAAATGAAGGGGGAGAATTCAGAGTGGGAGATGAACCATGAGAGACTATGGACTCTGGGGAACAAATAGAGGGTTTTAGAAGGAAGGGGGTGGGGAATGGGCAAGCCTAGTGATGGGTATTAAGGAGGGCATGGATTGCATGAGCACTGGGTGTTATATGCAAACAATGAATCATAAAACACTACATCAAAAATTAATGATGTACTGTATGGTGACTAACATAACACAATAAAAAAAAATTAGTCAGTGTCAGTCTTTAGGTGGGTATGCCTATGAATAGAAAACTACATAAAGTAGTTGTGCTATCTCAACCTCAAAAGTGGGACTAATTTTTTTTTTAAGATTTATTTATTTATTTTAGAGAACTAGAGAGAGAGTGAGCTACTTGGGGGTGGGGGCGGGAGGGGCTGAGGGAGAGGGAGAGATTCTTTAGCAGACCCTGGGCTATGTGCAGAGCCTGACTTGGGACTCCATCCTACAACTTTGAGATACAACCTGAGCCAAAACCAAGAATCAGAACCTTAACCCGCTGTACAACCCAGGTGCCCCAAAAGTGGGGCTAATTTTTGATGTAATTGATTTTTATCAAATTAAAAAATAATCAGTGTCTTAGATGAAACTTGGTACATATATATCAAGGTGCATATGACGGCTAACAACTTAGATGACAAAAGTGCTAAAGTTGAGCAGATCATGAAAAATTAGACAATAGCCAACAGAAGTCAACTAGGAGTGATTACTTGCAAATATATTAATGACAAAAAATTAATAACATATATGATTGAAAAAAGTCTGGCTTGGAGGAAATATGCCTGGAGATTACCTAATAGAGAGAACTATAAAGAAGAATAAGAATCACAAACCTACATGAGTTGATAACTTCTAAAGTTATTAAGACTTGTTAATTAAATAGTATTACTGATGGTTTCATCTATGAAATTAAAACAGGATTGGAAAAGGACCCTGTCCGATGTCTAAATACCAAAATAATGGCCGAACTAGAAACACAAAAGATCAATGTTAAAATACCTCTATTTCATACTCCCTAAAAAGTTCTTCAGGTTTACTATGCATCTTTTTCATGACCATAATTTAAATGATGGTTTTTAAACAATTACTTAGTGTTATAAAATGGAATGTAGAAAAAGTAAGCTCTTAAAGGTAATTACATGTTCCATTTTTTAAAACATGTTGCAGGCTGACATTTATACAACCTTTCTTCCATATTTCATCCCTTTTCTTCAGTGCATTGCAATATACTTTCACTTTATATGCTATGTTGTGGTAGAGACTGTTAGTTTTTAATGCTCTCAAGCTGAATTATAGTGATTTGTCTTCATAAATAGGCCAAAGTCATAAAAGCCATGATTTAATACATTTTCTAAACAACATATGACATTATATAATTAAATCTTAAGTAATTTAATCCATAAACAATGTGATTTAATGTGTTACAGAGTCCTTGTGTAAAACAACACAGTAAAGTTTCATTATAATCTACTGTATGGCTTTAAGTTTCATTGTATGAACTTGAAATATTACCTTTGAGAGAGATTTAGACTTACTTCATGTTATCCTAAATAGTATCCAAAGTATGGAAACAAGTATTTGGAACTTAGTTGGTGTTCAAGTAGGTAGTATAAATAGTAACATAACATTTACACACACACACACACACAAATCCCATCATGTTGTGCTACTTTTTTATGAAAATGTTTTGTTTGTACAGAACATGTTTGTCCTGTGCAGCTCTAATAAAAGCTAGACAGAGTAGGGAATGACTAGAGGGACAGTTTCTGTTTTTTTCTGTGGGGAATTTTTAGCTTAATAGCATATGGCAAAGTTCCTGTTATTTTTGGTAAAGTCAAATCAGAAAGTAGCATATAAATGCTTTCTAGACATTTGGATTCAGAAATAACATGGATTATATCCTTATCATAGACAATAATATATTTACAGTTGTGGTTCTCAGTTTTTATTAAATCCGTATTCCTCCTTCTTTCCATATCTCTCACTTATACTCATAAAAATCATCTTTCCATTCCCTAGCTTTTGATATACTTCCTTCTCTTGCAATCTGGCTTAAGAAACACTAATTTATTTATTTTATTTTATTTTTTAAAGATTTTATTTATTTATTTGACAGAGATCGCAAGTAGGCAGAGAGGCAGGCAGAGAGAGAGGGGTGGGGGGGGAAGCAGGCTCCCTGCTGAGCGGAGACCCTGATGTGGGGCTCAATTCCAGGACCCTGGGATCATGACCTGAGCCAAAAGCAGAGGCTTTAACCCACTGAGCCACCCATGCACCCTAAGAAACACTGATTTAGAACATGATTTTGAAAACAGTGACTCAGTTTTTCTTTTGGGAACCACCGTGCCCTCTTTTAGTCCATATAGTTTAGTTGAGCTAATTCCAGTCTAATCTAGAGAGAGGAGTAACTCATGGATTTTTTTTTTTTTAATACCTAGCTGCAGTTCAGAGATTGATATATGAAGTAATAGGTACATAAGATTCAATTCCAAGAACTTTGGCATGAACTTGTAGAAGAGGCTATTTTTGTTTATTTATATTCTTTGTAAAATTGCTTTCTGTTAGGATAGCACAAGGCTGGAAACGTCAGTACTCACAATATAGAGAGGTCACACTTAAAATACAGCTATTGCAAAATGAAGCTGTGCTAACTGTTGGAAAATGATGAAATACTGATCATATTGCTTGAGCCTCTGGGTCTAACCATGCCTGAAGCTAACATTTTTTTCATGAAAATTTTCAGTCACGGAAAAAAGCAAATTAATGCCCCTACTCCCATTTTTCCTGTGCTTTAATGAATCGACTTAGCTTTCCTCTCATTGCAAGCAAATATCCTGACTAATACAGAAATGACTCATGGAGCTATGCATATTCCATTAGTTGATTCTTTACTTATATGTTTGTCACCCTCTTTCTCACTTTCTCTCACACACACATGCACACACACACATATATGCAATGCAATATAATTTTCCTCCAGCTTGTTACTCTCTTATCCACAAGCTCTCTAGCAACATGAATATGGATTATATATTCAGTAACCATTATATAAATTATTCTTGAAGCACAAACAATTACTTTCTTCAGATTGGATACTAATAATCATGTCCTTTTAAACAAGTATAGTTAGCTTATTACCATGTTTACTTGCAAACTCTTCTTTTATCGCCAAAGCTGACAGTATTCTTTTGTGCTAGTTTATGATTCTCCTCTAAATTCATAGTGTAGCTGTGCCTTGGCTGTTTTATTTCCTTATCCTCTCTCTTTCCAACTGAGTTTCTGTTTTTGAGATGTTATTGACTTCTGGATCTCTTCCCTTTCTCATACCTACTATATCCCTTACTGCGAATCCTTAACTTAAACTTAAATTAATCCTTAACTTAAACCTTTGTCACAGCTGCTCCTTTGCTAATCTCCTCCCTCCTCTACCAGTCTTTAAAGCGTCTTCCAGGAGGTACACGTATGAAAGGAGTTTTGTGGACTACGATGTTTGGATTTTTTCGTACGGTGTGCCAAGGACATAGCAGGCATTCAATACTTGTTTATTGAATAAGTATAAACTTACCTGACTAAAATAGCATTCTAGACTTCTAAGAAAATTAATGCTGTTTCAGAGCTGCCTGATTTATGCCTAGAGAGCAGATTAGACAAGGAGAGAAGTGAGCTTATTCATCTTCCCTTCAACATATAGTTAATTTTGATGATGCCTGTTAATCACTCGCTGCTGTTCGGAAGGTGGTAGCAGCCATGTCTCTCTTTTTAATGAGGTTATGTCTTCCTACAAATGCGCCAAGAGCTAAACAATGAGACTTCAAATATTGGTAAGCAATTGTTCATCTTTAAGTACAAGTTCCTGTACTATTTTATCCATTTTTTAAAAGTTTATGAGACTCTGGGGAGATTATTAGGAAGAAAAGGCTGCCATACTTTTGGCGTTGTAATATTGCTGCATTCCCAGTTTCAGATCCTCTCCCACACTCATCGCCCGGGTTCTGCCCTTACAGAGACCTCAAATGGCCCAGTTCCTCATTTCCTTCAGTCATCATTCCCTCTGACTTGCTTGTTTAGAATTTGTCAGTCACCTTTATAAAGTCCTAATGCCCTGGATTGCCTGTGCCTTCCACCTCTAGCCACATCTGCTGTGTCTGGATCCAGTCCTGGCCAGTTTATCCTTTTTTATATTCCAGGGGCTATCGACTATCAATAGAGAATCATTCACAAGTGTTGATTTGACATGCTCTGGTCTCTAATTTACTTTTTAACTCACGGTGAATAGCAAGAGTTTTTAAATTCATCTATCAATTTCTTAGTAACAAGTTTTCTAAATTTCTGATGTCTTTAATCCTTTAATCTCATTCCATCAGCCCCAATATTGTCAGATAACCTTACCTTGATTCACAAAAGGATAGAGACCGTCATTTTAGTTGCAACTTTGCGCATCTTCCCTCTTTACTTCTCATGAGTACCCTCTCTTGATACTCATCTTTCTTCCTTGTGTCCTTTTGTGTGGAAGTTGCATCCTGTCTTCTTTGTAAGGCTAGGTGCAATCCATTTGCTCCTTAAAGACCCTTCATTCTTTTCTTGATCTATAGCATCTTTAACCTTTTCATCATCAAACTTCTCTGAAACCTGCAAATGTACAACGGTCTCACCTCTCTTTTACCATTGCCGAAATGTGACATTCAGAACTAATAATTGTTGTCTCTTCCTAATTATGTACTCCAAGACACTGTTTACTTAGCTTTGTTATCTTGCATCTATGAAACCCTTTCTTCAGATTCACCTACAGGATCCTAATTGTCAAATCCAACAACTTTTTCTGTTTTTACTCTCAGAGCATTTGGCTTTCTCTAAAATGTTGTCTTGTCATTGAAATTCTTTCTGCCTTTGCTACAACATCCCAAGAATCTCATTTTTCTTATCAAGAGACTCTGCCTGCAACTCCCCATTCCCATGTCTACTTTATTTTCACCTTACATCTGCTTGGAGACCTAGTATGCTACTATGTGTGTCATCTTTTACAATACTGGTTTATTATGACTCTATGATGCTTTAAAACCAAGATAAGTTCTTAACATCATAGCCAGGCAGATAAAGACAACAATCCTCATCTCTCCTACTTACCCTACTTACCGTATCTCACCCAATTTGGCTACTACCCCATCTCAACAGGGATTCCATGCTACCTCTAAACTAACTTGTTCACTATACTAAAATAATTCCCATAGGACTCCTTCCTTTTTGCCAGCTAAAATTTCTGTGACTGGGAAAAAAATACTCTTAGAAGCTAATGATTTCCAAACATGTATGATGAGCAGAAACATTAACTTACTCTTGCTTTCTTTGAAATATTTCCTTCTTTTGATAGGAAAGCTAATATTTATTAACTTCCAGATGAGACATCCACAGAATATTGGTGTGTGCAGTTGAATATCTAAAGTGTGTCACAGCTGAGCTAGGTTTAGGTATGACCTGAATGAAAAAACAGGCTCTTCTAAAAAGGACCTCAACATTAGCCTGTGCAGTAGGGCATTAAGCCTAACTTTAGCTCATCTATGAAAGCCTTCACTAGTTTAAATATAGTTCCTTTTTAAAAGTTAAAATATTTTTTTCTCTTGGGAGGTAAGTAGATATTTTATTAGTATTCTTAAAATCATGGCAAGATTTTAAGTGATACTTTTGGTTCAGCATGTGAAATTTGATTATTTTCTGTGATGTACTGCCACTTAATCCAATTCTAGAATATGGACAAATCCATGTTAGTGAGTTTATAATTACTTTAGGATTTACTAACTTACTGTATCAAAATCATACCCATTTCTATTTAAAGGTTTCCAAAAAATAATCATTTATATTGAAAAGAAAATATGTTAGATACATATTTACTCTATTACTGATGAAAACACAAATGCAGAGTCCTTCAAATGAATGTTTACTCAAATACACAGTGCCCCAATTTTTCCTTCTTTAATTGATTATTATTGGTTTCAGGTGTTATGCTATGTTAACTATTTAATATTACATCATGGCATCACATTCATAGAGAAATGGGAACACTCAATTTATGTGTGTGCTAGATACCAGACATTTGTTATAAATGCTTCCAGTGGCTTGCATACCTCATTTTAAAATGTGTGTATGCTGTCGCTTTTGGGTTTCTCCAAAATATTGTATAGTTAAAATCATCATTAACATGAGTACTGTGAATAGCAAGAAAAGTTGAATTTTCTTTCCTATAATTCAGCTATACTTCTCTGTGAATAATAATTATCAATTTATCTGATGACTTAAAATGATTTAAAATGATGTTTTTGATATGGTTATTTTATATACAGTAAAATAGCTTCTTACATTGTCTTGCATTCTTTAGGTTACATGAGGTTGAGTAAAGAATACATGTTTAATGTGCAGCATGTATTGTATGTTATATATGTGTATATAATTTGCTTTCTCATACTACTCTTAAGGAAATTGTCAAGCTTAGTTTTAAATGAACTATGTCTTCCCATGGAATGATTTAAAAATCCTAGTCTATTTCATAGCAATATATTGAGATACTTCCCATACTAACTCAGAAAGAAGTTTGAAAAGTAACGTCATGGGTCGCAAAGAATATGAAATGTGGGTTCTTCCTTTTTCATTCTATTTTGAGGTTGATGTTTGCCAATGTGAAAGTCACAAAACTTCATGGTTTGGCTTCTTTACCCTCCACTAATGAAAATATATATGAGGATCATGAGGTCACATCTACCACAAAAATCTACTGGTATCCCTTCTAAGTTTGTGAAGCTTTTGTCTTTCTTGTTGGGGTTGGATTTGGAAGATAAGTGAACTTTGGGGCCTTTATAAAGTTTCAGTTTCCAATAGTTATGCTTGCCTTTATCAGCGTATGGTCCTCTGGGATGTGAATTTGACTTCAAAGACAAATTGGTGCAAAAGAGAGATGAAGCCTTCCTATACTGCAATAGCGATGGGTTTGGGTGTCTGTGCTTCCCTAGAGGTCTGACTGCCTGCCTTGCATACTACGTAAATGCTTTTTTATTTTTAACTGAGAGTCTATTTCCCTTGATATGGAACTCTTTTGGACAATGTGTCCTCTGACCTGAACCCAAATATCATTTCTTATATGTTAGGGATCTAATAAAGCATTTCTATGATGTCTGAAAAATCCCTAAAGCATAAAATCTTTGAAATTACTACTTCTCCTGATAGGGACATAATGTGAATACATGCTTAAAAGCTTGGTCCTGTTTTTGAAATGTCTAAATACATACACAGAACAGATAAGAAAATGGGGTTCAAGGCTGATTGTCCCTTCTTCCCTGTACACTTAGCTAACTCAGAAGAATAGCTAATACCTTCCATTCTGTTCACAGAACATGCTACCCTCTGCCCAGGTCTTGCTGAACACGAAGGTTTAATGGGCTACTAGCCTGCTCTATGGTTTGGTATGTTTTTACAGTTACACTACTGGTTGGCTTATATGCTTACAACAGTGTCTTCCCAAACTTATGTGTCGATTATTATTATAATTATGTAATTTACTTGATAATCTATGAGTTAATGTAGTGTGAGTGTGAAAAGATAGTTGTTTCCATGATAACTAATTAGAATGCTCTGGAAAGGCTTGATAAAGGTGAAGTACTAAAAATACTGTGTTTGCTGTCAAATTAGGTGTGAGCAAGCCATTCATATATTTGTGAAGAAAAAAGCCTTGTCCTACATCAAAATATTATATAATGAATGTGGTTTATCTTTCATGTAAAATGAAATATTTAAGATGTTACATAGTTTTTCTTTGATTTACATACCTTCGCTTTGATTTCCTGCTTTTTCAGTTATCTGACCAATCACTGTTCTAGATAGCATAAGACCTTTTCTACTGTAAATGCTTTGGTTCAAATAACTGTCCTTTGCTGCTTATTTTAACTCAGAATCCCCAATTCTGAGTAGAAAGCAGATTTTTTTTTTTTTGCTTGGTCAAGTTGAATTTTCTAGGTGTACTGCATTCTTTCCCTACTTTCTCAGAATCCTCCTCCACCTTTTTCTGATACATCCAAAGCAACAGCCACATCTGACTTCGGACTACTTGGCAACATGTCATAGACTTTATACATCTGATCATATCATTTGGGTTTGCATCAGCTTCCCACCCATCTGATCCATCCGCTTTATCCACTAGCAAAGTCCTACTCAAATATTCATCTCCTCTGTAAAATCATCTCAATAGGGAACTCCCTTAATATTCCAGGAATCTTTGTTTTAGCACTTACCATTCATGTTGCAAGATGAATTTTTTTTAATGCAGCATTTGTTTCAGCTGGAGTCTAAGCTCCTTAAAGGGGAGAGAAACCATGCATTGATTGTTTCTGTATCCCCAAATCCTAGCTAATACTAGGTATTCAGTAAATGTGTGTAGAATGAAGTAACAAAAAGATCAAATTTGTTTCAAATTGAACTAACAACTAGAATCTTCAGAGAATAAGGGCTCCTTCAGAAACTTGTGAATTCCCTTGTCTTTCCACCTTAAGTTACCTCTTCTCTTTTTGCCTCTTACCCCATTCTTTAATTTGTTTCAACTTCTGTATCTCTCATTATTCCTAAACCTACTGTATTTCAATTTCAGCCCCCACAAATTTATGGGAGATTTTAAAGAAGATGGTAAACAACTACTGGCAGGGAATTCTAGAAGGAATTAAACTATCAGATGGTGGGTTTGACCATGTTAAATTTAAGGCTCCCTCTTGCGCTAATATTCTGTGAGTTATCTTTCAGCAGGTACTAGTTCTCTCACAAATTTACGGTACCCTTCACATTATACCATATGGACTGTCATCCATTCTACTTGGTAACCATGACTCTCTTATGGAGCCTCTCTTTTATCATCTAATTAGTGACAAATAAGAAGGAGTGGGTAAAGTGCCCATTTACCATTCTACCTACCTCTTAATAAATCCACAGCCAAGGGAATGGGCTCTGTAGAACTGGAAGTTTGTCCTGGCAGATGGCTGGCCTTGTTTACATATCCCCACATTCTACTCTCTATTATCCGAGATTAGCAGAGTGATAAAACTTCGGGTGTGTGTGTGTTTCCCACTCTGCATCCATAATCTTCCTGAAACAGAAAAGACAGTGTACTTCCAGTATATAAACGAAGTAGCAAGAAGAAGCAGGTTGAGAGAGATTCAAACACTGGGTCACATCTTATTGTCAAATTTATTCAGATGGTTTGGAGTGAAGATAGTCCAATGCATGTGTACCTATTACTCCTGAGTATTAAATCGGATATCAGCAGATTCAACTTAGGATGTGCAGTAGTCTAGGATAAGGTGGGGGCAGCAGGATCTTAAGTACTTAGGGGCGAATGCCAATTTAGGTCCCAAGTGCTGCCATAAACTCAAAGATCTTATGATCAAAGAATACTAGCTTTTTTTGTTGGCAGGACATTTATTTAATAGGACTAAGATCATGGAAGTTACCTAGAGCCCAGTATTTGTAACAACCAATACTCAATTTCATGATGCCCTATATAGAATTCTGCTCTTTCTGGCCAATGGATGATCATTTCATTTCTTTGCTGATTATTTCCTAAAAATATGCTATACACTTATATTCTACAACGAGTGGTTAAAAACTCTGAAGTCTTATTTTTTGGTGATTATATATGGCTGATAATTTTAATCCTCTAAAGCTACTTTGTTGGGAGCAATTTGGTTTAAGATTTCAAAACAAAAAGTGGTAATTTAACCATATGAATTTCCACGGTATTTACGAAAACAAAGTTTCACTAAATACGTTTATACAGAGCTCTGAAATTTTACCTTTAGTGGGATTAGAAAATAAACATTTTGAAATAGGTTTCCTGGACATCTGGCTAATGCTAGCATCGCAAATCATGTGTGTAGGGGTGTGTGTCTGTGTGTGTGCACGTGTGCATGTGAGAGAGACCTACAAATAATAAGAAAAAAAATGTAGATCAACCATCTATAAAGTCAAACAGGACACAGAATAGAAACAAATGAACACTTTCAAAACTTAATTAAAAAACCCAGTTGAGGGTATGTGGGCTAGAAGCACAGCTACATCTTTTAACCACACAAAATTGCATTTCATTTCAGGTTCCTGTCAAACAAAGCTACATTTATCAGACACTTAAAATGAAAACTGACATTAGTACCAGCTGTTGGATGAAGGCGGGCAACAACTCTTCTTAACTTTAGCAGTTTGCAGTGTCTGTAATCTGCAGTTAGCTGTGACTGATTCAAGTTTATGTCCTTGAAATAGAGAGTGAAGCACCCTGGTAGATAAAATTAATTGATAAAATTTAGGTATATGATTTAATGCACAAAAATGAGTCACATGAAAAACAGAAATTAATACATATTCATAACAAAATTACCCTTTGGATCATTGACAGCAGGAAGCAAAATAATTTTGGGATCGATAGGAATTCAGGTTCGGGCTGAGGGACTTTGCCAGTTACACAATTACCTTGTGGCCTGAAGGGGCCAGTGTCTTGCCCTAGGCAGTGCTATCACTCTCAAGTATTCCAAAGCCCTAAACAAGTCACTCACTTCCCTTCCAAAATTGTATGCATAGACGATAATCCAGAGGAACTGAGAAGCTTCAGATGCCCTGTTATTAATATCTGACATGTAATATTTCATTCATAAAGTAATGACTTTGGTTCTTTGGACCCTCAGCAAGAAACTAAAACAAATGTGACTACACTTTATAATAAGCAACACTTTATAATAATCTCTTCTTTTTCCCTTTTGGTATTCATTGTGATATCATTAATCAGTGCTGTACTCCTGACAATAAATTGTGATGTTCCCAAGAATACGAAAATACATTATTCCTCTGTTGTCCAGTATTCTGTATGCCACACATGCCTTCTAGTTAAAAACAACTAGAAGGGTCTAGGAAAAGCATTTAGTTTAAATTCAGTTATTCAACTGTTTTACTTTTGAGACCATCACGATTACCTTGGGATCTCATTAAGAGCTGTGAAGATTGCTTTGTCATTTGTCTATTGTCCCTGGAAGGAAAATAAATTCCTTCTTTTTGATTTTGAATCTGTAGTCTTGGAATGTTTGTTTTTTTCAATCTATATATTATGAATATGCATATTTGCCTGTTCTTGTATCCATTGCAGATGATGGACATAAAAAGGGAGGAAAAATTATGTCCATTTGATCCACTTCCTAATGCGAACATTATCCATCTGTTCTTAATAGACTGTAATCAGCCCTATTTATTTTTAATTTTTTTCTAAAAGAAATTGACAAAGACAAAATAAAAGATGCATTTAGGATTTGAGAAAAATAGCTTCCTCATCATGAATCTCTACTAGATCTAATTTGTACCATGTCACAGATCACGTCATGAAAGCAATATCCACAGATTAAAATAATACTCGTACAATCTGCAATCAAAACAGAAACAGTTGGCATTTGATATGTGACACTCATGTTTTCCAAGTGTATTTTAAAAATTGGAGTAATAGTAATATCTACTTACTAAAAAAAGTAAGATGGATTTGTAAAATAAGGCTTAGGATGAGTTTTCTTTGGCACCACATGCCAGGCTCTATTCCTGGAGGAACTACATTCAACACTTTCAGCTATTTTATTCCTGATATCCACCCCATATTTCTATAGTAAGTGGTTTATGTATGTGTATGTTCTTTTTCTTTTAATATTGCCCCAACACAGGATACCTGGGTGGCTCAGTGGGCTAAGCCTCTGCCTTTGGCTCAGGTCATGATCTCAGGGTCCTGGGATGGAGCCCCACATTGGGCTCTCTGCTCAGCAGGGAGCCTGCTTCCCCTTCTCTCTCTGCCTGCCTCTCTGCCTACTTGTCATCTCTCTCTCTCTCTGTCAAATAAATAAATAAAATCTTTAAAAAATTAAAAAAAAAATATTGCCCCAACACTGGTATATTATTATATTTGATTAAATAAATATTCAGTTTTTGTGTTAATGATTATATAAATACTATTAACTGTATGTCAGGTGGCATAATCTGCTACCTTCCTGGTATCATATGTTATGTTGAAAATTGCCTTTTTTATATTTTCTCTCTAATTTCTTTCAAACTCTTCAGTGGAACTGTGAAACACCTCTTAGTACCTTTATTCACACAGTAAAATATATCAGATAAACTGTCAATTTTTTTTTTTTCTTTAACCAGGAGACATCTGACTTGTCTCAGGACCAGTAGCCCTCCTCAGGACAGTAGACCTCCCAAGCCCACTGCAGGCATAAGGCAACTTGTGCTACATGACTTCAGGGTGTTCATTTATATAGATTATGATGTGAATGACAGCTTCTCTCTCTGTTCCAACCAAGTTGTACCATGTAGTGATCTTGACCTTTCTTGGACACTTTATCTACTTGTTTGAAACTATGCTAGTTGTTCCCCAGGCCTGTTGCATGACTGTTGCCCTGGGTCTTTTCTTTACCATTATTGTGATATTCTTTTCATCTCTCTCTGCCTTTTCCTGGATGTTAGGTTTTCATTGCTCTAGGTTCTCTACATCATTTTAGTGGGGCTCTTCTCTAGTAGGTCCCAGAAAGCATGCAAAGGATGTAAAGCTTGCATGGTTAAGAATATTTTCATTCTACTCTCCCACTTGTTTGATAGTTTAGTTGGTCATAAAATCATAGTTTGGAATGTTTTCCTCAGAATTTTAAGGCATTTCCCTCTGTTGATGGTGAAAATTGCTGTGTTGTGTTGTAGCTCCATCTTTTGTGTATAGTCTTTTAATTTTTTCTGTGGAAACACTTTAAAACAAATGTTTTAGAATTTTATGATAATGTGCCATAGGATGGTACTTTTTCAATCTATTGTGGTTGGTATTTGTAGTCCCTTTCAATGTGGCAACTAACCTTTAGTTGTGGGAAATATTATTCATTATATAATTCCCTTCCTCCTCTTTTTTTTTTTTTTTAAACATAGATCTCTTGCTAGGTAAATGTTTGACTTCTTGCTCCAACCTTCTAATTTAATTATTCTTTCTTCTCATTTTACAACTCTTTCCTTCCTTCCTTCCTTCCTTTCTTTCTTCCCCCTCTTTTTGCAAAGTAGACTCGATTAAATCTTTCAAAGTTTCTATCAAAACTTGTATTTTAGCATGCCTGAGTGACTCAGTTCGTTAAGCATCTGCCTTCCGCTCAGGTCATGATCCCGGAGTCCTGGAATTGAGTCCTGCGTGGGGCTCCCTGTTCCACAGGGACCCTGCTTCTTCCTCTGCCTGCTGCTCCCCCTGCTTCTGCTCTCTCCCACACAAATAAAGAAATAAATTCTTTAAAAACAAGCAAACTTGTATTTCATCTATTCTGTTCTAACACTTCCATATGCTCTTTGTTTTTTATACCCAATTTTCTTATTTTGAGGATGAAATAGCTTCTTTAATCTCTCAATTTTTTTTAAAATCTCATTACATTATCTCTGTTTTTGCCAAGTTCCTTTTACCTGCTGTCTTTTTTTCACGTTGGAGGCTTTTTTGAGATCTCTTTTGGTTTTTGGCAATCATTCAGATGTAGGAGTAGTGACTGAAAAACTGAGGGGTAACTTTATGTGTTATTTATAAAAGGTAGATCTAACACAGATCCAGATTTGTTGTGAGGTCCCCGAACGTCTCATTGGCCTCTTTTCTAATCATGTTCTCCAAGATTAATTCATTCTATTGCTAGTGTCTGTCTGCTAGCATGGTGATGGTTTAGGTGGGACAGAAGCCTGGAAACTCATTGTGCAGTATATAGAAATTAACTATATTCTCTATTTTAGTAATAGAATTTAACTTTATTCTCCTCACCTCTGCCTTCACCAAGTTTTTAGCCTCTCTGGTCAATTTCTTTAAATACTGAAGCTCTCCATCTCTTTATAAAGGGAATAGTTGCCTACTTGTTTAGGGTGGGAGTCTGGACTTGAGGATAGGGGTTATCTGAGGGGAAGCGTTGTAGTGTATACACTTCTGGCTTTTAGCCTACTACTCACCAAAGTCTACACTTGCAGAGGCTTCCTAAGTCTCTCCAGAATTCTGCTGCATAAACAGGCTTTCTTTCACTGGTGTGCCTCACTGCATATGCTGACATTTTAGTTTTCTGCACTCAATTAAGTATGTTACAACTCATTCACTTCCTTTCCACATCCCAACATTTGTTGATATATATTCCCTATTGTTTCCTCATTTTATCTTCCTTGTGGTTTAAAACTTTATTTTCTTGTCATCATTATTTTGGTAGGGGCTCAGAAGGGAGTAAACATAAATACATGTGGGGGCACCTGGGTGGCTTAGTGGGTTAAGCCTCTGCCTTTGGCTCGGGTCATGATCCCAGGGTCCTGGGATCAAGCCCCGCATCAGGCTTTCTGCTCAGCAGGGAGCCTGCTTCCCTTCCTCTCTCTCTGCCTGCCTCTCTTCCTGCTTGTGATCTCTCTCTGTCAAATAAATAAATAAAAATCTTAAAAAAAAAACAACAACATAAATACATGTGTAAAATCTGCCATGTTGTACAGGAAATTCTCTAATACAATTTTATTTATCAGAGAAATTACCATATTGAAAATATCTGTATGTCTATTTACAGAGTATTTTCCCTATGCTAAAATCCTCTGTGCTCTATCTATTCATCCCTACCCTCCAAAGCCCTGGCAATCACTGATTTTTTACCATCTCCTTTTTCAGAATATTATATAGTTGGAATCATCTAGTTTATAGCTTTTTCAGATTGGCTTCTTTCACTGAATAATATGTATTTAACTTTCTTCCATGTTTTTCCATGGGTTAACAGCCCATTTCCTTTAAGCAATGAGTAATTTTCCATTGTCTATAGGTACCTCCGTTTATTTATTTATTTATTTATTTTTAAGAATTTATTTATTTATTTGACAGTCAGAGATCACAAGTAGGCAGACAGGCAGGCAGAGAGAGAGAGGGAAAAGCAGTCTCCCCACGGAGCAGAGAGCCCGATGCGGGACTCGATCCCAGGACCCTGGGATCATGACCCCAGCTGAAGGCAGAGGCTTAACTCACTGAGCCACCCAGCGGCCGGTACCTGAGTTTATTTATCCATTCACCTGATGAAGGACATTGTGGATGCTTCCAAGTTTATGCAATTGTGAATAAAACTGCTATAAATATTCATGAGCATGTTTTTGTGTAGAAGTAAGTTTGTAGCTTCTTTGGGGAAATACTAAACAAATGATTAGTTTTGTAAGAGACTTCCAAATTGTCCTTGAAAGTGACATACCATTTTATATTCCTATCAGTGGCATAGAAGAGTTCCCATTGTTTCACATCCTCATCAGCACTTGGTCTGTCAGTGTTCTCATAGGATACAATGAACTGTCCTGTGAAGTGAGATGCTGGGGGGCAAGAATGATGATGTTGAATGTCATGTCTATTTAGCTGAGAGATCCATGGTCAAAATTCCTTTGATTTTAAGACTGTGAAGAAATTTGATAATCTTTATATATCTGTATCGTAGGTGTTGTTCGTGCCCTATTGCTGCTCTAACAGATTACCATAAACTTGGTGGCTTAATACAAATTTATTATGTTACAATTCGGAGGTCAGCAGTCCTAAAATCAAGGTATTAACAGGGTTACATTCCTTTTGGAGGCTCTACAGGAGAATCTGTGCCTTTGCCTTTTCAGCTGTTAGAGGTGGCCTGCTTCTTAGTCCCCTCCTTCATTTTCAAAGCTAGCAGGGTAGTGTCTTGAAACCTCTCTTTGTCTCTGAACTTCCATTGTTACATCTCCTTCTCTAAGCATCCTGTCCTGATGAACCTCTTTGATTACCCTGGGTCCACCAGGATAATACGGAATAACCCCTAACTCGAGATCACATCTTGAAAGTCCTGGTTATATTGTAAGATAACATATGCATAGGTTTTAGGGAATAGGATGTGGAAATCATTGGTGGAGACATTATTCTGCCAACCACATGAACTGAAAACATTGCTTCAATCATATTGGTAGACTGCATATTTCTTTGATGAAGATCCAGGAAATGATTGGTTTCAGGTCAAGTTCTGTATGTCTGTTATTCTAAATAGTTGATTATTTCCTGTTTTATTGACTCACTATGAAAGTGAAATGTCAATTTTAACCCTCTACTTTTGCTAGTCTATTACTTATCTCTTATTAATCAACTACTTATTTATCTTTTTTTAAAAAGACTTTATTTTTATTTATTTGACAGAGAGAGACATGGTGAGAGAGGGAACACAAGTAGGGGGAGTGGGAGAGGGAGCAGCAGGCTTCCCCCTGAGCAGGGAGCCTGATACGAAACTTGATCCCAAGACCCCGGGATCTTGACCTGAGCTGTAGGCAGACACTTAAAGACTGAGCCACACGGGCGCCCCACCTACTTACTATTTATCTTAATTGAGGAAAAGGCTATTGTTTAAATCTTCACTTGACTGACTCTTACTCCCTTCTAACATGAACCTTTTTGGTATTCATGTCATTTTATTATTCTACCATAAATTTTATATTTAGATTTTATTCTACAGAACTTCCTTTTGGAGTCTTCTGGCAAAGAATCATTATATTCAAGATTTAATATAATAGACAACAATCAACTGAAGATGAGCTAATAGAATGAGCTAATAGAATATATGCCTTGAAACACTAGCAAAATAGCTGCAACTGTGCCAAGACAGATGAAGAAAAAAAGTTTAATGTGTGTGGTTTTTTTTAGTTTTTTTTAAAAGATTTTATTTATTTATTTGACAGAGATCACAAGTAGGCAGAGAGGTAGGCAGAGAGAGAGAGGGAAGCAGGCTCCCCACTGAGCAGAGAGCCTTATGCGGGGCTCGATCCCAGGACCCTGAGATCATGACCTGAGCCAAAGGCAGAAGCTTTAATTCACTGAGCCACCCAGGCACCCCTAAAATGTGTTTTAAATAGAACATAGATATAAGGTAGCATTTTAAAAAGAAGCAACAAAGCCAAAATTTGACATGAAATGTAAGGTTTCTAGATGTACTGTATACTATATTAGTAGTAGGAACCATCCATCGGAAAGGGGTACCAGGCCTGAAGAGTTTTGCAAATAATTTTATTCCAAAACTCAAAAAACAATAAATCTTATCTTGAACAAACTCTTCCTGTTATTGACTATCTCCTTTTATGTAGGTATAAATACCAGAGATGCAAGAATAATTCAACAGATCAAGGTATTTTTCTATACAGAGTAAGATAGAGCAAACAAGTGAACACTTCAACTGATGTAGGAAACAATTTGATAAAATTCAATATTTGTTTGTGATAAAAATCTTACAGATTAGGAATAGAAAGGAACATTCTTAATCTGATAGTATTTTGCATTAAAATCATTTAAAAGTATAACTAATGGTGAATAAATAGTATGATATTACTTTTGGGACATAAAAACAATGCTTTTATTTATCCTACTTTTGAAAATAAATGACAAGTTGGTATAAGAAGGATAAAGGTAAAAATAAAATATAGCAGCTTTATTATTGATAAGGATTCTTAGAGAACATGGTTTGTGTATGCAGCCACATTGGCTTTCTAATTCTTTTCTCCTCTTTTGAGCTTGTTTCCCAAGTGGAAACGTTCCTCTGCCTGTCTCAATGTGAGCACTGCATAGATGGCCAAGGAACCTAGGATTCCAAAGGGTAAGTGGTTTTGAGGAAATGTACCCCAAAAGAGGGTGATTAGAGAATGCTTAGTTCCTTATCCTAAACTTAACAGTTTGATGAGTAGTGGCAATAGCCACATGGTATTGTAAACTTGGAAGTCTATGGAAATGTGAGGAATGAGTAATAAAGTTATAACTTAATAGTTTTTATTGAAACCAAAAACAAGATGGTGATTCCTACATTATATCCACTATTTGATATTGTGCTAGAGAGCCAGGACAATAGACTAAGTCATCAAAAATGAATACTGTTACGCTGAAAATAAATTAAAAAAATTAAAACAAAATTAAAACAAAAACAAAAACAAAAAATAGTTTAAGGAAATGAAAGAAAGACATGAAGATAACAAGTTTAAAATCAAGAAAAATAGATAAGAAGTTAGAAACATTAAGAGGATTCAATGAAGTTGCCAAATATAGCATGAATATTGAAAAAAAATAGGAGAAAATTATACAAAGGGATAAAGGAAAACTTGAAAACTGGAGAAATGTGTTACAATTATTACTGAGAATATACATTTTACAAAGGTGACATTTCTCCTTCAAGTCAGTCTACACATTAAATGCAGTACGAATTACAGTCCAAAAATAAATTTTTCTGTGTAAATTTACAAACAGATTTACAAATTTCTGTGGAAGAATCATGCTCCAATAATAAATAGTTCAATAAGGAAAGTAAGACTATGGAGGTTAGTTGATAAAACAGAGTAGGAACTCAGGAACAACCTGTGGAACTCATGGAAATCTGATGCATTTGATATGAAATAAAGGAAGAGAGGCAGATTATCCAATAAATGGTGTTAATACAACTTATTGTTATGAAAAAGAAACATTACTACACTATGTACAATATGGAATTATGTAAGTTATGGAACTGATGTAAAACATTAAATTTTTAAAAAATTAGAGGAGATTATGGGTAGAACTTCTACTTTTTTAAGGAAAATATTTATTAAACAAGACATTAAAAGTATCAAATATAAATGGAAAATTGATAGCTATGTCTATTTCAAAATTTTTAATATTCTGAGAATATATTTCAACATAAATGACAACAGATTACAATTAAAATTATATGCATTTTCATGGGCCTCTGAACCCTTTGAAAATTATACAAAATTGCAAATTATGTTCACAGTCTATAAAATGAGTGTATGACCTCCAAATTAATTATAAGAAGCACTATTTTAGGCAATCTGTACAAAACTCTGCCTGTATTCACAAATACTCAGGAGAGCAGGAGAGTCCTCTCTAATCTATTTGTTCCCCAATCTCTAATATTTTTTGGCACTTGTCTTGACTCTTCAACTGGTCCTTGGCTTTTAGACTCAATACATGTATATCACTCTCCGCTTTAGGAAGAATTTGATTGACTTTTTAAGATGTACCTGTTAAGGATAGTCTAGAAAAGACATCTGTTACCCTCAGTTTTGCAATAGAGCTATGGTGCGATCATTCCCTCTGAGAATTAGAAATTAGGAGTAGATATATCTGATAGCTATACCTGATAGCTTAAGTGTTAAATTCAAATTTCTTATGAAATTTTAAAAAAATGAATGTTTTTTAGTGTATCTTTTGCAATATTTTGGACATACTTCTAAAAATGTGTGGCTTATGTGAAATTCAAATTTAACCGGTATGATACATTTAGCAATCCTATTCTCTGGTGTAAAGACTCTTGCCATTGCCTACTCCTAAGTAACTTGGGTAACACCAATATGTCCATTCTTTGGAACACAAATAGGGATTTTATGAATATTGTTCTCTGATTCAGAAGATGATTCATCCCTGGACTCCTACAATAAATTTATTGCAGCAGACCAAAATCATTCATCATTCATTACATTTATCTTCCCAGGTGATTAAAGCAAACAAACCCAAAAAACCTATGATTTAGTTCACCAAGATTACCAAAAATACTCAAATTATTTAAAACTGTAATTTGAGGGGTGCCTGGGTGGCTCAGTGGGTTAAAGCCTCTGCCTTCGGCTCAGGTCATGATCTCAGGGTCCTGGGATCGAGCCCCACATCGGGTTCCCTGCTCAGCAGGGAGCCTGCTTCCCTCTCTCTCTCTGCCTGCCTCTGCCTACTTGTGATCTCTGTCAAATAAATAAATAAAATCTAAAACAAAAACAAAAACAACCCCCCCCAAAAAACCACTGTAATTTGAGTCAAATTTCTAAAACACCGAGAATCCTAGTTTTACAGATTCTCTTTGAGAATATTTCTCTCACCTTTACCCTTCATCTCCCCCACACATACACAGTTATTACCTCCAAGCCTGTTGTTTGACTTTCAAATTTATGTTCCAAATACATTTTAGGTGGGTGTTATGCAGGAAATCGGAACTGATACATAAAAGCAAGCCTTAGAAAAATCTAGTCAAAATTGAAGAATTTAATGATATAATACCTTTTGAGTATAAGAAATTTAAGTTTCCTAAATCTATTATCTCTGTTCCATAGCATTTTAAAACATTGACTCAAATTATACTTTATGTGATTAAGTTATTTTGGCAATCTTGGTGTTCGGTAGCATGATTTTATATTTTCAAATCATCCATGAAGGTAAATTTATGAATAATGAATAATTATATATTTGAACTTAATTACTGTAGGAGTCCATAGGGGGTGTGTTTTCTGGGACAGTAGGAAACAAGAATAATATGAAGATTTAAGGTGAATTTTAGGAACTATCATTTTATAATACAAAGAATAAATTTAAGGATAGATGTTGTGGTAGACAGAATAATGGCTCCTCAAAGATGCTTATGTTCTGATGCATAGAACCTATAAACATGTTATATTTAATGCCAAGGAACAATTAAGGGTGCAGATGAAATTAAGGTTGATAATCAGTTCACCTTAAAATAAAGATATTACTTTGGATTATCCAGTGGGCTGAATATGTTCACAGGGATTCTTCACACTATTAGGGAAGCAGAAGAAGAATCAGAGTCAGAGAAATACTTGAAGATTATATTCTGCTTGTTTTAGAGATGGAGAAAGAGGTCATAAGTGAATGGGCACAGGCAGACTGTTGAAGTTAGAAAAGGAAAGGAAACAGATTCTTCCCTAAAACCTCCAAGAATGCAGCCCTGTAATATCTTGGTGTTAGTCCAGTGAGACCCTTTTTGGACTTCTGACCTCCAGAACTTAGAGATAGTGAATTTGTGTTTTTTTAAAGCCATTATATTTGTGGTGATTTTCCAGAGCAGTGATAGGAAACCAATACAAATATATAATTTATATAACAGTAAAGATTTTCAATTCTAAGCTAAAGTTTCTCTCTTCTAAGGTAGTGCATTGGGTTGGTATATTTACTTTTTAGCCATCATTTATTGGGCTTACTATATGTGAGTACTTTGCTAATATACTTTACATATTTTACTTCATTTTTCCCCAACCAATTAGGTTATGCTTTCTTCATGGATAAAGAGACTGAGCCTTAGAGGGATGAATTCATATGCCCACCTTTGAAAAGCAAAATAGATATATCTGAATTTAAAAGCTCTTAAGTATTCCATCTTCATTAGTAGAAATAGCTAATGTGTGATATGCACATCACTAAAACAAATTTTTGGGGGGCGGGAAGGATACACTGTTCTCACGGGTAGAAAGATTAAGGAAGATAATGGAAGAACTTTGGGTTAAGAAAAGTTTGCCTATATTATTTATACTATAATCTGGGTAGATATTTATAAAATTTTTTAAAAAGATTTATTTATTTGACACAGAGAGCACAGCAGTGGGAGTGACAGAGGGAGAGGGAGAAGCAGGCTCCCCACTAGGCAAGGAGCCTGTTGTGGGGGTTGATCCCAGGACCCTGGGAATATAACCTGAGCCGAAGGCAGATGGTTAACCAACTAAGCCACCCAGGCATCCCTGGATAGATATTTCTACAGAGACGTTTTCTATGGTTTTCTGGTGTGCTCGTACTGAAAGAGATATATTTCACGTGGGTTGAAAGTTGTGACTTTTCTTGCTTCATGCTAATGTTGGCATTTTGTTATACATTTAAAAGAAAAATTTGATATTAATTCAAGTAGTGACCTTAACTAATATTGGTTGTACTTTTGGTCCTGATAAAAATATGAGTCGTGAACATGACACTGGATGTAAGATGGCTAGAAGAGAAGTTGAATGATCTAACAGTTCACAGGACTAGCATCATATTGGGCCTAAATGAAACAAAACTTACTTTGCCCAACATTAACTATATATCAGGGCTTGGTAATGGAACAAAAGATGGGGGGGGGGGGGTCTGCTTTACTACTTAATTCTAAAATTCTCGGATACTATTCTACTTTGTTTTATTCCATTTAACTTTATTTTAAAACAATCAGGAACCATGAATAGAATGCCGTCTGTTTTATTCTTTGCCATATTTCCTGCCTGAATGCAAAATCCCATTCACTGTTGGGATTTGTCTCATCAACTCTTTTTCCAGGGAACTTAGTGGACTCACATTTTATGATAAGTAAGTGTATGCAGTATTTAGGTAAAGTTTATATTACTTATAACTGGTATTTCAGAAAGTGTTCAGACTCTGGGGGAAAAAGAAATTGACTGAAAACTAAGAAAGCAGTTGAATACCTTTGTTAGACATCTTTTTTTTTCTTTTCTTTTTATTAATTAAACATTGCGATAGTTTACTTTGCTTTCTTGTATCAAGAGTGATGTTTTGCATCTGATGGTTGATGTCTCTATCTTTACTAGAGTAGATTCAAGAACTTTTTGTTTTTCAATTGTGAGACCCAAATGCATCCCTGCTATTTTTATGAAAGAGACTCTGACCCAATCTGGCTGAAGCAAAGAAACTCACCTTACTGAAAAGTCCTAGGGTATAGCTGTCTTCAGGGGCTGAAACATTATCATTAGAATTGACTTTCTTCCGGGGCACCTGGGTTAAAGCCTCTGCCTTCGGCTGGGGTCATGATCCCAGGGTCCTGGGATTGAGCCCCGCATGGGGCTCTCTGCTCTGTGGGGAGCCTGCTTCCTCCTCTCTCTCTGCACCTGTCTCTCTGCCTACTTGTGATCTCTGTCTGTCAAATAAATAAATAAAATCTTAAAAAAAAAAAAAAAGAATTGACTTTCTCCCATCTTTTAGCTCTACTTTCCACTGTGTTGACTTTAATCCCATGGGAGCATCGATTTCTATCATCACAAAATCAGTTTCAGGGGAAAGAGAGCTTGCTTTCTAGGTTTGAGATCTGTTGACATATTTGGTTTAATGTGACTCTTGTACCCTTCCTGAACCGGTCCTATGGTTGAGCAGCGGGAAATCCTAAGTAGCTAAGCATAAGTCATGCATTTCATTTGTGGGGACAGAGTCAACCTCACCAGATCCAAGCAGAATGGGCTTCATTATCATAAGAGGTGGAGATGGATGCTAGCTTGGGAAACCTATGAATAATCACAAGGTCCTATCTTTCTAGACCCTGCTTTACAGTCAAAGTGTGAGGAAAACAGTCACCCTTGATTATTTTGACAAATGGTACTGTGCATTCTCTTTGCCTGGTTAGGATGAGTTGAGTTTAGTGTTTCCTTTGAGGATTATGGAAGTGACTTGACCTTTGTAAGAATAAAAGTAACACCACCGACATCAGCTCAAAATGAAACTAGTTTTCCACAGTCAAGTGAAAAGTTGCTGAACAGTGCCTATTCTAAAAGCAGATTACAATGAAAGATGACACACAGAAGAATTAAAGTAGCTGTTAATTTTAGGTTCTTGCTAGTTTTAGTTACAAGAAAGAATTTAATTAACTTCAGTTTAGGTAGCTAGCAGAAGAGAACATCTGCTTTCTTGATCTAGAGGGAGTTAAAATCAAAGTTTTGAGCCATTGAAATGGAAGGGTTGGGAATCCTGATTGAACTTTATAGCAGATGAACAAGTACAAGAACATAACTTTCCTAAAGATACGTAGATAACTAGCTTGAGGTTTTTTTGGACTGGTTAAGAGCAGGATGGGTTTATTATTAATTGAGGGAAACCCTAAATGTGTTCAGCTTCATATGTAAGTACTATGTCATTTAAAATTATGAGTAACTTTCTTAGAAAAAGATTTGAGGAAATTGAGTTTGATAACTTGGACCATGTATATTTACTCACTGAAGTGAACTTTTAATCAGTTTCTTTTGAATGACAATGCAATTGAGATCTGAGGAAATGAATCTCGTTTACCACTCACATTATCCAGCTAATTGAAGTCAAATGAGTCGGACTTATGCACTGCCTTTGGTGCTCTGATGTGTATAGTTTTCTGGTTTGATTTCTAATCCAGAGAATTCATTGATGTGGCAAAATGATGGGCTGAGAGCTCAGCCAGCTAACAGAAAAATGGTACACAATGTATAAGAGACTCCTCTGAAATCCAGTTCAATGAAAGATAGTGTTTAGGGCTTCCTGAATGAATTACAGCCTGGTAAGATACAGCTAGAAAAGCAGCGAAACCATTAGCATAGACAGTAGAGATGCTAGGCTGGAATGCTTTTATATGCCAATTTAATGTTTGTGATTATGCTGCACAGATTCAGTCCTTCATAAACCCATTTCTATGGCAACAGAGAAATGTTGAAAGCCCATGGCATATAGCTAAGACTTTTGAAAACTCTGACTACTCTAAAGGAATACGTTATCTTCTTTTAATGCACAAATTTTAAGAAATTGAAAATTACTGAATAACCCATGAAGCAGAAGATCTGACATCTTATAGTTAAGCCTGCTGAAAGCCTTATTTGATAGCTTATTAAATGCAGCTGGTATGTTTAAAAGTAAGACTAGAGGGGGAAAAAAAGAGTTGAGTCTGTAAAATGCTTTAGTCCAAATAAGCCTTTAACACTTTGGTGATAGTAAGAAAATGCCACCCATCTTCCTGCAGCAGTTTACTTTTAGGATTCCTTTACAGTTTTTGAATGGGATATTGTGAGATGCAGCACAGAGATTTCAATAACAAATAAATAAACACAAGATAACCCGGGGAAACTTTTAATAATCTGATAGCCTTGTAAATGCTTTCTTCAGAAATTAACTTTGGGGACATTGACATTTATTTTCTTATAACAAGGGTGAATCGATTATTGAATGGTTGAAAGCACACAATGCATATTGATCTGTTCATGCGTAGCCACTTTCTCCCAGCAGGCACCTTGCTGCCTGCAACATATTTTTAAATAGGATTACTACTCATTAAATTACAATGACCTGAAGCAGTGGTCAACGAAAATGAAATTGCCTCGGTTCATCATGGTTTGGAGCATTGCCATGGACATTCAGTGGCTTGCTTTCCCTGACGGAAGTCGATCTGAAGTATATACATGGATGACCTCTTCAATGTCTAGAATTGAGCAAAGCAAAACCCTAAATTTTGTACCTATGACCAAGGCTGAAATACGAACAGAGCATTATACCACAATGACAACTAGTTTTGAGAAATCTTTATTAAACAATATATATTCTTAATCGATATTTGATATTTTGTGTAGCAGTTTACCAGCTACTGATGCAAGAGATTAGAGTTTAATTTTAGTCAATATCAGAATGCTGATGAACAAAAAAACCTGTTTTCTTGCTGTGAAAATAAAGCATGTTTTGTAATTTAGACTATACAAGGCACTCTTTTGGAAAAAAAGTTAATTGTCCTCCTTGATTATTTTAAGCTAAGGGGAATTTTTTCCTTTTATTTTTTGCTTTTTTTTTTTTTTTTAAATGGCAAAGAAAGCATATAGGCAATTGCTTTAAAATAATGTCCCAAGATATTAATGGAGGCATCTAGATTGGATGATCATAGGAGGGTATGAAGAGGTATAATGTGGGCATATTAACATTTTTCCAAAGGTAATGTATTATTCATGTAGTAATTCTTGACCATTGGGGATAAAAGACCTTAAGTGCCTTATTACTCTCTTCCTGTTTATATTTTATTATTCCATGATTTAACCTCTATTTATACATTACAATCTGTGTAATAATTTCTACCTTCTTAATTCATTTTCTGATACATGAGAACTTGGTATTCGTATATGTTTCATATCTTTCTCTGAGAGATCCAGGTCCTATGTTATGATAAAAACTTGGGGGTCCAAAGCCCTCATTCTGGTATATTAAACTCTGTGTCTATCAGGACTTCTCATTATATAGCTTAATGCATTGAGAATTTGTTATTCATAAAAAGATCATGCAATCTCTTCATTTCCTCTGAGAAATTGGGACCAGGCCAAAAGAGTCTTGTGATAAAGTGTCAAGACCATAAGCTCAATCACAAGGTCTGAATTTCCTTTTTTCTTTTCTTTTTTTTCTTCTATTCTCGTTTTTTTCTCTTTTCTTTTGTTAGTTTTCTTTTCATATCTCATGTAATATAGTTATTTACAGGAGCCCATTTAGTTCCACATCTTCTGTCTCTCTAAAGTTCAATTTATTGCCAGGTATCTTCATTCTGGTGTGACTGTGACTTCTATGTCTACTTGAACTGTCGTAACTCTTTGGAAACTCAGAGATTTCACTATTGAGTTAAGTCCCTGGGGCTCTGGGCTGGGATACCTATGAGCTTGATGCCGCACTAGTGAACTTACTATTCAGGTGTGGTCTTAGTGTTTACATTTGTCTCTGTATCCATACTATTTCTTTATATTCAGAGTGAGCTTCCCTTTTTCCTAGGGTATCTGTAATAGGATCTTTAGCACCCCACTGACTCTCCTATATAAAGTGACACCCTCTCTACTGTCTGCAGCATTCTCTGTTGCGTTACTTTGCTTTGCTTTTTTCTGTAGCACTTCTCATCTGACATACTTCACGTTTACTTACATATTTATTTATTGTTGGTTTCCTTCCATTTGAGCCCCTTTGGGGCAGAGACTTTGTTTACTGCTATTTCTCCTTTTCCTAGCTATAAATGCCAAGTAATTATTAGTTGAGTGATTGACTACATGCATGAAAGGCTGAGTTTTGAGGGTTAAGATCCTAATGACAGTCTTATCTCTGCTTTTAGGAACAGTCGTTGACAATAAGATTCATGGGTCTTTGAGGAAGATATAAAACTGAGAGACCAAATTGCATTCCTGATATTTATAAAAATTTTATAATTATTTTAGTTGAACTGTTTTATGTTTTACTGGTTGGAACCTTCCGATAATTTGGATCTGCATAGATAGGTATTACCTGTATGCTAAGGAAACAAGAAAAGTGGAAGGGAAAAACTTTGGATCTACATTAATCGGTATTATCTATATTCCAAGGAAACAAGAAAAAGTGAAAGGTAAAAACTGATATCTATCTAAGAATGATGTTGCCCTTTTAGAGAGTAATGTTAGTTAACATAGGTAAGAAGTTCCTATATAATAGTTTTTTCTTTATTCCTGGTGCTGAACTAAGCTATTCATGTTTATTGTTCAAAAGTATAACTACTGTTTGGACATTTGAATGGATTATGATCTTGATAATGTAATGTTTGGAAGACTTAGCAGGTCTTTCACCATAAATCCCAGGAGAAACTAGCTCCTGGTGGTAAGTCCTATGTAACCTTCCTGTTGTGGAAATAAATAACATGACCACATATGAGAAAGAACTATCACGACAAAAGAGAGATCATTGCTCAATCAGGGTGAATTTAAGGATGGAAATTTAAAATGCAACAACAACAAAAAAATGTCAGCTGTTTAGGAATAATTGGTTAAGTGGAACATTCAGCCTCACTTGAATGATTTTGGATTATGAGTCATGATTTCATCTCAAAAGTTAAGTACTGCAAACCCCTGTGAATTTTAAAGTCTAATAAATAAACCAGAAAAAAATTAAAAAAAAAAAAAAGGAAAACTAAGCTGGTTGGAGTATAAAAAGATCTTAACAGAAGAAAGTTCACTTGAGGATATGAGCATATGTGAAGTTCCGGAAAATATCTAGAATTGATGATCCTTTCTTTTTTTTTTTTTTTTAAAGATTTCATTTATTTATTTGACAGAGAGAGATCACAAGTAGGCAGAGAGGCAGGCAGCGAGAGAGAGGAGGAAACAGGCTCCCTGATGAGCAGAGAGCCCGATGCGGGACTCGATCCCAGGACCCTGAGATCATGACCTGAGCCGAAGGCAGCGGCTTAACCCGCTGAGCCACCCAGGCGCCCGATGATCCTTTCTTTATGCTGCTCATCATTTCCTTCTAGAAATTGTGCTGCTTCCCTTCTTGGAATTCTTCTCTGCCTGATTTTATTATCCAAATCTTACTCATTATGAGGGCTTCCTTCTGCAGGAAACCCACTCTGTCAGATTTTACACTGAGCAATCTCTATGTTTATAAAACCTGGGAGATTTTAGACTTATACATGGTATTTCTAAACTTTAGTTCTTTGATTTTTTCAATAGGATTTTCAGTAACTAGGGGGCAAGGATCACAGTGGTTTTGCTTCCTCTTCCTTTTTCTCCTTCTCCTCTTTCTTTTCTTTTCTTTCTTTCTTTTTTTTTTTTTTCTCTTCTTCTTCCTTTATTTCATTTGATTGGTGGCCCATTGATAGAATTGAGTATGTTTTCTATTTCAAGGTGCTTGATAAAATTTGGGAATGTGTAGTGCAGTTGAAAGGTTTGGAGTCAAACAGGTGTGGCTTTTAATTAATAATCTGCCAAAAATCTAGTAGGTTCTTTGACCTTAGGCTAGTTTCTTCCCTTTATTTTTAAGGGACTGCTTTAAAAGGATATACCTGCTAATGCCTTTGTGAAATTAAATTTGATAATGTACACGATCTGTTTGACATACAGAATGTACTTGGCTATGTCCTAATCTCTTCTCATCTTTATTTTACTCATTTGACTTGGTGATGATACTCATTTTTTGTGTGGGTCATGAAATCTAGTATGGCAATTCTAAATGAAGGTACTCTGTCTGATCACTGTGGTGCTACCTAGAAATGCTTGGTAAAGTGGAAGATAAGAAGAATTATTTAGTGAAGTAAATGGTTATTTGGGGGTATAAATATTGTCCTTTCATTCCGGTTTTCTAATTTTACTTCCTCTCTTCCTTCCCTTCCTTCCTGCCTGCTTACCCGCCCCTTCCACAAAAAAGCATAACACTTATATCCAGAGATAAAAAGCAATTTAAAAACTTTATATAGTGGTGTATAAAGTGGATATACACATAAAATTCATTTTATAACACCTAAGTGAAAAAAATGGTATTTCATTACTTCATTCCTTCCTTAGTTTGACAAACAGAAGCAGTATACACTTAATGCGTTCTTTCCGTTGACAAAATATATTCTCTAGAAACTCATTGTGAATTTAAAACTATACATGGCTCTGATTAGGCACATCTTGATATCATTTAAAATTTTTATCTAATTCTGGTGGTTAAACTTGACATTTCTTTCATACATTTTCCACAGATGATTTACCTTTCATATGATATATAACATTAACATCAATTTTCCTACACTTGATCTAATTTTATTTTTTGTCAACATTTCTTTTCACTCAAGTGCCTTTGTCTAGCTTTTTTATTTTTTTTTTAAGATTTTATTTATTTATTTGACAGAGAGAGATCACAAGTAGGCGGAGAAGCAGGCAGACAGAGAGGAGGAAACAGGTGCCCTGCTGAGCAGAGAGCCCCGTGCGGGACTCGATCCCAGGACCCTGGGATCATGACCTGAGCTGAAGGCAGAGGCTTTAACCCACTGAGCCACCTAGGTGCCCCTAGCCTTTCAGTTCTTACTGAAAGTTGCAACACTATCTGATTTATCATAAACTTGAATATTTCATTTCATAATCTTTCTTCCAAATCATTTCTGATTGTGTTAAATAAGACAGACTCAATTTCTATTCTCTCATCACTTCCTCAGTGGTCTTTATTTTCATTATTATTTACCTTTACTTTTAGCCCTTAAAATAGTTTATAATTCTCTGTTATAATATCTTTATGGAGGCCATTTTAAATTTTTGAATAAAATTTTATGATACACAAAGTGTTAGCAGAACTGGAATGCATTATGTCTCTGTACCTTATTTACTCTCTTTCTATATATTTTTATGTGAACAGTGAAAAAAAAGATTATATACATTTATACATATATTATTTAGCTAATGTTAAAATGTGAAGAAATTACATTTTTCTCTTATGATAAATCAGTATTGTTTGTTTGTACTTTTATTTATTTTTAGTATCTTTTCAATTTTTATCTTGCTTTTTTTTTTGCTCATTCCAGAATGGAAAAGTTTTGTGCACTAGAAAGTATGGACAGGATTAGCCTAGCTATTTGCTTTTTTTCACTTTTGAGCAATATATTTAATACCACCTTTCTTGAGAAAAAATTATTTGGTTGATTTTTATAATAACTACTTTGGCATAAGAGAGAAATCTCTGTACTTTGGGGACCCTAAAATAACCTTGTATAATTTAGAAACAGTATTTCTAATTACTGAACTTTTTGTAACTTTGATGATAATACTTATTTCTAAACTTTTCCCATATCCATATAAATAGATCTATGTTTACTATTGATCTCATGACCTAATTTTTCTCTCTGGGCCATTTTTTTTCTTTTTGTTTGAGAAAAAAAAAATTGCATTTTCAAAATACCTAAGGACCAGATTAAATTAAAAAAATATTTCAAGCATTAAAGTTTTAGTTACACCTGCGATCACTTTTTTTTTTTGGACTAACCATTTGGAATAATTTTGCCTAAAACAGCTCCTTTTTATTACTTTCTTACTGGCACTTAAAAAAAAAGACACATGTTGCCATCTAAAACTGGCATCCCTCCCTCAGCCTTAATGTATTCACTTAGGAGTAGTTGTAAAATTCCAACTTAAAGTACTTTAGGGTCTGCTTCCTATTCCAAGATCTACTGGAAAAGAAAATATCTGGAAGGGGAGCATACCCAGGAATGATTTAAATATAAATATGGTAACTAATGTTAGTCTCACTCTATGACTATACATACCATTTTAATTGCTGCATACGGATTCTAATTACTATTTGTTCTTGCTATTATTAATTTTTTTTCATTTGGCTTCTTTTGATACCAATTTAAGGAAATGTTTTCTAAGAAGTAAGGCACTTGTAGGATATTGTGATCTTTAATAATACAAACAACTATTCAGAGATTTATAATCAGAGATTACTTTGAATTTCTTCATTCCTTTATATAAATGGGCACTTGACTATATGTGAAATTTTTTTTAATTGGTTATGGTTGACACACACACATTAGTTTCAGGTGTACAACATAATGAACACTCAACTATAATGAAACTTCTAATTTTACTGCTCCAACCTAGTCTTACTCAAAATTTAAAAATAAACCTCGTTTGTTTTTTCTTTTCCTTTCTTTTTTTTTTTTTTTAAGGCTCCTATCCTGTATTTAAATCATTTCTTTTGAATGTTTAACAGTGGAGTAACCAGGTACTAGGGGTGTTTATTTCTTGCATCCATAGATCCAACAAAGACTCTAGATGATTCCAAAAGTTTCCTTTCTGCAAGAATAAAACTTTCCTGGTTTTGTTTCTTTGATTCCTTGAGCCTAGCTATAATAGATCGTGTTAAATTATATGACCTAATTTATGTTAATGGATAAACTAACCAATATGTTGTAAACTTCTCCCCAGATAGTTTTTCTTCTATCTTAGCAGTAGCGAGAATTTTAGAAAGTGCATCTTAACAGAAGAGGTAAATTTTGTCATGTTGATACGTATTGCATCTCCCACATCAAAAGGCATTTTTATGTGCCTATTTTTCCCACAAGTAAAATCAGTTCTGTTGAGTAGACTTCAGTGTTAGGGGCTCATCTGGGTTAACTGAACCTGATCATGTTTATCTCATGAGATTTTAATTGGTCTGATACGATTATGATGCATTATGCATTCAGCACCAAATTAGTGATAATCTATCTATGGAGTACAATATCATTATTGATTGCATTTATCACATTTTAATATGCTAGCAATGCAATATTTCTAAAATTTTAAAATTTAATGTTTTTGAATAGGTAATCATTCACATGGCTCAAACATTCAAAAACTGTGAAATGATAGTAAAACTTTCATAAAACCAATGTTTCTCAGCCACCTGGTTTTTCTTCATATAGGCAACCACAGTTATCCCTTCATTTATATCCTTATGAAAATATTGTGTATATATATATATATGCAAGACATAAATACACTTCCTCATTTATCTTTTTAAACCAAATGGTTGAATATTATAATCATACATATCAGATATTATTGTTTCATATTAGTACATAAAGATGTAGGTTATATTTTGACTATGGATGCAACATATAGATATACCACAGTTTATTTAACTAGTCCCCTATTAATGGATATTTAGTTTTTTCCCAAACCTACTCTAGTTCAAACAGTCCTACAGTGAATAATCCTGTGCATAAATTATTTGTACCCATCTGAGTTGAATTATATTTGAATTAGTTGTATTAATAATACTTGATCCTGATTTAATAATACTTGGTGTCTTGCCTTACTCAGTTTTTGGAAGTTTAATTTTCCTTTTATTGAGTTAAATTTAAAAGCATTTCCAAATAAAACATTTTGTCACTGAAAATAGAAGGATGTTATATCTTTAAAATTACCTTTTAAAGAATGAAGTATGTGATGGTTGATTTAATTAAATAAAAGAAAAAGGACAATACATTCAGTGTTGGGGCTTACTTATTCAACTAGTATAGCATGAAAATATTAGAAGTAAAAGGATTTTGAGGATGCTTTTCTGTAGTAAGCCAAAGGATCAATGAAGGAGGATAAAACTGCTTTTCTTCTTATTTCTAAAGCCAATTACAGTATGAATTTGAATCTGGATATGGCAAAGTTTTTGGTTTTCTTGCTTCCCAGGCTTGGTGTGTACTATGAGAAAGAAAAGCAGGCACTCATTTCAGGCTGATTACATTATAGATACAGGGAAAAATCATAACATCTCTCTTCCTATAATCACATTTTTACCTCCTCATGCAGTGCACACCTGTGCCTTGTTGGCAGTTGTACTCAATGGGAAGTCACACATCACATAGCTCCAGTAAGGGAGGAAATTAGTTTCTTGCAATATGTGTCCTTTCAGATGACACTGGGTGTTTCTTACTGAAGATCTGAGCTATAAATAAATAAAAAGTCAGAAGAGAAACTTTGAACAGAATTCAGTGCAAAGGGCTTCTGGCATGTTGGGTACAGATCTCCTTGCCATTGGTAATGGAATCATAATGACTTTAGTAAATGCTCATGTCTCAGTTTATTTAAAATTTAATAGCAATTCAAAGAAGAAAGCTTTAGAATAAAATTATGTATACTAACTCTGCACTTTGCATGAATTTTCAGGCTGGCTCAGCTGAACAATTAGGATGTGGCAGTGCATTCATTTGCCATATGAGTTCAACATTGTCTTCCCCTACCCCACCCCCTGCCCAGTCCTCACTGGAAATATTTTGCAGCTGTGTGACTTCCACGTTGCAAGACTGTCTGAATTTCTCTTGTAAAGCCAAGATAGTTCTTGGAACTTTTACTTTGCTGGGTAGTTTTCAGTTTCCCAATTATTTAATCTTCTTTTCATTTTTGTGTTAGCTAGTTTCAAGCTATGTTTCCTATATATGTCTTTGTTTTACGTATTTTATGGCCTGGACTATCACATGCTTGGATGTGTTTTGCTACTTCCTTAATACAATTAATGTCTGTATATAAAGGGAAATTACTGCATTTGTGAAGTTAATTTGTCAAGTTGGATTACTCAATAAGCATATTAGATATATGATTAGGGCAAAAACAGAGAGGGAAAATCATTCAAAGTTTTATTTGAAGTTATATGTTTATTTCACAGTAAACATAAAAGTAATCATAATTAGAAAAAATCAGGGTTTTGCTGGAATTGTTTATTCTTATTTTGTGACTTTGTGTCACAAATATTTGGAATTTTATTTAGAAGACCATGAAGTCTCTTGAAATCCTTAGGATCTTTAATAATTTTAATCTGATCCTACTCGTGAATTCTCCCAACCATTTTTTTCTCTTCTTCCCAAGTTCCCAGATATTAGAAAAGAGAAAACCTATTTTTTCTTTTCATTTTTCATTCATTTTCTTTCATTTTTCTACCTCATCCTTTTTATAGGCAGACTGTTGTGTCTACAGAGCAAAAAGAGTCATAGTTCTAAAATCTTGATCTATTTTAGGGGTTGAAAATGATGACACATGAGCCAAATCCAGTTTGCCACCAATGTCTGTATGGCCTACCTGCTAAGAAGGGTTTTGCACTGTTTTAATGGTAGGAAGACAATGAAAAGAAATAGTATTTCATGATAAATTAAAAATTATCTGGAATTGGGAGACCTTTATTTCCAGGAAGAAAGAGTTCTCATCCTGCTAAGTATATTAAAAAAAAATTACATATGAAACAAAGAATAAGACCCTGAAAAATAGAAAAAGAAAGACCATTTAGGGTCTTCAGGACACAAACAATAATACTGTGATATGATGAGTTTCTTTAGTTTTCTTTTTTCCTCCTACAGCCTATCCTTGGAACTGAAAGAACCAGAAGCCTGCAAATGTCAATGGTCACATAACAACAAAAACCTTATTTTCCTAGCCAAACACTAGGAAAGGCACAGGCTAGAAAGACAGATTTTCTGACAATAACAACTATACTTCAGTCAAACACCACAGAAAAGCTTAGTCCAACTCCCTACTTTTCTGGCAAAGTCTGAGTATGAAATCTTTGCAAGGCTGTAATGAGGCATCCCAGCCTCCCTGGTTTTTCTTTCTTTCTTTCTTTCTTTTTTTTTTTTTAAAGATTTTATTTACTTGACAGACAGAGATCACAAGTAGGCAGAGAGGCAGGAAGAGAGAGAGGAAGGGAAGCAGGCTCCCCGCTGAGCAGAGAGCCCGACTTGGGACTCGATCCCAGGACCCTGAGATCATGACCTGAGCCGAAGGCAGCGGCTTAACCCACTGAGCCACCCAGGCACCCCCTCCCTGGTTTTTCTACCAGGGTTCATGTGGTGGGTCCTTACTTCCATCTCCCTAGCATCTGTGGAAACAATGTGGGGAGCCTAGACTCTTATCTAATAGTAATGAGATGGGTCTCCTCCCTCCCACTGTGGTGGTGTCAGAGGAAGCTTAGTGGTTATTCAGGACGTTCACCAGTGTCCAGTTGTAATGAGTCCACCCCTTACAACACATGGTATCAGTGGAGGCACTCCTGTTCCTCCCAGTCACAATAGTATTAATGGAGGCCTGGTGGGGAGCTAGAACTCCCATCCTGCCAGCAGTATCAAGGTCTTTCTACCCTTGAGAATCAGGGTATGTCAAGTGGAGAACCTGGATTTCTACCCTCACTTTGAAGTAATGAGATGGTAGTACTCTACATTTTTCCTTTGGAGCACTGTGAGAAAAAAGCTAAAAATACAGGTTTTAAAGAGTATCCAGAATCTCATAATGTAATACTGAAAATGTCCTATTTCCATTTGAAAATTTCAATTTGAATGAGAAATCAGTAGATACCAATATCAGTATGAAAAAAATCTTAGAATTATCTGACAAAGATTTTAAAGCAGACATCATAAAAATGCTTTAATTAGCAGTTACACAATTGAAATAAATGAAAAAAAAGTCTTAACAATGAAACAGAAATTCTCATCAAAGAATAGAAGACATAAAGAAGATTGAAAATATAATAACTGACATTAAAAAAAACTCAGTGGAATGACTCAACATCAGAATAGAAAAATTAGAGGAAAGAATCAGTGAACTTGAAGATATAACAATAAAATTTATCTAGTCTGAAATACAAAGGTAAAATTTTTGGAAAAAATAAACAAAGTTTAAGGACATGTAAGACTATAACAAAAGATCTAATACATCACTCGATTCCCCCGAGGAGAGGAGAAAGAGGGGTGGGACTAAAAAAGTAGTCAAAGAAATAATGGATAAAATCTTCTTAAATATGTTAAAAGTCAGTCAAGTTGTTATTCAGGCCCAGAATTCTGAGAACTCCACACTGACACATTATAGTCAAACTTCTGAAAACTAAAGGCAAAATAATAATAATAATAATAATAATATTGAAAGCCAAGAGAAAGAAACAAGTATTTGTTAAATAGGGACAAACAATTCAAAGGACATTGTGTTTTTCATCAGAAGCCATGGAAACCAGAAGGAAATAGCACACATTTTTCCAAATCCTAAAAGAAATGGGCTATTAATATAGAAATCTTTACTTGGTGAAAATAAACCAAATTTTATTCTAAAATAAGCAACTATATCTATAAACTATTAATTATATTATTATTGGTAAGATGTTAATACTTGCAGAGCACAGTGAGTTGTTTATATATAATGTAATACAGGGCATTATTACTATAAGCGATATAAAGAGCATCTTGAAAAACTGTTGGAAAATCAAAATGGAATCCTAAAAGAATGTTCAAGTAACACACAGTAAAAAAGGAAGAAAAATGAAGGAACAGAAACCAAAAAATAAAATGGCAGACTTAAGCCATAGCATATTAATAATTACACTAAATGTAAATGGTCTAAATATATCAGTTAAAAGGCAGATTTACATAGTGGATTAAAACACATGCACATATTGTTCACACACACACACATTTGATCTTGCTTGTATGTTGTCTGTAAAAACTCACATTAAACATAACAAAGCAGTTAGGTTGATATTTATAGATCATGTGAATATTAGTATACATAATAGCATATATGTTGTAATCCTAAATATGTATGAACCAAGCAACAGAGCTACAATGTATGTGAAACAAAAACTGATTGAACATGAGGAAGAAATAGACAAATACATAATTATAGTTGGAGACTTCAGCACCCTTATATTAATTTCCTCAAATGTCCATAACTAAGTACCAGAAACTTGGTAGCTTAAAATAATAGAAATTTATCCTCTTTCAATTTTTGAAGTCAGAAGCCTCAAATCAAGGTGTTGGCAATTCCTGCCCCCACTCCCCGAGGTTCTAAGGAGAATCTGTTTTATACCTCTCTTCTATCTTCAGGTAGCTGCCCAAAATTCTTGTCATTCCTTAGCTTACAGAGACACCAGTTCAATTTCTGTTTCCCTAGGTCCTCTACTGTGTCTCAAATCTGTCCCTCCTTTTCTCTCTTAAGGACCCTTGTTGTTGCCTTAGGGCGTATTCTCTATTCAGGCTGAATTTATTTATTCTCTATTCATGACAAGCCCCTTAACTTAATTACACCTATAAAGAACCCCTTTGTCAAATAAGGTAACCCTCACACCTTCTGAGTGAAGATGCCTTTTCTGAGGACACCATTCAATCTATTACAGCTCCTATTTCAGCAACTGACAGAGAAAATAGGCATAAAATTGGCAAGGATAAAGTAATAACACTGCTATCAACCAATAAGATATAATCAACATTTATAGAACATTATACCAAACAGAAGAATACACATTCTTTTTAAGTGTTTATAGAACATATACCAGATTAGGTCATTTTCTGTGTGTAAAACAAACCTCAGAATATTTAGGATTGAAATCATACAGAATTTTTTCTTTTGCTGCTATAAAACTAAACTAGACATAAGTAACAGAAAGATAACAGGAAAATCTCCGAACACTTGGAAACACACATAGCTATAAACAACACATTTCTAGATAATTTATGGGTCAAGGAGAAAGTCTCAAGAGAAATTACAAAGGAAACATTTAATTAAATGCATATTAAAATAAAACAAACAAATTTGTGGGACACAGGTAAAGCAGTTATGGGAAGGACATCTATAACATATTTTATATTAAATTTTAATTAATTAAGCAGATTAAATTAAATAAGTTTAAATTAAATAAGCAGAAATGTCTCAAGTGAGTAATCTAAGACCCTCTGTAAAGAGCCTATTGTGAAAAGACCAAATTAAACCCAAAGGAAGAAGAAGAAAGGAAATAATAAAGAGAAGAACAGAAATCAAGGAAATTGAAAACAAAAACAATGGAGAAAATCAATGAATCCAAAAATGGCTCTTAGGAAAAAAGAAGATCAACAGACCTCTGGCAATATTGACAAAAGAAAGAGAGAAAAGACAAAATATTACCACTACTAAGAGTGAAATGGGACCTGTCCCTACAGGCACTTCAAACATCAAGAAGGTCATGCAGGACTACTACAACTGTATACACATATATTTGACAACTTAAACAATTTCTGAATTCCTCAAAAAATACAAATTTCTACAACTTACTTAATATGAAATGGGACATTTGCATATCCCTATAAATATTAAGGAAACTAAATTTGTAATTTAAAAACATATAAGCCCAGATGCTTTCACTGAAGAATTCTACCAAATGTTTAAAGAATTAATGGCATTTCTACACAATATTTTTCAGAAAATAGAAGAGGGAGAACATATTCTAACTGAATTTATGAAGCTAATAGTACCTAGATACCGAAACCGAAAGTGGTTAGAAAGAAAGGAAAACTATCTAACCATATCCGTACCATGGCATACTACTGAGCAATAAAGATGTACAAATGTGACACATAAAATTTGGATGATTCTCCAGAAAATTATGCTATATAGAAAAAGCCAATTGCAGAAGTTATAGTATTCTTGAAATGACAAAATTTTAGGATGGAGAATCAATTAATTGTTGCTAGGAATTAAGAATGGAGGTTCGGGAAAAGAATGGGTGTGGTTATAAAAGGACAACATGAGGGTTCTTTATGGGGTTGTAGATATTCTGTCTCTTAACTCTGTCAATATCAGTATGCTGGTTGTTACATTCTACTATGGTTTTATGAGATGTTATCTTTGGGGAAATAGGAGGAAGGGTGTACAGGATCTCTTTGCAGTATTGTTTACAACTTAAGTTAATCTACAGTTATCTCAAAATAAAACAATCAAAATTACAGTAAATTCAAATTTCAGTGTCTATAATTTTTTATTTTTACTCAATCATATGCAGTTGTCTATATGTGCTTTTGTGCTGAAGCAGCAGAATTGTTTAATTGTGACAGAGACTTATAGCCTACAGAGTCCAAAGTATTTACTATCTGTGTTTATTTTTTTTTTAAGATTTTATTTATTTATTTGACATACAGAGATCACAAGTAGGCAGAGAGGCAGGCAGAGAGAGAGAGGAGGAAGCAGCCTCCCTGTGGAGCAGAGAGCCCGATTCGGGGCTTGATCCCAGGACCCTGGGATTATGACCCGAGCCGAAGGCAGAGGCTTTAACCCACTGAGCCACCCAGGCGCCCCACTATCTGTGTTCTTATAGAAAAAGTTTGCTGAGCCCTGATCTATTTGATGAACTTCCCTCATCTCTGCTTCAGCAGCTGTCTTTTTTTGCCAATCTTTAGCATTTTCTTGGTGGCTCAGTCCTGCCCCATACTTACCAGCTGATGTTGTTTTCAGGCTGAGAATGCTATGACCTTTGGCTCTCTTGATTAGTGCTCTGTTGTTAACCTTACCTCTGGTCTATTCTAGGCCTTACCTTGTATTGTTGGACTGGAAACTCATCTTTTGCTTTATTTCTGAGGACAGGCCTTTAAATCATATCCCATTTCTAATAGGTGATTGCTATTTGGCTGCCTCAAGAAAATTTATTTCTGAAACAAGATAGTACCCTGTTTTGATTTCTTCATTCAGTAAGTACTTATTAAATGATTTTTATACCAGATCCTAGAAATTCAGGATCACAAGGCAGACAGTTTTCAGTCTCATGTAACTTAAATTCTTGCAGGATAAACAGACAATATTCAAGTAAGCAAATAACTAAACAAGATAATTTCAGAAAATAAGAAATTGTTGTGAAGAAAATAAACCAGCAATAAGTGTTATGGGTGGTTGTCCTTAACTAGGCAGGTAGTGATGTTCTGTCTGAGGAGGAAGCCCTCCTGTTTTACTCTGCCCCTGTGGAAATATAGTGCCAGGAAGAGAATATCTTGGGGGAATAGCATCCCAAACCCTTTTAATAACAACTACTAACGGCCTAAAATGCCATTTGTTTATAAAGCTTAGCTTGTTTGAGCAATAGGATATGTGGCCAGTGTGGCTGGTGTTCAGTGGGTGGTATATGAGATGAATTTAAAGAGGTAGCAGGGGTCAGATCAGCTGGAGCCTTATAGGCCATGATGGCAATGAGTTTAGATTTTAAGATTTTTAACAGAGGAATAACATGAACTCACTTATGTTTTTAAAAGATAATGTTGACTACGTAATGGAGAATGGAAAAGTTAAAGCAAAAAAATTAGTAAAGTCATTCTTGTAATAATCTGGACAAGAGAAGATGATGTCTGCCTATATTTCCTCAAATTGAATTAATTAAAAGTTCCATTAATAAAGGAAGGGGAACATTAGAAGTGGTTATTTCAAAAGATCTCAGTGCAACCAAGAATGTAAATAATGGAGTTTAGTTCCTTGGTCATTTGATCAGTTGAAGGGTGAGTATCCTGAGAAATGGGAAAGAAAGGAAAGTTTATGTTATCATTAAATATTAAGGGTTACATCCAGAATAGTCTGGTATGTGATATATCTAGTGTGGTATAGTGGTCAGGGTTCTTCAGAGAAACAGAACATATATACATTTACATGTATGTATATGTGCATATACATATATATGTATATGTATATGTGTGTATGTGCACACATATATACGTGTGTGCGTGTAAGAAAGAGGAAGAGAGAGAGGGTGCAGTGTTGATTTATTTTAAGGAATTGGTTCACACAATTGTGGAGGATGGCAAGTTTGAAATCTGCAGGCAAGCAGGCTGACAGGTTGGAAACTCAGGGAAGGTGATGTTGCAGCTTAAGTCCAAAGGTAAACAGCAGGTAGAATTCCCTCTTCCTCAGGAGTGATCAGTCTTTGTCTTAAGGTCTTCAACTGATTGGATGAAGCCCACTTATGTTATAGAGGGTAATCTGCTTTACTCAAAGTCTACTGATTTAAATATTAATCTTAAAAAAATAACCACAGCAACATCCAGATGTATTTGATCAAATACCTGTGTACCATGGCCTAGCCAAGTTGACACATAAAATTAAATATACCTAGAGAATTTCAACTGTAGATACCACAGCCCTGAAGAGACCATGTTGGACAAAGTGTAGGAATTTCAGGAGTAATAGGTGGAATCAGGTGCCTAATGACCAGAAGGACACACCTTGATTTGGGGGCTGTGCAAGTCTTGTCAAAGTTATTGTTGAGGGTATGAGTAAAACCTTGGAAATAATAATTATGATTAAGTTTATCAGCTGCTTAGAGAGGTGAAGGCTTAGAATTAGATTTGATTCAAAGAAAATAAAGAAATGTGGTTTATTTTTCATACTCAGATTTATGGACCTGATGTTAAACATGATGTAGAATGCCAAGGAGGGTGAGAACAGGTCACAGGTTAGGTTTTAATTTTATAAGAAAACATCTATTTAAGAATTAAAAAGGCACAGGTAAAACTTCTTATTTGTGCTGCTAGTGCTAGAGTAGGATGTCTATGTTAATGCTAATTCTAGTCTACTTCAGCTCCTGTTTCCTCTCTGAGACTTGGTGAATTTGAGAGGCAAAAAATAAGACCACTGTCAGAGTTTTTGTGATCCATTTTCAGAGTAATCATTACAACAAATGTATATTATTATATTAGTTATATCAGTTATTATTATATTACTTATATTATATATTATATATTAGTTATATTAGTTATTATTATATTAGTTATCTTGTATTTGTAAAACACTGGGCTGTGTACTCAGGGAAACACAAAGACATAATATCTGCACTAAGGAATTAATGCTGTAGGTGGAGGTCGATAAGCAGGCAGTGTATATACTGACCACTTTGACTTTTGCGTCAGACCAGTAGGGGTTGTAATTCCACACTTAACCTGACTACTAGCTCTATGCCCCTGGACAACTAATATATTCTCTTTGAGACCATTGTAAATGGTAATAATACAGTGGATTCACATGTTATACTTGAGTTACTTTCTCAAGTAAAAGATAAAATGATAATCCCATCTAATCAATATTATGCTTGAAAATATCCCATCACTTAAGAAATACTGCATCCACAGTTTCATATATACAGAGCTACACAGTACCTCTTATGTACTAAAATTTGGCGATTTCTAAATTGGACTAATGAAAGAATAAAAGGATTGTCTGTATGTAAGTGTCTGAACATTCAACCATTTTTCTTTCGAAATGGCTATCAATCCCCAGGGAAAAATGGGGATTTAGGTAGGGAATTATTTGTTTCTGCTTTCTTAAAACATTTTCTCCATAATAAATCTTTTTAATTATGTGTATGTGCTTATAGATTTGATTTCATCGTGACTATTAAATTGAATAGTGAAATAGCTACATTTTTTAAGGCGTCGAGGGAGAGGAGATTTACTGGGAATATGCTCTAAAGCAAGTCCAACTACAACTCCAGTGTTGTAAGACCACTGTGCAGAGTAAATAAAACACTTAGATAAATCACCTATTCTCACACCTGACATAGGATAAACACTCAAATGGTAACTATTTTTGGTTAGTTTCATTGATTTATATGTTATAGATATAATTTGATCATCATAAGGTTGATTGAACTAAGTGATGGCTTCATTCAGCCTTAAATTCTCTTAAATATTTTTAAAGTCTAATACATGATTGATTCTGACATTTTGCACGACTGTTTAAAGTATCTTGAAAAAGGATCCCTGGTTTGGAAAAATGATGCCTGGTCTGGAAATCAGGAAGGGCCACATGGGGTGGGGTGTTTTGGGACACCCTTGAATAGTGGTGTTTAAAGGCTAAAAAGAGTGATTTTGACAGCCACTTTTAGCTGAATATACAGCAATCACTCCGCTTCCTACTCTGGCCTTTCCCGATGTCTTTGCTGTGTAGAGCCCTGACTCCACAACAGACCAGAAGCTTTCTTTTCCAGCTTTCCTTGCTGCTAGGCACAGAATGATTTATAAAATATGGCTACTTGGTAGCTTCTAGATCTTTTATCTCTAATTATCAGAGTGATAGATGAGACAGACATTTTTCTATGAGCACAAAAATATAGGAAACATTTCTGTAATACTATATGCCACATGCCATATTAAGATATTTATAGTTTTTCATATTAAAATATTAAATCCTTACTTCACATATATTAAGTCATGAAATCCTAGAAACTATTTTTTCTCTATGTTATAGATGAAAAACAATCTAAAGCTCAGAGAACTTATATATATTCTGAAGGTTACAAAGCAGTAGATTTTGAACTCAAGTCATCTAATTCCAGCAGCTGTGGTCTTGGCTATTTTCTATGTAATGAATCCCAGCAGACTGGTGATGATAACTGAAAGAGGGAAAACACCGGCTCCTTTTCTCTTGGGACAGAAAATTAATCAGAACATGCATTTGAGTTCCTCTGCATCATTTTTCCTAAAGATTTTATTTATTTATTTATTTACTTACTTACTTGTCAGAGAGAGAGAGCACCAGCAATCAGAGTGGCAGGCAAAGGCAGAGAGAGAAGGAGGCTTCCTGCTGAGCAAGGAGCCTGATGTGGGACTCAATCCCAGGACTCTGGATCATGACCCTGGGATCATGACCTGAGCTGAAGGCAGCGGCTTAACCGACTGAGCCACACAGACATCTGAGTTCCTCTGCATTTATAGAATTTAGGAATATTTAAGGCCTTTATTGTTTAACTCATGGTTAAGTGGATTTTCTCTTATTTGCAAATAATAAGAGATAATCTAGGGATTCCTTAGGCAGTACTGGCGGTAGTGTTGGAGTGGGAAATGAACATTTCAGGGAGAGCAGCATGGACAAATTCAAGGATGGGGTGGGTTTAGGAATTGTTATTAACCTCCATTTGCTGGACCAGGTCCATGTGAGAGAGTTGTAGGCAGTGAGTCTCGAACTACAGGATCAGTTTTAAAGTAATAGCATCTAATTCCAATCTTCATTAATCTCAGACAGCACTGAGTGTTTCTTTTTAAGGTTGTTTAACATGGGAGCAATAAATGAAGAACATTGCTTTAGGAAAATAACCAGATAATGTAGAAGGTCTCTCTTCCAGAAGTATGGACAAAGCTGCAATTGCATTTCATAAATGTGGCTACAGAAACAAATTTCTCTATGGCATTTGTAACTGAAGAGTTATCTCTAGCCCTGATTGTATTTATATATTTGCAAACTCCTAAGAAATATCTGTGCCAGGAATATCTGCTGCCCTTTATGTTTACATGGAAATGTTTGATTTCTCACTATTATCTCTTTAATCCGTTGCAAAATGTTTTAGAGCAAAATTACTTCCATTATCATGTCCTCTAATGCTTTTTTCTTAGAATCCATATAATGTACAGCTTTGTAGTTCCCCTGTCTAATGAAACACTACTGGCAAAGGCTCTAAATCAAACCTAGGCTTTACTTAGTCCTCCCATTTTGCTGAAACTGAAGGACAGATCATCTGTATCACCAACATTGGTTGTTTACTTTTTAACATTGCCTCTATTCTCCTGATAGTAGAATATTCTTTTCATGCCAGAGGCAGTGTACTATAAAGAAAAAAAGATGGCTTTTGATTGAAAGAGAACTAATTTCAGTTGTGACTCTAACATTTCTATTTTATGTCCTTGGATAAGTTCTACTTAAGCACTCCAAACCTCGGTTTTCTCATCTATAAAATGAAAATAGCAGTTTTTCCTTGTAAGGCTGTCGTGAAGAATAAATGAGTCAATATATGTGTTCAGTAAATGCTGGACATCTTTTCTTTTTTTCTGACTCCTAATGAGTAAGTGGAGGTAATTATTAAGAGATTTTGTAATATATCCTGGAAATATGAAAGATTAGAATTACTTTTTAAAAAAGGCATTAGCTATTTTGAATCTGTTTAAATATTACTTTATTACTTTATATTATGTAGTTCAAGATGAAGTATCTGCTTCTTTTGGAACTCTTTGTAGTTTGTTTCTTTAAGATACTTGTATTGCACTGATTTGCAGAGAGCTTAACCCATAATTTTTATATCTAAAAAATATGTTTCTTCTATACTCACCTGCTCCCTGTGTATGATATCAACAAAACAGTCACTATCAAATAGTAGCAAAACAGAAAATCAAACGAAACATGGAGGGCATTCTTTGTGTTCTATTTGTACTGATTAGTTCTTTGAAAAGCGAAGATTTTATCATAGGTTCTCAAGGAAGTTCTTACTAAATTTGAATTTATGTTCACAGATTGATAGTAACAGATTTTCACTTTGTTTTGACATAAAGCAACCATGACATTTAACGGTGACTCACCTGCAAGAGAATGATAAAAAATCAGGCAGTTGATCAAATGAAAACCAGTCACTAAGTCAAATATAAATCTGATTTACTCTGATACTCACCTTTGGTTTGATTTTCATGGGCATCTCTGGAAATCCCAAATGTATCTACTAAAAGCAGGTACTTCAATGGTTCTAAACTTAGGGATACTCTGAACAGAGAAGTTTAGGAACTGGGAGACTCATAGGTGAAGGTATGAGATAAATAAGTCTAAATTCAGGACAAATCCAGGACAAATTTTCTCAATAATGTGATATTTTTCATAGGACTGATAACTTCTAAAAAGAGCAACAAAACTAAAGTCATCTTTGGAAATTGAAAGCACTTTCATAATTTCCTGCTAAATAAGTACTGACTTAATTTTGACATTCAGTATTTAAAATTGGTTTCACCATGTGTCTTTCACAGTTGAATTTATCCTGGGGATGTTTAAGTAAGTTTCTGGTAAATGTAGTGTCAGTACAGTAGTGATGATGGAAGAAAATTATAAAAATCCATACATTTCAAACCTTAAAAAATTATGTAACAGAGTTATAAATTCCAGATAGAGCACTTATCATCCCTGTGTCTTCCCTTAAACATCCAAGGGAATTATAGACACAGTATCAAGATTTAAAGAAAGCTCCAAAGAGCATTTTAGATCCCCCAGATAACATAACTGGAGAGGAATTGTTTGAACCAATGTACTCATTTCATAGGAGCAGAGACTGAGGCACTGAATTGATTTACGTTGAATGACAACAATAACAAGGATTATGAAGATTTTACAATCCAGCTGAACAGGCAATCACTGGAATCACATTATTTGCACGTGAACATCAATTATAAGGAGAAACTTGAAGGTGATGGTCTTTCTGATAACACTAGACATAGAAAAGAGATGATAAAAGGACCACCAAATATGTCAAATAAGCATGTGAAAAGAGGCTTCACATTGTGTGTCAAGAAAAATGCAAATTTAAACAACAGTGAGATATCACTCTACACCTATTAGAATGCACAAAATTCAGAACACTAACACCACCAAATGCAGGCAAGGATGTGGAGTAATGGGGATTCTTATTGCTGATGGGAATGAAAAATGTTACGGCCACTTTGGAAGAGAGTTTGACAGTTTCTAATCTACGAATCATACACATACTATGGGATTAGCAATTTCACTCCTTGGTATTTACCCCAAGGAGTTGAAATTTATGTCCATATGAAAATGTGCACATGAATGTTTATAGCAGCTTTACTCATAATTGTCAAAAGAGGGAAGCAATCGAAAGTCCTTCAGTAGATGGGGCGCCTGGGTGGCTCAGTGGGTTAAAGCCTCTGCCTTCAGCTCAGGTCATGATCTCAGGGTCGAGGGATTGAGCCCCTCATCGGGCTCTCTGCTCAGCAGGGAGCCTGCTTCCTCCTCCTCTCTCTCTCTCTGCCTTCCTTTCTGCCTACTTGTGATCTCTCTCTGTCAAAAAAACCAAAACAAAACAAAAGTCCTTCAGTAAATGAATGGTAAATAAACTGGTATATCTAAACAATGGGACATTATTCAACACTAAAAAGAAGTGAGCTATCAAGCCATGAAAAGACGTGGGAGAATCTAAATGCATATTACTAAGTGAAAGAAGCCAATGTGAAAAGGCTACATACTGTATGATTCCAATTATATGACATCTGGAAAAGGCAAAACTATGGACACGGTAAATCCCAAATTGCCAGGAATTGGGGTGGGGAGTGGAGGAAGAAGGGATTAATAGGCAGAGCATACTGAATTTTTAGGACAGTGAAAATACTCTCTATGACTCTATAATAATGTATACATGTCATTATATGTTTGTCCAAACCTATAGAATGTACAATACCAAGAGTGAATCCTAGGGTAAATTATATGGACTCTCGGTGACTATGATGTGTCCATGTAAGTTCATCAGTTGTAACAAATGTACTGCTCTGGTAGTGGATATTGATAATAGGCTACTATGCATGTGTGGGAGTAGGACACAGGGGATAGAAATCTTTGTGTCTATCTCTCTATTTTACCGTGAACCTAAAATTGATCTAAAAATATAGTCCTGAAGATAGAAAAGTTTAAGAGAGTTAGTATTGGTTTAGCTTGATCCTAGATTGTCCAGGTGGTGACAAGCTCAGTCTAATCCAATGGAACCATTGTTTTCACTCCTATAATTTCTTAAAGAAAAATTGCACCAAACAGGTTAAACTGGCAGGGAAGATTTTATTCAAGACTATTGTAATAGGGATTGAGGTTACTGAAATAAGGGAGACAGTGAACTCAATTCTGTTGAAACAAAAGGGAAAAGAGTTTTTAAACATTGGAGTAAGTTAATGGGAAGGTACCAGAGGACACACTGGTCAATGTGATTAGATCATCTGTGTTTGCTAATTGCTGCTTATCAAAGTTAGGCTCCTACCTTCTCACAAAGACTCAGAGATAGGAGTACTATCTTTCTTGATGATTACTTATCACAGGGATGGTTCCCAGGTCTTAGAGGAAAATATCCTTGAATTAAAAGAGTCTTCAGAGAAGATTTATATCTGAGAGGCAGAGAAAGAATTTACAATTGAAAGCTTTCTTAAAAAAAAGGGGGGGGGGAGATTGGGGCTTATATTCATGAAGATATCTGTCTAAAGTGTTATCAAGGTAAGGGGAAAGGTAAGGCTATCTTGGTATGATACCACTATTTTATAAGTCACCCTTATATATTCACATGACATTTATGATTATCTAGATGAGTCATGTAATTCTCATAAAATGGTATTAAAATCATTTTGTAATGAATCAAGTGCTCAGGAAGTACATGGTTAGACCGTGTCTCACAATAAAGACTTGAAGGAAGTTGCATCTAGGTTTTTGACTTGTATCTAGTACTTCTTCTAGGTGTTAGCTTGTTTCTTTAAAATAACAACCATATTTGGGTAATTTACAGTTTCTATAGCACTTCCATGTCGATTACCCAATTTGCATCTCACACAGAAGGACAGGTAGAGAAGCAGTAATTACCTTTAATTATAAATGAGGTAATTGAAACTCTGAGAAATTAGGACACTTTCCAAATAATGGAATTGGAATCCAGTTATCATGATCCCATTAACTAATGAATTAAACACATATTTAGACAAATACCCAATATGTGTTCAAGTTCTATGTCAAGAGCTTGAGATTCAAAAGGTAGCAAAGTTTCTGCCTTTGTGGAATTTGCATCCTAATGAGAAGATGAAAAGGCAGAATGAGAGGAAAGAAATATGAGAAGGAGATTATAACAGGAAGCGATAAGGGCATTGAGAGAAAGGGTATCCTATCAGGAAGGGTAGTTTTGCTTCTTTGAATGAGATGTTTGGGAAGGCTTCTCTGAGGAGCAGACATTTGAGCTGAGAACTAGTATAATAACTTCCTAAGAGAGGGGACAAAAACTATACAAGTCTAGAGGGGGGAAAATCAGCAAAATACTTATTAAGTGCCAGACATACTTCCAGTCCCTTGTGAATATGAACTCATATAATGCTCAAAGCTTCCTTTGAAGTAGCAATTTTTTTTTTTTTTTTTAAATTCCAAAGCTATAAGTGGCCACAGGAGGAAGGCTGGTGTGGCTGGAGCATAACGGGAAGGTAGGAGTACAGATAAAGCTGAGGTCAAAGAAGGACTAAAAGTCACTGGTAGGGCTTATGACCCATAGTAAGGAGCTGGGATTTTATTGTACAAACTATGACATCAACTAGAGTGTTCAGCAGGAAGTCATGAGATCTGACTTACCTACATCACATCAAACATCATGGACTCCAGGGCACCTGGGTGGTGCAGTAGGTTAAGTGTCTGACTCTTGGTTTTGGCTCAGGTCATGATCTCAGGGTCATGAAATAGAGCCTCGTGTCAGGCTCTGCACTGGGCTTTGCACTCAGCACAGTCTGCTTGAGTTTCTCTCTCTCTCTCCCTCTGCCCTTCCTCTCCATGCATTCTCTCTCTTGCTCTTTCTCTCTCAAATAAATAAAATAAATAAATATTTTAAAAAATTAAGGTTTCCTTCTCTCTAATTTTTGATATTTATATTCAGGAACTATTCCTGAGGCCAGCTATTATCAGCCCTCTACCTGTGAAAATAGGTGAGGGGAAGTAGAAATAGTGTATAGTTGGGGAGAGTTGGGGCTAAAGCTGGACCATACCTTATTGTATGGAAACCCTCCAACAAAACACTGGGGCACATGTTACAGTACTGATATTGACAAATATCTTTTTTCTGTCAACATAGAAGAGCTATGCAGTATAAATATTACAGTGGTAATATTCATTTTAATAAAATTTCATTTTATTATTTTTCAAAGTTTTTATTTAAGTAATCTCTATACCCAATGTGGGGTTCAAACTCATGACCCTGAGATCAAGAGCTGCACGATCCACTGACTGAGCCAGCCTGATGCCCCTGTAAATGGTCATTTCATTTTAATACACTTACTGCAACTCTTTATCACTAGTGGCATCATTCTGGGTATTTTTCAACAGGCACATTTATCTCTTGTTATTCAAAGTAGTTGACATGTTGATCTGCAGATTTGTGCCTCTTTGAAGAGACTGTGTTTATTGTTACTATGTTGAGACAGTTTATCAAGGTCAAAGTGTAAATGAAAATAACCAATATTCTACACAGGAGTATTCAGGAAGAAAGTTGCAATTCTTTCTTGACTCTGAACATATGGAGCTTAGGTTGATATTTGATATCTACTTGGGAAAAAATATGATGGATGTATTGAAAGTTAAAGGGAATAAAAAATAAAATGTATATAAACTGCAGTCTTAAAAATGAAGTTAAAATTTTTTTTCAGCAGTTTGCATTATAGATTTTATAATCCTTTAACATCCTGAAAACAGAAGAACTTACACAGAGATTTAGTGACTTTCAAGTCAAGCAAATTAGTTGATGAACAGGGATCATATAAGAATATCTTTCTTAATAGAAAAGGCTGAGATGAATAAAAACCCTTGAGATCAAAACACTAAAACGATTAAGCCAATTGAGTTCCAATCAGCATACTTTTCAGTAGGCAGAAGAGGATTTTCAGCCGTGTTCAATGAGTTCTTTTTAAAAAATGATACCTGAGTGACGAAGTGACGAATACTATTACAATATAGGGAGAAATGCTGATGGCACTTCTCTCCCTCCTTCTTGCAGCACTTCCTTCAGTGCAGTTGGTGGTCTCGTTACAGACAGAAGAGCCCACTCAGCATATCCAGTGTTAGGTAGTTCCAACCTCTAACGTGCATCTGGGAGAGATTGAAGATGAATGCACCGAGAGCTCTGAGTGTCACAGGGTAAAGCTCGCGTGAGTGCCAGTGTGAATACATTTATTCCTGGGACTAAACATTTTTTCCCTTTCTCGTTGGACCTTGGTAGAATATCTTCTCATGAACTTCTAGGTGGGTACTGTCCTTACTTAACCAATCTGGCTTCCTGGTTGTCTGTTTAGTAAATGCTCTCAGAATCTCCAGACCCATGCAGCTGTTCTAGTTTGATGGTCGACTTAACTGTGAATGATGCCTCCTGACATTTGCCTGTGAAGATGACTTTGGCAGAGTTGTTAAGAAGGAGAGAAGGCGATTTTGTGTCAGTTAAAACGCATCAACATTTTAATTGTTTTAGTTCATTTCCTGCCCAGAGAGCTCTTGAAAGTTTACCCATTCTGCCTAAAAATCCAGGACATTTATTCTTCCCTGGGGGTTCTTGGTGCTCGGGTATATCCATTTGGCCATATTTCTCTTTGGTGTGATTTCATGTTTATAAATTATTGTTTGTCCCTTTTGTAATAAGGCACAGGACAAGATTATAGGGAGGAAGGGGGAATAATTAGCATTACCATTCATGGGGAAATAGAAATATGTCAAAACCGGCTGGCTTCCTTGGAGCGTTTGGGATGAACTACCATGATTTGGAAACATTTTGTGAATTTACAAAGATCTTTTGTATTGATTTTTAGCAATTCAAAAATTTGGAACTTAGCTTAATATGCACTTCTAGGCTCTTTAATTAGATCTGTATATATAATTCCAAACTGCTGATGGAAACTTTATGAATTGTTTTAAGGTTTAGGAGAAAGAAAAAGAAAGAAGCACTTTATCTTTTTATTTAGTGGTGATTTTCCTTGTGGTGATTGAAGTGAATACAATGGAGAATTTTACTCTTGTTAGGATATTTTGAATATTTAAAAATTTTTATAATACTGCACTTTCATATCATTCCACTATAAGTTGTTAGAGCATGACACTTTCATAATCCAGTGTTAAAATAAACTTCATAAAATAAGAAATTGTTAAGGCTTTATTTTGTTTGAGAAGGAATGTGTGTATTTTCCACTTAATTTTCTAGGCTGCTAATTTAGTTACTAAGAGCTTCATAAGTTCTCTTTTTATAAACTGGAGAATTATAGGATGATTTACTAAAGGCAATGCATGTGGAACAAAATCTAAAGGTTTTACAATCTCTGCTTTTCTGTGAAAAATGTGGTTTAACATCTACCTGGATAATTTTGCTTCCTGTATCACTGAGACATGTCTCATCTTGTCTCCACTTTGCTCATCTTTCACGGGGATTAATTCACAACCTTCCTGACTTGTCATTTCCTCTTCATTCTCACATACCGCCAGCTAGCTCACTTTGCATTTTAGTAAAAAGCCTGCTGTACTTTAGTAAAGGCATGGCTCTGTGTCTGGTCTATGTCAACAAATAACACTATGATTTGGGGTGGATTATTTGATAGTAATCTATTTACTACATGCCTCACAGAGTGTTATGATAAGACATGAGATAAAATACATCAGGATGTTTTTAATGATGAAGTGCCATATAAGTAAGAGACATCTGCGCTTATTATGTCTCCCTTGCTCGGAAATCTTCAAATTGTTTTCTGTTTCTTAAATAATCAATTCAGATTTTTCCTATCATTCAAGGACTCCCAATCTCCTACCTTAATATTGTCCCTTAATATTACTCTTACTTTTCCAATCTTATTCCCTCTCCTCTCAAGCACTGTTGATTTCAATGATGTTTTCCAAATTCTGAGCTTTTGTACATGTTATTTCTTTTACATAGAATTTTCTTGTCCAAATATCCAAACTGTTATACATTCAGGAGGTTTTTCATGATTGTGCTCCTACATATGGACGCAATCTCTCTAATATCTGAAAACCCAAATCTGTTTTTCTGTATTTCATCACTTTCTGTGTTATTTATGATCAGACCTTATCTCCAGTACTCTACTTTTCTGAAAGGTTCTTTTTACCCCAAAGTACCTAGAATTTCCAACTGCACATTTTAGTTGCTCTATAATATTTGGTGAGTAAATATAAGAACTTATTGTTTTTCTTTTTTCTCTCTCTCAACATTTTTTCAGCTTTTGACAAAGTAGTAAGATACTTAACATGTACAATGTGGTGGTTTGATATACATATACATTGTAATGGGATTCCCCTCATTGAATTCATTAACATATCCATCATTTCACATATTTACCCATTTTGTGTGTGTGAGAATATTTAAGTTCTACTCTCTTAGCAAATTTCCATTATATAATATAATATTATCAACTATAGTCATGCATTAGACCCTCAGACCTTATACATCTTTTACTTGAACGTTTGTTCCCCTTTATCAACCTTTTTCTATTCCCCCTCTCTCCAGCCCCTGGCAATTACTTTTCTACTCTGCTTCTGTGAATTCAACTGTTTTTTACTCTGCTTCTGTGAATTCAACTGTTTTTTTTTTTTTTAAGATTTCACTTATGAATGATACCATGCAGTATTAGTCTTTATTTGTCTGCCTTATTTCACTTGGCATAATACTCTGCATTTCCATCCATATTGTTGCAGGTATTGTTGCAGATAAGATGATTTCCTTCTTTTAACAGGCTACATAATATTCTATTAACTGTATATGCATATGTGTGTGTGTGCATAGATATATAGACAGATAGATAGATAAAGATGTTTATCAAGAACTCTTAGGCAGTTTCCATACCTTGAGTATTGTGAATAATGCTGCAGTGAAATATGGCAGTGCAGATAACTTCTTAAGATAATGGTTTTGTTTCCTTTAGATATATATCAGAAGTGGGTTTCTGGGTCATATGGAAGTTCTGTTTTTAATTTTTTCAGGAGCCTCCGTGCTATTTTCTGTAGTGACTATACTAGTTTACATTAACACCAATAATAGTGTATATAGTGTATCAGGGTTCCCTTTTCTCCACATTCTTGCCAATATTTATTGTCTCTCATCTTTTTCATACTCACCCCAACATACTGGTTTAGGATACCTTCATAGCGATTTTGTTTCTCTGATGAGTGATATTGAGCACCTTTTCATGTAGTTTTTGGCCATTTGTATGTCTTTTTTGGAAAATACCCTCTAGTCAGGTCCTTTGTCCATTTATTAATTTGGTTATTTGATTTTTTTGCTATTGCATTTTATGAATTCCTCACATATTTTGGGTAATAACCTCTTATTGAATCTGGGGTTTGCAAATATTTTCTTCATTTCCCACTCCACAAGTTGCCTTTTCATTTTGTTGATGATTTCCTTTGCAAGCTCTTAAGTTTGATGTAGTCTTACTTGTTTATTTTTGTTTTTGTTTCTTTTGATGTCAAATCCAAAAAGCATTGCCCAGACCCATGTCTGTGGAACTTACCCCTATGCTCTCTTCTAGGAGCTTTATAGTTTCAAGACTTACATTTAAGTTCGTAATCCATTTTGAGTTTATTTTTATGGATAGTGACAATAGGGGTCCCGTTTGATTCTTTTGCATGTGGCAATCTAGTTTTCCCCACACCATTTATTAAAGACACTATCTTTCCCTGCTGAATATTCTTCCTTCATTTTTCATACATTAACCATATATGTGCAGATTTATTTCTAGGTTCTGACTCTGTTCCATTGTTCTATGTGTGCATTTTTATGCTACTAACATACTGTTTTGATTTTGATAGCTTTGTAATACAGTTTTGAAGTCAGAAGTGTGATGCCTCCAGCTTTGCACTTCTTTCTTGAGAATCCTTTGGCTCCTCACTGTCTTTTGTGGTTCCTTACAAATTTTAGAATTGTTTTTTCTATTTCTATGAAAAATGCCCTTAGAATTTTGATAGGAATTGCATTGAACCTGTAGATCGCTTTAGATAGTGTGGACGTTCTTTCTTTATTTCTTTATTTATTTATTTATTTGAGAGAAAGAGAGACAGAGTGAGAGAGTATGAGAGGGGAGGTCAGAGGGAGAAGCAGACTCCCCATGGAGCTGGAAGCCCGATGCGGGACTCGATCCCAGGACTCCGGGATCATGACCTGAGCCAAAGGCAGTCACTTAACCAACTGAGCCACCCCAGTGCCCAAGTGTGGACGTTTTAACAACATTAATTTTTTTTTTCTTCTACAATTTCTTTCATCAGTGGCTTACAGTTTTCAGTGAATAGATCTTTTATTTCCTTGGTTAAATTTATTTCTAGGTATTTTATTCTTTTTTAAAGTTATTGCAAATAAGATTGTTTTCAGATGAACCTTTTTTTTCAGACTTGAAGGATTAATAAAGCATTGGTTTCAGAGAAATTAAGACTATCATTTTTCTTATTCCCTGAACTCCTTTCAAGAAGTTTCTATGCTTAATGGATCCTAAGGAAAAAAAGATTATTACTATGATGATGATTGCAAGTATGTACAGATTGCAAACATTTGATGTCAACTTTCATTTTTTAATTGAAAGTTAGATAATGAGCAAATCTTTTGTTAAGAACTGCTCTTTCTCTCTGTGTAGAGATTTTCTTTGAAGGTTATCAATTTCTTCTGACAATCCCCTCAAGTTAGTAATATCTCTTATTTAGACTTCACTCTTAGGGACAAAATGCTGGAATGTTGTGAAGGCAAGGAAAATTTTTTCTTCACTCTCAACTTCTTCCAGAGAGACACATTAACAGGAGAAAAAACAGAAGTTTTATTACATGTGCACAGAGGCCCAATAATGAAGTTGAGTCCTAAAGAAATGACGAAGGCAGGCAGTTTTGTACTTTTTAGACAAAGCAACAATAAATCTGTGAGGCATTGACAGGACAAAGAAAACTTAATTTTGGGAACTTCCATTAGTAAGGAATTCTAAACAGAATTAGGATTGTGGTGAAAATCAGTAAGAAGTAATAAGTATTGTTTATACAGCCTTCTCAGCTCTAAATTCCCCATCTCTTATGATAAGGATGCCTCTTTATTTCCTCGTACTGGGAGGGTACCTTGCACGAGAGATTATTTCTTGCTTCCAGGGGCACAGGAGAGGGTCGGAGTGTCTTTCCTGCCTTGACTGTCTCTTAAGTAACTTTTATTTGGAATAATCAATATGCCAAAGTGGCCCATTTGGGGGTAGCCTTCCTCTGGCTCCCACATTTGGAAATAAGAATGAGGAATAAGAGGGACATGTATCTATCTCAATATTTGTTTTAGTTCTTGGCCATATTGGAGATAGTGTGTGTGTGTGTTTGAAGGAGTGCGTTGGGGGTTGTCCCAGGAAACGTGGGCAAATGACAGAATTTTGAGTCATTTGGGAAGATTTTACATTTCATTTGCTCTTAATGATAGTTCAGTGTATTTAATGAATGTTGTGTCATTTGTATTTGTATAGTTGATGAGACATGTACTTCTCTTATTTCATTAAGGAATTGAATACTTATTTGGAAATGTTACACCATTCCTAAAAGGCAAGAAAAAATGAAGGGAAGAGTTAGATTCACTAAGTGGAACATTTGTCCCAGGTTTACTCTATATTTCTTTTATGTGGGTTTTCTAGTCAGTATAATGGCATAGTAAAACTTCCTAAAACTTTAGTAGCACAAACCATCGTTTATTATTTTCAGAGACTCTGTGGGTCAGTGATATTTTCAGGGTATGGTGGGCTGCTTTGTCTCTGCTCCATAATGTGTAGGGCCTCACCTGGAACGTATGAAGACTGGAGACTGAAATTAGTTGAAGGTTTCTCTGGGCATCTCTGCTTCTAGTCTCTCTATGTGATCTTGCAAACTTGGTGGGTTTAAGGTAGTTGGACTTCTGACAAATCAGTAGAAGACTCTGAAGTCTCATAACCAGAGAAAGAGAAGGAAAGTCAGCAGAAGCTGAATTGCCTTGTTTTGACTTACTCTCAAAAATCACACAGCATCTCTTCCTGTATTCTCTTTGTCAAGGCAATCACAGAGTCCTACTCAATTTCAAGGGGAGGAGAAATAGACCATACCTTTGGTGAGAGAGTGACAAATTTCCAGAAAATCATGTGGGACCAGAAATCTCACACTGGCCATTTTTGGAAAAGATTATGGTGCATGTGTTGAACTTTCAACTTAAACTATGGTGTAATATTATAAAATTTAACATAAATTACTAAGACTTGGTTTGGGAGTATTGGTCTATTTCAGACTACTATTCCAGATTTATTGTTTTTTGGGTGGTCCCCCCCCCCCAGGATTTTAGAACTTCTTAGTTTTTCTTACTTCAAGTTGCTTCAGCAATGGTCATATGCTTGACAGCAAAAAATAAAAATTAAATGGGCATATTTAAACAAATATATACTCCTACAATGATTTCCCCAGAAATAATGACCATGTAAAAGTAATTAGAACCTCAACTGTATTAAAGTTGAATCCTTTTGCTGACTTGGTTCAGCAGACACTAATCAAGCTTAGGAGGACGATTGTAATTTCAGCATACAATATCCAGAAATAAAGTGAACGTGAAAGACTCTGTGACTTTCAGAGAAGGAGTTGTGCCCTTTCTAGCAAAGCCTTTTATTTCTAAAATGTGTGCTGTTTCTAGCAGACCTGAGTCATTAATGCCTGTCTCCTTTCCATGTTGTTCTGGATGGCCAAAGCATCATTATTGAGAAACTACTTTGTGCAGGGCACACTTTTTTCCTAATTGCTTTGCATAGAGATGAGTGCTTTTTCAAGGTTGAAGGCTTTGGTTGAGATAAAGACTGCTATTGAGCTAATCAGAGCATATGTGGGGAAGGTAAGGGGGTCAATGTTGTTCTAAGAACAGAGCCTTTTCCTCTTTACCTTTTTCTCTTTTTCAAATACAGATCTATTCTAAGCCTTTAACATTTTCTTATTGTTGTTTTGCTTTATTCCCATCTGTATGTACATTTTACCTTTCACAGTAATACCCCTTAGACACACACACACACACACACACACACACATTAATTCTAAGAAAGACTAAAATCTGTATTTCCATGATATGGGCCCTCTTTTAGAAAATAGTTCTTTTGTGTTGTTATGAATATTGCAGTCAGTTGGTATATTTCTGTTAACTCACTCTAAAAATATACTTTATAGAACTGAAGGCAAAGAATACATACTTTGGCCTGCAACTTTATGCTTCTAGAGTAGTCAAGCTTTTAGTACATGTCATGCTCTAACTAACCTTTAAAGCATAGTCGTAGACCACTTTTTTTTTTATAGACTTTACTAGGTTGATAGTAAAGTAATAAGTGAATATGTTGATAGTTTAAGTCTATACTTCAAATGCCATTTTATTATTCACTGTAGTTTTTATGCATTTTGATTTAACTTATTATATTTTGCCCTGAGATAATTCATGCAAACTGTGCCATTCAGAAAAGCAGAGTATATACCTACATGGTTTTTAATGTATTTTTATATGGATTTAGAGAGCTGAAGTGCAAAATGAAAGTGGACTTCTTGCTTCAATATTTTGGTCCTTGTCCTCAGTCAGGTGAAAGTGCTGGTGATGTAACTTCATGAGGTGCAGGTCTTAGTGTTAACATTACTTAGAGTAGAAAACCTCAAATGAGGTTTTTGTGATGCACTTTTCTTGCCCACACCCATGTTTTTGTGGCCCAGTGACATCCGTAATGATGATCTCTCAGGGGCAGGGGGCAATATTAGTTACCAGCATTCTGTGATTTCTCCAATAATTCAGTGAACCACTAGTATTTCTAGTAATGAAATAGGAAGAGAAAAAAAAAAAGAGGAAAGAGGGACAATGCAAAAATGAATAAAGGAAAATACAGCTAGATGTAAGCAGGAAAGCAAAGATTAGATTAGCCATACGGAAGCAATTCCTGTCTGATTTGTTAAATAATATAATTTGAATAAGTGAAAAAGGAAAATTAAGCCAAAGGAAATAGCATGGGCATATGGACCAAATTGAGTCAAGATTATAAAATTAGAATTTAATTTTTTTGCCATCTTCTGTTTCTCTAAATGTTTATTTCTATTCAGAATCTATGCCTATAAAGACATATGCATCTTTTCTCTGAATGTTTTGAAATGCTTTTTCTGAAGTCTGGGCTGTACTAAAAATTTCAGTTGTTTATTCTAAACTTTAGGTGGCTGAATAACTTCCTATATTCAATAATAATAATGCCAACAATATATTAAATATCTACTCTGAACCAGAAATTGTATATACATGCACACACACACATACACACACACACTCAGTCTACTCTGAACCAGAAATTGTACACACACACACACACACACACACACACACACAGAAAGAGTAGATGAAAGTGTGCAGAATTAACCACCTCAAAATATTCCTTTTTGGCATATGGGTTATTTTAGGCTGGTTATTTTTAGGAAACAGAGGGCAGGAAAAGCTCTGAAAGCAGTAAAACTTACCCTTTCATAAAAGACATATATATATATATATATATATATATATATATATATATATATATATATATATATGGGAAATCCCTCTCTGTACCATAAAGTGGATGACCCCAAATCTCTAGAGACTGCTATTAATGAAGAAGGCAATGACTTCAACATGCATAGCAGCTTTACTCTTGTTCACTGTGCTTTTCTTGATAACCTCCCATAACGGGACCCCTACTACCTCAACATGTTCTTTTGTCTTTAGCTGGAAATGGTATTTAAGGTGATAGCCTGGGCCACTTAGAGTAGTTACTCAGTTTTCCAGGATGTTTCTCATACACAGTGGAGGTACACGTGTGACTAAATTTCTTTTTGTTTTTCTTTTGTTAATCAATCTTATTTTACAGGGGGGTCTCAGTCACGAAACTTGAAGGATAAGGGGAAAATTATTCTTCCTCCCCCACATAGATCATTTTGATTCTATTACACATATGGCAAAAGTGAAATTCAGAATGTTTGCCCGGAAGTACATATTTTTTAATTGGCAGGCCCAAACTACATCTTCATAAAAAGTCTGTTCGTTCCCCACTGTTCTGTCATATCTGTTGGTCACAAGTAAGTCATAAAATTTAGAACAATAGTTCTTAATGTGGCTTCTGCTTAACAGATGCAATTATTTGTAACTCTGGTTGGATTTTATTTTATTTATTTATTTTTTCATTTTGTTTCATTTTATTTTATTTTATTTTATTTCTTTTCAGTGTTCAGCATTCACTGTTTATGCACCATACCCAGTGTTCCATGCAACAATACATGCCCTCCTTAATACCCACCACCAGCTTACCTAACCCCCCACCTCCCTCCCCTCCAAAACCCTCAGTTTGTTTCTCAGAGTCCACAGTCTCTCTTGGTTTGTCTCCCCCTGCCCATTAAAAGGATGTTCCATTGTAAGTGGAAAAAAGGCTTAAACTTGTGTCAGGATATTTGAAGTTTCCCATTGGTATTATGGGTTTTTGTTGTTGTTGTTGTTCAGTTAGGTCATCTTAAAAAATGTAATCTTTATCTTTTACTGGCTATCCTACAGTGAAAAGGTCTTTTTAGAAGAATGAATTAGAGATCAGAGGTTTATGTTCAAAAGCAAAAAGATCAGAAAAAACTTTATCTCTGCTAATAACCCTTATTCACGGAAAGACCCCCAAATCAGATTTTTGTGTGTCACTGAGGGAAGGACAGAAATTTCTCTTGAGCCTCCAGGGTCTCAAGTGCCTTCTGCTCAAAATAATCCATATTCTGGGGGAGCTATTCTGAACGCCTTCATGTTTCATTAATTATTAGTTATTTACAAAAGTCTCTTTTCTGTCTTCTAAGAGTAGCCCTAGTGTCCTCCCCCAAAATTCATCTTATTCTTTCATCCTTAATAACATCTCAAAAAAAAGAATGTAGGTTAACCAAAATAAACATTACCACTTCTCTGTGACTTCCTTTTATCCTCACATACTCTTAATTATGTTTCTGTTGATGCAAAAATAACCAATAGTCTGTTGGCATTTTTAGCATGTGCCTAGCACACCAGCAGAAGAACATAATGGATAAGAATTATTATTATTATTATTTTTTAAGGATTTTATTTATTTATTTAACAGAGAGAGATCACAAGTAGGCAGAGAGGCAGGCAGAGAGAGAGGGAAGCAGGCTCCTAGCTGAGCAGAGAGCCCAATGCGGGTTTCGATCCCAGGACCCTGAGATCATGACCTGAGCCAAAGGCAGAGGCTTTAACCCACTGAGCCACCCAGGTGCCCCTGGATAAGAATTATTAATTGAAATTTCAGAATGTAATGTAAGTAGTCATAATGGACAGAAAGCTATCTCTGGATAATTTTTATACCAAGTGTGTAATTTAGTATTATTTGTGAATTACATGTGGAGGCGATGAGGCTGGAAATGGGGGTTAGGAATGAGACCTTTAAGTTTATAAAGATATTAATTCCTCCCTGATTCCCATTCACGAGTTCACAGGTTTCCATTCAGTTTAGATCACAGCCATACTACTCACCTTCTCTCCTGCTTGATTTTCAATGTGGGTTTTCTCCATAATATATCCTATGAACAAAATAAATCCTTCTATTACTTCATTCAGTGGATCTATGTCCTATGACATTGTATTTATTTCCATATGTTAGTATTCGCAGCTGCCTTTGTTCAATACCAGCATGCAGGGCAGTTTGATATCGTTTGGTTCTCTAGCACAGAAGTGAAGTCACCCTGTGGCTAAGCAGACACGTAGGGTGACCTGGTGGTAATTTGTGGATATTTGTTCAGGAAGGCATGTCCCTTAGGGGCTCCCTCTGTTCCCTTCAGTGCAGGAGCTTGACTTCCTATTTAAATCTTGGGATATGATGAGCTGCAAAGTAGTTATTCTTTTAAAAAGAAGTGTTGAGGGGCTCCCGGTGACTCAGTGGGTTAAGCCTCTGCCTTGGGCTCAGGTCATGATCTCAGGGTCTTGGGATCCAGCCCCGCATCAGGCTCTCTGCTCAGCAGGGAGCCTGCTTCTCGCTCTCTCTCTGCCTGCCTCTCTGCCTACTTGTGATCTCTCTCTGTCAAGTAAATAAATAAAATCTTAAAAAAAAAAAAAGATTTTATTTATTTGACAGAGATCACAAGTAGGCAGAGAGGCAGACAGAGGAGGGGGGAGCAGGCTCCCCACTGAGCAGAGAGCCTGATGCGGGGGCTCAATCCCAGGACCCTGGGATCACGACCTGAGTGGAAGACAGAGGCTTTAACCCACTGAGCCACCCAGGCACCCCAAATAAATAAAATCCTTAAAAAAAAAAAAAAAAAAAAAAAAGAATTGTTGGTATTTCATTCAATTCCTACATTTCTGAGAAAGGCCTACAAATATTCCTCTTTTCTTTAACATTAGTCTAGTTGTAATTTTAGTGGGGAAAATGCCTTAAATAACTTAATTTGGGATAGACAAAAATTAGATGAACAGAAACAGAGCTTGAAAGGTAAGTAGAGAGCTGAGCTGCTGTAGTTGGTCTTTGTTCTTGAGAAAGTTGCCAGACTGCTTACGAGTGTGAAAGAGAAGATGTGTTAGGGTCCCGTGGTGCCTATTAAGGCTTTCTAAGTAACAACTGAACTTCACTGGGCTCTGAGTGCTTGAGGTAGATAGATGGCTGATGCTCAGATTCAAATGCTACTCCTGCCTGAAGGCCCTATTTTTTGAAATACTGAGATAGCTTGTAAATTCGCTGAATGCAAGGGAATAAAAGCGACTGTTATTCACCAATTAAATTCTTTCCTCCCAGTGCAGAAATCAATCCTGTACTTTAGTCAGTGGGGGAGATAAAACTCTAGGACAGCAACCAGCTGTGGTGGCAGAAGGAAAGGCAATGAGAGTTTAGAGACAGGAACCACGCTTGGCTAAAACAGGGGAAGAAAATGGACTCAAATTGGCATTGGGTGTTCACTCAAGGGCATGTATCCTCTGTCCTCGGCATAAGCTGATAGAATCAAAATAGACCACATGGGGCAAAGGGCTGGCTTGAAAAATCAGTGTAAGCAGCTTGGTTGCCTCCCATAGATGTGGAGGAGCATTCTGCGGTCACATCCCAAGGGCGGACAGGAAACAATACTCAGTTTTCACTTTGTTTGCCATGACTATTAAAGAAAAGTCCAGGAGATGGCTGTTGGAGTAATGAAACCAGTGTATTACGAGTGAGTGGAGACCAGGTGACTGGGAGCATTGTGGACTGAATGCAAAGTACTTTGAATGAATAACCCAAGGCAGTGATTGTAATTGAGTGAGATTAAATTGGAAAACTTTCAGAGGCCATGATGAAGGGATTACATTGCTCACAGCGCTAGGAGAGAACATGCATGTAAATTAATTGAGCTCACATAGGCCAGAACTTGGATCAGAACATCTATATTTCACCAACGGTACTTATGGAAAATTATGTATTTTACATAGTGGTACATAGTGGTAGAAAAGAAATCTTTCCCTCTTTAGGAAAAAGCAACCCAGGAGTCCTGGAATAGTGAATTGGCTCTAGAATTTTCCCTATGATCAGTTTCCCTTCCTTAGCGGATCCCTGCCTTATAGAAACAGGGACTGTGATTCATCCCTGCTGTGGAACAGGTGGCTCCAGGTCCTTCATTATAACTGAGCAATTTGTGATGGTCCTGTCACACTCTCAATTTGCTTGCCCATGGATTGGTGGGTCTTTCTGGGTCACAGGAGAAAAAAGCAATCCCAGAAGTTCCTCCTTTTAAAACGGTATTCTTAGGATAATCTAATGTGTTCGCTATTTTACATCAAACGCCACTGCAAGAATAGCTCACAGGATTGCAGCCTTGAAGAAGCATGGGGCTGGAGCTTCAGAAGCCCCAGCTTACCTTGTGTTCTTTTTTGTAGGGCTCTGAATAAGCCATACACAGGGAACATCACAGTGGTAACTCTGCTTAGTGATCACAATTTCCTGCTTTGTGTTTTTGAAAAGTTTTACTTCTCAAAGGGCCTAGATCAGTAAGCCCTTGACATCAAACTTGGACAGAATTTTTGAAATTTCATTTAAGCACAGAAATTTGAAGTTGCCTATGATTGTGGCATGCCTTATCCCCAAAGTGCATGAGTTCACATGTTGGGCTCCTGTGCAAAACAAAATTGTACACATCCACACGTGTGTGCATCCACACACGTATGTTTAAAAGGTGTTTACTTATCGAAAGTGTTTTTGGTGACCACATGTTCAGCCTATACAGGTAGCAAAAGTACAGTCATGTTTTATCCTCTGATGTGGGGTAGGGAGCCCTATTGTGTCTACTTGGACTTCGGGGGAAATTAGTTTATTACACACCATAGCCAGTTATGAGCAAGGATGTGAGTGAACAAGAAGCAGAGGATGATACACTGAAGAGAGAAAGGAGAGAAAAGGATGGTGAGGAATGTGTCTTACTTGGGGGTAGTGCTTATATGACCTGAGAGGTGACATCATGGGAGGTGGCAATGGAATTTGGGAAACCCAACTCTTGACAATTATACGTAGCTTTAAATCATCTCTTGCTGTTAGTCATCTATCCTTAATAATGCAGGGTAGCAGAGTTTGCTACTCCAATATATCTCTTTGTATAAGGATTATCTTGAGCTGCTTATTTTTAGGCAACCACAGACACAGGAGAAGCTCTGAAAACTGAATAGAAGTTAACCTTTTGTAAGAGGCATTTAGACGTATAAGGAAAAAATCTCCATTTGTAACGGTGTCTCCCTCTGTACCAGGAGCAGGAGGAGGACCAAATCTACCCTCATAGGTAGAGCAGGCAACTGACAGATCTGCCAACAACCAGACCTTATTGTACTGTGCTTTGCCTGATCATCTCCTGAACCTGATTTCCCTCCCACACAATCTCTTTCCTCTTTAGCCGGAGATGGTATTTAAGATGGTAGCTTGGGCTATTTCAGGGAGTTACTTAGTAGTCCTGGGTACTTCCCGTACAGAAGTATGGGATATATAGAAGATACATATGACCTGAAACTTCTGTTTGCTTTTTTCCTGTTAATCTGTCTTGTATTACAGAGGAGTCTCAGCCAGGAACCTAGAAGGATAGAGGAAAACATTTCTCCTTTCTCTAATAATATTTTTCATTTATTGCACTGGAAATTCAAAGTCTACCACCTTTCTCTCTCTCTCTCCCTTTCTCTTTTTGGGGAGTCACCCCATTATTCTACTTTTCTTACTCTATCTGGAAACACAAGAACCAAAATAACATCATCAACAAAAATATTAACTCTTCTCTTTGCATTTTTAAATTCCTTTCATTTTGCTTATTTATTGCCTCTTCAGGTGTTCTTCTGAAAAAAGGTGTGCATACAGGAGTTAAGTAAATATGAAACTGACCGCGTCAGGGATCAGACCGCTGAACCTAGTGATCTCAAGTTTCTGACTTCTTGGCCTATTTCTTATGCTTCTAAGCATAAAGGCAAAAAACCTGATTTGTGTCTTTGCTCTGTTTGCTATACATGAAAAGCTCTGATGCAATGACATTGGTTTGATATCTTTAAATCACACAAAAGTTACTAAGTGTAACACATTTTTCCAAATTTTATTTTGCTTTTTAATTTGTTTTTACTTTTTTGACATGCATGCTGTTCAAGATTTGACACACATGGAAACACACACCTACATATATACATTAATATGTTTTTTTTCTTTCTGAGTTATTTACTGTTTTTTAAGCTCTTTCTCCTTCTGAATCAGTTTCTTACCAATGTCTTTATTTTTCTGATACACTTTTTTTCTTTAACTTGAATCATCTGGGATTTATATCAAAGTGTGCTATGAAGTGTAAATCTGTCCTTTTAAAAAAATAATTGTTTCATACCACCTACTGAATAATTTACCCCTTTGTTATTGGTATCCATGATCCTTTATATCACATATTAAATTCTTTTGTACACAGAGGTCTATTTCAGGGTATCTTTGTGGTTTTCATTATGTCTGTAAATTTTCTTGCCACTATCACAATATCTTATTATTGTAGATTTATAATACACTTTTGTATTTAGCACAATAAATTTACTTCCATTATTTTTCTTTGTCAAAAATATATTAACTTTTAGACGAGTTAATTCGTGTTTGTATACAAGGAATCGCTGTGCTAACTTCAAAAACTGTCCATCTGAATTTTATAGGCAGTGTCATTAAATCTATATATTATTTTGGAAGAATGTGTACTCATAAATAAATCAGTTTGCTTTTTCATTTTAAGGACTTTATTTATTTATTTGACAGAGTAGAAGAGAGAGAGCACAAGCAGGGGAAGCAGCAGACAGAGGGAGAGGGAGAAGCACGCTGCCCACTGAGCAAGGAGCCAGATGCAGGGCTCTATCTCAGGCCCCTGATATCATGACCAGAGCCAAAGGTAGACACTTACCTGACTGAGCCATGCAGGTGCCCCAGTAAATCAACTTTCTGATTTATACTAATAGAATAGTTTATGATTTATTCAAATCTTAATATTTTATGTTTTTCATGAAGATCCTCTGAAATTTTATTGGCTATCTGGAAGAAATTTTTTATTATGGTTTATAGTAGCTAATTTAAATTATTTGCTTTTATTATTTTTTTCTTAATAAGTGTCTATACTAATTAATTCCATTATTAACTATAAAATTTTATAGTAGAGTATATGGGGTTTTCTCAGAATAGAATCATACTAATGAGAATATTGTTTCCTTCTTTCTAAGTGCTATGTTTTTCTTCTTGTTTCACATCTTGTGTATTTGTTAGAACATTTAGAAAAATGTTAAATAATATTAGGAAATTAAATATGCTAATCTCATTCCTGAAACCTTTAGAATTTGATGACCAAAACTGGTTTTGGTCTGATTTTAAGACACATTAATGGTGAATTGTTCATTTCTTAAAATACATATCAAGAATAAGTATTGAATATTATCACATGTCTTTTTGGAATCTGTTGAGATTATTAAAAGTATTCTCTTATTTGAACATATTCCTGTTAAAAAGATTTTCTGTGATTTGTATTCCTGAATTGAAACTGACTTGGTCATGGTAGATGCACTGTTGAATTCAAATTGCTTGTATCTTATTTAGAAATATTCATATCTATATTCATAAATGAATTTTCTTGAAGGTTAGTTTTATATGTCAAATGTATAATATTAATAAAATTAAAGTTTAATATTGAACAGAATTTAAGTGAATATAGAGTAGCAGAACATTTTCAAACTTTTTATGCCATTCTCTGCCAGGTACCGGACCATGCTTTTCTTAAGACAGTATAGTTTTGAAAAGCCACACATTTGCATAATGTCTTTGCTGCTGTTCCTTTGTTCTTTGAGTTGTACTGAACCAATTGCTTTAGCAAGTTATTTCCCAAATTCTTCCCACAGGTAACATTTAGGTAAATAAGGCTCTTCAAAGTTAGAATCAGGGACTTGATACTTGGTATACATCCTGCAACATCAAAGAGGAAGGCCAGAGACTCTGAAGAAACATAACATCAGAAACTTCTCCCACCACTCCTTTGGTTAAATGTCTGTTCTGATTAGAAAGGTATCAAGAAGGAACCAGGAAAAAAGGCAATACTGCTGCTGACAAAGTCTTAGGGAAAGGCATTCCTTCACATTGATTCTGATGCGGGAGTTCTATCAGACCGTCAGTAGACTCTCTTCCGATCCTTCTATCCGTTGTCCATTTTTCCTATCTGCTTTCTGGAATGGTGTCTATTCCAATTATCTGTTCCTTGGGAATGGGAAAGAAGTCACTGATAAAACTTTCTTTTGAGACATTTCGTAATTTCTTTTCACACTTCTACTTTATATAATGGCTTTCGTTTCTCTCAGGTTTTCAGCTTCTACTTGAACTAGATTTTGTAGCTGTGGTTCCCAGAAAGGAGTACACTGACACTGTTAAATTTATCATCACAGAATTATACAGACATAAGTTAAAAATCTTCTCTGTTGTTGCTTCTGTAGGTCCTTTGACAATGAATCATTAATTTGGTAAACTATTTCAGGTGGATCCCCCTGAGCTGTAGTTCACTCTGAAGGTTTTGCTGAGATTTTTCCATTAATTTCTAATTACTACAGTGGAATTAAATTTCCTTTTATAAGCTTTCTTGTACTATATATGGCAGTTGTAACTTTGACACCCTTATCGTGTCACTTGGATTTCTGTGTCTGGATGCTCTGTGGGCTCAGTGTCTTTTCTTCATTCAGAGTTCTAAATTTGCCCTTGGCAGTGAGCTGTCTCTATTTTATGACATGCTGATCTATGAGCTATGTCTCTCCTTTGTCTGTTGTTGTAAACAAACCTGAGATGACTGGGAGTATTTCTCTAGTGAATGAATAGTCTGCTTAACATTCTACAGTTTCAAGCATGACAGTATAAGAGACTCATAAATACCCTGGTTGTCTTGCCCCATCACTGACTTTCAGGAAATCACACTTAACTTTCATATCTTTACTTTGGAATGAAAACTTGGAGGTCTTCTGAGAAGCCTGAAAACAATTTCACTGAAAGATCGGGGAATTCTTTGTATTAGCCAGGTATGGAAGTAAAGTACATCTGGTTATTTTCTACTCTTTCGGCTTTCTACTGACCTTCAATGGATATGAAATTTAATTCCCTCAGTCTCCGCACAGCATATGGAAAATGATTAAGAATCAGTGATTCCCATCAATTGTGGAAAATGACAGGACAAACATCATTTGAAGATGTGAACTTTTTTTTTTTTTAAGTGTAATGACTAATTTGCCATAAGCCACCTACATCTCTCTGTTTTCCCTTTCACCAAAGGCCTGGATCTGCCAAGCAGCTCATCTCTCTACTGGGGCATGGAATAGAAATTTTTTTTCCAAGTGGTGATTAAAAACCTACTAATTGTTTTAACTAGAATCATTCTGTAGTATAGAAGCATAGTCTCTGCTTAAGCCTGATCTATTTTACAGTAAACCTATACATGCTAGACTGTTTTATTTAATGATAGCCTTTCTCACTAGCTAAAATTGTATTTTATATTTCAATTTATTTATTTGTATTTATTCTATGAAAATATAAGCTATATCAGACTAGGGACTTGTCTGTCTTACTCTCTATCATATCTCTGTTGTCTAGAACAATGCCAGGCATTTAGGAGTAAATCTTTCCAGACTTTCTGATATATTTACCCTTCTTTTTATTAATATTTACATTTTAAATTGAATAGTCTCATCTATATGTATGTTAATATTATAAACTATCTCAAATCTTTTTAAAATACAGTAGAGTACAAATGAATAATAAATAAGAAGCCAGCCAGTATAGTGTACTTGCAGATATGGCTTGAATTTTCTTAAATTATGTTGTGATTTAAAAAATATGTCAAGAGAAAAGGGAAACAGATACTCTCATGTACTGTTGTTGAGCATATGAATTGGTATAACTTTATGAAAGGTAATTTGGCGGTATCTAACATTATAGAAAAAGCACGCACTTTTGACAAAGTGATATCATGTTATCAATGTTAGAAATGTTTATAAATATAGTCATTCCAGTGCACAAAGATTTTCGTAAATGAATATATATTTCAATATAGTTTTAGTAACAGACAAATCAAACCAAAACCAAACCAACCCACCCCATGCCAAATCTGGAAGAAAATCCGAGGACCAAGAATCATTGAAAATTATTATGGGGAATGATCTGATGTAAGACTATGAATCAGTTAAAAAAAAAAAAAAAAGGAAAAGAAAAGAAGTAGTTCTGTAAGTTCTGACATGAAAAATTGCCCAGACACAAAATAAACAAGTTGCAGAATAATGAGGTTGTATAATTTCATTTTTAAAAGGTTTTTATTTTCATATTTATATAACAATAATTTATAAATACAAGTACAATAACCACATTAGTTAGATTTTGTATTTTAAGATTAGAACCAGTTTGTCAGAAACATAAACCAAGTAAAAAGATCAGTATAATGACTTAACTTTTGGTGAATGTATCACAGAATCATGGATATTCTCCAGGTGAGGATCGAAGAAGTGATTTTGTTGAAGGAGAGGAAAAAATTTTCCTTAGTCCAAGGTTCTTCCACCCTGACAAAGAATTAAATTCACATGAAAAAGACTAACAGGAGAAAAAAAAAACAAAGTGTTTTATGTGCATATGGAGGCCCAATAATGAAACTGAGTCCTGAAGAAATAACCAAAGCAGGCAGTTTTAATACTTTTTAGACCAGGAGACAATAAATCTGTGAGGAATTGACAGGACAAAGAAAATTTAACGTTGGGAGCTTCAGTTAGTAAGGAATTCTAACAGAATTTGGGCTGGGGTAGTAAATTAGTAAAAAGTAATAAGCATGTTTTTTATGCAGCATTCTTGGCTCTAAATTTCTTATTGGTGATAAGGATGTCTCTTTACCTTCTGGCATAGGCAGGGTACCTTTCAAATGAGAGATTTATTTCTTGCCTCCAGGGGGACAGAGGAGGTTCTGGGTGACCTTCTTGCACAGGCTGTCTCTTAAGTAACTTTTATTTAAAATAATATGCCAGGGGCGCCTGGCTGGCTCAGTGGGTTAAAGCCTCTGCCTTCAGCTCAGGTCATGATCCCAGGGTCCTGAGATGGAGCCCCACATCAGGCTCTCTGCTCAGCAGGGAGCCTGCTTCCTCCTCTCTCTCTCTCTCTCTCTCTCTCTCTCTGCCTGCCTCTCTGCCTACTTGTGATCTGTCAAATAAATAAGTAAAATCTTAAAAAAAATTTAAAATAATATGCCAAAGTGGCATATTTGGGGGCAGCCTGCCCTTAACCTCTACACAGTGTAGCAGATAGGAATGTAATTTAAGAACTACAGACAGGGTTGATTTTTAGCTATGACCTTTGATTGCTATGTAATTTCAGATCATTACTTAAATTCTCTGAGCCCCATTTCCCTATATGTAAACTGGAGATACTAAGAATGGTTGATATGCATTGAGGGCTCACTATGTGCTTGAATACTTATTTAAAACCTGTATCACCAAGCCTGTAAGAAAGTAATTATTTCTGTCTTACAGATAAAGAAACCAAGGTACAGACAAATTAAGTAACTTGTCCAAATGATAGAGTTAAGCAAGTGTTAGACTTGACATTCCAATCCCTGCAGCAGGACTTTGTATCCTGGCCACTTAACCAACACTCCATACTGTTCCCTGTCCATACTCATAGCTCGTTTTGCTAGAAAAAAGTGTATTTGACTATCATAACAGAATGCCTGACATCTGGTAAGTTGTCATTAAATATAGTTATTTTCTTATTCCAGAAATTATGGTATGGTGTTCTGTCAGGTCGAGACAGTAGAGGTCTGAAGAGCCAAGCCTTCGTTTAGTATTTTGGACTTTGACAATTTAATGAAATATATGGTTGCAAAATAAAAATTGTACAAAATGGATTTATATGTTAAACTAAAAAATAATTAATACCCAGACTTATGAAGTTTTCCCCCCATAATCAACAAGCTAATGAAAGGCAGAACCTCTCCTTCATCTCCCTTCCTTCCTTCCTCCCTTCCAATTTCTCTCCCTCACTGCAGCCTTCTTTCTTTCTTTCCATACATAGGTCCGTTGGGATGGCATATAGTTGGAACAGGGGTCTAAGCTACCTTTAACCTTAAAATCTGAGCACCTAAGTTAATGAACTCGTCATGAAACTGCTGCAAGTTCGGCATACCCATAAAAATAGCAACGTCATTTGGAGCTTGGTCACGGACAGCTGGAGGTGTGGATCTGAGGGTGGGGAAGACTCTATGGCTGCCAGCTAGATGACGGAACACCTGCAGGAAGGATGGGTGCCAAATAAACTCAGGTGGAATCCTGGTACTCAGCAGTGGAGGATAAAACAGATCCCTGATTAGAAATGTACAGTTGGGAGAGCACTATATATTGATGGGAAGCCTACCGTGACGTGCCATGGGAGATGGCAGTGCTCTACAGTTATCACACCTCACATTTGAGGGAGGTTAGCAGAGCTGTCTGCGCACATTGAAGGATGGAAGGTGGTAGCTACTGGAAATGTAGTCTAACAACAGTCTTATGGTGACATAGACTATTAGGTAAAGAGCAACATAGAATCCATGTTGGTTGTCATGGGCCCTGGGTGTTATATGCAACTAGTGAATCGTTGAACACTACATCAGAAACTAAAGATGTGCTATATGTTAACTGATTGGACATAATAAAAATAAATACATAAATAAAAACAATGGTCACCAAAATCAACCAATCAGTCCATGTTTGTTCTTTTTTTTTTAATTAATTATTTTTATTAACATATAATGTATTATTTGACCCAGGGGTACAGGTCTGTCTTACAGATAAAGAAACCAAGGTACAGACAAATTAAGTAACTTGTCCAAATGATAGAGTTAAGCAACTGTGAATCGTCTGTGACTCGTGTGTGAAGGTCTGTGAATCGTCAGGCTTACACACTTCATAGCACTAACCATATCACATACCCTCCCCAATGTCCATAATCCATGTTGGTTCTTAAACTTTTTCCAGTAGCAGAGAAGAATGACTTTATAGTTCTCAGGAATTCATTCCTGGAATGCTTCAAAAATGTTTTAAGAATTTCCAGCATGAGGGACAGTGGTAAGCTGAGAATGTGTGTATGTGGTAAGGGAGGAAGTAATGAAGTGACTATCCTATAGCAGTGTTAGGCAGGAGCAATCCAGTTTTATTTCCCAGTTCTTATGAACCACATGGGTAATTTGACACAGAGCTCATGTGATAGAATTAATAACTGTAAGTGATGCTCTTATTTCAATTTTGGTCTATAGATCTTTGAAACTTTGATATTTCATTATTTTGCTGTCAGTTTTCCCTGGAGTAGACCTTGGCATAGGATCATTTGATTTTTTTTTTTTTTTGTAGTGTTAATACTACTTCTGCTAGATATTTATTTTTAGCAACATTGTCAGGTTTTATATGGTGTATTTTCTCTGCATCTTTGAAGATAACATTTTGAGTTTTTAAGGTATATTTTTGGTTGGCATTAAATCATTGTCATATGCATTACCACACTGCCATCCCAATTCTTACTCAAATGTACAAGATAGTAAAAATTCAGTTGTTGTTTTTTTTTTTTTTAAAGATTTTATTTATTTATTTGACAGAGATCACAAGAAGGCAGAGAGGCAGGCAGAGAGAGAAGGGGAAGCAGGCTCCCTGCTAGGGGAAGCAGGCTCCCTGCTGAGCAGAGAGCCCAATGCGGGGCTCGATCCCAGGACCCTGAGATCATGACCTGAGCTGAAGGCAGTGGCTTAACCCACTGAGCCACCCAGGCACCCCAGTTTTTTCTTAATAGGAAAAAATAGAGTAATCTCCAAATTGAGGAGGTCAAGAGGGAGAATGTATTAATGCGTATTTGACATAATTTGGAACATTGATTAGCTTAGTCTGTGAGCTGTTACTCAGGTATTAAAAGTAAACTTTTCCAAACACTGGGATAAAATAGAATGCTGCATATTATCATTAGAATCCTTTTTTTTTTTTTTTTTTACAAACCGAATTTCTTTGCAACTTTTCTTTTAATTCAAAAAGATATAGTAATTAGGTCAGCTGATGATCTAGATGTTGGTCACACTTATTTTTAAGTGAATTAATTTTTGAGTTGTGTAAAAATACACTAAAGCCTATGATATATTTTTTGCTTTTTAAAATTGAAATAACACCAAAATTTTTATTGTTCATGTTTTTTAAAATAATTTTTAATGTCATAAAACCAAATCCTTTCTACCTACAAGTATGTTTTAAAAATTTTATAGTTTTGCTCTTTTGTACCTGAGGATTTCTAATGAAGAGTGTGACAAAGTGTCCACTTCTCTGGGTGGAACTGAGAATTGTTTCTAAAACAAAATGTCTCCCCTCCAGGGTCTAAAGGTCTAAAGGTCTGAAAAGGTCTAGGGATATGGGTTTATCTAATGAAAAGTAAAAATAAAAGAATTAAAGCTAGAAACTATGTAAATGAATCAGGATGGCTTTTGTTTAAAAATAAATCCAGCATGTGAAACAATTAGCAAATATTAATATAGACTCATGAATAGAATCCCCTCTTAAATTAAACCCCTTTACCTAAATTTTAGTATCAACCATGTTGATATCATGGAGAACTGTCAGGAGAGCTGACATTCTTAGAAGACATAACATCCCCTGTAACCTTTAAAGAAAGCTGCTTTCTGAAAGCCCTAAAGGCAGACTGGTCGGAATGGCATTTGTATAGTGTGGTAGGAGATGTTAAAATAGCAACACACGGAACCCTTTCAAGCAATTTTTATGCCATGGACAGTGAGGCTTTTGGAAAGAAATCTATAAGTAGTGATTTGTCACCACTTATGTAAAGTGGAATAATTTCAGACATTTTTTTTTCCTAGATCAGAAAGTGCTATACCCAAAGTGAATAATAAATCAAATTTGAATCTTCTCATCTTGATATATACATCTCTGAGGATATTATTTTTAAACCTAACATTTATGTCTTCATTCTCCACAGAACTAAAGTCCAATTTTATAACTTTGCAAATTTTTTCAATCACTTCTTTTGGTGTAACAATTACAAGTGCAACATATTTGTAATAAAACTGTCAACCATGGTTCAATTCAAAATGTATCATGGGGAAGTCAGACTTCTGAAGTGGGAAAAATCTGGTACTTTTCTTTGAGAACCAGTAAAGGTAAACTCACAGGATACTTCAGAATCAAATAGAAATTTCCCAAACTCAGGGAAGTTTGGACTTCAGCTTTTCATAATTACAAAAAGACTTTAAGGGTACTTAGTAAACTATTGTCTCCACATTTTTGAACCAATGTGGTGGGCATCGTTTTCAACTGTTGTCTACCCTGAGAAAAGACTGACTTCATATTAGAGAAAAAAAAAGAATATCTATTTATATTTCACCCTCAGTCAGTTGTATTTTTACTATCAGTGAGGCTTCTGAGATCAATGTGACTCTCTGGTTTCTTGTGTGTATTTGTGAAGTACAAAAATGAAGCTCTCTATCTCCCTATCTAAAATATCCCAGGAAGACTTATAAGTCCTCTATTTTGTATGTACTTTATAATCTGAATATACTGTGTAATTATTTACTGACTTTGTCCTCTTCAAGTTTGTACATCAGAGATTTAACTCAATTGCTCAAGATGCCACATTTGTTCACAGGATTCACAATTTCAATTATTCATAATTGAGTATGTGATGATCTATAGTGTTGACTTTGTTTAATACCTTCCTCTCAACAATAGTTTATAAGGTAGATGTAGGAGGTATTTTAGCTGAGGCTTTGGTTTCCTCACCATCAGCTTTTTGTGCATAGTATGAAAACAGTCTGAGATTACTGATGAACTTTTTCTACTTAAACCAGGTTACTGACAAGGTTCAGTGTGCATAAAGAAGTTGGGATCTGCCAATTCACAAATACATTAACGGCTAAGGTTCAAACCGTAGTATAATAAGTGTACATAGTTAGGGTTTTACTCTTTGAATGCTATCCCTTAAAACAAACATCTATTTGTGATTTTCATATTTATGTCTTCTCTTGATTACATTTTAAATCCTAAAGTGTAGAGGTCTTATTTGTGCATGTTGAATATAAATGTAGGAGTAGATATTCAGTTGCCAAGGCAAAACTCCACTTTTCTATTGACTGTGAGGATTTACTAAATCATGATAGGGGTATTTCGGTAGGGCATATGAAATTGCTGAGTATAAATGTCCAAGATACTGTAACTTTACTTGTAATGACCTCATGCCTTCTAAAGTAACCAAGCAGTAGTAATGCTATGTAGATGTTTTCCTGGGTAAACAGCCAGTCCGTCCATAGGGAATAAGTTTAATTATCAGTTTTTCTTTGCCTCTTTGATCATTCTAAACCTCTGAGTTATGAATACTTTACTCTGATGATACATCATCTGGGAAGGTTTCCAGATTCATCTTTAAAGAACTGAATTCCCAATTTGTGATTCTTTAGGTCATCTTCTTACATTGGAAATATGACCAGTAGCAGTACATTAATACTAAAAGATAGAATGAAAATTCTTTTATATTAAAATCCTTTAGGAATCATTTTGGAAGTTACTTGTGAGTGAAAAATGTAAAACATGGTGGTTTTTTTTGTTATTTCTGGCTAAATTTTTAGTAAAGTAAATTCTTTTTTTTTGTCAAGTGGGTTTATTTACTGCTTAGAAGTCCATAATTCAATTTCGATAGAGGATCCTATTTACTGATAGCAACATAATGTTTTGAAAACATTTATTAAATTGTTACATATTTCCACAAGTGACTTGTTCAACATCAAAAAAAATCATTACGTACTAAGAAATTCTTTATCCTCTGAAGTGGAATAATGTAGAATGTCATCTCATTCCTAGATAATGGCAATACAACTCCGATCCTTTTAGTTTTCTTGTCAGAGGACAAAAAAAACCTATACTAGAATTTACACAATAGTGAAGTCACGTTGCCGAGATAAGATTATATGATAAAGAAAACCCTTTACTTGAGATATTTGAGACAGTGCCTTTTTCCTAAATATTAGACAGACAATTACATACACACACATCCATGCACACCTGCACAGCCTTAGAAAATATATATTGATCTTATGACAGACTTTTAGTTCACTGAGTTACGTTTTTGGTAAAGTTCATTATGACCACATAAAAGAGAGAAAGTGATGTTTCCTAACTGTCTTTGAGATAGCTATATCAACTCTTTCTTTTATGGCACTGAAATAAGATATAAAATTCAGTGGGAGCCAACCGGCCCTTATCTGCTTTGATGTTTCCTACTGTAGATGTCAGTCTTTTGAACCTTAAGCTTTTGACTTGACCACTATTTCTCTCATATCTGGACATACTTCCTGCGTTTTTGGTTGCATTTCAGTAATTCTAATTATAAAAAACAATGCTGTTTTCCTTCAAATGGAAAGGGACTTAAGCAAAAGCAATTTGTTCAAAACAATATTTTGTTAGAAAATACACATTTCTAGTTCCAGGGTTTTTTCCATCCCTTTTTTGATTCTTTATTGTTTCACATTCCCCTTTTAGTCATTTAATTTTACCTTGTGCTCTTTCAATACTAAAATATTTTAATACTGAAATATAACATGTAAGTGTACTAGTTGAAAAAATCTATTAGAAAAACAATAAATACATATGTTGCATATTTAGAAAGGTATCCTGAAGAATGTGACTTGTGTATGTGCATGTCCATACACATGTCTGTACATACAAGCCAGTAACAGAACTGGACTTTGGAGATGTTAGAAGAATGATGGGTATTATAGATTTTCATATCTTGAATTCTCTCGAATGAGCCTGCTTTGCTTTCATACAGTGAATTCTGCTTCCATTTTTCATTGCTTTAAGACAAAGAAAGCCTAGTCCTAGGCTTTGCAAGGTACCTACAGTGAGAGTTGCAAGACAGAATTGGGTTTGAGGTAGAGAATGAAAATACCACAGGGAAAATGCCAGTGCTCCACAAATGTGAGCACATGTCCATATGTGTGCGTATACACACACCACACACACACGCACATAAACACGCACACAGTTTGCTTTTCTCACATACCATTCTGTCACATAATAAAGAAAGTAGTACTTTGAGAGAAAGATCCCGCTAATAACACTCAAATGCTTTATAAATATTCACAGTGGTTTGCATGCTGGATGCTGATCCATTCTGCCCAGTAGTTTATTCTCCCTGTGACTGCTTTTCAGTGCAAAGGAAACGATACTTGACTAAGCAGACGGGATCAGCATGATGCAAATACTGGTAGGAAATGCATAAAAGAATGTCACTTGAAGAACAAAGTCCTACCTCATTTCAATTTCAAAATATTTTTAAACATTCTGTAATTTTGGTCAGTGTGTGGTTTTGTATTTGCAGTTATAAAACGTTGTATTCACACATAAATTGCAGACTCAACGCAGTGAGCTACTGGCTGGCATAAAACATTGACAACACGTTTAGACAGCTTGTGTGTTTGTATGGAAGGCAGTCACATATAAGGGATGAGTTCCTGAAAACCAAGCATAATTCAAAGTTATCGTATTTCAAGAAAATTTTCTTAGAAGAATAAATGTAAACAGTGAGTGCCTCATTTGAATGCCTAAATATTTAAGTTTGTAGCCTATTTTAAAATTCTTTTTATTTTCTCTAAAATAGTTACAGTAATTTCTTTAATAGTAACATCAGGGAGAATCAGTCATTCCATCATCATTTCTATCAGTCAGTGTCCATTCAGAAGACAAAATCTGTGGAACGATTTGAATGAGGAGAGTTATGTTAAAAGGTTTGGTAGTTAGAATTCTAAAGATTATAGTATTACTGATACAAAGAGCAGCTCTTACCCCTAGGGATGAGATAGAGCACCCAAGGAAGAGTTACCTCACGACCACTTAGAGGCAGACCTTGAAGGAGGTGGCACAGCTGGGGCTTCCTGGATGGCAGAAAAATCATCGTACTGCTGCCCTGGTAGAACCTGCTAGAAACCTGACCTCTAGAGCTTGCCAGAAATCCACCTCTGAGAGTGCTGGGGTAACCGCTTCACCATGAGGTGTCTTTCCAGAAAATTCTCAACTACAAGACTCTTAGCCAGGTGCTATGGTAACTGCTGTGCTCCAGGTGCTGGTGACTAATCAAAAAGAACCTGCCTACAGTGCAGGCAAGGCGCACACCAGAATCAGGAAGGAACACACTTTTCTCATGCAATGTCCTTCTCACCCGCCTGACAAACCTTAACATCCTGCCAGCAAGTGAAGGGGAAAAAAATACTTAAAGGGTTCTATTTTTTCATTGAGCAGGCAATGAAAAATGTATCAGGAGCCAACAGACAGTAAGTTGGTAACAGGCACAGTCTTTATCTTAATATTTTATTGCCTCTAAATTTTACTACCAAATTATGGATTTCCAGATTTTTTCCTCTACCACCAAGCGCCATTTATGGCCACTTAATCACTTGAAAAATAAAGACTATAAAAAGATTTTATATTACATTGAAGGTGAACATTAAAATAATGTCATGAGATGCACTCAAATCATTAATAGAAGTATTTAAGCCCATAAAAATGTGTTACTCAGATAATAGGAATATTCACCAAATGAAATGGAGTTAGAATTTATAGTTCAATCACCATGATTTTAGAAACTAGGCAATTCTTGATGTGTTTAATTTTTTGATATTTGTGCTATGTTATATTTTGCATACAATGAGGTTCATAAATATATTTTTTTCATATTACTTTATATTTTCCAAAATCAAGTTCATGGAAAATACAATTTCACTAAGGATATCCTCCATCATGTGGTTAAACCATTACTCTTTGCTGTTGGACAAACAGACGAGAGTCTAGAATGATGATCCTGAAGCTAATCACTGTAATGGAAAGAAGTTGTTCTATCTCCCATCCATCCCAGTGAGGAACTGGTCATTTTTCAACACTCTAACATTGTCATTTAACCTGTGCTTGACTCATTCTTGCTTACATAGTTGAAATTATACTTGGGGGAGTTTCTTCATCTTCTTAAGCCATTTTACCTTTCAGAGTTTCACATTATTTTTAGAGAGTAGTAGTCTGGGGCTCTGGGCCTGGAGCCCAGTCCTCTATCCAAACCTCTAATTTGAATTAGTCACCCTGTAAAATCATGTAGGTCATTTAACCCTTCTCCTTAGCTTTTCAACCTCTGAAGAAGAGGTACTGTTTTCACTGATAATGCTGAAACTGAAGTCATTCTACTTTAAAATGCCATTAAATTTAGGGAAAAAAAAAACCAAAAACAGGCTTGAGTCACATTTTATAAGCAGTTTTCTTCACATTGAGCTTTCCTTCTGTAAAACCAGTGCTAATATTACAAGGAGAAAGCATTTTCCAAGACGGATACTTGGTCGACATTCCTGGCTTATGAAAGACAATGATTTCATGTAAGAGAGTGCCAGGTATGCCTTTGGGCTTTATATTAATTTGTGAAACATTCCTTTCATTATGTTTCCTGTTCAGAAATTATGCACATTTGAATCAAAGCCCAATGACAGTGTCTAGTAACTGAAAAATATTTATTTCTCCTTGGAAATCTTACCTGCTTAATTACCCAATCTTTTGGGAACACAGCCAAAGCCTAGAGTGAGTCTTTTGTTGTAGGAAGAAAAGTGAAAAATAATTTGGTGCTAAGGGGAAACAACTCTCTTACAGCTCTTGTGGACCATCTTGTCATGTTTGGAGTCGCTCTGCTAGGCTGCTGTTGTTATCTGGTTTTGTGTCATTATGGTTCACATCATATGATAACCTCAAGGTAAAGAACTCATTTCCTTTAACCACCCTTCTTTTTCCTTCTGCTCTCTCCTATTCATGTCCAACTTGCTCTGGCTTGTTCATATTCTGGGAGTAATGGGGTGAAGTTAATATAAGACCGTTAACTCTCAATTACTCAGGGGCTAATTATTCAGTCTATTGATTGCACAGTCCAGCCTTTGCTTTTCCTGCCTTTTAAAGGGTGGTTGGCTGCCCGTTAGGACTTGAACCTGACAAGAGTAGGGGGTGGAGAGAGAAAGCGATAAAATTCAAATCTATCTCTTCTGCAGCTTATTAGCACTGGTTAAGAGCGTAGGTGAATGGCAAAAATATAGTTTGGGGACACCTGTGTATTTAATTTGGTCTTACTTTTCCGTGTCATCTTTTACCATGGATAATTGAGTTGGCTTCATTACCTTATGTTCATATAGTTAATTCTCAGAAGTTGGGTTTTTTATTGCTTCAGGGCAGTGACTTAATGGATACTTAAGGCATTTGAGGGAGCTATGGGTAAGCTACATAAACTTCATTTTTCAGATAGGGAAGTGGAGACACAGAGTTTTCAAAATGAAGAGGGGCATTTGGTGGATTAATGGGTCAAGTGATTTTTCACTCTTTGGTCTGAGCTCACAGATGTATAGATGTGCTAGAACTACCTAATGCTCATTTGTCTCATCCAGTGGTTCCCTACAATAGTCAGAAAATCTAATATAAGTGGAATATTAGAATAGTGGAATGTTATGGAATGTAGTAAGTACTCAATAAGGGTCAGCTTAATTCCATTGTAGTAATCATAGGTGTAATGGTATTAGTACTACTACTAATGAAGTCTTTGGTTTTTTAATATTTCAAGAATAATAAATAAAACCATGCATTTACCAGTGGTAAGACTGTGTAGGTAATTAATTATATCAATTAATTATGTAGTAATTTAATTTCATAGTATGGTTTTATGAGATTTCCTTAGTGCAACTACTTTATTTTATAACTATGGAAACATGGGTCTAAAGAGTATAATTATTTTTCTAAGTTCACCTTACAAAGGCAGAGGTGCCAATGGAATAAGGATGTAGGACTAGAGGCTCCTAACTCACCTCCCCCCTTTTTTTGATAATTGTACTGATGTTGGATCACCAGTGATTTAACTCCTAGAATGAACAAGTGCCCTTCACTACCAGTGTTCTTGATGTTCTGATTGGAAATGGGATAGAAGAATAACTTTAATAAACCTGGGAGGAATGATAACAGCAGCAAATGCTTAGGTGTTAGTAGTCAAACAAAATGCATGGAATAGTTGTAGAAGTAATGTACGTTACTTCTAAGGCAAGTCTTTTAGAAATATGCATGCCATTTCCATATTCTTTCATGTTCTACCAGCTGGGTACAGAAATCCATGAAATCTTAGGGGATAGAAAACCTATAAGATAGATATGTCCAGTGTCTCTGGGTTGCTACATGGCAGAAAACAGCTTTTTAAACAGGAATATCTGCATCAAACTGCAAGGACAATGAGAAAATTCCATCATCATAAGATAATGACATTTGGGAGGTATGTTAGTAGTACTGCAAATAACATCTATGCTAATTTTTTACAAAAAAAGTTATAAATTTGCAATGTCTAAACTATAATACATATAAGCATAAATATTATATTTTCTTATGAAATGACAATTCAGTTTGGCATAAGTAGTTACTGTTTATTTTAAAGAGGCTTCTTGTAGTTATTTGATAAGGCATTCATATAATACTATCAGAAATACTGAAATATAAATCTACATTCTTCTCAAATAATATCTTGTTATGGCAAACAAAACAAATTACATTTCAAATTATTTGGACTAAAAACAATAGTGAACAGAGCATGCAGAATGGCACATACAAAGTATGCAAGACTATATGAAGTTAAAGCAACAGTAATGTACCATAATTTATAATAAGTATAATACTTTTTATTCTGTCAGAGAAGTTATCACACTATGAAATTTATGTGAATTTCTATAACTAATACTTCTCTTTGAAAATAAAATTAGGTTTATAGTTTCTTTTCTTGTCTTGTTTTGTTTTGTTTTATCACTTTATCGGTGTCTCAAAACTATGGTAATGCTCACAGTTTCTCCTGATGCCACCTGCTATTTAATCACATATATTCACCCACAGAGACATGAGCACATTTTAAAAGAAAAACTCCTACATTTGACTGCCACCATACTCCAGATCCCCATGCGTTTGTCTTTAAGGCTTTAGCTAAAACCCAAGGCCAAAGCTTTCTTCATGCTCCTCTCTTCCTGCCAGTCTCATTTATTCCCTCATTCTCATCTCAGAGATTCTTTAAGAGTATAACCAGTGGCTCCTTTCCCAGAAGACCCCATTTACAAGACTGAGGCTTAGAGCTGACTTAGAGAAGCAAAGTCTCTGGGTCAAGAACCTAAGGCTGCTCCTATGGGGGTGATAGTTAAATCATGCTAGATTGGGGCTGATAAAACCAGGAAGCCAGAAGCTTCCAGACTGCATTGGCTATCAGCATGAAGAATTGTGCTGCCCACTCCACCCTGTAACGTTACTGCCCAGCATGACCTGAGGGGAGATTCCACTTCTCTCAGATTCAGTTGCCGCGTGCCTCTCACACCGCAGGCGTATCACAACACTGAGAAGGATCCAAGCAAGTATTTTTCATACAACATACTTCCCATACTTCATCTGGTACTCAACTAAGAGACAGTAATCTACGACCTCTACGACTGGAAGGGGGGAGAAAAAAACTGGCCTGCGTCCCGGTTGAACTTACTGAAAAGATCATCATGAAGCGAAATTGTTGATGGTTGATTCTACATGACTTTCACGATATAAACAGACTTGAGAACCCAAGTTCTGAGAAACACATGGGAATCCTGGTCCACTGGGATTGGAAGTAACAGATAATGCTTGCATATGGCTTCCTCGCACCCACTGTCCCTCTCTAGGAATGCCTTTTCCCTTCCCACTTCTCCCCCTCTCAGCCTCTCTTCTTCCCTCCATTCCTTCCTTTCTTTTCTTTTTTTCTTTTTTTTTTTTTATTGAAGATTTTATTTATTTGACAGACAGAGATCACAAGTAGGCAGAGAGGCAGGCAGAGCGGGGGGAGGAGGGGGAAGCAGACCTCCTGCTGAGTAGAGAGCCCGATGGGAGGCTCGATCCCAGGACCCTGAGATCATGACCTGAGCCGAAGGCAGTGGCTTAACCCACTGAGCCACCCAGGCGCCCGTCCTTTTCTTTTCTTTTCTTTTCTTTTTTTTTTTTTTTTAAAGATTTTATTTATTTATTTGGCAGAGAGAGATCACAAGTAGGCAGAGAGGCAGGCAGAGAGAGAGAGGAGGAAGCAGGCTCCCCGCTGAGCAGAGAGCCGGATGCGGGACTCGATCCCAGGACCCTGAGATCATGACCTGAGCCAAAGGCAGCGGCTTAACCCACTGAGCCACCCAGGCGCCCTTTTCTTTTCTTTTTTAACGGAGACAGCTGCATCAGGTATTTGGAACCTGAGAATAAGTATGTGGCCCTTCCCAGGTTGGCTATTTCTATAATATAGAACATACAACATTTTCCTTCCATCCCTCTGATGGCACTGAATCAAGCTTGACTTCACAACTGATTCTGAGACGTCACTGGTACAACTTTTGGCAAAACAAAAAGATTTGCCTTTTTTCCAAAAAATCTGTTTTGTTCCACTTTCAGCCTTACCTTTTGCCCTTGAATAATACGTCTTACCTTTCTCCCTTTCTAGCTGGGGATATTTTTTCTGTCTCAGGAATAAACATTTGGAAAATGCAGATATCTCAGGAAAAGTCAATTCTTTGACTTAAAATCATTTGTCCCTGGAGTCAGAAATTGTGTAAGTGTTTGACCTGAGACAAAGACAAGAGGGAGTTTGAGGTATATGTGTCTGTGGGGGTGGGAGTGGGGTAAGTTCTTGGTGGCTGGGGAGAATTCATGACTCCGGAGGATTAGAGACCACAGAAAGAAGCTTGCTTAGATTTCCATCTTCTTTTTACCCATGGCCAACTCTGTTCCTCTTCAACTATGTGGATGCAAATAAAAAAGAGAGGCATTGAAAATATGCTACTGGCACAAACTACTCTTTCTTATTCCTTTGTAATATGGTTCTCTATCAAGTTACAGTTCTAATGAGAAATTGCCTCTTTGCAACTATGGAATATGTACCAATGTTCTGGAATAATCTTGCTGAGAATGCAGGAAAAACACAAGCAAGAGACAGAGCATTGCAAATCAACCCATTCGAGTTTTTTGTTATGGGCGGGGGAGGCAATCATACTCCATTCCTGCTGACAGAACTCTGGCTCAGAAATAAATATTGGCAACATCTCTTTTCTATACCAAATACAATGAATAATTTTTTTTCACTATAAATGCCATAATAAACTTGCTCTGTTAGGAAAGAGCAGAGATGAATGAAGCTTGACGTTCCCTGGTTTATACTCAGAGAATAGCTATTCATTGTGTTTTATTCTTGTGCTACAAAGTAAAATATGCAAGTTTATCTTTTAAAATTACTCAGGGAAAAAAATAAAATTACTCAGGAAATGACAATGAATTGCAAAATGTAGCACAAGAATCTGGAGGAGAGAAAATAGAGGATATACTAATTAATAGAAATGTCTTGTCTCCCCCATAGGAGATCAAGCTAAAATATAATAAATTTTTCCTTAACATAAATCTGTCTTAATGATCAATAATTCAATGTCTTATCTGTTTGTATTTTTAAGCCTCAATGCAAGTCACAGTGCTTTGATATCCAGTCCGAATCTGTTATCATTGGCTGATGCAGTGGGAGAAGTTGCATTCTGCCCAAGGCTCTAACAAGCCTGCCTAGTTTTCCATCAAAGGACTAAAAACAATCAGCGGCTTTTTTGTTATTATTTTAAAAGAATCTGTAGTGGGGAAAATGACTATTCTGGAAGAAACAGTTAATATATTCAGTGCTTTGTTCAGTTAGACCCCCAGTTTCTTGATGGTACCATGGTGTTCAGCAACACTCTGTAAAATTAACATCTAAAGCACAAAAGACCCCCAACAAATAGTTTTAACAACAACAACAATAACAACAACAACAACAATCCCCCAAATTGGCAAAGAAGCAAAATGTGAACTGAGGCAATCCTTAAGTTTGAGACAAATGTGTCAGGAGATGTTTCCAGTTTCAAATCACATGAGGTAGGAAAAGATTATACAGGTGTTACCTCATAAAACTGAACTTTAATACTGTACTTATTTTTTTCTTTAAAATGCAGTACAAAATGGACTCATCCTTATTGTAGTCTTTAAATAATTATTAGGCTTAATTGCCACAGTTCGTAGAAATTTTAAAATTAGCTAGTGGAGCTTATCTCTCTGCAGTGCTCAGTGTTAATAAAACATGCCACTCCATAAACACATTTCACATCATATTTGTCCATGATTATTTCATTGTTTTTCCAAGTACAGATGCCAAGAGACAAAGTGTTGCTGAATTCCTGTAATTACAAGCATTTCCCTCAATTTGTGTCCATGAAGTATGTAGTCAATCTCTATTGTCTTCTGCCTTAGTTTTGAATCTGTCCCCAGTGCAGGAATGTCAAAAACACCATTTAGCTACACAGCCTGCTCAATTTAAAAAAAAAAAAAAAAAAAGGGAAAACCGTATTCAAGCTACTAATTAAGAAAAGAAGAGAAGTGAGCTGTGAATAAAAAGAACTGCCTTCTAAAAGGCTTTAAAGAGAAACTTGCAACTATGCTGCTTTCAAAAAAGGGATGATTCTTAGTTTTCAAAGCTAAATTCTAATATAGCAGTCAGAGGCAAATTTAACTAACTCCTTAATGTTTTAAAAGCAGCAATGTGAATGAGTATTCAGGTAATGTCCATTTCTTTTCTACCTTTAAAGGGGAGCTTAGTTAATTAATTTTTTTTCAGTTAACAGATGCTTGTTTTTCTAGAAGCTGCTTCTGTCTCTTTAAGATCATTTTGACAATTTTGTTAAATACGCATTCCTTTGAAAAAATGCAGTGATATCCTATAATGCAGAGATATCTGGCAAAATTGTCAATAGCGTTTTCTCCTCAACAGATAATCTTCAAAATGATTTATTTCAACAGCTTCTCAGATGTATTTAGAATAAACCATATTGTGAGAACTATAGATAAAGGGTAAATGATTTAGACAGGTCAATTAATAGCAAATAGTGAAAAAATTCTCCTTCCATTTAATGTTGCAATGTAGAATTCTCCTGCAAGAAGAGGGTAAAAAATTCCAGATATATAGCTGGAATTAGAATCTAAGCAGGCTAAAATCTAAAATCTAAGTGGATTTTGAATCCACTTCAAAATCTAATATCTACCTTGAGGGCAGGAATGTCATATGTTCTCTTGAAATTCATTCTTCATTGTTCCAATGCTCTGTGTATTGATTGACAAAAATATGGAAAGTTCTATATATTCAGCAATATGTTACTGATTTTGGTTTAACTGGGTAACTGTGCTGGAAGAATACCATATATTAAACTATTTGGATATCTTATGTTTCTTTATGTTCCCCCCCACGATGCTTTGAACATGTAGTAGTCTAGTCAGTTGCCCTTATTTCCATTATTATTCTCCCAGAAGTGAGAAGCCCACTGAAGTCCATCAGTAGTTCACCATGGTCATTTAGGTTCTCATTTTTTGTACCTTAGGACCTACGTCCAGGAGCACTTACAGAAGAAGGCCACTAGATGCTGCTAGTATTCTTTCCATTACTCAGTATTCCGCAAAGCCTTTCCCTTCCAGGATGAGTCCTCAGACATTGAAGTCTGTCCTATCAAATTGGAGCCATTTGGCTTCCCACCTTTAGGAGTAGCTTGGTTTCTATCTTCAGAGTATTCCTTCTTTGAGGCAGGAGGAATTAAAGAAGGTCCAATTTTGGAGACTTATTCTCAAACGACCTTGTAGGATATTGTACCAAGACCCAGTTTTTACCGAAATTCTGTTTCCTCCATGCCTGCAATTCTGCTTTGGACCTCATGCAGCGTCTATGAAGGGTTGGATACTTGGCAGTCTCCATTTTCCCTTCTACCTTCAGCCCCAAAAGATGGAGTTTTATTTTTCAACCTGATTTTGACAGCTGGGTCCCTGCCACCTTCTGAGAAATGGCCTGTCTTCCAGTTGCTGATAAACATCTGAGTGTTTTTGTTGGTTAAAATACATGGTCTGTACATATATTCATAGTTAGTTCAGATGGAAGGACAATATGGCTTCACTCTGGTGACCAAACCAATACAGGGGTTTCATCTGCTAATCTGACTAGCTGGAACAGTGTCCTTTTCCTTTCTGTAAGTACTTCTTATTTCTACCTCACTCCACTAACTTATTTAATAGAGTGAAATAGATGAAGATAATGTTTGTTGGTATAGGAAATCATTCTTTGCCCAAGGTTATGCAAGTAGCCCCCTTTCCTATGATACTAAAACTTTTGGTCTTACTTGAGCGAATCATGTTTCCTAAAAGTTAATACTTAAGTGTGTTGATTGTAATGAGATTATTTTTTAAACTAGTAACATTTCTTGAGATTACTATTATAAATAATATATTTTTGTTTCAAAACTACAAAAGGAAATTGAAATAAGGAAAACTTCAAAACTTCAGTTATCTGTGCTCTTGTGTGTTATTTCTATTATAAATATATCTAGAACTTTTGACTGTGTACCAATATTCTACTAAACCCTTTATAAAGAGTATCTTTCTAGGTTACATTATTTGGTAGGTAAAATATTTGCTCTATTTTTTCAGGTGAGAAAACTATAATCCAACTATAACAAAACTGTAACAGAGAGAGATTGCCCAACATATCCACTGTTTTACAGTTCCTAGGTAGTAGGGCTTGAATTCAAATACAAGTTGGACATCAGAGTTCAGTCCATCAATGAATGTAATACATCCCTCCTCTACTTTAAGTAAATTTGTTTGCAAGAATTAGAATAGCTAATAAATTTTCACATAAATTATTCACTTTATATCCTTTAAATATACTTCAGTGAAAGAAATTATGAAAAATGAGCTTTATTAAATTGTTTACCTTAAATATGTATTTGCTCTTTTTATGCTGGTAGTTAGGCCCTAACACAGTCTCATCTTTCACACATTTTCAGTGGAACTATTTGGTATAAAATGTCCATGAAGTTCTTAAAGCAAAAATGTCTTTAAGGAAAGGCTAGTATTATGTTGAGAACATTTTTTTTTTTTCCTCACTGGTTTCTGAGTTCTTCAGGGATCTGAATTTCATTTAAATTAGTGGAGCTCTGATCAGATTGTTCACTTTTTCACTTATGATGCTTGCTATCTATAATTTAGGAGAAATGCATGGATCCATTTCGTTCAGTGTGGTCTCTAAAGGACAAGTTTGATATGGAAAGCATTGAAAAATGGTAGCATGTAGTAATTTATGGATTTTTTAAATAGACCCTCTATAGTAATTGGGTTTCATCTAAAGACTGTAAGTAGACAATAACTGTAAGTCTGACAATAACAATTATTCTTATCTAGTTTAGTTAAGAAGGAAAATAATTCAGGTGCTCATAGCTCAGAAACTAATGATGACTTTGAAACCACTCACAGCTCTGCAATAATTCCATAATCTATAAAGAGGATAGGAGCATATCCTCCTGCAAGAAATACTGAGCTTATTGGGTGAAAATGAATTACCTATTATCATTTGTTGGAAAAAGAATATTCACATGTAGATCTGAATATGAGGATATGTGGCAGAGAAAATGCAAGTGCCATTAAAGATAACATACTGTGGTGTCGAAGGAAGAAGCCTATCTTCTACTGGAGATGATTTTGCAAAATATGTCTGGGTTAGTGGACATCCTTTAGTAAATATTTAAAATATGTGCACCCTAACTACAAGTAGGCTTAACAGAAAAAAAAATATTATACATAGCATATGATATTGTAATAGATTTTAAAGACTATAAAGTCTATTCATTTGCTTTTCAATGTTTCTGTCTGATTTGATGAAATCTGAGCCTGATTTCTTAAGTGTGTATTAATCAATGTAACTTGGAGGTCTACAGTAGATGTCAAGTAAGATCTGGGCTCTATGTTTAGACTTAACATGAACTACTCATGATAACTTTGTTAATGATCTTTATGCCTCAGTTATTTTATTTCTAAATGTGGGATACAGTTAGTCCTCAATATTTCAGAGAGAAAATTGTAACACACTCTAAGTAAAAGCTAACATGAATTGTTCACATGGGAAGAAAGTTTACCAAGGGAGATTGTTCAGGATATAGGGAAGGAGGGAAATAAGAGAAGGTGATTAAAACAAAAGGATGGAATAGACACAGAGAGAGTTGTTCCCAGTGGAATTAAAGGGGAAGGAGAAACTTTAGAGTTTTTTAGGGGTGGAGAACTGATCCCGTCTTTCAGTGGACAATTCATCAAGATATCACCAGTGAGAGATCTTTGAATTCCCATATAGGTATTATATTTTGGAAGTTTGATTATGAAGTCAAGAGGATGACCTTGGAGGAATTGTTTTCATTGATCCAAATACCAAATGTAACTGCAAATACCAACCATAGCTTTACTCAAAATGACATGAATTATTACTTTCAAATTGATACCTGGAAACATGTATTTAAGTACCAGTGATGGGAAGGACTACTCCTAAGCAAGCAAAGAAAGAAATAAAAAATCATTATGTATATTCATTAAATAATTTCTACCCATCCTTTAATTCTTATAAAGATATTAAAAATTTTAAGTTATCTTATTTTTTTTAATGGTTAGATTTCGAACATGTAAAGTCTGAGTCCCACATAAAGAGTGAGACTATCTTATTCTAAAGAAAAAGACCAAGGAAGGAGATAGTGAATTTATATATTGAGACAAAGTATTTAAAATATAAGTAATACATATTTTAGAAAGAAGCTGGTCATAATATAACAAAAGGATTGTCAGAGTCACTTATATTAGAAGCAAATCCACTTCAGAAGAAGCAAACAAGAGAATCTCCTCATATTGGCTAAAGCCTGATGAGGGTAGAGAGAATATTTGTATTCTGCTTATTGCTACCTAACTGTAATCATGAGCAAGTGCCTTCATCCCGTTGAGTCACCTTGAAGGGGGAAAGAGTAAGAGGATCATTAACTGCAGATACTTAGTTAGAAAGCATCATATTGAAAGAATGGCCTCCAAAAGGAGGGAAGACAGGCTGAAAATATTGTAGAAGTACAGCTGAAGTTTACTATTACTTAAAAAAAGTTTTGTTGACACATACTCCATATATAATACAATTCCCCAATTTAAATTATATAATTTGATGCTTTTTAATATGTTTGCAGGCTTAGGCAACCATCCCCACATTCCATTTTGGAACATTTTCTAAAATGAACCCCCTCCTATTGCAATGATTCCCCACTTAGTAACCTACCTTTCAAGGCCATCCCTATCGTGTTTCTAGGGATAAACACTTCTATCGATTTGCTTATCATGGACCTTTCATATAAAGAGAATCCAACAGTAAATGGTCTTCTATTACTGGTTTCTTTCATCTTGCAAAATATTTTCAATGTTCACCCATTTTGTAGCATGTATCAGTACTTTATTCCTTTTCGTACCAATATGCCACGTTTTGTTTATTCATTCATCAGTTATTAGTTTTTACTTTTTGGCTATTATGAATAGTGCTGCTATGAACATTCCTGTCCAACTTTTTATGTGGAAATATGCTTTTATTTCCATGATTACTTTTTGTATCAGAAACTTTTTTATATCTGATTAGTTTAAGGTAAATAAAAAGTATGACAAAGATGATAAAGGAAACAAACAATACACATTAAAGTTTGTGAGGAGTAACCTATTTGCTACCTTGTCCTTGAAGAAAATAAGACTTATAAAGACATGAAATAATTATAAATGTAAACGTCTTTTGAGCTACTCTAACAAAAGGCAGGATATTAATCTAAGTTTTGGGGTACTTATGTTGTGACTCTGGATGAGGAGACATGTTGAAACTGAATTCTCTCATAAAGGAGGAGATAGCTGGTATAATTAAGAAGAATGTTTTGCCAATGAAGTCAGGCTTCTGATTATGGTTTCAGTGTATTTGAGTTCGGTATCCCTTGGTAGTTTATACTGTAGAGGTCATATTGTTACACATCTGGCATCATGTCTTTTAGGGAAATCCCGTCTCCACAATACCAGGTGGACTTTCAACACATGATACATCCCTTTGGAGCAAATTAGCTGGGAGTAGAAAGATGTGGGTGTGTATTTTCTTGTTACTAAGTGATGAGTGAGAATAGACTATAGTGATGAATATAAATAAAAAATTAAGAAAAATAAGTAACTGCTCTCTATTTAGATGTGGTAAACATATTTATTCCAAAATGAAGAAAAAGGATAATTTTGATAACTAAGGAAATACTTAATAAGTGGGTTGATACATTCCTGACTTTTAAAGTTACCCGAACAAATAACTGAACATTCTAATTCCAATACAGAAGTTAACATAAAAATCGAATTTGAGTTTAAACTAAATGCTAAGATGCTTGAAAAATCTCTTTAAAAAAGCTTTTTAAATGGTGTTTAAGAAAAAACAAAGTTTTTTTTGTTTGTTTGTTTTGTTTTTTTCTATCCCTGAAGATGAAGGCTCTGGTCCCAAATAATAATAATCACACAAAATTCATAAGTATACTGAGAAGAGGTGCCCAGGGAAGTCCTAGTAAATGAATAAGCATATGTGTAGTGCTGTGATTAGAATATAAAGAAAAACCCTGGGGTGCCTGGGTGGCTCAGTTGGCTAAGTGTCCAACTCTTGATTACTGCTCAAGTCATGATCTCAGGGTTGTGGGATAGAGCCCCACCTTGGGCTCTGCGAGGGGTTGGAGCCTGCCTAGGATTCTCAATCTCCCTCTCCCTCTGCCTTTGCCCTCTCTCTCTCGCTCTCCAGGGAGGGAAGAAAAAAAAATTATATATATATATAGATAGATAGATATAGATATAGATATAGATATAGATATAGATATAGATATGTAGCAAAACTCTGAAAGGCACTAAGTTGAAGTTAAGTTTCAAATGTCTAAATATGCTTTTTCTGGGACTGTATTTTTAACTTTAAAAAAATTGATATTCTTCAGACACTTTATCTCAGAGTACATTATATTCTGATACTCATATGCCTACCTGAATGTCAGATTCTGTATTTACATTTATCTTCCAATTGGTATATAGCTCAATTTTGCACTCGCAACAAGAAATCTTTTGTGCAAGACTCCATACAGTTTGTAAAAAATATTTCTTCAAAAATAAAGCAGGTGATATTGCTTTAGTTCTTACAGTTCTAAGCCTGAGTTTAATTGTCCTTGGTCTTGCCTTGTCAACTCTTCTCAGACATAGGAACCAGTTAGATTATAATGACTAAGGTTCTTAGCAATTGATTTTATTTTAAATTTTTCTGGGGGAGGGAACTTAATTGAAGAAAAACACTAGGGAAAACTTGAAATGATACAATTTGATGGATATAAAAGCTTTTATAGAAGATACAAGCATAATGAAAATAATACAAATCTGCATTTTTTAAAGTAAAGACAAGCATAAAATCTTACTTCTTTTGCTCTTTAAATTTTTGTTTTTCATTTTGATTGCCTGATTGCTTAAGTTTATATTCTAGTGTTATAAACTATCTTGTTCTATTTGCACCAGTGCAATGATGATCATAGCTAAAATTTCTACATAGTTTTTCATATATGCTGTATATTGTTCTTAGTACTTTCACATACATTATAATAATTGTTATCATCAAAACACACTATGAGAGAGATAGATTATTTTCACATAAAGAAATGAGAAGTGTGGAAAAGTTAAGTAATTTCTCCAAGGTCATCATACAATAATTGTCAGAAATGGGATTTGAATTTAAGCAGTCTGATTTCAGAGTTAGATAGTTAAAAATTACTGCATCTGTCTTTCATATGTTAACATTATAAGCAGTCTCTTTGTGTGTGTGTGTGTGTGTGTATGAAGGGGCTTGATGTGTATCTCTAAAGAGAGATTCAAGGGCGCCTGGGTGGCTTGGTGGGTTAAAGCCTCTGCCTTCAGCTCAGGTCACAATCCCAGGGTTCTGGGATCGAGCCCCGCATTGGGCTCTCTGCTCAGCAGGGAGTCTGCTTCTCCCTCTCTCTCTGCCTGCCTCTCTGCCTACTTGTGATCTCTATCAAATAAATAAATAAAATCTTTTTAAAAAAATATACATACCTTAATGAAATAATTTATTTAAAAAAAGATAGATTCATTATTTGCCACATTTGTGTATATAATATACTTATTCCTTAGGAGTATTTGGCCAAATATTAAATATTGGCCAAATATCAAAATCAAAATAAATAGTTATTCTGATATTACCTGAGACAGAGGAAACTTCTGAAGGAAAATACATTTATTCGGTCCTGGCCTTGCCAACACCAAAGTTTAAGGTTTCAGGTTCCCATCCTCATTATATGGCACTTCCCTCTAGGAATTAAATATATCATAATTCTATATATCTATTCTATCTATATATCTGATACATTCTAAATGTATCAGATCTAAATCAAAACCTATAGCTATGTTTTTCAGGTCCTCTAGAAAAATAATAAACTTTGTGGAATAGAGAAAACTGGGATTTATCATTTTGTTTTAAAAATAGATGTTATGATATTTTAAATATCCCATAAACTATAGTGTCAATATTTTGACAGAATAGACAAAATAAGTCAAACTAATTTGCTAAATTCTCCATAGTGCTTCAGTATCAATGTCTTTCAAGTATATTTTTTCATAACTCCTCTTCTGAAGACATATCTTTCATTTCTCCAGTGTGTACACTAAAATTAGCTATCATTTTTTCTTTTTTAAAATTTTTATTTATTTGTTTGTCAGAGAGAGAAAGTGCACAAGAAGGGGGAGCAGTAGGCAGAGGAAGAAGCAGGCTCCCTACCGAGCAGAGCCAGATGTGGGACTCCATCCCAGGACCCTGGGATCATGACCTGAGCCAAAGGCAGCTTAACCAACTGAACCACCCAGGCATCCCACTATCATTTTTTCTAATATGACATTGCATTTAAATTAATATAGAGCATTTAGTTTTATTTCATGTGAATTTCATAACAACCCTTATCATAATGTTTTATTATTTTTATTCACTTGAAATTCAGATTCCATTTTGTTTTCTTTTATTCCATGTCAGGATGCAGTACCTTCAGCAATGATGAGACCATAGCAAAGGGCTAATTTACAGGGTCCACTACTGTGTCTGTCTCATTGTTTGGTTAATGAGGGCCCCTTTAGGGATCGTAACTAGAAGCTTTGGCAATTTTATAAACTCAACAGAATCAGTATCAAACCATGATTCTAAGGTGGTGTGTTTTGGGGTTTTGTTTGTTTGTTTGTTTTTTACCTTCCAAAGCATTTGCCTCTCTGATTATGGAAAAACGACTTTGATGTGGTAGGACAGAGTACTGGGTATTGATACCTTTCAAAAATCTACTTTAAAACGGAAAGACACCCAGCTGTGACAAAATGACAATGCAGAGGAAACAGGTTGATGTAGTTACTTGCCTCCATATCTCATTAGGAACATTTAAAGATGACTTAAAATTCAGGAATTGGGAATGTGTGTGTGTATATATATATTTACACCATATGATATATATTTTGTTTTATTAAAAATGATTGGAGTATAAGCTTTTAGGACAAAGGAATTGTGAATTCAAATATTGTTTTAAATAGTCCTTATAAAGTGTATCTACTCAAGTGCAATTAAGTAGCCACTGTGATAATTATCTCATCTATATTTTGCTTTCTCTCTCTAGCCTTTGGATACTCTGCTCTCTGACACAGCAGGTAGCTGAGATACAAGAACTTTGTCAAAAGCACTTTGAATATGACTCTGACAGCCTTAGTGGCTAGCAGCTTTTGTGCCTTTTTAGGAGACAGAGTTGTAAATTGCCAGTCACAAATACAAATGAGCATTGCTTGCCAAAACTAACAAACTAGTAAATAAATAAATAAATAAATAAATATTTGAATTTTATTCTAATGTCCTATAAACCAGACTACATGCTTTCTAAGGATGGAAAGATCTATAGCTTTGCAATTCATCTGAATAACAAATATCAATTAGGAATACATGAATAATTCATATGCATATTAAACTACACAATGTTAGGAAGCAAGGTGCCTGTAGAGGTAGTTGGCAGGTGTTTCTGGTATGTGTGAAGTTACCAAAATTGGGCTGTTGAAAAATATTATTCTTTTATAACTTCATCTTTATTAGAAATGCAGGAAGTACTTACAATGTTATTTGAACAGCCTCCCAACACGTAAGTTATGTGGCAAAGCTTAGATGTGGTAAAAACATGATGGATTATAAAGAGGCTTTACATCTTTGAAAAAGAAAGATGTTCAATTGCATTGTCAAAGGAACTATACTTATTTGAATTAACGGCTGCTGACTTTTGCCTGGGGTTTTTTCCAGATGTCAACAGAAAGGATAAACATAATCCTCAATTACTCCCCCTGCATCTGCCAAGCATTCAGGCCAAGTCTAGGTGAACAGCATAGAGAATTAAGGGGAAAGGAGCCCTGCCACCCCCTTCCCCATTCCTTTAAAGCAGAATTAATGCCATGCTAATTGAAATGGTTTCATTTTGTTCAGAGTATTTCTTGAAAATTCAGGTGCTGTAAAATGTCAGTTGTTATGTTTTGGCTGAAAATGGATTTTAAAAATACTTTAAATGGTGTTGTTATTGATCTCTTGAAAATAACAGTTGAGTACAGTGCTCTAAAAACACACTTACACAATAAAGTCCCAATCGTTTCCATTGAGATTTAAGAACACAATGATGACAAATCTTCCCTCAAGTGAGCTGTGGGGCTCTCAGAAGCATCAGGATTCCTTGATTAACTTTTGCAGAGTGCCTTGAGGAAGCAAATTTCAGGAGCAAGAGAATTCTCTAACAATGTGGTACCTGAGAGCAGTTAGACAATGTAACATTGACCAAGCACCCAACTTTCCTCGGGGTCTAGTTCTGTTTGTAAAACCAAGAGGAGTAAGGTCCTTCTTTTTGGTGGGTATCTTAACCACCTGAGAGGACCAAATCTCTGACGGTTCAATCTTATTCTACATCTGGTAATATTTGTAGATTTTGCAAGAAAATGTCTATAAAAGCTCACTTTAGGGAGTGAAAGAATACACTTCTCTGGTTCATTTTTCTTTTGTAATACTCAGACTAAAGCATTTTTTCCCCCATCTTTTCCACCTCCCTCCCTCCCTTTCTTGCTTCCTTTTTACCTTTATTTCTATTTTTTGTCTCAGATGCTTATTAAAATCAATAAAAGCAACTGAAACATCTGCTTGAGTTAAGATGCTTATTGGTTTTCTTAAAGTAGAAGTTCAGAGATACACTGGATTCAATTGATAGTTGATCAGAGACAACCTCAAGTACTTAGTTTCTTTCCATTTCTGTACTTTATCCTCTACAGGGTCAGCTTCATCTTAATTCAAGCTTTTCTCTAAAGACTACCTCTTTTCTGATAGCTTTCATGGGAGATCAGGAAAAACTTTTTCCTTGAAGATCATCTATTCCCATAGCCAAAGCTGGACTGGACCCAAACCTGAAGTCACTGCCAAGCAGATGGAATTTCTGATTTGCTTAAGCCAAGGAGTTTCAGTTAGGTCTCGAGACCACCTGAATTGCCTGGCCCCAAATGGAGGAGATGGAGGAGAAGTAATTGACTAAAAGGAATCGGCATGCTCTACTCAATTTCTACTCAGTTTCACCTGGTCATGATACTGTAAATTTAATTCAACAACAGTGTCTCTAAATTATATATGGATAAGATTTATAAAAGGCACTTTACATATATATAAAAGGCGCTTTCCTGTGCCTTTGAAAATTATATATAGATATAATTTTACATAATATATAATAACCAATTAGACCAGTTCCCTCCCTTCTCCCCTTCTCTCTCTATGGATAGATAGATAGATAGATAGATAGATAGATAGATAATAGATACTTTGTTGAGTTTGTGTACTCGACACCTTCACTTTGATGTGTACATAATAGACCCTTACAACTGAGATTGTCTCAAATCGAACTCTTGATTTCCATTCTCTGTCCACTATATTCTACCTCTACTCTTTCCTGTCAATAAAAATTCACCCAGTTGCTGAGCACAAACATTTTGAAGTTATCCTTGAGTGCTTGCTTTTCCTGACTTTTCCTATCTGTTCGGCTCAGTATTCATTATGTATCCTGTCTTCTCCTTCCTCCACTGCTACTGCTCTCATAAAGCTACCAGCCCCTCATTTCTGTAATGACCTCTTGCTTTCCTTGGGACTTAAACTCTCACTACGTTATTCTACTCTACTCACTATAAAAAGCACGATATTTTATAAACAGATTTTTGTCAGAAACAGCAAGGGCCTCTGATCACACTGAGAAAAAATTCCAAAAAAAGATCCTTTATAATCTGCCCCTTGGATATCTTACTGCTTTCATTGCTTCTCCATTTATAAGCCTATTTTGGTCTTACATCTTTCTGGTAGTTCCTCAAAAGTAGTAAGCACATTTACTGTATTTCACTAAAAATCTATTTTTAAATAGAATGATAGGCAGTTTTTCCAAGTTGTACCACCTTACACTTGCTGGTAATGTGTAAAAATTCTGTTTGCTCCACATTCTTACCAAAACTTTTGTCGGATCAGCCTTTCCCATTTTACCCATTTTGGGTTCTGCTATTCATTCCTTCTTTTCCCTGCTCTTTTCATTTCTTTCTTTTTCCTTTTCTTTTTCCCTTTCCCTTTCCCCTTTCCTTTCCTTTCTCTTTTTCTTTTTGTGTGTGAGTATGTATGTGTATGTCTGCAGGGCTTGCCTTTAACAGTTTTGCTTGTGCATAGAAACCATTAATGAGTAGAAATTATATATCAGGGAGATTATTTGTAAGGATTAGATTAATCATCTGTTCTATTAAGGATGGATCCTTTTTCTTCTTTTGATGAAGTATTATTTACGGAGCAAAAATAGTGTCTGCCAAAATAGAGTGTCTTGAAGTCCTAGAGTTCACAATCCTGTCAATTTATTATTTTTTTCAGGATATCTGTGTTTTTATATAAGAAGTAGTAGGCTCGTTCATTTTGTATTTAAGCTATTCTGCCTTTCCTGTTTGCTTGGATGTTCAGTATGACTGAGAGTCTATGAGACTTTTCCTGTGCCTTTGAAACATGAATATATATTTGGGAAAGCATTTTAAGAAGGTTTTATTTTACACCATCTATTTGTTATAATTTACTAGTACCTTGTTGGCTTCTCTCTGTTGAAACATGATAAAAAAGGTAATTAACTATAGGCAAAGTCTAGATCTGGGGATTCTTTCTTCCATAGTTAGAATAAAAAATTGCATGGACACCATTTGTTATGTAGATTCTTATGTATGGATAAAGCATGACTTTTTTTGAGTCTGGAGGTATGAAATTATCTTATTATATAAACAAATAAATACATGATTTAGGGGAAAAGTTTTATGTCATATTTCTCTTATTTTGTGAATACTAATCTTTTGGAATGGTTACAAGTTTATTAAAGGAAATTATTTTCTGTTTGATAATATTTTGTTTTATTTCTCTTTAAGAGGTTAGAGTAGTGTAGATTTGGAAAAAGAAATGGAAATAAAATCTTTCTGAAGTTCTAAATCCTTCAAGATAAAATATGCAAAATTTCTTGTAACTGCTTTTTATATGTAAATCCCAATGTGTAGCACATAGTAGTGTCTCAATAAATAGTTGTTTTCTGACTTTTTTAATGGTTGAGTAATAAACCACTGAATGAAAAAAACATGATTTATTTATCCACTCCCTTGTGATAGACATTTGGAATTATTTTTTCTAGTTTTGGACAACTATAAATAAATCTGCAATGAAAAATAATAGCTAGCTAGCTAGCTAGATTTCTCACAGATATGTTTTTATTTCTATACTATAAATATCTAGAAATAGAATACATACAGATAAGTATGTATTTTACTTTCAAATAGATTCATTAGCAATTGTTCAAAGTTGTACCACCTCACACTCACTGGCAATGTATAAGAATTCTGTTTGTTCCACATTCTTGCCAAAACTTGGTCTTAGCAGTCTTGTGAATTTTAGCCTATCAGGTGGCTGTGTAATTATAGGAATGTCATTGTGATTTTAATTTGCATTCCCCTCCTGATACTATTGATGTTGAACACCTTATTTTTTCTGGCTATTCGATACTCTCCTTTTTAAATGCCTTTTCTTTTGCCCATTTGAAAAATTGAGTTGTTTTCATTTACATCCGTACCTTGGTTTGTAGGAATTCTTTATATACTCATGATACAATTCCTTTGTCAGATATATGAATTGCATATATCTTCTTGTAGCCTGCACATTTTTGTGGGATCAATTTTAAGTCAGAAAAAGTAATGAAATGTTTATCCTGATGATACCAATTACTGTCAAGGGTGAATAGAGTCAGACACTTTAACTGAATGAGCCACTTAGAATTTCACTTGTTGTTGCTTCATTATTAGTGTATAGGAATGCCACAGCTTTCTATACATTGATTTTGCATCCTGTGACTGTAGAATTCATTTATCAATTCTTGTAGTTTTTTGGTGGAATCTTCAGGGTTTTCTAAATACAGTATCATATCATCTGCAAATAGAGTTTTACTTGTTCCTTACTAATCTGAATATTTTTCACATCTTTATGTTGCTGATTGCTGTGGCTAGGACTTCCAGTACTATATTGAATAAAATGGTGAGAGTGGACATCCTTGTCTTGTTCTTGACCTTAGGGGGAAAGCTCTCTTTTTTTCCCCATTGGGGATGATGTTACCTGTGGGTTTTTCCACATGAGGCTTTTATTATGTTAAGATATGTTCCCTCCAGACCTACTTTGCAGAGGATTTTTATCATGAAAGTATGTTACACTTTGTCAAATGCTTTTGTCTGCATCTATTGAAATGATCATATGGTTTTTATCCTTTTTCTTATTGACATGATGAATCATGTTGATTGTTTTGTGAATATTAAATCACCCTTGCATCGTGGAATAAATCCCACTTGATTGTGATATATGATTTTTTAATATATTCTTGGATTCAATTTGCTAATATTTTGTTGAGGATTTTTGTATCTATATTCATGAGAGGTAATGGCCTATGGTTCTCTCTCTCTCTCTCTCTCTCTTTTTTGGTAGTATCTTTATCTGGTTTTGGTATCTGGGTGATACTGGCCTCATAAGGCACCTCTACTCTTAGATTTCATGAAGGCCATTAATTTTTTTTTTCCTGCTCAATTCCAGTGAATAGACAAAATCAATTTTTTCTTAAAATTCTAGTTACAGTGGCTTCATGATATATTTATCAGCCTAAGACTTCTCAGGACACGGACATACCCTGCAGAGAATGTGAGTTCCGTGGCCCTGGTGGCACTGTTTGGTACCGAGATGTTGTGACATTTTCTCAAATATTGGAGATGTAGATGCACCTGCACTTACTAAGGAATTGCATTCTCTGTTACATTTGACTCTGTGTTAAATGCTGCTGTGAAAAAGGGGCAGATAAGTGAGAGACTTTTGGGTATAGAATATATGGGAAGGGGCATCTCAGCCAATTCAGTGACCATTCTTAAAGCCAGTCCCCCCAGTCCCCCCAGTCCCACTGAAACAGGGCTAACACAGTATTTTAAAGCTCTGAGATTAACACTGTGTCTTTAGGGTGTATCCACTGCTTCTTTAAACCTCTGGAATTGCTTTCACGATGATGAATTCTAGTTCTACTGATATGCTACATTACAAATGTGACAGGGGACCCTTGAGAATTATAGCAGAGTGTACTTTGGAGAGGTCCCATTTTCTATATGTAAAAGCCACTGGGTTCACTCTTTATATAATTCTAACTTGAAATGAAAATTAATATATGGTAATCAGAGTTCATGTCATAAGAATACTTATCTTGAGAATACCTCTTTTATCTAAGTGTTCATTAGCAAAGGTAATAAATCTAATAATCTCTCCCAAATAATCATGCATTAAAAAACTATTCCTGAACAGGGATACAAATGTGTGTCACCTGAATTAACTAAGGAACAATTCTGAAGAATTTAAAGATCAATTTTAAGCAGGTGCTAGGATTTTATTAACTGTTTTTTACTTGCCAGAAAAGAGAGCCATTTCTCTTTATCAATCAAGGCTCATACACTTCATTTAGAATCTTTGACATTTGTAGTTATAAATAGAGAGTGCGAACAAGAACAGGACATTTAGGTGACTCTTTTAGTAGAGTTGTGAAGGATAGGGTTATGCACACTAATAATATGATTATCAAAATTGTTTCTGATGATGTATAGTATTGAAAAATGGGTATGATGATTTCTTAGTCTGTACTCTACCTAAGGGAAATGGAAATAGATGAAAAGATGTATAGCAGTTAAAAAGATCAGGATACGGAAAGAGCAGTTATCATTATTACAGTAAATTTGGTCTGGAATATTTGAAAATGAGCCTGAGCACTTGGTTGATAACCATTGCCCTGAAGAAACCTACAAATGATTTCCCCTGGAAGTAGGCTAAGGAAGATAATTCCAAAAGGACCTTCTTGATTATAGTTAATAAGCTTTCAGCCTGTAATGATGTCCATGCACACGGAATGAACAAATTCCTGAAGTGGACTTCTGATTTCAGTAAGTCCTCGGGATTTTCTTAAGTAAAAATGGTCCTTTGTGTGTATTAACTGTAGAGGTACATATGTGTAGGTCCATTTGTATATGCAAATTGTAATGCACATGTAGGCTCTATTTAGAGAATACAAATTCTCTTCTCCTGTACATTTAGCTATTTGCATTGATGTCTGTGAGACTGGATATTATTCAGCAGGAATGGCATAGTAATTCTCATTTCATTTACATTTTATAGGTTTGTACCAGGTGTATGTCACTTCATGTATCGCATTTATGACTCAGAAACAACTCTATTTCAAACCTGTATTTGTGAGTATATATGTGTTTGTAGGTTTCTATTTTAAGAATTTAAAGGTTAATTATATTCACCTGAATAGTGTTATTCACCTTTGGATGGGCTAGCTTAAGATAGGGAACTATATTAAGCAAAGCTGATGGTAATGAAAATCTCAAAGGAGAGGAGGCGTTGGAGCAGGACAACTTGGCCTTGAATCCTGGTTATAATACTTACTGGCTATTTGGTGTAAGTCCCTAGTTTCTTCACTTGTAAAATATGAATAATGATGATAATAGCACCTACCCCATAGGATGTTTTTAAGATGAAGCAAGATAACAAATGAAAAGCACCTAGCATATTACTTGAATGAAACAGAGTAAATCTTGAGTAGCCAGTAGATACTGCTGTAATTCTTTCTAGATCAGTAAACTTCATGAAAGCGGTGGTGATGGTGGTAGAACTGCCATCTATGATATTTCCAACACAAGCAGCTGCCTCACCACTATGTGCTGTGGGCCAGAAGAGCTAAGAGATTACAGATGGTCTGGAACAAGTCATTCCTTCTGCCTGAGAAATAATTTAGAATGAATTTTGAAGTTTAATCTTCATAATTCATCAATATTCTTTAATAGACACTTTAATAGACAAAATTAGAAGGCTGAAAGAGGAACGGCATGCTAAGTTTTCAAAACTGGGTATTCCAAGGCGTTTTTGGAAGAACTTATTCAAGATAGACATCCATGCCAGGGCTGAAGAATCAGAATGAATGAAGCATAGAGTTATTTAGAGAACATTCACAATTCCAAAAAGGCAATCTGGGTAATTCATAACAAATAGTGGTGGCTTTCTAAGACAATTATCATCAATAAACATTTATAAGCATCCGCAAGGGCCAAGACCATACCTTGCACTAGGCGTTACTGAATGATTACTTAACTCCAAGTCTCACTTCAGTTCTGGAGACCCGGTTATCCGTGGATGCATCAGGGAGTAGTTATGATGGGAAATGATCACAGTAAGCTTTTATTGTGACTACTGAAAAACATGTCACACATGGTTTCAGATTTTTGATGGAGCAACTGAAAATAGGATTATGTTCAAATATGTCGTATTCATCAACATGACTTCATTTAATGTAGGAGCTGTTCCAATGAAATTTTTAAAAGACTTGAAAACGACACTTCTTTGATGTTGTTTTTGTATCACTCTACGCTATCCCGCTTTTCAGTTAGCTTTACAACTACAGCTTTACACATACACACACACGAAATCATGGGGGAATTCTCACTGAGAAATACTTAAAGATTCCAATTTTATTTCAGGCTACAGCAGAATAACTTAGAGCAGACAGAGTGAGTACTAGTGATTGTACTAAGTGAAACTCCCTAAACTCTATTTTTGCCAGTGGACTTGGGGTAATTCATACCAGCATAGAAAGAATGGACAGTTTGGGGTTACTCATATATTGTGCTTGGCTCATGAGCAACGTTAATGTACCTTGTTAGGTGACTCTATATATCTCAGCATTGAATGTTATGCACATAATATTAAGATTACCTTTTATTTTCAGAAAGAAGCTCTTAATTACTACATTGGTTACCTCTATCTTTAGTAAAATATCCCCCCTCCCCCCCCCCCCCCCGCCTTTTTTAGACCTCAGGTTTCTTAGATTTTGTATAGACACATCATGGGGACCCATTCTATTACAATGCAGATTGTGATTCATTAGATTTGGGGAGGGATCTGATATTTTGCATTTCCAACAAGCTCTCAGTTGAGGCCTTTGCTTCTAGTTCAGGGACTACAGTTTGAATAGGAAAGCCTGAGTCAACACATTGGCAGTTACTCTATTTTAAATGGAAATGCCTCAAATTAGGGGAAAATGTGCCTTTGTCCTTACTGGGATCTGGTTGCTTTCAGTTCCAGAACTATGAGGAAAGACATTCTAATGACATTCTATCAACCTGAGAGAACAAATCCTATATCTCAGGATATTCCTTGTTTTATGTAAGACTTCTTTTAGATTTCCTGACAAATGTCAATAGTGAAGCCACATTTTTTATTTTGTTGTAAATTTATGAGGAGAAGCTTATCAGAAAGTAAGTGTCATCTTGGAAACAAAATCTGAAATGTTTTATTTCCATTCCTTTGCAAATTAACATGGATGGCTATGTTTTCAATCTTGGATCCTATTTTTTTTTTTTGAAGATTTTATTTATTCATTTGAGAGAGACAAAGGGAGAGATCGCACAAGGAGAGAGGCAGAAAGAGAGGGAGAAGGACTCCCCACTGAGGAGGGAGCCTGACATGGGACTCTATCCCAGGACCTGGAGATCATGACTGAAGTGGAAGGCAGATGCTTAATCTCTGAGCCACCCAGGTGCCCCCATTATTTTATTTTAGTCCCTCATTTATTATTGGGTTAACATTTTGAAAGAACACCAGAGATATCATTTATTATTGGGTTAACATTTTGAAAGAATACCTTTTACATAGTTCTTTTGCATCCTGGAACCTTTCTCCCAGTAGAGCTTGATCAGGAGGCTGAGGCATACTACCCACTGAAACAAGCATGCACAATAATCTAAAGGGAATAAAGAGTCAAATTTTTGACTTTTGAGCTCATAGGTAGACGTTTGTAAATCTGCTATGAAGTCAAAAGTTTGAAAGTTGAACCTCTTTTTGAGCTGGAATGGGTAGACTTTAGTCAGAGAGAACAGTTTTGTTTGAATTCCAAAAGAGGGGCTCTGAATATCAAGAGCAAAACCTAGGGAACTCAGGGCTCAGAGTTGACACAGCAAACCGCACACTAGGGAAGACTGTATGAATGCCATGAAAGCATTGTCCCCATTCACATGGAGCCAGTTTTGATCACTGGTTGAGAGAAGATCAGAGGGAATGTGACTAGAACTCGGAGGCTGCCTGGAATTGTGATCTGGGTGGTGGGGGTGAGGAGTGGGGCTGGGCAGTTTATACATACACAGATATGTTTAGGAGAATCTGAGAATAGAAGACACATGTGACCGACTTCACAGAATATAGTTGGTGAGAACTACAAACCTCTTTGGAAGACTTGTGTTTAGTGTATTGTTAAAGAGACAGAGTGGCAGAGGCTGAGAAGAGCACCTCTAATATACCTGCTGGACTGTCTCAAAGTCCTGTCCTCTTAAGATGGGGAGGGATATCTGAGAACAAAGAAGCCTAGGTCAGCATGATGAGTGTATACATGCTTGGGCTGGATCGAGGCTATCGGCAGAAAATAACAGCAACTCATGAGGAGACTAGAAGAGATGTATTACATACAACATTGAGAATGGAGCCCCGGACCAAATCCCCAACCATACAGCCAGCCTTTGAGAAGAGAGATTACCTCAAGAAAGAAAGGAAGGGAAGGTCGGAATGGAATGGAAGTCGTGGAAGAATCCTAAGGCGTGACTGCTCTTTGACGAAGTTGTATACTAAACGGAGATCAAGATTCAGATTAGAAGTGATTGTGTTTAACTTGAATTGTGAAGACTGAGTTACCATCTCATCCCTGGGAATTGGGGAATTGAGGCTAAGTGAGCTAAATTAAGTTTAGCAACATAATAATGAAGTTACAATTTATTAACCTGAGCTCTGTGCCTAGGTCAATTCATAATATCTATAGTAAGACAATGATAATAATAATGCTAGCCCTACTTACTTCAATTTTAATTAGTAGGAAAAAAAACACATTCCTATTGAAATTCAGAGTAGGGATAAACCTCAGGGATAATCAGGTTTTGTCATTACTCTTCTTACAGTCTTTGAATACTTTTTCCTCATTTTCTACATAAAGCTCTAAATCCTTTATGTCCCTGGGAGACCTATAGGATCTTGCCCTTTAGCCCCATCTTTTTCCGGTTGCCCTGTCACTCTCTTTGTTCCAACTATATATTCTTTTGTTTTTTCACACCTGACCTGCACTTCCCCCACCCCAGTGCCTTTTTTTTTTTTTTAAAGGTTTTTTAAAATATTTTATTTATTTATTTGACAGAGAGATCACAAGTAGGCAGAGAGGCAGGCAGAGAGAGAGGAAGAGAAGCAGGCCCCCTACAGAGCAGAGAGCCCGATGTGGGGATTGATCCCAGGACCCTGGGATCATGACCTGAGCTGAAGGCAGAGGTTTTAACCCACTGAGCCACCCAGGTGCCCCCCAGTGCCTTTTCAGATGTAATTCTCCCTGCTTGGAAAATTCTCCCCTCCAACCACAGGTGCAAGTCAAGTTTCCTTGTTAAATGCTCCCATATCACCTGGCATTGCTTCTTTATAGTACTTATCACATTTGAAATATGTATTTGTTGTTGCTATGGATAACATAAGTCTTCCCTCACGGTCTGTGGACTTCAGTGCCTCAGAGACCATGCCTGTCTTCTTATCGGATGTAGTCCCAGGGTATAGCACGGGCCCGATGTGGTTACTTACACATTAATACTTGAGGAGTGAGCAGGTGTATGAGTGAATGGTATGATCCAATACTCTCATTTTACACATGAATATATAGGGATTGACGCATCTGCATTTTCCAGATATTGTTGAACTAGAACCGAAGGTGTTTTGTTATACCTTGGGAAGAAGATGGGAGAAAATTTTTTCTAACCCTCAAAGATACTCAAATGAAATTCAGGAATATCAACTTGTTTAAGAAATCATTACCCCATCTCCTACTGTCCCAGCCTTTTTTACTATGTATTATTTTATGTTTATTAGTAAAACTTGTTCTTAAAAGAATCGTTGGTCATACCTATATCATATCTTGTGTATTGTGTTATGGCTAGAATGTAACATTTCTATTTATGAACAGCGAGTTGGTCTACTTGGCTAGCTTCTTAAATTTTGTGGGATGTTTTGAAAGATGAATACTCATCAGACTGATAATGGCCTCTTATAGGTATTTTTTTTCCCCATGTTAGCCAGAAAGGTGCATAATATTTTTTAAAAAGATGTTTGTTATACCATCAATAGTGAAGAAATAAAGACCATGGAAACAGCCATACATGTACTAGACAAAATAAGAGTCTCAGCTTGTATTCTCTTATACAAAATTACACAATTTTAAATTGCACTAAATTGGTACTAATTTGGCAATCTTAGCTTGGATATGCTTCCAGTCTTAAAATTCTAAGGACTCTAGACTTGAGGGGAATTCACACCAGGTTTAAATGAAATGTATTTACAGCACAGTGGGAGAAAAGTTTTATTTTATTCCTGGTTTTCTCCATGCTTCTTGGTGTGGAAGCTGTGGAACTAACCAATCCTTATCAATATTTAGCATCTCTTCTTTAAAAATGACAAGCTTTTGGAAAATAATTCAATATCAAGATAAATAACCATAGTTCTGGCTGCCTAGGTATGTTTTAAATACTGTTGAGGAGAGGGAACATTTCTCCTAAGAAAACTATATGAATGTCAAGCAACTATTTTTTTCTATAAGACCTTATAAATAATAACTAACATTGTGCTAGGACAATAGAGGATTTTCTCAATCTCCTCTGGGTGCCAGGTGGAGTACTGGCTGTTAGCTCGCATTTATGACAAAGTATTATTTTTCTGCTAAAACAGATGGATTTTGAATTGACATTTTGACATCACAGGAAAATACATACTGTCCTTTCAAATACTCCTCTCGGATATATCAGGAAAGCAACTATTAAGTGAAATGTATGACAGCAGGACTTCATTCTACTTTTCTTATTCGAGTGTTTATTTGTTTGAATTGGCCATAGATAGGTTCCTAAGGATTTGAACTGTGTCAGAAATGATTTGATTTAAGTCAAACAACGAACGCAGTCACACCTTGTCACCACTCCCCAAATGACTTTTTGGGGGGATGGGCCACCTTTGTGGGCAAAATGTAATAAGTTCAGTAAAGCTTTCCTGGGCATTGCCTCATTTGTAAGATATATTTAAGATTGGAAAATGACATAGGAATATTTACCAGCTACAGATATTAACAAAACAATTTCTACTTCTATAAATGTGAATATGGAAGTGCTTAGAGACAAGTATGTGACAGCTTGAAAATAGCATATAAATTATATAGCATACCAGATAGAGATATTACCAGAGTAATTTCTGTATCTGTAAATGTAGACTTAGAGATATGTTAGTTTTTATTATAGAAGCATTTGCTCAGGGGAATTATCACAGTGGGGATTTTATTGTAACTGTGTGTGTGTAATGGGCAGTTGGTAAAGATTAATTGATTATTCTGTTTAATTAGGTATAGGGGAATAGTCAAATCTATTTTAGTTTTTATTTGGGAATTTACTGTTATTCTTCATGTGCAGACTTCTCCAAGTTTTCACATATTTGAAATTTAGATTTTTTTTTTCTTGATCTACTTACTAAGTTAATTCCTTTGGATTTATTTTCTATTCAGATATGAGATTGTTTCTAATGTAAAAATACACCTTATGCATTTTGACAACCCCATTGAAGATATACCTTCTGTTCACATTTGCCTTACCCACACTTAACGTCTGCCTGTATGAGCCACCGTAGTAAGCTGTAGATCATTGCACCTTTTTCTTCAATTCTTCTGAAATCATTCTCAATCATTTTGATAAAAGCTGTCAGTCCTTATTCATTTTCCCTTTCAAAAGGACTCAAAAGGTGCTGCGTTCTCATTTGTGTGCCTAATCCAGTCTTGTTAGCAGTACACTTTGCTTCTCCAGCGTGAACTTAGGTACTGTTTTGTTAGGACAGTAAATGACACCACAGGCAAAAGTATTATTATTATTACTATTGAGATTACTATTACAGACATTTAGTTGTGACTTTTTTCTCAAGAACTTACTTCGTAAAGCTGGCTAAAAATTATGTTCAGTTTATATTAACTTTACCTTTTAAAAATCATGTTTCTAAATCTTTTGGGTAATATTGTAACAAAAGAGTGTTTCAAGGTCCCCTTTCTTTTATGTGAAACCAGTTCAGTCAGCAAAGTAGAAGGCAGAGCTTTGACTATCTTCTTAGATGTCTCCTTATTTGAATGATCCAGCTTTGTCTGCAGTGATTACAGTGAATCACAGTAAAATGAATATGCCGAAATATATATTCCAGGAAGTGTGGGTATTTTTAAATTGCCTTTTCATGTAATTTAGACCTCAAATCAATATCAACCTTATAATTTAGTCAAAAGAAAGATGTTGTCAAGCAGTTATTGTGAATTCCTAATGTATGCCAGGTACAAACACTTTGTCATTTCAACCATACTGATGAGGATGACTCTATGCAGATGAGGATACTGATGCTTATCAAGTTTCAATAACTTGACTAGTTATTGTTAATATAATAATTTGACTTCTGAATGACAGAAGTGTGAGTCAAATTTGTGTCTTTCTGATTCTAAAGACTGAGATCTAGTGAACTTTTGGATTAGGTTCTTTCATGTTTGTTTTCCTTATCTCTAATGCTTAATGGTATGCTTTTAGACCTTGGTAATGAATCCATGGTTACAAGCTGAGTCTTAGATTCTTAAGGTTTCCATTGCCAACATTTTCCTCCGCTTCAACTGATTTTTTTAAATGATTCAATACAAGAACTAGGTTGGTTGAAACCTAAAATTTGAGATAAGAGACTCAATAGTCATGCATTTCAAAATTCAAGCTTTTCCCCCCGTCATATGAAAATCTCTCTTATGGTATTTGGAGATAGCAGTGAGAGAACCTCAGGTTGTCAGGTATCAACCATATTTTATATGGTCGTTAATATTTAAAGTATTTTACTAATGATCTAACTGTTCAGTTTACTTCTGTTGGGGGAGATTATCAAGAAGATATAACTGCCAGTCGACCTGTGAGCTGGATCTGGGCAATTGGAGACTCTGAACCACCTCACCTGCCTTAGAATGTGTGTTCTTCTTGCTTTCCCTGCTCCTGGAGGTTGCTCCAAACATTCAGCCTTGAGATAGGAATGTGTTGAGGCTATCTGGACTGGGTATGTGGCTAAACCCGGTTAGGGCCTCTATATAAACCTCTAGGAGTTGGCTGGTGAGTGAAGTCCACTGTTTTGAGGCTGCCCAAGTCAAGCCTCGTCTATCAGTTCCCTTCATTACTAAACTGGCTATCCACCAATCTGGATTCATCTGCCTCTTAGGTCTCTCCCTACACTTCATGTATGGGGGCCAGTTTCAGATTATATTGGGAAGTTTCATTCCAACTTTCCTCTTGTGATTGAGTTCTAGCTTCAGAGCATTGTGGTCTGAAAATATGCACGAATGATCTTAGTCTTTTGGTACCAGTTGAGACCTGAATTGTGACTGAGGATCTGATCTATTCTGGAGAATGATCCATGTGCACTAGAGAAGAATGTGTATTCTGTTGCTTTGGGATGGAATGTTCTGAATATATTTGTGATGTCCATCTGGTCCAGTGTGTCGTTTAAGCCCTTTATTTCCTTGTTGATCTTTTGCTTGGATGACCTGTCCATTTCAGGGAGGGGGTTGTTAAAGTCCCCTAGTATTACTGTATTATTGTCAATGTGTTTCTTTGATTTTGTTATTAATTGGTTTATATAGTTGGCTGCTCCCATGTAGGGGCATAGATATTTAAAATTGTTAGATCTTCTTGTTGGACAGACCCTTTGAGTATGATATAATGTCCTTTCTCATCTCTTATTATAGTCTTTGGCTTACAATCTAATTGATCTGATATAAGGATTGCCACCCCAGGTTTCTTTTGATGTCCATTAGCATGGTAAATTGTTTTCCAGCCCCTCACTTTAAATCTGGAGGTGTCTTTGGGTCTAAAATGAGTTTCTTGTAGACAGCATATTGATGGATTTTGTTTTATCCATTCTGATATCCTGTGTCTTTTGATTGGGCATTTAGCCCGTTTACTCAGGGAAACTATTGAAAGATATGAATTTAGTGCCATTGTATTGCTTGTAAGGTAACTGTCACTGTATATTGTCTCTGTTCCTTTCTGGTCTACTACTTTTAGGCTCTCTTTTTGCTTAGAGGAGCCCTTTCAATATTTCCTGTACAGCTGGTTTGGTGTTTACAAATTCTTTTAGTTTTTGTTTGTCCTGGAACCTTTATATCTCTCCTATTTTCAATGACAGCCTAACTGAATATAGTATTCTTGGCTGCATGTTTTTCTCGTTTAGTGTTCTGAATATATCATGCCAGTTCTTTCTGGACTGCCAGGTCTCTGTGGATAAGTCTGCTGCCAATCTAATATTTTTACCATTGTATGTTATAGATTTCTTGTCCTAGCTGCTTTTGGGATTTTCTCTTTGTCACTAAGACTTAAAAGTTTTACTATGAGATGACAGGGCTTATTTTTATTGATTTTGAGGAGGGTTCTTTGTGCCTCCTGCTTTTGATGCTTATTCCCTTTGCCATTTGGGGAAATTCTCTACAATAATTCTCTCCAATATACCTTCTGCCCCCCACCCTTCTTCTTCTTGTGGAATCTTAATTATTCTAATATTGTTTCATCTTATTGTATGACTTATCTCTCGAATTCTCCCCTTGTGGTCCAGTAGTTGTTTGTCTCTCTTTTGCTCATCTTCTTTATTCTCTATCATTTGGTCTTCTATATCACTAATTCTCTCTTCTGCCTCATTTATCCTAGCAGTTAAGAGCCTCCATTTTTTTAAGAGCCTCCATTTTCTTATTGCACCTCATTAACAGCTTTTTTTTTTTTTTTTAATTTCAGCTTGGTTAGATTTTAGTTCTTTTATTTCTCCAGAAAGGGCTTTTATTTCTCCAGATAGGGCTTCTCTAATATCTTCCATGCCTTTTTGAGGCTCAGCTAGCACCTTGAATATCGTCATTCTGAATTCGAGATCTGACTTATTACCAATGTTCTTAATGATTAGTTCCCTAGCCTTTGGTACTGCCTCTTTTTCTTTTCTTTTTGTGGTGAGTTTTTCCACCTTGTCATTTTATCCAGATAAGAATATATAAACAAGAGAATAAAATACTAAAAGGGTGGGAAAGACCCCAGAAAAATGTACACTAACAGAATCAGAAGAAACCCCAAATTTGAGGGAAAGAAAGGGGATAAAAAGAAGTTTAAAAAAATAAAAAAAAAATTTAAAAAGTATATATTAAACTGGTGAATAGAACAGATCCATGCATTTGATTTTGGGTATATTTTGACTTCTTAAAAGAAACTACCTTCCAAAATTTTAAAGAAAGAAAAACTTAGATATATACAAAAATAAGGGTAAACACGATGAAGGGATGGACTATGACTGTAAAGATGAAAATTTTTAAAAATTCTAAAAACAGAATTGATAAGTTGGTTGGAAAAAGAAAGTGGAGGGAATTTGCTTAGACTGGAGACTAGAACAAAGCCCTGTGCTAGATTTAGGGTATATTTTGATCTATTAGAAGAAATTGTATCCCAAGAATTTTTTAGAAGAAAAAACCCTATATGTATACAAAAAATAAAGTTAGGTACGATGAAGGACAAAATATGACTATAACAATGAAGGTTTAAAAAGATTTTTTTAAAGAAAGGTATTGTTAAGATAAACTAGTTAAAAAACATTAAAAGAAGAAAGAAGAAAAGTTAAAAAAATTAGAATAAGAAAAAAATTTTTAATTAATTAACTTTGCAAGACTAAAGAATCATGGGGAGAAAGCCATGAATTCCATACTTTGCTTTCTCCTCCTCTGGAATTCCGCTGTCCGCTGTTCTTCTTGATCAGTGAGCTTGGTCTTGGATGGATTTCTTGCTGATCTTCTGGGGAGAGGCCTGTTGTAGTGATTCCCAAATGTCTTTGCTCGAGGCAGAATTACACTGCCCTTGCCAGGGCCTGGGCTAAGTAATCTGCTTGGGTTTGCTCTTGGGAGCTTTTGTTCCCTGAACGCTTTCTGTAGAGCTGTAGAGGATGGGAATGAAAATGGCGGCCTCCCAATCTCTGGCCCCACTCCTCAGTGCTCCCTTGTAGAAGAGTGCTCAATCACTCCTGGTCTCCAGCTGTATTCTGAGCTCACCTGGCCTGTGATTGAGCATTTCTGTCTCTGGCACACAGCCCCATTTGGAGTCACCAAACCCGGCAGATTCCTGCCTCCAGAGAAGGAAGGTGTGTTTCCCTGGACCTGCCACTTGTGGGTTTCCCTAGATCTGCCACCTGCTCAAAGAGCAGTGGTCTGACTGCCATGGATCACAGTTTAGGGTAACCCAGAGCTGAGAGCTCGCTCCTCAGCTCCTTCTCTGTAGCCAGCTTCCCCGCTCTGATACCTGCGAGCTCTGTTGCACTCAGACATCCCTGATCCTTCTGTGACCCTGCAGGACCTGAGACCACGCTGTCCCTGCGAGGGCTTCACCCCCCTTGGCCTTTGGAGCTATGTCCCTCAGTGGAAGAGACTTTTAAAAGTTCAAATTTCATACTCTGTTGCTCCGCCTTTGCTGGGAGCCGGCCCCTCCCGCGTTGGTCTATCTTCCTGTTGCTTCAGATTCACTTCTCCGCACATCCTACCTTTCAGAAAGTGGTCAATTTTCTGTTTCTAGAATTGCTGCTCTTCTTCGATTTGATCTCCTGTTGGGTTTGTAGGTGTTTGAAACGGTTTGATAACTATGTAGCTGAACTTCTGCCACCTGATGTTGTCTCAGTCTGCTACTCCTCCGCCATCTTGACTCTTGCTCCTGTAGTGGGAAGTTTCAGAAGAGGTTTCTAACCAACAACTTTTACCACTTTAAAGGAATAAAAGTGAGTAGCTATTTTATGGGATGCCTTGGTTATTTTGCTCTTTCACTCAGGGACCCCTGTTATAATACTGGTCTAGAATTTATTCTGAGTTTCAGATGATGATTGACAGTGAAATCATCATTAATATTTGTAGGGGTTCCACAGGGTATGTGATACAGATGGTGAAAAAAACATACATCAAGAGATTTGCTAACACATAGCTTAATCAAACTCACTTGTATCATGGAATGATAGAGGTCAATGAGTGTGAAAGGTAGCATATTCTTCTTTTAGTTAGGAAAATGGAGTATAAAGGAATAATTAATTGATAGTAGAGCCAAGGCAAACACCCCTTCATCCACAGAGCCGATCAGTGAAGGAGCCTTGATTTAAAGTCTGGCTGCTTGAGTTTCCATCTCATTATTCTATATAGTCTATGAGGTCTGGATATCCCCTGAGTAGGCCATTGAAGGGTTTTTGGAGGAGGACTGGGTCATATATTTCCTTCCAGTGAGTTCTGAGTCTTTTAGGCAGAGGTGGAGTGTGTGTTTCTCTATGAAAGTGACCTCACATCATGTCCCCCACAGTTGTAGAGTAAACTGCCTACACACTATCCCCATGCACTGCCCCACCAAGCAGTTTGTGTTGCTGCTGTAGGACTTCTGGGTGGGGCTGCCAGTCCAGGACTGTTCTGAAGCTCTCTACAGACAGGTTCAAGTTCCCTCTCATCACTGAGTCCCAGAAGTTACCACAACTCCAACACCATCCATGCCATTCCTAGTCAGGCACCAGGCTAAGAGTGTTTTCTCTTTATCCCACAGCTTTGGATAAGATGGAGAGTGCTGGATTCACAGGGCAGTTGACGATACTGAGGTAAAGAGAGGGAAAGGGACTTGGCCTGCAGTCACAGAGCCAGGAAACAGCTGGTAAGAACAGATCACTGATATAGCCGTTTCTTCTTTGCAGCAAAGCTAGAAGAGGGGTTGATTTCCCCCATCTTATCCCCTGAGGAAGCTGAGACTCAGAGAGTCTAAGGAACTTGTTCAAGGTCACAGAACTGTGAAGGAGGGCAAATAATAACAACAACAGGAATAATAATATTAAGATAACATTCTTGATAATTACTATATATCAACCATCATCTCAATGAATGCTCACAGTTCTAGGAAAGTAGATACTATTTACCCCTATTTTGCAGATGAGGAAACTGAGGTCTCAGAAGTGAAGTAACCTGTGGAAAGCGCATGGCTACAAAGTAGGGATGAAAAGAAAAAGAAGCTAACCTTTATGGTTGTCTTGCTATTTAATTCTCACATCCCTACTGGGAGAACTGGTGCAGTTACCTCCATTTTGAGGAAAATTGGGCTTAGAACATTTATTTGATGAAGGTCACACCATTAATAAATGGAAATATAAAAATAGTAATAATAATAATAATAGCAATAGTAAGCTAACATGTATTGAGTACTTACTGTGTGCCTAGTATTATATCACTCAGAGAGTTAAGAGATTTGTGTAAGACCACAGGGCCAGGAATGACAGAGTGGGGATTTAAATTCAGATCCCTAAGAGGGAGAGCCTACTGTGGGAAGGGAAGTTGCTGAACACCAAGGCCCTTCAACTTGGAGGACATCAGCTGCTTGGAAGTCTTTCTGGCAGATAGGCATTTGCAAGGTAACTTCCTCACCTATTGTATTAGTTGCTTCAAGACAGGGTAAGGTCCATGCCAAGACTATCTCCCATGATGCAACTCAGTGTCTCAAGATACAAGCTTGCCAGCAACTCCTGGCAGACATCATGCATGACATCAGGGTGCTGACCCCCAAAGACAATGATGAAGCTAGGTACAAAGACAAAGAGGCCAGGGGATCTCAGAGCAGGGGCAAAATGACAGATGACAACCACCTGCAGAGGCATGGAAGGAGATGTACCTGTACCTCCAACCTCTGAGTCTCACTCACATTGGTAGAATGCCATCTCCAGGCTCCTTCTCCATACCTGAGTGGATCTCCACTATTGGTGGTTTTCTGTATGTGCCACCCTAGTTCTGTCCCTGCAGTACCAAGAACGTCCTGCAGGGGCACGGGGGCAAGAGAAGTGACCCTGAAGTTCTTGATCAGAGTCCTGGTTCTGAAGGGTCCCACTTTGTCCCACTATCACCAAGGTAATTGGTCCCAGGACACCCATAACTATGCAGCTTGCTGGAGGCCAGGGAGGAGTAAGGAGGGGGTCTGTACTTCCTGGCCTGACCCACAGAGAGAAGAATTCCCACAGTTCTGAGACCTCTCTGTTAGTCCTATTTTACAGGTTGGAAAACTGGGGTTCAAAAGAGGGAAAGGGACTCAAAACATTTTTATTTTTGTCCTCTGACTTTTTATATCTTATTTTCTACTCCAATATATTGTTTGTTTTAATAACTTTTAAATCATTATGAAGAATCTAGAGTTTTAACTTTATTTGAATAAATGTAGAATCTTGTGTATGTACTAGGAGTCTTTTGTATATGGTAGCTATTCAGTGACTATTTGTTGATTTGAATATTTTAATTAGAAAATGGAAAGGAGTATCTTCATACCATTTCAGAGAATCCATGAGTCCTATTGATAAAGGGATTTAAACCGAAGTGCTTTTCAAGAAAGGGTAAGATAATAAGCCCCACAGGTAGGAAGAAAGAGTATGCTAAGGATAACGACCCTCATGCTATGAGATGTAGGGTCCTGATGGATAGCACAAGTGGATTTAAGAGGACGTGAAAGCAAATGTGCCTATTCAGTTGCTGATCAGAAAATGACAGATGGGTTCCCTGAGAAAGCTGAAAAGGCACACCAGAAGAAGAAAACAATACTATTTTTTAAGATAATGGAGACATTCTTCACAGATCATTTCTGGAAAAACCAGCCGGCAAGTTTATCCCCTGATTGAGGCACTGAATACTTTTCAATCAGAGCACGATGAGTTGACCTAATAAAAGTTTTCAGAACAAAAGTAAAGCAAAATTGAAGACATTATAGGCAGCAAGCGTTTTACCTTTGCACATTTTGCAGTGCCATTGAACGATCACATTAACCATCTTAAGGCAGTGTTTCTTAAAGTGTCTAGGGGTATTCTGAGACCCTTTCAGGGTTTTGTGAGGTCAAAACTATTTTTATAGTATTACTAAGATGTTATTTGCCTTTACCAGTTTTACTCTCTTGTGGATACACAATAAAATTTTTCCAGAGGCTACATAAAGTGAGATATCACAACAGATGGAATGCAGATTTGTGAATATAGCTGTATTCTATTTAGTAAAGGTACTGAAGAGGTTTCCAAGAATGTAATAGAATACACTTCTCTATTTTTTTTTGTTTCATTTGGAAATCTAGTTATTTTTACTAAAAAATATTATTTATGTTATTGTATAATGGGTATATTACGATTCTCCTAAAATCAATTCATAAATTTCTCAGCTTTAATTTCAAATATAATAAATATTGATAGATAAAATAAACATCAAAAAAGACCTTAGCATTCTCAATGATTTTTTTAAGTATGAAGAGATCCTAAATCTGGAGAATTTCAGAACCTCTGTCTTTAGGGATATGAGAATATTTCCTCTAAAAACTGCCTGTGGATGCTAAAGATTGCACATGATCACCAATGCCCATTTTTCTTCCCCATTTGGAAATACAGGAGGAGAATACTTTCTCACATCCGTACAAATAAGCAAACCTATGTGGCTAGTTCTAGAATGCATTATGAGTAGCAGTGATACCTGTGTGTCACTATTTGTCAAAATGTTTGATGACCAGTATGAGATTTTTAAAAAACTCTCTTTTCCTGCCATTGTGACCATGGCAGCATGTGTTGACATAAATGTGCCAAAGATTAAAGCAGCCTGGAATATTGAGCCAACCTTAGAAGAAGAGTGACTCTGGGGGACCACCTGGATTGGCAGTAGATCTGGCATGAGCAAGGAAAAATTTTTTGTTAGTGATAAATCCCTGAAGCTTACAGGCTGGTTAGTACTGGTTAGCCTATCTTGGCGTGTACCAGAATCGACAGATAATTTTAAGGGCTCATTACATTGATAGCTAAGGGAAAGTCCTCATACTATTAGAAAAAATGGTGATTCAGAATATTTTTTCAAAATTATCATTGATTAATTTTTGATGCTTTAGAGGTAATTAAAAAATTACATCAGGCTCTGTGTACCTAATATACCTAATATAGATATATAATACCTGATATAGATAATATGTAGTTCCTTCTCTTTAGGAACATGTGACCAAAATGCTGTGTTTTGGGGGGGCTGTTTTGGGATATCCAGAGCTCAGATATAATAATCATTTGCATTTACAGAAAGTAACATTTTCCTATGTAGTAGCTCACTGAATGATGGTTATTAAATGATTACTATGTAATATGCACTCTCTTGGAGATAATACAGTGACAAAGTCTTCAATGTCACCATTTAACTTAGGTAGGAACTTGAGGAAAAAAGGGCAAAGTCTGAATGCCAAGGCAGTTGGCACATTTTTCTAGTGCTTTCCAGGATGTCCCTGCAAGGCCTTAGGTTTCATCTTATTGACCACTCTTAGCTATAAGGAAGGTGGGAAATCACAGGTTTTTTTTTGTTAGGTAAACTGACACCCTGCAGAAAACTGGTGGTTCTCAATAAGGTAAAAGAGCAGATGGATGTTGAGTAGGGAACCAGGCATGTCTTCTATACTTACCCTTGGTTTTTTTGAGGATCTTGCCACCTTAATTATGCTGAAAACATGGGCTCTCATGTGCTGGCAAGGCACGGAGTTCTCAATCCCTAGTGCTCCAGAATATCACTGTATCACCCACCACCCTGGCTCAGAGAGCTGCTTCCGGTCCAGCAGCATTCTCCTTCTCACATGTTACTTTAGAGGCTGAGACATCTTTGAAAACTGCCTGCTGATCCCTCTGCAGCAATGTACCACACAGTCATACTCTCCCCTGGACTCTGCTCTGGGAGTCAAGCCCAGGTTCTCTTTGCTCTTGGACCCACAGACTTCTGTTCTCACAGTGTCATCTAACAGCAAGGAAATTGGCTTTTCTTTATGTTGTAAACCCAGTCATTTTGCCTATACCTAAAAATCCTCTCTGTCCTTTGGAAGCAGAAGGACTCATGGGCTATTTTTTCTGATGTCTGTCTCCATAAAACAACATTTTCAGCACCAGCTCCCCATTGGGATAGAAAAGAGGGTGAAGAAAATACCAGTTACCATCACAATGTCATTCTACTACATTAGTGACTGGTTTTCAACATAAGGATGTAAGGTTTCTGATATGCATATGCACGGCATGCTATGGGAAGCCCTAGAGATCCATTCCAGGAGCTCTCAGGGATGACTTCCTGGAAAAGGTGATGTCTAAACTGAGAAGTTACTTGAATCTATCCAGTTGAAAATAAAAGAGGGAAGGAAAGACCAAAGAAGGGAAAGAATGAGACCAATTACAGAGAAAGGAAAAAACATGTGTAGAAAAAGAAAAAAAAAATTATGAAGGAGTCCAGAGATTGTCAGTAATTCAGTCTATGGCTTGAGAGTACAGTGTGAAATGGAGAAGGGTGGGGATGGAGAAGGAGTAATAGAGGAAAAACTCATTTGGATTTTATCCATGAGGAAACTGAGCAGTCCTAAAGATTATACTTCAGTAATATCTCTCTGACTGCAGTTTGAAAAAAGGATTCAAGCAGTGCAAAATTGGAGTTAGGGAGACCTTCTGGAGATCTGCTGTAATTCTTTTGATAAGAGATAATGTGAGGTTGACCTCTTGCTATAGTAGTGGGAAGGAAATAATTGAATGAATTGGAGTGTTAGTATGGATATAGAGTAATTGCTACATCACAAATCAACCTTTGTCTTTGGATTGGCAGTTGAGTGTATTTGGTGACATTCTCTGAGACAAAATCATTAGAGGAAGATCACATTCTATGAAGCAGCCCGCCTATCTAAAGTCCCTCCCCATTTCCTGCTCCATTTGTTTTTAGAACTTAGTAATATGTGTTATATTTTATTTTTTCTGAGTTGGTACATTGCCACTACAATGTAAACTCCTTGTGGAAAGACATTTTGAATGTTTAGTTCTCTATTATATCCCTGACTTCTAGAACAATGCCAAGCACATGGTGGCTACTGAATTAATATTGGATACATGGTTGAGCGACTGATTGGCTGTCCAAGTGAGTAAGAATGGGCCAATAGTAAGATAAATAATGTTCAGTATTTAGACCTTCTGTGTGTGAGTTGCCATTTGGCCTTCTTTTGGGGATATCCAGGAGACATTAGAGATATTGTATGAAGCTCAGATGATGAATTGATGTAGAAATAGAACTTCATATGGGTCTCAAATTATGGATAGCCTTTTAAATAGTAAGAGTGAATGAGATGTCTATCCTGTGATTCAGCTCTTGGTTAAAGAAAATATCCTCTCAGTAGCTATTCTACTTCACAGCTACTTTTGTTCATGATAGAAATTTCATTTCTTCATCAAGACCATGGAAGACTCCTTTTTGAAGGCAGCTTTCCCACACTTCACTCTCAATATTTTCTTCACCAGGAATATAATCTCTTCATTGAGATGTATTGATTTTTATGTTTCATGTTATATCTTACATGTCATGCTCTATCTCATGGCTTAAGTTACTTAGATACATGGGGACCTTTTAGGATTTTGTGATTGACAACTAAGAAATTGCCAGAAGCAAAGGCTACTTATCTTGCACTCTTTCCAGTCTTACTTAAGTGTTCTTGAAAAATGTTATATTCACACAAGTATTTTCCTAGAACTTCCCACTTTCTTTCTTCTAATTATTCTTTTTTACATTTTTAAAATGACCTGCACCTAAATGATTTTTCTCAGGAGAAAAAGTTTAAGATATCAGACAGATACTTGCTTTTTCTTTTCCTTTTCTCTTTTTAGATGGAGTTAGCCTCCAATTGGCCTCTGTTTGTAATAACAAGGAAGTCAGAATTCTTCCCACTAGTCAGAAACAGAGCCAAATTTCATCAATCAGTTCTAGAAGGTAGAGGTTAGTGGTGGCTCTCTGTAGTAGTTATTTTGGAGGTAACTTAATTTTTTTTTTTTTTTTTTTGCTTTATTTTTTAGAGTAGATGTGAGAGGAGTCCTCAGATTGGAAAGTGTTGATGTTCATAAAAGTGGCTGGAAATGTTATGGGGCTGAGGAACTGATGAGGGCCAGGCATCACTAGTATGTTATTTTCATCCCAGGCAACAAGGTACACCATAGGAGTCTTAGGAGACTCAAGACAGATTCATGAGGTGGTGGATAAACTGACTGACTTTATAATAAGAAGAAATATTTCTAGGTTTTATGTGATAATTAGAGTATTAGTTTCCTTAAAGATTCTACTTAATTGATAGTGTTTCTTTGTAAGAGCTTAAAAGAACTTGAGGGTTGCAGATGTGAAAAAGGGAACTATCTGCCTAGTATTTTCTTTTTCAAGAAATTATGCCAAATTATGTTGAGATTCCTTAAAAGTCATCTTGGCTCTTGTAGTAGCTTCTGTTCACCCAGTGTGAGAAATGGCTATTGGTTGTTATTAAATTGTTTGCAATCAGTCTATAAATGATTCTAGAAACATGAATGAAAATATCAAAAACTTGGCTTTGCCATATAAATTGTAACATTTGTGAAGTCAGGGCCTGTGTGTTATTTTTTTTAAAATACTATTCATCATATGTCACAGCACTTCATATAAATGGGATTAAACACATATTTCTTGGTCATTCATTTGTTAATTATACAAGTAATTTGAAATCATGCTGTAATACATGATTTATTTATTTTTTTTGTTTTGTTTTTTGGTAGTAGCTCTGTATTTGCTGTATGCAGGATGTTTGTTTTTAGCTTTTAATTCCCTAACCTGGAAGTCTTACAGGTAAAAGTTTGAGGCGCAGCATACTTTACCTAGAAATTTATTAGTAGAACTTTAAATGGAACTTAAGACTTTATATTCTTAGTGTTTGTATCTGATAATAGAAATGATTCTTAAAATGTGTTTTTGCCCCTGTGGATAGAATAAGCCCTTTGGGAATCAGTTATTCCTCAACTGTGCAATGAATAGTTTTCTCCTTATCTTGAAAAAACAAACTAACCCTTGGAGATCAGCATCCCATTAAGGGAGTGGGTTGAGGTTGAAACATGGATGGATCTACCCATTTGCAGGGCAGTTCTAGATACTTATTTGAAGCTCTAAGCAGAGGTGTCTAAGGTCTCTATATTCCACACTTACCCTCCTTCATCCGCAATCATAAACAATTCTGACGTAGTTAAAAAGCTTTTATAGTAACAATTTACTCTTCTGTCTTTGGGGGAGGAGGCAATGATAAAATAATTATTGTCCATAGAAACAGCTCCAGCTCTTCATTGAAAATCCAGTAACAAATTGCACATGGAGTCAAATAAAAATAATCTATTTCCTTCCAGTCACCATAAATTCCAAAGGCAGATTGTTCTTTAACCCTTCTTCCAATTTTTTTTTTTTTTTAATCCCTAACACCAATCCCTGGCATTGGTGAATAACATGATTTTAGATTTAAGCCTGTTTCCTACCTCAGGCTTAACATTTAATGTCACAGTTTTAATAAAATGATTCATTTTGGAGAGGTAGAGAGCCAAGCAAGCATGTTAGGTACTGGCTGTTTATTCATAATAAATGTAAAATACCCAGAGAAAATATACATCCTTAAGCTAATCAGACAAGTGGCGTCAGGAATTACAACACAAAATCTTTCATCTGTTTCTTGAAAACACTGGAGCACTGGAGTTCAATATTGATTGAAAAAAATCTGTAAGCACAGGCATGGAATGCACAATGAATCTCTTTGTGTAGTATACACAGTGAATGTGTTTTATGTCAGTGTATGTGCATGTACAGCACAAGGAATCTCTATCTAGGAAAGTGTGACTTGTGGTTAAAGGACTTGCTCAAGTGAGCTAAATTACTTTCAGGTACCTGGCTCTCAGTAATGCCATGTGATTTAGTGTTGCTTCTCCTGATCCATTCGCTTCTATGTGACAGAAACTTCCAAGGAAGGTCAGTGGTATATCTAAGAGATTATGACAGTTGAATTATGGTTTCGAACAGGTTTGGCTTTTATACTACCCTAGAAAATGAAATAGCTTTTGATTTATAGTCATTTTCCATTAATATGCATTTCTCTCTTGTATTTCACTTGAAATTAGGCAGGCCCGGTTTATACATTCCACATTACTTCTTGAGACGCCTTCCGAATTACATATTTTAAACAAATCATTCTGTCTAAGTTGACATCAGGTGCAAACAATGAGAGAATAAGTAAGAGGCTCTGAATTTCCCTGGCTATTAATAGCAACATTAAAGGCATCGAGACCTCTCTGTATGACATGCTAGTCACGGTATATTTCTCTGTTAATAATCTTGTATGCAGCAAAAAATTAAAAAGCACCAGATTATCGGTTCTATGATATCCATCATTAGTTTTTTTTTACGTTATGAATAATTTGGGAAACAAATTTTCAGGTTTCTGGGTCTTTGATGGTAGAAAAGTGCACCCCAAATTTTATAAACTTAATCAATAGTAGAAGAGAATACATTTTCTTCTACCTGCTAAAATGTACTATTTCCCTTTCTGGATGGTCTTGCGATTTTCCCTAGTACGATTGACTGGATAGAAACTTCACATTCCTCTGCCTCTTCTTTCAGTCTACTCTGGATGACTTTCAAGGGCACTTCAATCCAAGCTTTAGAAAGATAGGAAGAGTGTCCCAGATCTTCACACTGTGGTTGACTGCAACTTTTGAGCTTAAAGATATGCTACTCTGGGTTCTCTTAAGTCTAGGTTTTGAATGTAAAAAGAAATGTATTTTACAGCACAGGAACACCAACTTACATCTGGTTTGCCTCACTCCGTTTACTGTATGGAAGAGTAGATCTGCTATCACTAATTCATTGATTTATTCAACAAATGTTTGTCACGTGCCTGTTGTCTACCACATCTTCTTCAAGAAATTGAGAATACAGAGATGATGACGACAATGTCCGTGACTTTACAACACTAATTTCTCACTAATGAATTAATAGTGTTATTTGTATTATTTATTGAAATTAACTCTGAACTCTTAAGTTTCCATGATCTGATGAAATCTCACAACCTCTTACCCATAAAAGGAAGGGCATATTAGGGGAGAAAGAATAATTTCATGTATAAGTATTGGGAGTTGAAAGGGAGGGAAAAGTTCTGCAGGAGACAGTGATGCTGAGGCCCTTACCCATGCTTCATCCATCAGGAATGGCCTTTCTGTGGTGCAAGAACACTTTTCTAACATTTTAATTCAGGTAATGACTCATTCCTCAGTAAACCAAAAGCTTCCTACATGCCTGATATATTTATCTAAATTATGTGTAATAAGCCATCTCTTTATAGTTTTCAGAATACTCAGTTTGAGGAAACTATTTTAAAGAGAATTATACAGTTTTGCCAAGGAAAGAGACATGGGACCCCATTTAAAAAAAAAAAAATGGATGACCTGTCATAAAGTTGCATGGAAGTATTCTCACAACCATCTGAAAATATTTAAATGCAACTGAGTTCTTTGTTAATAGAAAGTTTGCTGTTATTTTGGAGCATTAGAAGCTTTTGCTCTTACAGGGACCGGTTAACCAGGAGCTCTGATCGCCACAGCAGGAAATATTTTTTCTTTAATGTTACAGATTTATGCCTGAATGCGTGAGGCAGTTTGTGGGGCTGGAGCTGATGATCCTCCTCCTCTTCTTGTCTTTTCAGGCAAACCTCATTTAAAGATCAGGTCTGTGCAGGCCTGCTTCCAGCTTAATCTGTTCTTCTCCATATATTGCTGTCTGCATCATTATTACTGATTTGCTAAAAAATCAAATCCTGTGTTACAGGCTTCCCTAAACATCGCTCTGTGCCTACCACGTGCTGTGTTTCAATCAACAACTTATAAATAAACAAGTAAAAAAAAAAAAATCTTTAACAGTGAAGTTTGCGGGTTAGTGCAGTTATTCTTCACTATGGATGAACATTAGACTCGGTGGAAGACTTTAAAAAAATGTGGATTCTTGGGGCACCTGGTGGCTCAGGTCATGCTCAGCAGGGGGCCTGCTTCCCCCTCCCCCTCTGCCTGCCTTTCTGCCTACTTGTGATCGATCTCTCTCTCTCTCTCTCTGTGTCACATAAATAAATAAATAAAATCTTTAAAAAAAATGTGGATTCTTATTCCTCACCAAGTCTGAGTGGAGAGTTTTCTCCATGTGATTTTAACATTTTCTCCATGTGATTTTCTCCATGTGATTTTACTGCATGTCTACATGTCCCTTGGAAGTGGAAGAGATGGCCTTGACAACAAATAGATATTAAAGAATACAATAAATATTATTGTCTGGGTGCAGCATATAGTGAGCTTACAGATGGGAGGGTGCCTAGCTCTGCATGGGCAGGTCACCTGACTGAGGAAATGATATTAGTTTAAAGATGATTGGAGTTAGATCTGTAGAGTAGATAGGGAAGGTCAATGTATGCAAAGTGCATAGAGGCATGAAATAACTAATATTATAACAGTACATAGAAAAATTCCAAGAGTTGTGTGGTGAATACACATTTACCTTTACCTATATCCCCAAACTGTTAATATTCTAAAATAGCCTTTTGAGAAAAACAAAAATGAAAATAAAAACAACCAAAACAAAGAGAAGAACCAAACCAAACTCTAACCAAACAACAGACCTTTAGCTTCTTCTTAATGCAAATATCAATGAAATAAGGCATTTGATGTTCTAGTTATACTTTTGTTGATGCATAAATAATATGCCTTTTAAAAAATTAATGTGCCCTATCAAAATAACTTACTGTACTTATGAGACAACAGTCTAGTTTATCTGTACAGTTTTAGCTAACTCTTAAAGTCTGATTCTGTGTGTGTGCATGTTTTGCTAACAAAATAGACATATATGCTTTATATAAATATATCTATTTTTAAGATAATACTTTATAAAAACCTCTCCTTCTCCCTGCAATTCCAACTTGTGAGAATTTGCCATATTTCTTTGGGAAATTATCTGATATAATCCAGTTCTAAGATGCTTATTTGCTTTCCATGAACACCTATGATAATACTGAGGAAGAAAAAAGAGGACTGTCAATAGAGTTATTTGACAGCCAATATACAGGGGTACATTTTCCATTAGAAATTTGAGAATTAGTGACTCTGGAAAAAAGGGCGAGAGTTAATGTTTACGATGACCACTTTTTTTTCTGGACACAAAAATAAATGTCAAAGGTAGGCAGTGTATTGGCTTTCTTACCATTTTTTTTAAACCATATATTGCTTATAATCAGAAGCATGTAGGATAGTATCCATCCTTAGTCCTATGTTCTGTATTGAATTGTATTTGATTTTAATTATGTAATATGTGCTATTAGAGCATTAGTAATCTCATGAAATAAAGAATTTAGACTAAAATGTTTCTTAATCACCTTCTAAGACACACATCTCATAACTCTATTTAACACATCCTTTAGAAATTGTCCTAAGGTAACATTTTGGTTCATAAAACTATTTTAAAATTTTTGGAATTATTCCAACTTGCTCATTAATTTTCACTATTTACAATGTATTTCTTGAGCAACACACAATACACAAATGGTCATATTGTTAAGATGTATCTGTGTTACAATAATTATTAACTCGGGAAATAGAAAAGTCAGGACCACTGAGGTGGAATTTAGAATTCTGCTCAGTGTTCAGCATTATTTTATTAGTTATCACATTAAATTGAAACCATTTGAATGTACTTTTGGTAACTTATTTTTGCTCAAAGCAGATAATGCTTATGAATTGCAGATATGCGAAACATCTATAACATTACATGTTATTAAGGTTTAATGTTTGTGGTGGTCAGATCAGAACTATCAAATGTAAATTTCTCTCAGGTGTTCATGCAGTCAGGAATGATTTTCAGGATAGATATGCTAGTTTGAAGCATGGATTAAATCATTTCTAAATAAAATAAATAAAAAAAATAAATCATTTCTGAGGTGATTCCACTTCTTTTCCTTTGGGCTGGACTAACTGCTATCTCTATGTTAGATATACAGTGACTTATAAATGTGAAGCCTGATCTGTAGCTCTAGAAAGAAATAATAAATTGTTGGTCACCTCAGGCATTTAGACTGTTGCTGGTAAGCAAAGATATTTATATACACTATCACTTGAGTAGGGCACTTGTCCCAGATTTCCAGTGTATCCTCTGCTGTCTTGATTTGGGGATCTTTGAATAATGTATGTACTTTCTTATATGTTAACAGGCATAGTTTCATTAAGGGGTAGCCATTATTATTGTTATTATCATCATTATTTCCTTCAAAATCAATGCTAATATTTTTGTCTTGAGGTGAGTAAGTCTTTAAAATTTTTACTACCCAGCATGAGTTCTCATTTCTTAGTAATACCCTGATTTTCTTTTGAAAAATTACCTCTTTCCTATTGTATGTGGTCTGGAAAGTGTAGTTAACCATATTGTAGTGTTTTTTTGGCCTGTTGAGTTCAGCTAGAAGTTCCTCCACATCTCAATACTCATATATACTCGAGGGGTACATGTGAAACCCAAGTTTAACCAAATAGAATCTCTCTTCTAGGATTTTAAGTCTTGAGTAGAGTGAAACAGGGTGGAAGAAACAGCTAGAATTTATTCATTCCAGCAGTTTGTTTGTTTGTTTGTTTCTTACAGAAAAACAGCTGTAGTCTGCGTTTTTGCCTGATTCTAATCCTGATTCTAATTCTAATCTTGGTTATCCTCAATTCCATCCACTTGTAATGGCCTGATATTCTTCTAGTAAGTTTATTTTTATTATGTTTATTTAGAATGGGTTTCTTTTGTTCACAAACAAATTAATATAGTTCACACTGAAGTTAAGTTACATAGTTAAATAACACCAATAACTTTGAACAAGGAAATTAATATAGCTGTTAGGCTTCTGGTCCAGAAAACTGCCACCTTTTTTGAATCTTTTTTTAACTTTGAGAAGTCCTTTTGCTCTTGACCTTCAGAAATGAACAATTCTAATAAAATATTAAAAGATATGGACTTGATTTATTTTAGTAGAATGAAAATGAAAGGGGAGAGGTTTTTTTTTAAGCTTGACAATATCGATGTCTACTTCCCTCTAATTTTAATGCAGAAGCTGTCAGTGTACATTAGAGACAACTCAGTAAATCTTTACAGAGAGGAGACATTGAAAAATATTCTCCTGATTATCCATTTCCCTCTTGAGACCAGAGCTACACCACACATGATATACAATATGTTTCAACCAAAATGGAAAATATAGCTAATTACCATTTTAGTCAAACACATCAGGGATTACAAAAAAAAAAAAAAAAAAAAAAAAAAGTAAGCAAATACAGCCTATTTCTAATTATCCAGGGAGAGAAACTTTGTGAATTGTTTTCATAGATCTTCTTTCTTATTCTCTGTTTCTCTCTCTCTCTCTGTGTATGTGTGTGTGTATGTGCATGTGATCACCTATTTGAAACTTTCTTTTGCTCATTTGCAACAAAGAGACTGCATAAGCCAGAGTTTAGCCCAAGCTGTTCTCATAAAGGGTAGATGGAAAGCAATTGCTTCTATTGAAATCATGGCCATTTTACTCAATTTCACTGATATACATACTTACGTAAATAAGCCAGAGAGCTTCTTTAATATTCCAGCAGTTTTCACTGTAGTGGAAGCATTTGGTCCTGGTTACAATGCAGCTGCTTATTTTCTGTATGACCTTGTATGACATCTCTTAACCTTTTTCAGGACTTGCTCTTCATGCTGCATAATGAAGTGCTTGGATTAAGTGATCTCTAAGGACTTTTTTTCCCTCTAAAATGAGAAAGGTAGATACTGTTACAAACGATTGTCAACATATGCATCCCTAGGATCCATTTCTTCAGCTAAGTGAAGTCAAATTCTGGTAACTAATCTACTTTTCTGTGGAAAAAACCATCATCAAAGATTGTGTATAATTGCCGTGTTTCCTCCGTATTAGTTTTAGGTTTAGCAAGGGTGTCTCTTCATGTAGTACAATCTTTACTTAAAATATCTCATGAACAGGATGACTCATCTAGTTTTAAAATTAAATCTTACTGGCCAAAATGGTATTTGAATCAGATCCTCTGAGTTTTAGGATGAAATTGGAGGCTTAGTGTTCACTTCTGCTTTCAAGTGGTTTGCTAGCTTGAATATAAGAGCTTTATGCTCTGTGTGAAGAAAGTATTACAATGTAGAGTACTATGTGGTTTATCTCTCAATTAAAAAAAAATCTTTTCCATATATCTCAGAATAAGTTTAATTTGACAAACATTTATTGAGTACCAGGAATGGTTGTGGAAGATAATGGTACAAAATAAAATAATAGCTGTATTATGCAATAATAAGCTACAACAGTCTACTTACTGACTATGCCTTTCCAACCGTCAGCTCCTTTTTTCCACTGTACCCATACATTAACTTAAAGGTAACTTTTAGATCCTTGATTTTTCCATTTTCTATCTCCGTACCCTAGCCTCATTTTCTTCTGCATTTCCTCTTGAAACCATGAACCTCCTTTTCTCCCATAACCTCAACAGCTTTGTCTCCCTATCTTTCTCAAAATCTGCATGCTGAAGGCTTGTTGTCAGCCTGGATTATCCGTTCAACTTTGTTCAGCCAACTAAGCACTGCTAAAGGAAATCACATAACTATGGAAAGATGGGACAGAACAGATTTATGGTTTCTAGCTTCAGTTGGGTACTTAAATCTTCCCTGAAATCCTTTAAGCTTTTCATCAGTCTCTCTTCTATGCATTTTTATTCTAGGCTTCCATAACTCTTCCCAAAATCCCTAGCCTACTCCTGTCCTTTGACTCACAGAAGTCAACTCTGCCTTGGAATTCATAGAGAAAACAGACCAGACTAGGAGGACTCTTCTAGTTTTTCAACATATCTGTATCCACTCTAACCTTTTCCCTGTTTTCTCAGAGGAAGCAGACATTCTTTCTGTTAAAAAAAAAAAATTCCCCTACTTTGCTATGGGTACCATCATGCCCATTTCCTCAGGGGCATCAGTTCATCAAATATCATAGCTGAATCTTACAATCTTATAACTGCAAGATTCCTGTAACTACTTCTTTCAATAAATTTCCATTCCTGCAACCTAAAACAGTTAATAAGCCCAGAAATCACTTCAATCTTGTATATTTTTCTAACTTTCCCACCATATAATTCTGTCCATTAACAACCAAGTTTATTGAAAGAATGCCCCTCATCTCTTACTCACGCCACTTATACATATGTGATTAGAGTCCTATCCTTGGAAATTACTGAACTACTCTTGCCAATTTTTCCCAAAACTTCTAATTGTAAAACTGTATGGTTCTTACATAATTGATTTCTGAGTGGTATTTGATAGTAGAGTTGACTTTTTCATTTCCTTCCCTTTAAAATGCTTTCTTCTCTTGGCCTCTTTGTTTTCTTTCTACTTTTTGAACTGTCTTGGCATCCTTCTTGGAGATGTATCCTCTACCGCATTCCCTATTTCTGTGTTTCCCATGGTTTCATCTGAAGCCCATTACCTTCTCAAAAAATATGCTGAGTGACAAAGGGCAGATTCTGCTACATTTTCTGTGACCTCACTAATTACCATCAGCTTGCTTCTTCGGTCTCCTCAGGAAGGAAAATCTTGGGAATCAGGTTTCTGAGAAGATCCATGGTGATAACAAAGAAATATAGATTGATGACTCACAATGCCGGACTCAAACACAAACTTGCTGCTGTGCATCTTAGCCAATCTCCATTAGTTCTATGTTTGGTCCTGTTAACTGGCCAGTGACACCTCAAATTCAACTTGTATAAGACTGAACGCATGATTTCTCTGCCCTAAATCAACGGTTTCATTTTATCCTTCTTAGTAAATGGCACTTCATTTTCATCTGATTTCATAAGCTAAAAATTAGAAGTAATTTTTTTTATTATTCCTGCCCTCCTCATTCCTATTGTTTCCTAAGTCCTGTCAATTTCTAAATACCTCTTTAATAAATTCTGTTTGCTCTGTACTCAAACTCTATCTTAGCTACGTTAGCTTTGTTTAGCATAAATATCAACTGTATTATTTCAGTAGTTTTATAATTAATGCTTTTGTCTCTCACTTAGCTTTATTTTAAACTAATTTAAATTTAATTTAAATAATTTAATTTAAATTTAATTTAATTTTAATTTAATTTAATTAATTTTTAAAGGCCTCATTGTTCAAACTCTTGTGTGGAATCTTCAGTTGTTCTTTTTTACCTTTAAGATAGAATTTAAACAATCTTGGGTGTAACAAACAAACAAACATGGATTTATCTTATTCAGTCTTTCCCATGTATTTCCTTCCATGTAGCCCCTTTTTGGACCACACCCTCATACATGCTTTTTTTTTTTCTTTTACCTGTGGCTCTTCACGACAGTCCTTTAATGCTTCCTTTCTTCGCTTCAGGAATCACTATAAATATTATCTCTCAAAAGCATTTTGATGGTCCTCAGCAATCCACTCCTAACCATACCTATTGAATTCTTTTGTGCTGCCCTTCTCATGCCTGTTCTTATCTGCCAGCATATCACTAATGTATTTTTTAATAGTTTGATAACTTTCTATTTAGTTTATGAGAATGTGAGATCTTTGAGGATAGGAGTTCTATCATTTCCTGAGTGCCTAGCATCTTTCTTGAATAGGGCCTATGAGATATAGCTAATACAGAATGAAAGACGGATAAATGAATTAACTCTAGAAACTTCCAGAGTCTAGTGATTTCTATAAAAATACTTAACAAATTTGGAAGGTGAGTGAGATTTTTAAAGGTAAGTGGGCCTGGTCCGTCACGGACCTGGAGCTCTGATTTTTAACTGCTCTCTACTATAAACTTATAAATGACAAAAACCTTCTCCAATCTCATGTTAGACAGCATGTACTCATATCAGAATGATGTGAACAAGTTTGTTGATGATTAATGAATTCAATGAGAAAAAAAAAACTGTACCTTGCAATGTCAGGAGAATTTCTTTGTCTGGACAGGTAGTCAAGTTTCCTGCAGAAGGAGCTAGGGAGATATTTATTCTTAGTTTTTTTCAGGCTGGGATGGCTTATTCAAGTTAACTTCTGAATCTGCTTTCTGCCAATGGTCACAAGTCATAAAAATTGTTCCACAAAATTCCTTCAGTTTGCAATATTGACTTTCCTGTCCACTAACTTTATTCTGTCTCTTGATTGATCTTATTTGCCCTTTGGATTCAGTACAGTTTTCTTGCTACAAACTTGGACCATAAATACTGTCATTCTAAATCCCAGTTACATAGCCTCAGGCTTCCTTTTGGTATAACCCTTCCTTGGTTAATCTAGGCCAGTGTTTCTCACTATGGCAGTATGCTATAAATATCTGGAGAACTTAAAAAGCACAGATTAGCCGTATTCCAGCCCAGACCAATTAGAGAAATCCCTGAATATAGGGTTCAAGTGTGGGCATTTAAAAAAAAGCCAGACATGAGTATTATTGACAGAGACCCATTGGCCCAACACAGTGAGAATTTTGTGTTCTGAAAGGAGAGTAAAAGACACCATCCTCTGTTCTGTGGAATAGGGAGTTGAGAAGAGTCTGTAACTCAGTTTGGAGGGATAGTTTTCGATGAAGGCAATATTCCACTAAAGGGATTCACGGGTAAGTAGAGTAAAGTAAGTTTTAGAATAGTACCATAAATAATTTACAGAAATTACTAGATCATTGATTCAGTTTAACTGTGTTCCAAGGCAAACCAATTTCCCAAAACCTCATCTAAAACTTTTGATGTGGAAACACCTTTGTAACAATACATGAAATTTTATTTTTCTCCTGATTACATTGAGTAGAGGATATGCCAAAGATTTTAATTTCCAGAGGTTTAATTAAATTTTCTTTCAATTAAAATGTTAAGTTTCCTCTATTTGAAATTCAATCTAGTAGGAGCAGTAGAAGTAGTACCAAACTATTAAAAAGCTATTAGGAACATATACTCATATACTTATCCATTAATGGCATTAGTATAATAAAAGTTTGTTTCCAGCATTTTTGTTTCTGGGGAGGTCTAAAAGCTGAAAAGCTTAATCTCTGAACACATTGTTTTTATTTGCAGGACAAAAATGAAATAAGTTTACTTTGAAATTAGAAATTGCTAATCCTATTTCCTAGAGTTGTTAACAGTGAGTCACTGTTTACAATTGGATTATCCACTGAACCAAGGGCTGCATACCATGTGTGATGGAAATTGAAAAAGCCCGTATGACTAGCTGCCATTGATTTCATGTTACTGCACAATGGTAAATGTGCCATCTCTTTAACACTATACTCTATAGCTCTATTAAAGTGCACTTTCACGATTAGAAGCACATGAAAGTAAGTCATTGGTGAGGAGAAAACTTTAAATACAATTATAATATTAATGAAACTGACTGAACTTTTGGCTGCCCCAAAATAATAATTTTTTTTTTTTTTTTTTTTTTTTTTTAGGAAAGCATTTATAAAAATGTGCATGTGTCATCAAAGTCATCATATCATTCTAGGAGATAACTATTCTTTTCATTTTGTTTTCATTACCGAATAACATGAGTTGATCTCCTGGTCCTCATGTTTGGATGTAAATGTTATCTTCAGTCCTCTTTATGTAACAGTATATTACTCAGGGTACTGCAGAGAAATGGAATATGTGTGTGTGTGTGTGTGTGTGTGTGTGTGTGTGTGTGTGTGTGTGTAATGGCATCAATACAATAAAAAAATTCTTTTCCAACATTTTAGTTTGTGTATCTTCATCAGTATCTCTATCTGTATATCTCTATTATTATCTATCTATCAAGAGATTTATTATAAGGAATCAAGGAATGGCCTAAATGATTACAGAGGTTGGCAAGTCCCAAGATCTGTAGGGCAATTCAGCAAGCTAGAGATCCTGATGGTATAGTTCTAGTCCAAAGGCCAACAGAGTCAAAACCTAGGAAGAATTGGTATTTTAGTTCAAGTCTGAAGGTAGGAAAGAATTTATCTTCATAATTCTTTATCTGAGTATCATCTATACTTGGATTCTCTCTCTCTTTCTACACACACACACACACACACACACACAGAAATCCACTCTTTTTCACTGTGTTTTGTTTTACTCTTACTTAAATATTAGCAATAATAGAGCATTCATATTGTGTATGTGTGTGTGTGTGTGTGTGTGTGTGATAGTGTGATTTAGGTAGGGCAGAGAGTTAGGTGAGGAAAGCAGTGGGGCGAGTACCCTAGTACATTACATTCTTTAGAGAATATTTTGGGGGATGCATGGGTGTAGGTGGGACTTGATAGCCAAGATACTGACAAGAAATGTCTTTGTAGCCTGCTCTCCTTACTCCCATCCAAGGAAGTCTAAAGGGTTCTGCACAGGACCTGGGTTCGTTCTAGAATGTAGAGTTCTAGTTGACTTTGCCTAGATGCTTTATGGTGAACTAGGGTTTTGTATAGGCAACATCTCCAATTTAAACCACGGCTTCTGAGGAAGTCAGTACTAGAGCAAGAAGACGCCATGCCTGGGGGTGTCAAGCAAAAGACGGAGTGAGCTAGAGATCAGGGCAGCCTCTGTGCTAGAGATCTCCTTGAGCTGGAGCCTGCTCCTGCTAGAGTCAGAGAAGCAGGAGGCCCAGGTGTAGGGTTAGCTGTAAAGGTGAGATGAGGAGAAGATCTTGACACACAGGGTCCTGGGGTTTCCCTGTCTGCCTTGCTGCTTCTCACACTCACCCTCCTCCTACAAGGGACAGTTCCACCTACACATTGGTCAGCATACCTGATAGGTCCAACTACTAACTGCCATGTTCATTTTTTTCTCAGTCTCTTCTGGGAACCTTCTTGTGGGGGGTGTGTGCAGAGGGAGGACACAAACATTAACTTTGTGTCTTCTGGGGTCCAGACTGGGTTTGCCTTGTGCAGTGAGTGCGAGAGGTGATGAAGAGTACCCCCGCCCCTCATTACGGGGAAGAAAATCCATGTCTCACAACCCAAGGGCTGCAAAGGTCTTGGCTGCCCCTCTACTTGGGGAATGGAACCAAATCTACCTCGGTCCCACCCCCCCCTCCTCCAGGTGATTCTCACTCCCTGCTCACCATGGGAAAAGGATGCCTTGGGATCAGTGACCCCAGCTCCAGAGCCCTGAGGCAGTAGGGATGAGGGTCAGTCATGGAGTCATGGTGGGGACTATCAGAAGAGAGATTACTTTTTCTTGAATTTGTTCTGCTTCCACAGAACAGTTTTTCAAATTTCTTCAGGAGCTAGGGAAAGTACCCTGGATAAGTCCTCACTTGACAGACACATTTCAGACCTCATCTGATCCCCATCCGGAGGAAACTTGGTTCACCTCTTATTGTTTGCTACCAGCATTTCATAGTGACAGATCTGCAGGCCTGGCCTTCCAGGCTCACTCCCCCTGGGCTGAAGTCTGTGGACTGTAGCTAGCTCAGGGTGGTCTCACCATAGTCAGAGAACACTTGGATGTCCTAGGTCTTGGGGAGGTTTGAAAGGGTGTCTGATCCAATAGGAACAGAGTTTTCCTTAAGTAGGCAATGACTTTTTCATTTCTTCCTTCAAGATTATCTTTCTCGAGCTAGAGAGTCACCTTACTGAGTTCCTGTCTTTGACCCTTCCTGAGACCCTCCATCTCTTTTCTGGCATTATCATCTTTCTCTACCTCTTCCTGTGATGTCTTCTGCTTCTTTCTTTCTATCTCCACAATGGCCAGTGACAAACTGCATGACCAATAATCAATTTCAATCTTGGTGAGCAGGCTGGAGTCCGGGGCTGGGCTGCAGGGAGCATGGATGATTTGATGACAAGATCCTCAGAAGAAGGCTTGTGCTGAGAGCTGCTATCCACAGATTCTCTCTGCTTATGGATCTGTGTCTGCTTATACATGTTGGAATCTGAGTAGGATGATGATGGAAATGGGCCAGGGTATTCTGGGGGGTCCCAGTAATTCTTGGGGCTAAAGCCTGGGAGATGGTTCCAGAGGTCCTGCTCTTTACCCACACTTCTGGGGATGCTAAGAGGGAGGGAGACGTGGATTTGGTGAAAACAAGATCTTGGCTTCTGAGCCGTTCCATGTGTTCCAGGAAGGAATAGGGACAGTGGAACTTGTAGATCATGAGGAGGCAATTATGTCCAGGATAATTTTGTCCTTGGGGATGGCAGCCAAGTCCTTGTAGCCCAGCACCTTAATATCTATGATGTTTGTGTGCCAGCACAACTAATAAAATATTTGTAAAAATTGATCTGTGTATTATGTAAAATAAGTCAGGTTACCACCAACAGCTTGTGATAAATTAAAGCTGTGAAAATTGTTGCTAAAGGACTATAATACCAGTATAACTTGAAATGTTTAAAGCTATTATTTTTAAAAAACAAATGTTTAATTTTGTGTAAATGCCTAAAAATGGGCTATATGTGGGATTTTGGTAAACTAGATATAAACTAGTAACTAGATTACTATTTGGTAATTTGGATATTTGGTAAACTAGATATAAGAGTTTGGTAAACTACGTATAAGGACAATGGGCAATAAATTTGATTGTATAATATTAACATTATTAGATTGATAATTTAGGTCTAAATATATGAACATGGGTGTATTCATAAGTAAATTCAATATGCTATGTAATATGTATTACATAAAATAAACTAGGTTACCACCAGAAGTTGGGGTGAATTAAAGTTTGTGAAAATTATTGTTAAAGGATTATAATACCAACCATAACTTGAAAAGTTTTATATATATATGTAATGACATATATATAACATATATATGACATTAATGTATTCTATGAGCTGGAAAATATTTATAAGAATTAAAAGTTTTAACAGGTGGTATATACATATGAATTGAAATGTATATGTAAAAATGGTTTTTTCTACAACTTAGTTAATAGTCTTGAACAACCCTGAGTGCTTTTACTTGCATTGGGTGAAATCTGTGAATCAGTATCAAAATCTGACTGCCTCGATGAATCAGTGATTTCCTATTTTTTGAAGACTCTCCATTTTTCCCTTGATCTCTTGGGATGCAGTTGTTTGTTTTATTATCTCCCCTCCCCAATTTCTAATTATTTGAATACTCTTATTTTAGTTGTGTCATGGTAGTAGCAGAACAAAACAATAGATTGGGAAATCAGGGAACAACTACTGCAGAGCCAATATAAGCAGATTTAGGTATACTAATTAGTGGTTTTCAAGAATGTTAAACATAGATGTATTTTCCTAGAAAAGCTTCAGCTCCAAACAGAACAGAGATAGCTGAGTTGGCAAATAGATACTTTGCAGATTGCCGACTCAGTGTTACTTTACTTCACAGTTGTTTACTGTGAACTTAAGGGCAAACAGGACTCCTTTAGCTTTTCCTTATGAAGGCAAAGGGAAAACCTTCTGTTTTAAGTAGGATGTGGCTTATAGAAGCATCTTATTAAAATGACATTCTCCCTGTGGGCATATGTATTAAGAACCAGTTCACCCAGCCTAAAATCAATTACTTCTGCCTATGGCAAAGAAAGTCTGAGTTAAACATAATTCTCAGAGGTAGTTAGCATTCCATTGAAGGTTATTGCTTCCATCCAAGAGAGGAGTTATCCAATTTAATCAATTCTCTGAGTGTTAAACCTCAGATAGTAAACAACTTAAATTATGAACAGTGCAATTATTAGGTATAACAATTAAGACACTGTGTTTTAACTGGATAATTCGCTGAGTAATCAATGGTTAGCCAGAGAGTTCTCGTTGTTTAATACTTATTTGAACTCTTTCTCAGAAGTGAACACCTTTGCAAATTCACTTATTTCCATGGCTTTAGACTTGCCCTCCTCTTCGTGTGTTTCGCACATTGCTGTCAGAGTTTTCTTTCCAGAGGAAAAACTGGGGTTGCTCTTCTGCTTAAAATAATCACTTTGCTCTTCCGTGCTCTTTTGGTAGAATTCAAACAAATTTATGTGTCTCCATCGATGCTTCATGATCACCCTATTTGCTTCTTTAGCCTCATCTTTTATCTCTGTGTGTCTTTCCTTTCTTTCACTTGACTTCTACGCTCCGGTCATTCTGGATTTTTTTTTTTCTTTAGTTTCTCCAGACGTGATATAATCTCTCACTTCCTAATTTATTTCGTCATTTAGTTTTCAACATAGATACCAATTTCACTGGACATCTTTCCCAGACTGGCCAAGATGAAATTGATATTCTTGCTGTGTGGTCCCAAAATGCTCTGTTTTTCATCTATCCTGTGTCTCTCCATGTGGAACTTGCTGGCTTATTTAATCCTATACCTCTTCTTCACACTGTTGTATTCCTATAGGCTAGGCCTTAAGCAGGTAGTAGTTGATCAAACAAATGTTTATTGAATGATTGCATGATAAACTCTTTGTTAATGTAAAGGTGTTTCTAAATCTCTTACGGTTAATAAAGAAATAATTCTCAACACATCCCAGAAATTTGATACACTTCCATTAGAAGTTACAGCTTACCTTGTAATGATTTTAAAGGCAAACGGGAGGCATAGGAAGATCTCTAGTATAGGAGTTGTGTGTGTGCGGGAGGGTACATTTAGTTAGAAAAGTTCCCAGGTAACATATATTCCTCTGCAGCAGTATGGCTTCTGAACTAGATTCAGGTATTTAAGCACAGAAGTTTGAGCTCTTCCTAAGCCAGCTATATTTTAAATATGACTTGAAAGCCTTTATTCCTAAACCTTGGGGGAGGGAAAAAGAAAAAGACCTCATCATTTAGATATTACAAGGAAAGGAGAAAATGGCTAAGCAATTACCTGTGCCTCTATTTTCCCATTCTAGTTTTAATAGTTTCATTTCTCACTTGGGAATTCTTTTACTTTCCATTAATGTTAATGGCTCCTTCAAGATCAGGACTTAGCTGTACTAGCTCCCTGTTTAAGAGGTATATGGAAGTGCTTGTTAGGTCTTAGGGTTTACCCAGATAGCATGAATCTTAAATTATAGATAGAAATCGTATCTGTAAGCAGCTACTGTCCCTTTTCCTAGTTACAGTTCATTAAAAGATTTGGGCCATGTATTCATACTAAAAAAAAAAAAATAAGACATGGATATTAGAAAGTAAAATGTTTAGAATTTTTTTAAAAAAAGCAAATATTGGCTTTCGGAATCATCAGTTTTTAGAGATAAATTAGGAGGGAGCTTCAGAAGCTTCAGAATTCTCTTCTATCAGTAAGGAATGGGCAGCTACTTTCTTAATCCTGGACAGGATTTACTGAAGTGTTGGGAGAGTGTAGAGGAAAAATGGCTTTACCGATTTTTTTTTTTTAATTTTGCACCCTATATCTTAGAGAAAGAATGCTTTGATAGAGAAGAACTTACTATTTGAGAACCAAACATTGAGGATCTTGATGGATGGGTCCATTAATGGTATGGAGATAGGAAGCTCTCTGAGAAAAGCAAATTTGACTCCTATATGACACAATGTAAAGTTGTTGATGACTTAAATGTAACAAATATTTTGTAGTATTTGAGGAAAAATAAGTATATTGTATAACTATTGACATTAGTAAGTCATTTAAAAACAAAACACCATATTGCATGGAGCACTGGGTGTGGCGCATAAACAATGAATTCTGTTATACTGAAAAGAAATTAAATATAAAAGAAAAACAATTCTTCATTGACTTTGTTTATCAGAGTAGACAATAATTATATGAAGAATATGGAAACACAAACCTTAAAAAGGAGGATTTCTCAAATATTGTAAAATATTAATCATAAGTTAGAATCAAAGGTATAGCTGTTTTTCTTGTATGCTTAGAGCATATTTGTATTTTTAAATAAATATTCAGTAATAGAAAAAAAAATACCAAAAGCCAAAATCACCATAAACCTCTTTAGTAAAATTTACCACAAAAAATTTTTAAAAATAGATATTTTTCTATCATATATACATGTCGGTTTGAGGACATGTTTGAAAAATACATATCTAACAGAGAATTTTCTTAGTTTATAATGAAATGTCACAAATAAATTGGAGATAAAAATGAAAAAAAAAAAAAAGAAAATCTTTCCGTTAAAGGGATAAGTAGGCATTTCATACATGCAAAAAAATAACCGGGGCAACTTAGTGGCTCAGTGGGTTAAGCCTCTGCCTTCGGCTCAGGTCATGATCCCAGGGTCCTGGGATTGAGCCCCGCATCAGGCTCTCTGCTCAGCCAGGAGTCTGCTTCCCCCTCTCTCTCTGCCTACTTGTGATCTCTCTCTGTCAAATAAATAAATAAAATCTTTGAAAAAAAATAATAACCAATTAAATGAAAATGCTGAAAATCAATAACAATGTAAAAAGATACATTATAGGGGTGCTTGGGTGGTTTAGTTTGTTATGCAACAGATTCTTGGTTTCACTTTAGGTCATGATCTCATGAAATAGACTCTCATATACCAGTTGTGGGGTATGTATTGATACCATTAAAAACATTCAATTCTATTGACATTGAAAGTTTGTATCCAGCCTTTATTGTAAAGATACACATAAATCAATGATACAGATGCATATACAAGAATATTATTGTATATCCAAAATGTTAAGTTCCATGGGGGCTTGGAATTAGTCTGTTTTATTCTGTTTAATGAAAATTATTGGAACAGTGTCTGACACATAGTAGGTACTTAATAAATATTTATTTTTGTTGTACTGGTATGTAGTAATGATAAAAAGCAATGTAATGTGGGGTGGCTAGGTGGCTCAGTCAGTTTTAAGCATCTGACTCTTAATTTCAGCTTAGGTCGTGATCCTGGAGAGATGAGATGGAGCACTATATCCGGCTCTGTGCTCAGTGAGGAGTCTGCTTGACATTCCCCGCTCTTTCTCTGTTACTCCCCCTGTTCATGTTCTCTCTTTCTCTTTAAATAAATCAATCAATAAATAACCCCCTTTTTAAGGAAGCAATTTAAAGTGTAAAAATATAGAAATGGTTATGTAATTAGGATGTATTCAAGAAATATACTTTTATGCAGTTATTTAAAAGAAAGATATGAAGAGTGTGCTATGCAAGGACTTTTATTATATATTAAATATGTCCTTTAAAAAGCAGGTAACATGATGCTCAGTATAGTCTCAGGTTTGTAAGTGTTTTTAAATGGTGCACACTGAAAGGTTAACTGTGGTTAGATATCATGTAATATTTTTTTCTAATGTTATATTGTTACCTTTTACTTGCCAAAGAAAATAATAAAGTGAATTAGTGAAAAATTCATGTTAATAATTCTCCACAACTAATGGAACACATTTCATACTGATTTTTTTTTTTTATGTTATGTTAGTCACCATACACTGTATCATTAGTTTTTGATGTAGTGTTCCATGATTCACTGTTTGTGTATAGTATGGCTAAAGGCTTGTGATCTTACTCTCATTGTCCTTTGCATATTAATGAACTACTTTCTCTTCATGTACCCTTTGTTATAGGCAACCTGAGTCTCTAACTTATCTACAAAGATAACTTTATTCTGTGTATTTTAATATTACTTCAAATATTTTCTTTTTCTGAAAAAATTTTTTCTAAAAAAAATAAAGTTACCTTTTATTTCTGTTAAAATGTCAAAAATGTATCTTAATAATAAACTTTAATTTTTGGAAATAATTTTAATTTAAAATTTTTTCATTCTTCTATTTTGTATCCTTCTTATGGCATTTAACATATATATTATGTTTTTTCTTTAAAGATTTTTATTTATTTGAGAAAGAGAGAGAGAGCAGGAGCAGGGGGAGGGTCAGAGGGAGAAATAGGCTCCACACTAAGCTGGGAGCCCAATGCAGAACTTGATCCCTGGGATCATGACCTGAGCCAAAGGCAGACCCTTAGCCAACTGAGCCACCCAGGCACCCAATATATTTGTATTTTCAAACATGTAATTTTCACTCATAGAATATGTTTTTTGATGATATGGACTAATGTGTTATTTATCACTTTACACTGTATAATGCATAGCAAAATAACTTGAATAGAGCAGATGATTTTTTTGAATTCCTAAGCTGAGAAGATGTTGTCAGAAAAGTTCAAATATGGTGTTACTCCTATAGAAAGAAAAAAAGATAACATTTATAAGGTAGCTTAAAATTCTAAGGAGAAATTTCAGAGTATTTAGCAAGTTTTTATTTCACCTGCAAGTTTTATTTTCACCTGAGTATATTCTTAAATTTAACTCAAGTATACAGCATTAGAATGAGGGATATTTTTAAACAATGTTTTATTAACTCTGGGTCATTGTTATGTTTCATTTTACAGCAATTAATATATGTCAGTGATCTTATCAGATCACACATGCAGGAGTCAGAGCAAATGTAATTTTGAAGCTCTCCTGAGTAAGAGATTTGGGACTGATATATGCCTGCAGAAGTTTTTGTGATTTTCTCCAACTTCCAAGTATCTGAAATCTTTCTGAGCTGATCTGTTTGAGAATTTAAGACCAGAAAGTTTAGATAAGCATCTTAGGAATTATGACTATGTTTTCTCAAATGTGGCAGGTGTGCAGCACTTTATTTTGGCTTTCATACAGAATCTTAATCCATGCAGGAAGTATGCCACTTTATCTGTCTCAGTCATTAGTTCTACTGACACCACTAAGTTGGGAGATCCAAATGCAATCACGGATAGCACACACCTGTTTAATACTTAACAGCTCTTGTCATGGTGGTCATTTAAAAAGAAGGTGGTTCTAAATGCATCCTTATCTCCTGGGCAAGTCATCGTGGGGTCAGCACATTTCCTCACTTGTCTGACTTTGCTTCTGTGTCCATCGTGTCCTTTAACTCTGCCATTAGCAAGCAGTCGTTCAGCGAAAGGTCCCTGTTGCCTCAGCTGGACCCTCTAAGTCCTCTGAACTTATAGTACTCAGATGCTCCAGGACTGGCTGTTTTTATTTCTGTTTTTCCCAAGAATGTCCAAGTACGTATGTGTTAGACTCGAGTTTATGAGACAGCTGAAGCAAAACAGCCTGTTCCACAGTGAAAAATTGGGAAGTCTCACGATGAGTTGCCCCAACTCTCTGAGCTGGGGATAAAACAGGGCTGATTTATTTTGAAAGGGTTTTTGCTCAGATCTCATTACAGGGCTTAAGAGACTGCCCCAACTGTCCTCAGGTATGAACAGGAGAATAAACTACAGCCCAGGGAAAGGGTTGAGCTCAAATGTCCTATTGAGATCCGGCCTTTTTCTTTATTATTGACAGCAACAACATTAGCAGCGACCGTCACCACCACACACACACAAAAATATTTTCTATTTTTTATTTATGCCCACAATGCATGTCTAGTCAGGTTGCACATTTGCTGGGAGAACACCACTAAACTGCTTTCAGACCATTTTTCCATGTTACTCATGTGATTATATTGTGATGTTGCAGATGTGATCACGGATATTTAAAATATACAGTTTAATTGTATTGTAATTTGCTTTTTTCCCTCTGTTTTCAAAGCTCAGGCATTTTAACAGTTTTCAAAAGCTCAGGCATTTTAACAGTTTAGAAAAATATTTTAGGGTTTCATTTTTTTTTCCAGATTAAGACAATGTATGCCTATAGCATTATTTAAGAAAATGGTGTTTTTCTCTTTCAGACCCCAATTTCCACTCATTATCAGAGAGCTGAATCCTAAATCAGAGACTGCGGAGGAGAGATGTGCAACCTGAATAAAACATTTCCAGAAGAGCCTGAATAATGGTTCTGAATAAAGGGAACTGAAATGTTCTTGAATTATAATTGGGAAAATTTTAAGTATGTGTACTCAGGAACACATGTACTAAGAAGAGGTTAGTTATTATTATTCTTTGTGTTTTTTAACATTTATGGGACCCCCTAAGTATTTTTAGTTCTGAATTGAACAGAAGTGGTCTGATAAGTGAGCTCCCATCTAAATTACCCATGTGGAGATTCACCTGTAATCATTCTCTGTGCAGAGAGAGGCAGCATTGATAAACTACTCCCGAATAAGTGGACTGTTAATGCTAGCCATAGAGTCTAACTCACAGCAAAATAAAATAATTAGTTCAGACAAATATGGCCTTTAAAAATATCACTTGACCCCCTTTTTTTTTCTTTTACCTATTTTCTCTGTGGTAGGGCATTCAGAAATTAGCAAACACATTTATTGGATTAATACAAGATTACTGAGAAATTTGGAGAAGGAAGTAAAGATGGAAAGATGAGGAAGACTAAAGATTAGAGTCAATCTCTGACCCCAAGGGCTTTATGCTCCATAGGTAAGTAACCGAATATCTTTTCTTCTTTGTCTCATATCAACAATATAGAATAAAGCGATGGCTACTTTAGAGAAACTGCCTCTGATACTTAATTCTGTAAAGCTGTGGTAGAAAAATTTCTGAAGCAATGAATATTATAGTCCAGAAGAAACTTTAAAAAAGAGAGCTTAATCCTATGATAATTGAATGTTAGATAGTCAAGAAAGGTAGATATGTGAGCCATGACAGAATCTGTAAGAATGAATACATGCTTCTATATGTAAGTTTCTCTGCCTGTTAATTTATAGGCACAAAAGTAAAAAATGGTCCTACCACTTAAGAAGAAACCAAATATCCACCAATAATTATAATACAGGGGATGCTTTGAATTCTAAGCTAAATATAGACTTTATTCTCTAGGCATTGGGGAGCTGTTGAAAATATTTGAGCAGGTGAGTGACATGTCCAGAATTGCGTTTTATGAAGATTAACCTGATGGCATTTTCAGGATTGATTAGCGTGAAGCCTGCATTGTGACAGAACAGATTGTGGTAATGCAAGTCTGAAATATGGTGGTGGCAATGAGAGTAGAAAGGAAGAAATTGATTTGAAAGATCCATGACAGTGGACTATGGGACTTGATTATTAAATATGTGACCTGAAGTAGGGAGATGTCAGTGATGACTCCAGACACTTTGAAACTGGATGAGAAACCAAGGGTGGAAGGGAAAGAAAGTCCCGACTGGTAGTGGTTTATTATTATTTCTTGGATGCTGTGAATCATGTAACTGAAGACATTCTAAAAATCTTGGGTCCAAATCTGTGTTCCACATCTACTAAGCATGCTGTGTCATCCTACCATTTATTTTTGGCATAGTCATGCACTGCCAATCATAGGTATGACATTACTGAGAAGTGTACCATGTGGCAAAACTATAGTTGACTATACCAAGAGAATGCAGAGATAGGTGATTTAATGTATTTTTAAAACTTTAACTTCAGTCAATAAAAATTCTAGTAAAAATCTACTTCCAAGATAAACTAGATCATTGAGTTAGAAATCTTTTTTAAGGGGCACCTGGGTGGCTTAGTGGGCTAAAGCCTCTGCCTTCCGCTCAGGTCATGATCCCAGGGTCCTAGGATCAAGCCCTGCATTGTATTGGTCTCTCTGCTCAGCAGGGAGCCTGCTTCTTCCTCTCTCTCTGCCTGCCTCTCTTGTGATCTCTGTTTGTCAAATAAATAAATAAAATCTAAAAAAAAAAATCTTAAATTTATCTGTCTCACTGAAACCAATACTAGACAAACACGCACACACACGCACACACACACACACACGTATACCACATACCACATAGGTAACTTTTCTCTGAGATCACTGTTCAGGAAATATTGCTGAAGTGGTGTAATGTGCTAGGACATTTTATATTATGCAATGTGTATTTCATTTTAAAGTTTTCAAACCACCCCTTACTGACTTGAAAGTTAATGTATCTCACGCTTACATTCTCCTTTGCATTTTTAGCAAGTTTCAGGCAAGTTCTTTTGTAATTGCTTCACATGTTCACAAATTGCCAAGATCCGGAAGGACATGTATTTCTACTCTTCCTTCCACATATTAAAGAGTATGGGCTTTAAATAGATGCCTTATACTTGAAGCATCCCGTAGACTTGTTTAAATGGTTCAGAAAACTGGGGAAGTAATAATTCCAGTAGACTTTTTTGCTTGAAGGGATTAGGGCTATTCTGTGTGGAAATATATGTGTGGCACTTAACAATTTTATTCATATATAACAATTATGCAGAAAAACAAAAACACAATTGGTAAAGCCACAATTGGGAAGGCATTTTACCAACTTCCTTTGTGATTTCAAATATTCTATTCCTTTGTGATTTCAAATATTCTATTTTCCTCTTTTTAAATTTCTTATCTTTATAACTGCATTTTCTTTAACAATATGTGTTGTCATTCTCAAACTGTGGAGATATCATGGTGGTACATAAAGCCAGAGGATAAATGTCACTATCTTTATGGAAAGTGTGAAAATGTTACTTTAATTTGGGAGGACAGGTTCCAAAGCTTTAGCAGTAAAATAAACATTTACTGTTGTTTTTGTGTATAGGCAGCCTTCACAGGAATTTAAGTGATAAACTGAAAATTTCAAAAGGATGTAAGGTTTGGAACAGGAAGCTATATTCTCTGCCCATGATTTTTTCTTTTTTTTTTTTTTAAAGATTTTATTTATTTATCAGAGAGAGAGAGAGGGGTAGGGAGCAAGCACAGGCAGACAGAATGGCATCTCTGCCCATGATTTTTGAAGGACTTGCTCACAAAGTGATGTGAGTTTAGTGGCCAAGACTTCCAAGTATTAGGATCAAACAAATCTAGTTTGAGTTCTGATTCCATTATTAACTAGCTGGGTGGCTCTGGTATTTACTTAATTTCTGTACCTGTTAACTTCGTTGTTTGTAACATAAGAGTATTACTATGCTCTGTGTTTACAAATATGAAATAAGATATTGAGTGTAAAATACTTAGTATACCCCATTGCATGCTTACTGGTTCATATAGGGTTCCTTGTATTAATTCACACCTGCTATTAGCATTATATGGTAGTCATAAGAGAAGATACCTTTTGATATTGTGAATTTTAAAACACCTTCCTAGGGCACCTCATCAGTTAGACAGTTGTTTTTCTCTTCATTGCTTTGTCAATTTTGTGTTCTTTCCTTCATTACCCCATACATTTCTATATTGTCATTGTGATTTAATAATTTGGTTGCCTTTGCTACTCAAAGGAAAGTGTGGGCTTCCTGAGTACTTGTTCTGGGAGTGGCTATGGCTGTCTCATTATATGCTAAGTGGGGATAGATTTGTGTAAGATCATATCTAAACCTAAAGTTAAAATATTGTTCATCACAAGTTTTGTGTACTTCCATTCTTTGGTTCTAGTCTGAACCAAAATACTTTATTAACTTGATAAAGTTATTTATAATGAGTTTTAATCACATTTAAGTAATGTGTAAGTTTTAAACCTCTGTTTCATGGTATATTATGGACAAAGCAGGACAGTTTGTACCTCTAGCAAAGACAAGGAGAAGGACTAGATCTCTTATGAGATGAAATTCCCATTCTAAGGGAATACAAAAAATGCAAAACTTTCAAACAGATCATGATCCAATTAGGCATTCATTTCCCAATTCACCATATGGGAAGGTGTTGATAATACCCATATATTATTCAGTTTCCTCAAGAGCCTGATTTATTATTTTGAAATTAGATACAGATTAATTTGAAGCAAAACGCTGCTGTATTAAACTTTGCTCAAATGCCTAAAGATGCAAGTATAATTTCAGTGTAAAGATAAATTTCAGAAATAGCCTTGAAGGTTGAGGGCAATCCTTTCTTTCCTATCCCTGAATTTCTCTTTCTGTGATATAAAATAAGAACATATATAATCTTCTTTTATACTTAATGACACTTTAGCAACTATCTAATTTTCTTCTAAGCCCCCAAATCAGGCATAAAATAAAAATAACTATGTAAAACTTAACACAATAAACTAAACCACATACAAAGTAGACTTAAGCAAATTAGAATATGTGACTCATCATGCTAAGGCCAGTTCTCCTTAAGCAAACCTATGGATAGAGATGCTTATGTTGGTGATTTAGGAATAATGTCCATCTCATTTTAGTCTGAGTTACCTTGGCAAATTGAATCATGTAGTTTTATGTTTTTTCCCTCTATAACATGGGGAATGATCCTGGGGATTGCCTGGGTTTCTGTTCTTCAACACAGGCTAAATTTTGGAAGAGTGTGTGTATGTGTGTGTGTGTGTGTGTGTGTGTGTGTAAACAAAGATATTTAAAGTCACCACTTAATATATAATCCTTGTCAAAGATTGTTGGGGAGAGATAATTAATGCTTGGCTCTTTAAGATTAAAGTATTTTCTAACATTTTGAGAATTTCTTGTATGTGGAAATATTTGGAGCTGTCCTTCATTCATAGGTGGGTGTGAGATTATCTGAAGAGCAGTGTTCTTCTCAGACTGGGGCTCTTTGAACATGGATTCTGAAAATGCAGGGAATCAATGATCACTTCCAGGACATGAGCTAATTTTAGGTAGTAGGAAAACAAGCACTTTTTAACTTTAATTAGTTGAGATTTTTAACTTAAATGTGGGGTAGGAAAATAACAGCTAGCAAAATAAACCAGAGATTTCATGAGATAACTGGAATTAGTGTGAAATCAAATAGGTAGTGTCAATAGCAAATATCTGTATTCTTTGTCATGATATGTGACATATCTTATAAGGATATAGCCAGAATTATGATGAGATTATGTAAGTGATTGAAGTTTGGGAAAAACTGCCCTTAAAAGGGGGAAAAATAGGCAAATCATGTATCTTTTCCCTGTCTTATTTCAGTGGGGGCTACTGAGCATTTTTTGCTTTCACCACCAATGAATAAGGATGAATGCATTAGGCTAATATCTTCCAATGGAAAAGAATATAAGTAATTTTGTATGTACTGTCTGCTAATGCATTTCTTTTGCTTACTTTGGTTTAAGGTAACGCAGCAACTGGTTTTAAATTACACTTTGTGAAGAAAGCTCATCAGTTTTAAGTAGGGTTCATATTTCAGGTTAGAAAATTTAAGTATTCAGAGAACAGATGTTGGTTAAATCTGTGTGCGCATTTTTTCATTCACTTGAACATTCAACAAATATTTATTAAGTTTCCATTTTCTCTTTGAATTAGCCATAATATCCTTATAACAATATTCATATTTTAAAATTTTAGTTTTATTTTTGTTGCTGTCAGGAAAAGGAAAGCCACCCACATTTATTTGTTAGGTAAAATTATCATGGATCTTATTATTTTTCTTGTTTTAAGAATCTAAAGCAGTGTTTTGCCAGTATGAGGTCATGCACCATCTTAAGAAGTCTCCTGAGATACCTTCCAAAATATAAGTTCTCTACAGGTGGGGTCTATGAGTCCATAACTGTAATGAGTTCTTAAGGGATTTCTATTTGTACTTCAAAGATTGGGAGCCACTGAAGAAAAGAGTAGGGACTAAATTAGAATTTGTGCAAAATTCTGCATATAGATAGATGTTAAACACACTCTTTAAATAATAAATAATTATGGTTCTATAATTGAAAGAATAGCTGATTGGTTTTATTCTTTTTTCATTCTCATCTCCCCTCTTTTCCTTCCTCTTTCTCCTTCTTGCTTCAAACCCCCTTCAAAGGCAACCTCGCACAGGTCCTCAACTCCTTAATTAAGACTCCTTGAAAAAGTTGATTCCTCTACTATTATCTTTATATACTCTTGGAGACCCCCCAAGTACAATGTTTCCATTTCATTTCCTTTTCAAAAATGCTTAAGAAGTGAACAATGCGCATACAATGCTCTCCATCTAGCAGCTGAAAAATAAAGTGCCTTGTTTCAGAGAATGCTGTGGCTTGAATAGCTGACTCTGCTTTAAGATATTTTCATTGATTCATTTGATTCACTTTCTGTTGAACTGATCACAAATTGTCAGAGCAATTGTCAGTCTCAGAATAATAATATTACTACTTCTAGCTGTACCTTGGCGAGGAAAAAAAAAAAAATAAAAGGAAAGTTAAACACATCTTGTTCTAATGCAGAGATGAATAGCACTCAAAGAGTCCCATTGTGGTGTTTCTGGCATTGGTCAACAAAGCTGAAAAGCAACGTGGGACAAACAAGGAAAAACAGGGCAATGTTCCCATAAATTCAAAATTAAGTTCCTTCTTCAATTTCCGTGAAGCAAACTCCCCGTGGTGAACATCTGGCAGACCATTAACTTTTGTTACTTTATTTTATTAAAAAATCTTAAGGTGAGAGAAATTTCTCCATTTGGAGACTTGATTTCACATTGAAGCTGAAGTCTGGGCCATCATGTTATCATTTGCATAGTACCCATGATCCAAGACAACATATTGTCCATACAACCTTTACGAAGCTTTCCACCAAAGGTTGCAATTCTCTGTCACTTTTAAAAATCATTCATCCTGAGAGTTATATTGTTAGCATATAAATCAGCTGATCAGTGGCCTGTATATGCTGGAGGAAACGTGACTGTGAGATTCTTCATACTTGATAGCTTCTTGCTTGCATTTTTTTTACTGTATTATTTTCAACAGGAGCTTGAACGTCAAAACTATTTACACAGAGCTTTTTCAATGACCCATCAGAAGGATGTGAACTGTTGATTGCACCATTTTCTTTATTTGCACAGCTGCTATAGCCTTCAATCTAAATCATTTTCTTACTGTGTCTTCCCTTTCTCTCTTTTTTCCTTTTGTAAGCTGTCACTTTCTAAAGTAAACATTTCATATTCCACCATCAGAACTATTTGTGCACATTAACTTTCCAGCCATGCACTTGCTTATTAGTCAAGTTATTTTCTGTGAAAAATACTGGGTAAATGTTAGAGAAACAAATGATTTATTTCTTGTTTAATTTAATGCAATTATGAACTTCCGTCTTTATAATGCATTTCTGTGATTGCATGTATGCAGCTATCATACCTCTCATCTATCTTAATTATTTGACATGATTTTTAACCTAAGCAATTTTAAGTTGAAACATTTATTCATCTTTGGGAATGGTTTTAATGGATTTTTCTCTAAAATAGCACAGAAATACAGTTTCTGCTTATTACAGTTACCTTGTCTCTGTACATTCATACAATAATTACAACAAGCTGCTAACCAACCCTGTATCTTTCGAGAGTATTTTGAATGTTCTTCTTTTAGTTTTACAAAGCCTTTTTGAGTATAGGCAGGTAGTAAAACTTCGATATTGACTTCTGAAACTATTCCAATGCCTTTTTTTTTTCAGTTTATAACAATTTTTTGATGATAATATTTTCAGATGTAAAAAAATTAAGTAGCTAAATCTTAAGATTTGTTTTTGAATTCTCATATATTTCTGCGTAGAGTTACATTAAAAATAAAAAGAACTTTGGTTGTTATGTATTTTTCCCCAATAGTCTCAACTTAAATATATACATCTGCCCAATCAGTATACTAATTACTCTAGTGTTTGCAAAGTGAATTTTATAGAATTACTTTGTATTTGGTGGTAGCTCTGAAAGTTGAGTTAGGGTAGATATGATTATGGAGATAAGAAGTCAAGCAGGAAAGACATGATTTTGAATAGGGAAAAAATGAGGTTCAGATTTTAAGGGATTTTTATAAATGTTTATATAAAAAGTAAATGCAAAGTTTTATGGTTCTAAATGTGCTGTTCTTTCCTATATAGTGGGGTTATTATATTTTTGGAGAATTTTTAATTTTCTTAAGCCATTTTTAAACATATATACAAAATAGGTTATAAAAAATTCAAACAATTTTTTATGTATAATTGAATCCCATAGCTCCTTGAGAGAAATACAGGACTCATAAAGAATTTTATATTTGTATTACTTTTTAATTATATGAGTAATACAGAAACACTTGATAAATTATTCTAAAACCCTGAAGTATATAGAATTAAAACAGGCAAACCTGCTTTTAGCTTTTAGAATTTTAGGAATTCTAGTTCCTTCTACAATGTAACAGTGCAACTTCTTTATCTATTTCTGCTACTGGATTTTTTTTTCTTAAATTTAAAATATGCCTTGGAGTTCTTTTCATATTATTTATCTTGTTCTTTTTAATTACTTCAGAGTTTTCTGTAGTAGCAACATGATATAATTTTATTTAGAATTTCCTCATTATTGAGCAATTTACTCTTATTTTTGCTGTTAACAAACTGTGCTGCAGTGAACTTCTTTTGTGATATGTTTGTATACACAAGTAAATATTTCTAACAGGTATGTTTCTAGGAAAAGAATTATTGGTTCACCAAATTCTCACTTTTGGGTTTGACACATCTTGCTATAGTACTTTTCTCTATCAACAACATACAAGTGATCATTTGTCTCTCCCAGTGCCAAACCAGATATAATCAATTATCGATTATAATTATTTTCTAGTAATATTACATTATTACCTCAATTTCTATCTTGTTGATTATTGAGAGCATAGATCAGTTTTTCAGATGTTTATATTTTTCCTAGGAATTGTATGTCCCTATGTTTTGACCATTTTTCTGTCAAGTTTTTTTTTCTTATTGATAAGAAGAAGTTATACTTTATGTAATCTAGTCAAAATCTAAACATAAAGGAGATAGAAGAGTGAGGTAAGTTCCCAGCCCTGTGTTGTAGCATCTGCAAAATCTGGACATTCAAGGTGCCTTTCTCATAGTAAGGGCTGAATAGTTGTTAGCTTTTATTAGTTATGACTATATATCTAAATCTACAGTGCTCTTTCTAACGAAGTCTATTGAGACTATGGAGCACAAGAGTACAAAATAGTGTAGACAAGTTCCAAAAATGTTAATTATGTGTATTTTTCTTACCTAACCTGCAGATGCCCAAAGGGAATGAATCTTTAAGAGGGTCTTTGGGCACTTTTCAAAAATTAAGTAGACATTCACTGTCTGATTCATTTAATCAATACCGACACAAAGGGAGTTTGCTTAGGCCTCCTCTCCAAATATATGTCTTTCTGATTCATTTAAATTTACTTCTTGTATGGGATAATTTAATCAGATAATTGCTGATTGCTAATGAATTTATTATTTGTAGATATAAGTAATGTACCTATAAAATTTGTGGGAATTTATTTCCAAATTTAATGCCTAGACTATTCCAGATTACTAATAAGTTTCATGAAGTCCCAATATTAAGTCTATTTTCATTGACTCTTTGAATTTTAAGTTCCAATTTATATTTGTGTATAAGCATATATATATATATGTATATACATATATATATAGTATATATATGTATATACATATATATATATATATATATGCCTATTTTATCAGAGAAAGATTATTTAGAGAAATGGAGGAGAAATGAACCTAAATCTGACCAGAAGACATACCTCATTCTTGAAGAACAAGAAATTTATTCTAATGTCCATGCAGGCAGATTGTGATAGGTGATTTTAATATATAAGGACTTTTCCCTGACAGTGTTCTCATTATTGCAATTCCCCAAAATTCCTAGTCATTCCAAAGACCTGAATACTTTTATCACCTTACTGTACTTTTAATCTTCTTTGAAGTTGCTTATGTATTGCTCTTTTATTCAGAACCTTGATTTTTACCCACTCGATCTGTTACTTGGGATTTTACCTTCTGAGGTTCTTGGAGCTGCTTTCTTACCAGCTGACCCTTTGTGCTCTCAACATGCTTCTTTACACTCACCCTCTGCCTTTTCATCTTTCAATTTATATCATCTCCCTCATTCCTCTTTTCTTCAGCTGCACTGAGCTTGTTTTATTTTGTGCACATAGACGAAAAATGCCCTCATGACAAGAAATGTCACCACTAATCTTATTTTCCATTTCTAGTGTGTATTTTATTAAATTTTTTTTTTCATTTCTTAACCTACATAGTGACACAGTGCCAGGCTTATTTCAAGATTTTTAACTCAGTCAACACCAACTGGCATGTGTTAAACCAGGAGAAAAAAAGAAATCAAACAGAATAAGAATTACCGGAAATCAACTGCACTTTCTGGATGAAGAACTTTGGTAATTGAATTGTTACGTAGCCACTAGGTGTAGAGAAAGGAATATAGAATGCCCAAGATAAAACTGAGGAGAATTATTGAGTCTGTTAAATTAGATTTGAATAATTGGCTCCTGTGATAGGACCTATTCCTATAGGAAAGCGTCATATGACTCAACCTGAAAAGAAAATTACTGTCAGCCCTAAATCTCAATGACGAAGCAGCAGCAAGCCAGATATGTAGTACATTAAGTAACATAACCAAGTGCCTGGTTATGACTGACCACTAACATCAGGAAACAAACATTGCATAGGTATTAGGTGTAGAATAGCTTTTTTCTGTTTCTATATGTGCGAATAAGAATGGGCAAATGGGAAGATTTGAAGTTTTCCTGTTTTTGACATTTTACTGAATAAATTGGGGCTAGCCTGGAATTTTAAAGTCTCTTAAAAATATATTTTCACTACAGTCTAACTCTTTGCACATTTTGGTGTAAACATTTGTTTGAGTAACCCTACCCATGTGGGTGTATGCCATAAGGTGAGGGAAAAAAGAGTGTCAAATAGCAAAATTTGTTCCAGAAAGAGCTTTTGATTTCTAATGATGAAAAAATGAAATTGAATTTTAAATGCAATGAGAAATATTAGCTTATGTTGTATCAAAACAGTGCATTGTAATGATCTTTTCCAAAGCTGGAAGTCATCCCAACATAATTCTAGTGTTTCTGAAAAAAAAAATTGTTATTATTTATGATTATTTATACCTTATAACCTTTCAAAATAATCTCTTATTCTGATGTTTACAGAATATCCTCTACTTACTTAGGTGGTCTAACATAATCTTTGAGGGCCAGATCCCTTGTTGCAGGATGAGTTTACTGGTCTTCCATAACAACTACAGCTTTGGGTTAGGTTTTGATGTCTTATATCCTGAAAAGGAAAAAAAAGTTGAGGTTTCATTTTTTAATTTTTAATATTTATTATTTTTCAAAAGATTTTATTTATTTATTTGTCAGAGAGAGAGAGTAAAACAGGAGGAGCAGTGAGCAGAGGGAGAAGCAGGCTTCCTGCTGAGCAAGGAGCCTGATGCAGGACTCAATCCCAGAACCCTAAGATTATGACCTGAGCCAAAAGCAGATATTTAACTGACTGAGCCTCCAGGCTTCCCAAGTTTTCATCTTTTTTTAAATAAAAATGATGAAAAATATAGTAACCTAAAAATAGTTTTTAGGATAAACAAAGAGTTGGGATGAAATTTAAATGTAGTCTTACATATTATGGATAGATTTTGTGTAGCTTAGATTCATAGTACTATTAGTCTTTTTTATCAAGCTGATGAAGATACATATCTCATCAAAAATATGTTGCCATTTTCTTATATTTCGGTGTAATTTGACTACTTCCACTTCAAAAAACCAGTTGCCTGATGGGATTTACTAGTTATGTCTTGTGAAACAGGAGAATTTATGCTAAGGCCATCCCAATTTCCCTGCATTTATTGAGGATTAGCAACAGATTGGTAGATAAATGATACCCATGGAAAGCTAAGGATACATTGAACTTAGAAAGCTATTGTTTTGTTTTGTTTTGTTTTTGCAGGGATGGGCTTAGCATGAAAGGCCTGCTGTGTCTGCTTCCAATGCTTTGCACTTTATCAGTATAATCAAGAAAGGCTCAAACCTGAAGTAGCAAGGGATGAGTCAGGTCCTCAGTTCAGAGGCAATGCTGGGGACATAGGTGAAAACCCCTGTTTGCTCAGGGCTCTGGGCTTCAGCTTTCCTGTCACTGCCCTGTACTTTCTCAAATGTTAGAAAAGCACAATTGGAATGACATTCCACATGACTAGTGCACAGGCTAACAATGTTGATAGAAAGGATAAACAATAGCTGGACCCACATATTTTATGAGAGAGTTGGGAAAGAAACACTAGCTAAAGAAAAACCACAGACATGCTGAATACTGAGAAAAAAAGAACATTTTCTCATACGTTAAATTGCAGAAATAGATATTTGGAACAATTTTGAAGTCATTGTTGTTGATGGGAACAAATAGGTAGTGTTTATATATATATATATTTTTTTTTTTTCCCATTTTCTCCAGCTGTTTTCTATCTCTTCTCGGCTGATGATATTGCTTTTTAGATGACTGAGGATGACTTCCTTCTAGGAGCTCAGATTAAAATATAAAATTTTAAAGATTTTAAGTATTTATTTGATAGACAGAGACCACAAGTGGGCAGAGAGGCAGGCAGAGACAGAGAGAGGGGGAAGCAGATTCCCTGCTGAGCAGAGAGCCCGATGCGGGGCTCGATCCCAGGACCCTGGGATCATGACCTGAGCCGAAGGCAGAGGCTTTAACCCACTGAGCCACCCAGGCACCCCAAAATATAATATTTTAAAACATTATAATTTACAAATAACCTTCACATTCACTATCTACGTAGTATGGCCTTAATTATGTGTGATGTGCATTTTATTCCTTAATATTTAAGGATTAAAAGGAAAACAGATTATCTAACATAGTTTAGTGTTCCCCAACTTACTTCATACGGTTTTCTATAAACCAAATTATTGGTCCCATGAAAAACTCTGGAGCTAGAAAACATAAAGAAAATAAAAGGACTAATCAATTTGAATAGGTAATAAATTGTATGTTTCTGAATGGGGGAAACATAAAACCCATATGGAATCATGAGGAGAATAATGATGTGATGGTATATGATTTTCAAATTGTTATCTATTCCTTTAAATTTCTTTGTCCTAATGAAACTTTTTCATTCAGACAAGTAAGTATTTAGTGTTTTGGCTTCAAGAAGGGATAAGATCACAGAAAGTAGAAAAAAACCGCACTTGAGCTCTGTTATTCAAATTGCCAGTTCAAATCAAGAGCTAAAAATTATGGTTCTTCTTTTTTTTTTAATGTTATTCGTTTATTTTGAGAGAGACAGAGATACAGAGAGAAGAGGGAGGGGCAGAGGTTAAGGAAGAGAGAGAATTTCAAGGAGACTCCATGCTGATCATAGAGCGCAACGCAGGGCTCCATCTCAGGACCCTAAGCTTGTGACCTGAGCCCACATCAGGAGTCTGATGCTTAACTGACTAAGTCACCCAGGTGCCCCATGGTTCCTTTTTATATCTTACACTCCAGGAAGAAAAATAGAATTGGAAGAGAAATAATGTATATCACAAAAGAGTAAGTGAATAAGTAGGTATGTAGATAGGGTAGATCCCAAACAAGAGGCTTTTAGAGCCATTGCTTGTCAAGAATGGACCTGGCAAGGATAGAGCACTGATGTTTCAGGGTAATTTGAAGGCATAAATGATCTGCTCCTCCCCCCTACTTTTTAAAGATTTTATTTATTTCTGAGAGAGAGAAAAAGAGAGAGAGAGGGAAAGGGCATGAGCAGCAGGAAGGCAACAGAGGGCAGAGGGAGAGAAGCAGACTTCCTGCTGAACAGGGAGCCAGACGCGGGGCTCAATCCCAGGACGTTGGGATTATGATCTGAGCTGAAGGCAGACGCTTAACTGACTGAGCTGCTCAGCTGCCTTCCCTTTCTGTACAAAGTTCAGATTGCATCAGGACACAGAGAGGAAGTGGCTGTAAGCCATGCCTCATCGGGGAGAAACAGATGGGGAGCAAAGTAGTTAACTTCACTCCAGTTATGTTCCCAAATAACAGAATGAACTCACTTGCCTCTGGCCAACTTATATTAGTAGTCGGTGAGGAGGGGTTTCTGAAGAGGCTATGTACTTGGGAACAGGGATGGTTTAATTTTCTCTACAGGTAGTGATATTTGTACACCTGTTAGAGCTATGTAGAGTTCTGTGCACTCCTGGCAGAATCTAATCCCCTTGGGGGCATCTGAGTGGCTCAATCAGTTAAGAGTCTGTCTTCACTCGGGTCATGATCCCAGGGTCCTGGGATTGAGCCCTGCATTGGGCTCCCTGCTCGGTGAGGAGTCTGCTTCTCCCTCTCCCTCTGACTGCCGGTCCCCCTGCTTGTGCTTCTGCTCTCTGTCAAATAAATAAATAAAATATATTCCCGAATGTTTATAGCAGCAATGTCCACAAGAGCCAAACTATGGAAAGAACCTAGATGTCCCTCAACAGATGAATGGATCAAGAAGATGTGGTATATATACACAATGGAATACTATGCAGCCATCAAAAGAAATGAAATCTTGCCATTTGCGACAACATGGATGGAACTAGAGCGTATCATGCTTAGCGAAATAAGTCAAGCAGAGAAAGACAACTATCATATGATCTCCCTGATATGAGGAAGTGGTGATGCAACATGGGGGCTTAAGTGGGTAGGAGAAGAATAAATGAAACAAGATGGGATTGGGAGGGAGACAAACCATAAGTGACTCTTAATCTCACAAAACAAACTGAGGGTTGCTGGGGGGAGGGGGTTTGGGAGAAGGGGGTGGGATTATGGACATTGGGGAGGGTATGTGCTTTGGTGAGTGCTGTGAAGTGTGTAAACCTGGTGATTCACAGACCTGTACCCCTGGGGATAAAAATATATGTTTATAAAAAATAAAAAATTAAAAAAAAAAAGAACTTATCGATGGACTAATAATAGAAATATCTTTGCATATTAAAGAAATAACTTCATGATGAAAAAAAAAATATTTAAAAAAAAAAAAAAATGTAAGCCCCTTAAATCGAATGCAACCCTGGGTATAGTTAGGAGGAGGCTTAGACTGATTGGAACTATGCTTCTATCACTCGGTGAGACAGAGATTAATAAATACTTTTTTTTTGTTAAATTAGATATAGCAGATTAAGGCTTACTTGTTAAGGAAAAGACCTTCTTTCCCTGACAAAAGGAGATGCCTTGGCAACATGGTTATCAGGCTTCACAAATTTGGCATTAATTTAAAAAGGTTGAAAAAGAAAGTGAAACTAAAAATTAAAAACAAAACAACAAAAACATGTCACATGTACTGGATCAGAGGAGTTATTAATTACTTGTATTTAAATATTTAATGCTACTTATATGTGATTACTGTGTTGTAACTAAGAAGGAATGGTATAAAATAATGTATAATTTTGATGACAAATTATATAAGGTAGCATCTTATTATTTTTAGTATTTTAATGGGTTTGACTATCAATCGCATACTAATTATGCTTCATATTTCTGAATTTTGTCTCTGGTTTATTATGTAAATTTTAATCTCCTATTATGAGTATAGCCTTTTAGCTGTTTCAGAGTGGCTCTCTTTTTGTTTTGTTTTGTACTTTTGCTAGACTCTTTCTTTTGTTTAACTCTGTTTCAAAAATGCATATTCAAATAAATTTTCCTCTTTACATTTGTGGCCTGCTGGCTCATTTGGTAGAACATGCAACTCATCTCATTCAGGGTTGCGAGTTTAGGCCCCACATTAGGCATAGAGTTTACATTAAAAAAAGAAAGAAAAAAGACACCATTTTAAATGGGCTGTCTGTTACTTCCATGTCTAATTTATGTTCATTCAACTTAGCTAATGATAGAATAATTTTGAGTTTCACAAGTCTACCAGTTGGCTTGTTTCAGTTGGAGGCTAAATTTATAGTAACTTATAGAAACTCAAAGCAATTGACATCATTCAATTACTTGACTCTTCCAATAGCCACATCGTCTTCATGAGAGAGAATTTGGGTATAATAAGAGCTAAAAATCTTTATGTGGGCCTGGGAAAAAATGGATAAAGGGTAAATACATGCAAAAGCCTGAATGATCTTTTTAAAATGCAAATAAAATCATATTTTTTCCCTCTTAAAAACATACTATGGCTTCTTGAGACATTTAGAATGAAATGAGGGGGGGGAATACCTACCTTTACCAACAAAGCCTGGTATGTTCTATCCCCCGCCTACCTCTGAAATTTAACCTCATGTCTCTTCATCTCCTGCAATTTTATTGACCTTTTCAGTTCCTCCAGCAGCTTCTGCTCTTTCCAGCTTTAGTATCTTTTGTATGTACTGCTTCCCATGCCTGAAAGCTTTTCTTCCCGATCTCTTCAAACTGGCTCTTACTCACCTTTCAAGTCTCATCATGAAATATAATTTCTTCTGTCACTCTGGACACTGGAGTGCCATTCTGTCATTCTAGTCAGAATTATGTAATTGCTCCTGAATAGTACTTTTTCATGGCTTTTTCTATTACCTAGCTCCTATCTTGACACATTAAGGGCATTCAAAGAATGTGTATTGACTGAGGGGTCATTGGATTTCTGAAGTCTCTCAGACTGTATTTCTTAAGTATCAGTACATCTTTATGTGAGAGTTACTGAGATCTTTGCTATTTCACTACCTCATCATGCTTCATACCCCAGTGACTATTCACTTCCATTCCAAATTAGTGTTTAGTTGCAAGTTCAAGAGCTCTTGATCTGGAAATTCATTGCTGTAATCTTCAACACTCAAATTCCAAGTCTTTAATGTTTTCCCTCTTTCCCCAAGTTCTATCATAAGGACCGAATGGGAAAGACAGTGCTGGGAAGAAGTTGAGCAGAGGAGCTCAGCCATTCCTCTGGAAATTTCCATGTTTATGGCCCTTGGAGATGAGGTAACAGAATATGCTCATGTTAGCCATCAGATAAAGAAACTGCTTCCTAATGTTTTATGTCCTGATGTAAATGGGTGAGAAAATATGAGGACAGATAAGAGTAGATGTCTCAGTCTGTAAATTTACCTAAAAGCTTGATGGCAAGCATTACATCATGGGGTATTTATATCTGCCTGTGGATTTAGAAACTGCATTTTTTCCCCATTGTTTTATTTTCTAGTTTAAGTTTCTTTCTCTTGTGTAACTCATTGTGCAGTGAGAGTCCCCATGGATCAGTTGGCTAAGCAACAGTCTGGAAACTCAGGTGCTCTGTAGCCCATCCCCTGCTGGGTTTTTAATTTGCTGTGTAACCTTGAACATGCCTCTTAATATCTCTGTGCTTCAACCTCAGGATCTGTGAACGAGTGGAAAAAAGTATTAAACTCCGGGCATATTTGTGAGGAAAAACTAGTAAATGTGGTTGAAAAGCACTGTGAAAATATGAAGTCCTGACCATAAGAAAAAGAGGAAACCAGACAAACCCTAGAACAACTGAGATATGTACTTATAGCTGCTGATGGAGAGATTGAGTTTTGATGTGAGGAAAATTTTTCTGACAGTAAGTTGTTAAAATAGGCTACCTCTTTGGTTTATAATATTTCCCTGCTGTTTCACATTTTATTATGTCAATGCCAATCTCTCATCAAAATATATGTGGAAGCCGTAAAATAGAAATTGTCATAACTACAGCCAGTTATATGAGACATGTTCCAGGCTTTGAGTAAACAGCCTTTGTTAGTGGTCACATTTTATCTATAGCTCAGATAACTACTAGGCTGGTACTACCAGATTTTGTCAAGTAAAAATAATGGTTTTGTTGTTGTTGTTGTTGTTTTGGTGGCTTTAGAATTTTACAGCTTAAAATACTGTTCTTTCCATGAATATTTCCTTAATTAAATACCAACACAGAAATTGCAAATTGTTGACTTTTAGGCTCTTGAGAATAGGGGAAGAATGTGTATCTATGTACTTTTTAGGGGCTACAGGAACCACATCCTATATAGTCATTTATTTTCTTCCTATTTCCAAATTTATTACCAGACTTATTTAACCTCTTTCTTGAATATATCTGAAGGAGCTGACATCTGGTAAGGAATGATCTTCTGGAGGAAGGGATTAAAATAGTGATTTAGGAATTGATGTGGACATGAAATATTGTTTAAGGAGATTCTAAAATATTTGCCTTTAGAAGTCATATAATGAATTCATATAAGCCCATTAATTTTCAGGAATCCAATGTTGTTCTCTTCAACTTTAATATTAAAGATTATTAGGTCTACTTTTTTATAGTTAGAATATCAGTCTTCTGAATGTGTGCGTGATCAAAGACCCCACCTTTGGAATCAATGTTTTTGCAGTGATATCTGAGCAAGATTAGAATGTTGCTAATAATAATGAAAGTCTTAATTAAATATAAAATCCAATGTAAAAATTCTGTGGCATTATCATATGGTTAAGAGGTTTGCTTTGCATTTATAAAGATTGTCCTAGATATGTCAATAAACCCTGATGGATATGAATAATATTTCCATCAATTTATCTGAAGTAAATCTTGTGATTCTTAACATAAAAGAAAGGTGCTTGAAGACTGTGAGATCATTTTGGTTTTATCTACAGTTTTTAAGTTGAAATACTTAGTAGTTTTAGTTCAAGTTTGAGTCGCTAACTTATCTGTCCTTGATGAAGAAACTTCAAAGAATTTGGAAACACGGTTTCAATAAATTTGTCAATTTGCAGTTTTTCCTAATTAAATTGAAACTTTTAAGCATACAGCTTTTAATTGTAGCTATAATATATTGCATTTGATTGTTTAATTATTGAAAATATAGTGCAGGCCTTTCTTAACATGTACTTCATATCCAACTTTCAGTTTCTGAGCTATGGTCATGTCTTAAATGGATATTAAATTATCTATGCACTCTTGGCTTGAAGTTTCTTTCTGATATAACCCTTTTCTTTTTGTTTTCGGTTTTTGAATTTATAAAAACAGTGGTGGTGAATGCTTTTTGAATTACGGCATGGTTAAAAAAACTTGAATCAATATCCAATACAACGTATAGCATTAATAACATCTGAAGCTCTATACTGAGTTTTCTTCATGATCACAGTAAATATATCTTTTTCCAAGAGGAATATACAGTGTTTGCCTTTAACAGTATAGGTTAAAATGAGAGAATCTTAAAGGAATAATGGAAGAAAAACAGATCCGATGAAGGCAGAAGCTATATTTTACTTAGAAAACCAGAAACAAAATTTATAGCGCACTCTTTAAATAATACGTTAGTTTGACTCCTGCTGTGCTATATAATTTCATACATTTAATGTGAACTTGGGGACTCATTTATATTTGGACCAAGTTCATCTTACCTGCATCTGTACCAAGTGAACTTAAAGGACAAACAGGAGAAGCAGTAGCTTATACATGGCAATTTTCTGAGACTAGTTGACTCTTACTGACTTATCACAAAACATTTGTTTGATATAGTGTGCAAAGCAGCATTCAGTATGTTAAGACTTCCTCATGTGGCATAAAATTCTATTGGTCATTAATAATATTAATACTTCTGTAATTCACTTGATCACTAAAATTGAAATTACGCACTCTGTTCACAAATTATGTGCTCTTTCACAATGGAAAGTAAAGAACTGAAGAACTGACAATTACTTCCTGGAGTATAATATATTGGCTGAATATAAACAGTTTAATAAATATCTTGCCTTCAAACTTCATTGATAGGACAACTCTTTTCCTAAGACCTATTTTACACATACCTCTCAGTACATCACGATAATTTCTTTTTTTCTTTCTTGGTGAGGATTGACTAGTTAATGTTTACAAAGTATTTTGAAGGTGTCAAGTGCTATGCAAGTGCTAAACCCAATAAAAAGTATTTTATACTGAATCTGATAGCTGATTTGTGCAGCATCGAGCTTTGTGAGTGAATAGAGCAAAGATGATTAAAATCAACATCATTTGTAATTTAAAATACTGTGAACAACAAAGAAGATCCAACTATGGCTTTCGTTTTGGCAGGCTGCAAATATAGATTGCTGAACAGCGGTAGTCTGTCAATATAAAGCATTTAGCACTTCACTAAGCAGCTTGAGAGTTTTCTACTTTAGGAAGAAAAAAATACAGATGAAATCAGATTTGGTGTAACATTATTTTGATGGATTGACTATATCGTTATTAAAAAGAAAACTAAAACTCAACAAAATCTGAGAAGAAATAGTCTTCGCTATAGAACTTATCAGCCTGGTGAATGTTCCAGAATGAGATTCTCTCCATGCAGTCTCCTCATTCCGTCCTGAATGCACAGAGTGATGATGAAGCCAACCGTACAGGAAAACAAAGCACAGAATTCATAAAGAAAGATTGACAATAGGTAAGAAATTGGTAGCCACTCATACGAGAAGTTGTTTTGGAATCCAGTTGGGCAGTTTCCACAATCAGTTTCAAAAAGGCACAAGATTTTTTTTTATTAAGTAATCAATGTTGATGGAGTCCATAAAATATTCTCTGGCCTTTGGGGGAACACTTTTATTTATTATGTTTATATAATGCCAGTCTTAAAAATAATTTAAGATTGCTCTTAAGGGATATAAAATGAGTAGGACACAAATAATAAACTCACAGAAGTAATAGTTGGAGAAGTAGAACACAATGCCTAAGTAAAATATCTCTACTACAAAGGAGAATGTGGAAGTTACATGAGTAAGATATTGATTCGACATTTAAGGAATTCATAGGAAGAGATATTGCATCCATCAGGAGAAATCAAAGACTACTTTTAAATAAGGTGTTACAGATTTGCCAATATCTATATCTCTCTCTCCCTATCTCTCCCTCTCTCTCTCTATCTATTGAAATGTTTCTGAGAGAAGAGCAATATAAATAGATTAATTTGGTTCATTAGTTACACAAATATTTATCCTGATTCTTATATTTAAAAATAAAGGTCTTGTATTTAGGAAATGCATTACTTTGCTAATAAATCAAGGCTGTGCATTTGCGGTTCACTGATTAGTTTTTTGTTCTGTTACGGAATATTACTGACACTAGTGTGTTTAAGAATAATCCACATGTAATTTTTGAAAAGTTGCAACAAGATTCATTCTCATATTTCTACTTAAGTTTTAGGCAGATAGGCAAAATCATTATGCTTCAATCATTCCATTGGCCAATAGACTTTCTCAGTAACAAAATTGGAGATATGACCTGCCAAAGAGTTAAAGAGAACTAGGCACTTTGATAGTAGTAAGACTATATTTTGATTATCATTCTAATCCCTTCTACTGATGCTTTTATTCTTTAGCTTATAATCTTTATATACCTAAGACCCCCATCCTGCTTCTTAATTTCCTGCCATCCATATTCCTGCTCTCCAATCACTAACCTGTTTCCTTTCCCATATTAGAGTTTCTCGTGTATCTGCTTTAATATGCACACTCCTTGGAGAGTATTTTAAAAATTCAGAAGTGTAAGGATATTAATAAAATCTCTCATGATTTCACCATCAGAGATATTTTTCTAATATTTTAAGGTATGTCTTCCAAATCATTTTTTTCATCCCTACACTTTTAAAAGTTAGTAGACTATATAAATATATATTTATTACATATTTAACCTCATATCATCAACTTTCCAGAGGTTTCTTTTGGAAGATGGTAGTGGTGTCTTTTCGCCATTTCTTAAATCCCAAGAAATAGGAAATAACAGTGTCTCTCCAGGATGGAGAGACGTTAATTTGTAAAGCTCCAGGTCAAAGTATTGTGTGAACAAAGCTAGCCTTACTGTTTTTCTGAAATATTTGAGAATGGAGCATCAACCAACATTTATTGAATTCTCATTGCATGCTGGGACAGCATTATATTCTAGAATGGAATGGGGTGTGTTGGGATGGCAGGACTATTGCTCTCGCAAACCTAATCTGTGCATTCATGGCATAATAGTCTTTGTGTACCTCCAGTTTTTCATTAAACATTGGGCTTCTTGAACCTTAAGATAGTTAAATTCATTTTTAGATCACCAGCACCTAGCACAAAACACAACATATGCAGCGGTTAATGAAGGGTTCTTGAACTGAATGTCAGGGCTATCCTAGGTTACTTTAAGATGACTTGAAGTCCATTTTTTTGTATGAATGATTCCTAAGTTATATATGAACACTCATAACTAAAACAATGACTATTAATTCTGGTCCTTCCCACATGGCAAGTCCTTACTCTGTAACAGTCAGTGTGCTTTATATGCATTGGCTTATATCACCTACAGAAACCTGAAGGAGTAAGGTCCCCTTACTGGCATGATTTTACGATAACTGAGGTTCCGAATCTTGACATAATTTTCTCAAGTTCATGTAGTGAGCAAGTGGAGAACAGTATGTGGACCCAGTTCTGACTTGAGTGTAACCCTTATGCGAGACTGCCTCACACCAGCTAAAGGGAGGCACCAAGGATAAGAAAACAGAGCAACCAGAACTTAAAATGACTCATCTGTTCAGTTCAAAGGTGATCTGAGAAGGTCCTTAAACTCATTTGCAAAGATGAAATAACTTAAGTTCTATTAAGTAGAGGTAAGACATAGAAGAACCATGAGAGACTATGGACTCCAGGAAACAAACTGAAGTTTTGGAAGGGAGGGGGGTGAGGGGATGGGGGAGTCTGGTGGTGGGTATTATGGAGGGCACGTATTGCATGGAGCACTGGGTGTGGTGCACAAACAATGAACCTTGGAACACTGAAAAACTAAAATTAAATTTCAAAAAGGGGGGAGGTGGGTGGGGGGATGGATGAGCCCAGTGATAGGTATTAAGGAGGGCCAGATTGATTGCCTGGAGCACTTGGTGTTCTACGTAAGCAATGAATTGTGGAACACTACATCAAAAACTGATGATGTACTGTATGGTGACTAACATAACATAATTAAAAAATGATTATGAGGCAAAAAAAAAATTTTCTTGTACTGTATTCATTTCTAAATGCTTAATTCTGAGAAGGATATTTTCAAATTGGGATTTATCCCACAGAGACTGAAGAAACTAAAATCCATTTCATTTAAGAGCTACAGTAATGGGGTTTTAAGAGCTAGGAGAAGAAAAAGAAAAGAGTATATGTATGATTTTGAGGGAAGTTTATTTGTAGGATGTGGGGGTTGAAGCGAAGTTTGGGGATGTTGACAGGAATCGAATCCTATTCGAAACATTCCATGTTGGAGTGTGGATTTGCAGAAGTCTGAATGAGAATCTATTCCATGTGACTACGGAGTTCAGACTTAAGAACAATGGATGAAAATTCCCAGGAGACCAAATCTAACTCTGTATAAGGAATATCATTTTAACAATTTCAGCTGTCCCTCCCACCAAAGGGCAGGTGAATGTGCTTTTGATCTTTTTTATTACCAAATGTCTGGCAACATGCCTGACTTGCAGTCAACTTCAGTGTTGGTTTACTAAACACTTGAATGGGTGTTCAAAAGCAGTCTAAAGAGCTAAATGATGAGGTATGGATTCCTATTAATGTAAGGTTCATTCATTCACAGTCATTGACAGGGACTGGCTAGTATGCCGTGGAATGGTTCTTGAAGAGCCTGGTATGAGGAAAACCTGGCATCAGGCAAAGTGCAGAGGCTTTGCTACGAAAACCTGGTTGCCAGGTTAGGGTGGAGGTGTAAGCTGGACAATGAGCTATGGATTCCTGCTTAGAGACCAGATGAGTCCCAGTGCTCGGGGCGGGGCTGAGGCGGCCGAGCCACACTAAGAGGTTCCAGCTGTCAGGGAACAGGCAGGCCATTTACATGAGTAAATCTTAGACAACTTTGATATAAAAGATTTTAGCATTTTGATGAGTTAAGATTACTTGAACACTTGGAAAAATAAAATTGCAGATCTTTTCATAAACTGTTAGTAATTACTAAAAGAAATCATTTCCAGAAATAGTATGTTCAAATCAGTGGTTCTCAAATATGACAGCATAAATCCCAACTGAGAGCATTAATTCTGATTTAGGAGTGGGATGAAATTATTTCTAAGTTAACTTTTCTCTTTTAAAAGAAATTAATCAGCCTCCTTTTCTCTTTCCCCAACCAATAAAATATAATTATACAGATTTTTTTAAGGTTTTGGGTGCTCTCTGATATAATGGAAATGTTTTTTTTCACTTATATTTATGAACATCAGTGAAATATTCAGTTTAAAAATGAAAGTTTAATTAGCTTTTGTTTACATTATGGTAAATAATGGATTGTTTTCATTTTAATTAGACTGAATCATCTAGTAGTTTGGGTTTTTTTTCCCCTTCTAGGAGGCTAGTAGTCTGTCTTTAATGTTTTTAAAATGAGAGAAAAAATTCTGTCTATTCCAAATATCAAATTATTCTGTTCTTGTTATTAATAAGAATCCCAAATTTTAACTGATGACCTTGATGTCCATTGGCAAAAGTTAGGTTTCCTTTGAATGGTTGTAGCCTTATGAGTAAATGTTGATCAATGAGAACTAAGTGTTATTTGCAACTTCCAGCAAATATCCTCAAAAGGAATGAGGTTTCCATTCTGATACTCTTTCTTTATTCCTGGGATGTGGACACGATGACCAGAGCACAAGCAGCCATCCTGTGAAATGAGGCAACACACAAAGGATGGTAAAGTAGCAGGAAGCTGCAAAATAGCTCTGGGCTGCCTAAATCTGTTACTGAAAGAGAAATGTTGACCTTGTTCATCCTTTTTTATTGGTGGTTTTTTGCCGCTGTTGTATATTGCTGAACATTACCGCTGCTATACCAGAAGATTTAACTGTGGAGGGCATACGTATACACGCACACGCACACACACACACACACACACTCATATTTGTGTAACACTATTGTAACTGATTTGTGTTGGAGCTGCTCAGTAACCTTTACAGTTGTGACAGTGATTAAAATCTACCAAACACCTTTGGCGATTTGAACTGTCACAGATTGACATCAATGACTGATGTATTTTCTAGATTTGCCTTCTGGGAAAGAGGAAAGCTGCCCTTGAATCTTCCTCCAAACAGTATTTTCTAAGTTGTTGAAATTTGTGTTTGGAAAATAAATCATACATGAGAAAGAGAATTTAGAAGAAAATAATAAAGTTTTTAGGTTAAAAATGCATTTTTGGCACTTTGATAAATATTTTATTTAAAAGTACTGCAGCTTAGGCTGTTCATTCAAATGATGTGGAAATGATGTGGAGTAGTATAGGATGGATTGAGTCCCAAGTTTTTGCTTCTCCTTGTGGTCTGGTACCTTTTGATCCCATGGGTTTGCTCTTTAGCACAGACTTGACTGCAATTAATTAACTGAAATCTTGCCGAATTCCGTTCACGGAAGCTGGAGCCAAAGGCTCCCTCCTTGCCTTTGGGTGCTAAGGGCATTGTGCCGATACTTTGATTTGAGGTCATGTTTATTCCTTTATTCATGCTGTTCACAATGTGGCTGCTAAATGTACACCTATATTAAGAATTCCTGCTGTTAGCGTAGGTATACCAAATGGAGTCCAAATCATGAGTAAATGCTCTATAGGGAAATTGGGCAAAGTCTGTGAAACTTTTTTTTAAGCCCTAGGAATGTTTAAGAACATCTTTAATAGAAGGAACTAAATTACATTTCCATTTAAGTCTTGTTTTAAACAATAGTTCACCCAAGGCAAGAGGAATATGTAAAGATTTTTGTGACTCTAAGATCTGTGCAAGAAAATAATTGCGAAAACAATTTACGCCGAAAGTAATTCTAGCTAATTGTTTTTAAAATGTGTTAAAAGTAGCATCTCAAAGAGTCGTGTTGTAGAGAATTACAATTTGTTATTGTGCAAAAATTACTAATAAATGTACTGTTAACCCTGTATCTATAATAGCAGACTGTCCTTATACACATTCATCTACACAGATGAGCCATGTAGTAGAGAAAGAAAGTGAGATTTGTAATTTCACTTAGCTGATTCTGATGTGGGACTAGGGGGCGTAGTTTGAAGAAGCTGACTTGCTTATCTCATCACAAATACAGGGAGGTCTTATGTCATATATCATATATATATGCATATATATGTTATTCACTTATTCTCACTCTTTTAATCTGTCAAGTATATATGTGTGTGTGTATATGTATATAAATGTGCATGTGTTGTAAGTGTGCAACTCGATGGATTTTCACAAATTCAGAATACCAGGCAACTGGGACTTATGTGACACTTCCCAGGTGCTCTTGTTCTCTTCCAGTCCCAACTCATCACGAGGATAAATAGTATCCTAACTTCTAATGATACAGATTTTTTTAAAATATTTTTCTCAGTTTTAAAAATTGAGGAGCAAAATATTTTCATTCAAGCAAAGAGAGTACAAGAATTTTAAGAGTTCAGCTTAACAAATGTTTATACACATTATATACTCATATAACCATCAGTTAAGTCAAGATACAGATTTCTGTCATGCAAGAAGTTTTCTTCTTCCCCTTTTCCTGTCAATACTCATCCCCTCCCCAGAGATAACCACCTTGTAGTCATACAAGTCTTATAGTCTTACTCTTAATTATTTATTCAGTGAGACTTTATTGTGTTAACTGCTGTGCTGCCTGCTAGAAATGAACAGCATGTCTCTGCCTCTAAGGAAATTACTGCAGAGAATCTAGATCCCTAAGCAGGAGATTTCAATATTTTGTGCTGGGGGCTATGATCGAGAAAAGGTGAGAGCTCCCTGGGAACTCTAGAAAGAGCAGCTAAATCCAACGTAGACATTCCGTCAGGCATCCTAGTGGAAGGGTTGATTACACCAGAGGTGAAAGCTGGGGGGGAATTAGCCAGGTAGAGGAACTGCAGAGGAAGCCCTTCTACTGAATCCTAGAGACGAAAATCGAATGACTTGGAATGCAGGAGGACTGGATCTTAAAATGTTAGATGGAGAGACAGAAAATAAGCTGCAATGATAGTCAGAGACCAGGCCACGTAAGAAATCTGGGCTTTGTCTTGAGAGTTTGTGGCAGATATGATATGAGCAGATTTGAATTACAGAAAGTTCACTGGCTGTGGTGTAGAGACTGAATTGAAAAAAGCAAGAATGGACTTAGGAGATTCAATCTTGAATTGAAGAAAGGGGATTATCTCAATATTCGAAGTGACCCCTGAACCAGAAACAGGAGTACTAAGAACTACATCTAACATTTTAGCCCACATTCACCAAGCCATTAACCTCAGGCACTGCCGAGTGCTTTCATAACCTACTGTTTGTGGATCCTCAACACAACGACAGGGGCAGATCTAACCAACTCCATTTTATTGGTAACAGACTGAGGCACACAGCTGAGCAACATGCCTAAAATCACACTGTGAGAGATGGAGCCAAGATTCAAACTCTGAAATTCTGACAGTAGGACTTGCCTTCGTAACCACGTTGAATAGAACTTCTCTGTTAATACATTTGATTCCGCATTGGCACGTGTCTTCAGTTCACGTGCACTGTGAGCTGAGAGTACTTCCTCACAGAGAAACCTGTGGAGTTTTGTTTTCTTGAACCTGTACTCCCATCTCCACTCCCACATATCTAAAATGTTCTTTACTCTAAGTTAAGGTGTTTTAGTAATAAAACTCTCTTACAATTTTCTGATGGTTCCGTTAATAATTAGCGTAATGGTCTAAGCCATTCATTAATGATTTCTCGGTTTCTTCTTTTCTTTTTTAAATTTTTTTTAAAAAGTTATTATTATTATTTTTAATTTTATTTATTTGACAGCCAGAGATCACAAGGAGGCAGAGAGTTAGGCGGAGAGAGAGGAGGAAGCAGGCTCCCTGCAGAGAAGAGGGCCCAATGCGGGGCTCGATCCCAGGACGCTGGGATCATGACCTGAGCCAAAGGTGGAGGCTTTAACCCACTGAGCCACCCAGGCGCCCCTTATTATTTTTTTAGATTTCTCGTTTTCTTTACTACAAGCGAATTAAACAAAATAAACCTTGTTTGTATTCTATGTTGTTCTAATTGCCATCTGAATCCAGTGCACAGTCCCTAACCCAGTACTTTAGATCCTCCGAAATTCTGAGGCAGTCTGTGGCTACACTCATTTTTCTCTCTCCAAATCCCAATATATCATAAGGCAAACTCCACCTGAAATTCTTGCTTTTCCTTGTGCTGCCCTGCTCTCTCACACTTGCTTTTGTTGCCATCTTGAACGATCTCTGCCTCTCTGTTGGAATCCAAGGCACTGTTCGGGGCCTCTTTAACCCCTCACACCTGTCCCTTAGACTTCATTTAAAATGGATTCCTTCTCTACTAAACCATTGTATTTCTATAGTATTTGTTTATAACAAATATACTTGTTTATACAAATATATTTGTTTATAACAAATAATAGTACTTTGTTTATAATGCTCCGTGAGAATTCTATTTGGTGCCCTTTCAAGGAAACTTAGAAGGACTGCTTGCCTGCTAAAGTGATCTCACCATCTGGCTCCTATTGCCTAAATTTTACAATTAAAACCAGAAGCGGATTAGCCATGAAGCTAACAAAGTTTCAGCTTCCGTGCCCCTCACTTGAACAGGCAGGCCCCTGTGAGTGCTGGGAATTGAGGAATATTCTAGGGGAGAATGGAGACAGGTTGCTCTCAGGAAGCATGTATGTGTAATCATATTTGTAAATTTTCTAAAGATATCTAAAAAATATAAACATGCATGCTCCTCTCAGGTCTTCAATATTTTGTTGGGATTCTTTTCTTATTCTAAAGCCATGATCACTTTCATACCCGATTTTGCATTTGTAATGTTGTATTCTCTTTCTTAGCCCTCCAAATTATACAAGCTTCAGGTTTCCTCAGATCTGGATCTATCCCTAATTATCACATTATTTCACTTACTTAAGTCAGAGTAATGCCTTGCCTGGTTTCATATTCCGACATATTCCATTTTTATTGCTGAGATAAAAAATTGTTTCCATTTTTATTGCTGAGGATACTTAACCATCTTTCAGATAAACGTCAGGCCTGGCTAGAAATCAGTCTTATTCCCAACCCAAGCATGAAAGCAGTAACTCAGTCTGTCTGCAAAGGTCAGCAATGTTTGGATCCTTTTGTGGTCTTGTAGTCAGGTTCTAGGAATCTGGTACCTTTTCCCTGTTTGTTATCATCGCCTAATGACTAAATCACTTTGTTTCCTTGAGTCCCTGCCTGGGATATTTGTTAGGGAATATAATCTCAGAGCTGTAGGAAAAGACATACTGCTGAAGAAAAGCTTTGACTCAAGCCTCTAGAAAGACTAGACACTGGATTGTTTTATCACACACGGCAACAGCAAAACAGCAACAACAATGGCAACAAAAAGGCGGTATTGCAAGAATGAGTAGCTTGAGTGGAATCAGCAAGCTGGGAAAGAAGGATAAGCAGGGAGCTGCCATGATAAGAGATGGGTAAAAGGGGCAGGGTAGGAATTGGTTTGTCAGAAAGAACACTGGGACATAGCCTTGGTAGCTAAGAATTAGAATTGCCATTTATCATGACTTGCCTTGACAGTACAATATCAGAGAATATTTCTGATCTTTCTTTCTTAAGTGAACCCCTGGATATATTTTGATGTATACTGAGTCACGTTAAAAAGTTAGCATTTGTTTATAGATAACTGAAGTATATAGGATTCAAAGCATATTGATAGTACATGAACAAAATTATCTGTAACTGTTTTCTGGTTAAGGTCATAGACAATTTATTGCATTCTTTTTTTTTCTCCCTCTGCCAATTGTTCTGCATTAAGCATTTAGTTATTTTTTAATTAGGGGAAAATAAAACTACTACTGTTAAACAATGTTTGGAGGAAAAGATACAAAACTAAACACAAAAAAATGTACCAAAAGATCATATACCAATTTATTTACAATGATTACCTTTAGATGGTTGGAGTACGTGGGTTTTATAAACATTACATTATTATTATTATTTTACTTTGTGTCAAATTGAATTTATCCACATTTTCATATTTTGGTGTATTTTATTTTTTTATTTATTTTTTTTTTTAAAGATTTTATTTATTTATTGAGAGAGAGACAGTGGGAGAGAACATGAGCGAGGAGAAGGTCAGAGAGAGAAGCAGACTCCCCGTGGAGCTGGAGCCCGATGCGGGACTCGATCCCGGGACTCCGGACCATGACCTGAGCCGAAAGCAGTCGTCCAACCAACTGAGCCACCCAGGCGTTCCCGTTGTATTTTATTTTTGAATTAGGAAAAATGAATAATGTTATAAAGGGACATGGGAAGAAATATTCTGAAATATTAAGAATGATTATCCTTAAGTGGAGCCAAGTGAGAAGATTTCCTTGTTTTGACATTTTCTTTTGAGCAATTTCTATAATGGAAACTGTGAGCATTTCAATTTTATTTAAAATAAGTCAACATATTAATATCTATTGTATATGGATAAGTTTGTGTATAACTATTTCTAGAAGAACAACCATCTTTTCAGTAAGTATATTACTTTGTTATCATATATTCTAAATAAATAACTAACGTATTTCTTAACATACATATCTTTTTGACAATATCTATTTTGAACGTCTCATAAATTTTCTTGAATTCATTGCGGAATGCAATAAGCATAAAGTTAACATGAGTTAAGAATTAAGTAGCTATTCATTTCTTCTGTAGGAGTATCTTAAACTTCTTTCATTTTAATAGTGGCAATGTGATAATAAATGAAAATATTTTCAAGAATGATTTCATTGATAGCCACTCTAACACACATGATTAAGTAGAAAACCGTAGTCTGTACTTACTAAATGATAGTTTCATTCCCTTCAAAATAGATATTCATCTTGGTTGGCTACTCTAGTAGAATTTTGTTTAAGACTCTAAGAATTGCATTAGAAGGCAGATGTGACTGAGTCTAACTTTAAATTCTTGTTAATATAGTACACAAAGAAAGGGACAACTAGTTGAAGATCCAAAATGTATACATCTTAATCCTGAAAGTGATATCATTTCAAAGTGAATTATAGCACTCTACGGAAAAGGCTTGCATTGTTATTTAAGTTCATCCATTCATTTCAACAGGATTAAAATAAATGATGCACTCACCTTACATAGCATTGAAATTCCTGGTGATGAAAGGAAAGGGTGAACTTCAAAGGTGCAATGTGCAAGATTTAAGATCTGATGGAGGGATTTACTTTTCGAATTGTCATTGCCATTGATTGGATTTACTAATCAATGAGCAAGAATTGACTGAAATGAGAAGCTGTGCCTAAAACTGGTAAATCTATATATTTCATATTTTACTTTTGCCTTTTGAAAGACAAGGCAATTTTGATCAGTGGCTGAGATAACATTATGTATGAACCTCCAAAACTTATATCCTGGATCCTTACAAAACCACTTCAAAAGCACATGTAGTTTTTTTTGAAATCTATTTATTTGGAAATGTTTTTCTAAAACAATGTTCTATAGTTTTAGATTTTAACAATGCCTTGATTCTTCTAGACTTGTGACTTCATTGTGTATTTCTATGTTTTTATAGCCTTTGGACATAACTTTCTGCTCTTGTTTATTTTTATTTTATGAGCTATTTTTTCAATAATTAGTATGATTTTTGAGGTCATCAATCTTAATCATTGAAATTGTATATTATACAAAAATGTATGCTCAATTGGATGAAATTAATCAAAGCTACTGTATGTATTGTGCAGGTGTTAGTGTGAGTTACAGTGGTTATACACTTTTTCCAATAATTATTTTAAGCTATTCACTTCTTTTTAGAAAATACAGTACATGACTACCATCATATTACTTTAAGGTTGCGTTGACAATACCTTATGGCAACCATGATAGAAAAAACCATTCTTTCTTTTTCTTTTTTTATTAACAAATAATGTATTATTTGTTTCAGGGGTACAGGTCTGTGACTCCTCAGTCTTACATAATTCATAGCACTCACCATAGCACATACCCTCCCCAACGTCCAACACCCAGCCACCCCGTCCCTCCCACCAACCTCTCCCCTCCTTCAGCAACCCTCAGTTTGTTTCCAGAGATTAAGAGCCTTTTATGGTTGGTCTCCCTCTCTGGTTTCATCGTGTTTCAATAGCAAAAACCATTCTTTAAAAAATGTTTTATTTGGGGGTGCCTGGGTGGCTCAATGGGTTAAAGCTCTGCCTTCAGCTCAGGTCATGATCCCAGGGTCCTGGGATCGAGCCCCGCATCAGGCTCTCTGCTTAGCAGAGAGCCTGCTCCCCACCGCCACTCTGTCTGCCTCCTCTGCCTACTTGTGATCTCTGTGTGTCAAATTAAATAAATAAAATATTTGAAAAAAAATGTTTTATTTTACCGAGTTTCTGTTTGGTGTGGTGAAATGGTTTGGAAATATAGTAGTGATGGTTGCACAACATTGTGAATATAAGTAATGCCAGGGATTTGGACATTTAATAATGGTCTAAAGTGGCATATTTTATGCTATATGTTTTTAGTACAATAAAACTTTAAGAAACTTTTAAAAACTTCGGAAAAAATTAAGTTCTGTATGTTTTGCAATCAAAATAACATTTAGAAACATTAGGATTGGGACAAAAGAGACTGCCACTGTATCCCGACAGGCTCATGTCGAAGATTCAATGTCTTCATCTGGAATTTTAGGAAGAGGGATGCCTGGGTGGCTCAGTCGGTAAGCTACTGCTTTTGGCTTCAGGGCATGATCCCAGGTCCTGGGATCGAGTCCTGTATCAAGGCTCTCTGCTCAGCACGGAGCCTGCTTCTTTCTCCTCTCCCCGCCTCTGCCTGCCACTCTTCCTGTTTGTGCGTGCTCTCTCTCTCTGACAAATAAATAAAAAATCTTTTTTTTTTTAATAAGACATAAAAATTGGAAAGGAAGAGTAAGGTTTTTTTAAAAAATGGAATTTTAGAAAAGAAATAATTTGTAAGTTGCTCTCATTGAGAACTTTTTAACGAGTTCACCATGGGTGAATATGAACTTGACTTTCAGAGTCCTCTGAGTGACTCTGTGGCATTTTCAGTTGATGATGTTTTGAAATTTTCCGTCTGATTTAATCAACAAGGGGATTTTAGGAGTATCCCTCTCCAATATGGAGGTTGAGGTGGTTGGCAACTTGATCCTTTTATTGCTCTTGGCCATCCTCCCCTTCGCAAGGATCCCCAACTCTCCACAGCAGCCAAGTGCTGCTTAGAGGCATGTGGGGAGGCCAGGAGTGTGACTCCCACATCCTCTTAAAATTCTGCCTCTCTGTTTGGACTGGGCATCCCAGTCCTCAAAACCATCCCTGAGAAATGGGAAGGGAAAAGCTCAGGGTGAGAGAAGTGGGATATTTCAAAATTCTGCCAAAAACAGCAAGACCGGAAAATCCTTGGCAAAACAGAAGAACTGGCTACTTTAACACCTTTCTCATTCCTGAGATCCCCTGTTAACTGCAGTGCTACTGTCCCTAAAGGTTCTGTTTTTGCAGGTGGAAAAGCAGTTGGAGCAGCAGCACCTTCTCTCCAACTCAAACATTCTTTTCCAGGCCCTCTGTGGAGCAGCTTGCTCCAGTGAACACAGCCTTCAGCTATCAAATCCCAGAAGACCCATTAGACCTTAACCAAATGACAGCCTGTAAAGTTCCTTGGAGTGAAGAATTAGGTTGAGCGGTTAACCTTCCCCATGCAAAGGACAACAAAGAAATTCTAGTAAGAGGTAAAAGGACAGAAACTCAATTTACTGTTTTACTCTTAAATTCTCATCCCTCGCTCACGGTGGAAAAAAAATGCATTCGCTTTCACAGCCATTTTCCTTTGGCAGTTGGCATAGGAGTCTACCTGCAGCAACAGCCTCTGCTTCTCTGCCACTTACTATCCATTCCCGCTCGCTGCCTACTCCACTCAAGCACCTTGTATAAAGTGATACGGCTTAAGCCGAAGTGCTAAAATCGGCCTGCCCTAAATGGGATATGAAAATGTGGGAATATTAGCCCTTAAACAGTAGGCTAGAATTTCTTTCATCCATCCATCCCTAAGGCAAACTGGGTTTTAAAGCCAAAATCACAGGTTGCCTTTTGCTTTGTAAATCAGCAGTTGGATGTGTAATTGGGATTTTTTTTTTTTTTTAAATGTCAAAATGACTCTTGGGTGTTGATCTGGCAAGTGGAAATAACATAGAAAGGCTGTATAAGTAGTTTTAGAATGGCAGTTAAAATCTCATAATCTGACTTTAACAATTGATTTTGCTCCAAATTTCCATATTGGTATTATTCAGCTTTTGGCTGAAGATCTGGAAATGGAACTTTTCCCAGTGAAACTTGGACTAAGCCTAATATTGGACTTATCGTGTTCATAGTTTGGGTAGGTAAATTTTATACATCTAATTTGCAGACCAGCTTATAGAAACAGGAGATGAAAGACCATTTCATTTATTCCCCTGGTGGGTGGAACATTTTCTCCCAATATGTTTTCCAATTTACTTTTGAAATTTATGGAGCTTAAGAAAAGTACCATTCCATTATCTAATAGTTCTTGCTAATAGGCAGTTTCCTTAAATACCCAGCTTAAATTTTCCATTGCTCATCTGACTTCAAATCTTCACCATTTTCCAATCTTACGGACTTTATAACTTAATGTTTGCTAAATCCTTAGTTAATAGCCATTCTCAAGATTGGGATTTTTTAAAAAAATGTATATTAAGTGGTTTTGCTCCCTTAGAAATTCTATAAACTACTGATGGAATGTGCTAAACATTTATGCCCAATTTCTAAAAGAGCAAAAAGTATTCACAAACTATTGCTCTGGATAGCAAGAGATGAACCTATTTCTTCTGCCTTGGTAAGAGAATTGTTTTGCTTAGTTTGATGCTATCAAAGTATCTCTAAGAGAGAATAAAATGTGGATTGATCATGTTTGTGGTGGTTTTCTGAGGTGGAGCCAAGAATGGTGCATATGGAAGGACATAATACATTTAACAGAACTGGAAAGCAGCAATTTCTTTCAATCACTAGTAACATGTGGGGTGTTTTAATCATTGACCTACCAACAAAAGACTGCATCTTCCATTATCAGTTCATGATATATTTGGATCTTTTAGTCCAATCACATTTCAACTATTTTTCCTTAAGATTATTTATTTGTTTGACACAGAGAGAGAGAGCTCAGGCAGGGGGAGTGGCAGGGAGAGTGGGAGGGAGAAGCAGGGAGCCTGATGGGAGGCTCCATCCCAGGACCCTGGGATCATGACCTGAAACAAAGGCAGACACTAACTGACTGAGGCACCCAGGTGCCCCACATTTCAACTTTTATATTATATGTTGAAAATCTGTCTTTACTATACTTGTCAGTTTGGCTGCTGTGTGGATAACAATTATTGGGAATATTTTCTGCATGTTCCTCTTTATAATTAATGTCAAGTTTTTGGTAATAATAGCTAAAATATATTGAATACTTACTATGTACCTAGTGTTATTTGTCTTTATTTATGTAGTCTTGACAGAAATCTTATTTGTTAGGTGTATTTATTATCCCCATTTCACAGGAGAAGGATATGAGATACTGATTAATTCATTTGCCTACGGTTTCAGCACTGTGATGAGGCAAAACCAGAATTAGTTTCCATGTATTCAGTCTCCAGAGCCTATGGTTTTCACCACAACTCTACAATGGTCAAAATGTGAATATTTTTATTATTAAACAATACTTCACAACAGCATTTTTGGAGTATTCTTGCCAAAAGTATTAATCTGTATTTGATTAAGCTTTTATTTTTTTAAAGATTTTTTTTTTTAATTTATTTGAGAGAGAGACAATGAGAGAGAGCATGAAAGAGGAGAAGGTCAGAAGGAGAAGCAGACTTCCCATGGAGCTGGGAGCCTGATGCCGGACTTGATCCCGAGACTCCAGGATCATGACCTGAGCCGAAGAAAGTTGCTTAACCAACCAGGCGCCCTGATTAAGCTTTCAGATGCAATTTCTAATTTACAGGAAATACGATAGTGTTAAGGAACCCATAGTGATGTTGTCAGTAAAATCCAGACTAAGGGAAATTGGTGGATAGTACACAGAATCTACTTCCTTCAACAAATAAAATTGCAAGGAAGAGAGTGTATGCATGTTAAAAGGGTAGAAATTGGTAGATTTAAAAAAAAAAACTTAAGAATCTGTACTCCCATGTTCATTGCAACATTGTTCACAATAGCCAAGAGGTGGAGAGTATCTAAATGTCTATCACAGAGTGGGTAGAGAAAATGTGGTCTATACATACAAATGGTCAGCCTAACAAAAGATGGTTTAAATGTCTATCACTGGATGAGTGGGTAGAGAAAATGTGGTCTATACATACAACTGGATATTATTCAGCCTAACAAAAGATGGTGGGGATTCTCCATTTGTGACAACATAGGTGAATATGGAGAACATTATGCTAAGGGAAGTAAGCCAGGCACAGAAGGACAAATACTATACGATACTATTTATACAAAGAATCTAAAGTAGTTAAACTCATAGAGGTAGAGAGTAGATTGGTGTTTTCCAGAACTGGGGAGGAGATGAAACAAGGTGGTTTTAATCAAAGGGTACAACATTCCAGTTGTACAAGACGAATAAGTTGTAGAGATCTGCAGGCCATAGAGCCTGGAATTAACAGTGCTGTAGTGCATACTTAAAAATCTTTTAAAGAGTAGATCTTATGTTAAATGTTCTTATCACAAAAAAGATGAAATAAGTAAATGGGGCAGGAAGAAACTGTTGGAAGTGACAGATATGTTCATGACATCGATTATGGGGATGGTTTCATGAATGTCTGCTAACTCCAAGCTCATAAAGTTAAATGCTTTTACTTTTATGCACCTTTTACTATGTCAATCATACCTCAATAAAGTGGTTTAAAAGAAAGCAGGAGATTTAGTAAATTTAAGGCACCAGTAACAATTAGCATTAATTAATTAATTAATTTATTTATTATTTTTAAAAATATTTTATTTATTAGAGAGAGTAAGAGAGAGAGAGCATGAGAAGGGGGAGGGTCATAGGGAGAGTAGGGAGCCCAGAGAGAGATCTGAGCATTTATCAACCAGTAACTATGTAGGGAATTTTATTTGGATCCTTATACAAGAAAAAAATTTAATAAAGACATTAACAAGACTAGAAATTTGATCTGGAGATGTGATGATATTAACAAATCATTGTAAATTTTTGAAATGTAATTATAAAGAGGCTAAGTTTAAAAAAGGTGTCTTTATCTTCATTATGTGTATATATATATTTGAAATGAATATTTCTTATATTCATTTATACCTATTCATATATGTATTCATTTCAAATATATATATGTTCATGTACATGAAATATTTAAGCATAAAATTATATGATAGGCAATATTTCTTTTAAAGTAATATTGGATGGGACAAGGGGGTCAAAGTAGAGAAGATAAGAGATTGGTCATGGATTAAAAACCAGTTGACATCATGTGATAGGTATATGCAGGTTTATTCTATTTTTGGTTTCTTTTGTGGATTTGAAATTTTTAAAAATTAAAAGTAAGAAAAAACAAAAAGGATAATTGATGACAATCTTTTCAGTCATTTGTGAAAACTGTGATTTATAACAATGTATGAAATTAATTATTACAGAACAGTGAGCCAAAAGGTTTCAGATACTTATGGTTTTATGTTATGAGCTGTCATTCTCATATTTGAGCTAGCTTATGTTTTCTTTCATGAAGAACTCTGCAGGCATCATTGTGACTTTAAGGGACGATAGTGGGAAAATTTATTTTCAAAAGGAGCTGACAGCAAATAAAAAGATTGCCGAAATCCTTCAGAACAGAATATGATCAGATTTACTCTAAGTGGTACTCATTTACCAAAAGTGATTAAATTACAGTCAGGATGTACCCTGAAGTACCCACTTCAGTAGACAGCTGGGAATATATTTAGGAAATATAGAACACTGTAGTACCTCTGTGTTTTATCTCACGCAAACTACTCTTAGGTTTTCATGATAGTAGAATACACCACCTGTGTTTTCACTGCATATTTCATTGGGGCTTAAAACATGAAACTTGTTGCAAAGGAAGATCATATTAAAAAAAAAAAGGCACTATGTGCACTGTTAATGTTTTTTTCTGTGATGTTAGAAGAAATATGTCCTAAGAAAGGTAATCCCTGATTTAAAAGGAAAAAAACAGGTAGTATAATCATAAAAGTTAGAAAATGCCACATATGGGAATAACTTCAGCCACAACAGAAGTGCTAACTTTTGTTGGTAATGCCTGGCTGACTTCCTTCAAGCAAGCATAACTATATGCTTTGGGAAAAGCATATACCCTACTGGTTATTGGATGTATTTTCCTTCAGGAATGGCAGAAATAACTGCTCTTAAAATTAACTATCAAAGTAAGAATTCCAAAATATATAATCTGTCAAAAATCATATTTTGGCCTTTAATACCCAGAAGGAAGTCATTATGAATTTATGGGGCCAGAGCCATAAATATATATAACATCTGCAGGATACTGTGCTTATGAGAACTACTTCATCTGCTAGATTAAGGTTACATTTATTGCATTTGAGTATAGTTAAGCAGAACACTTCAAAACCTCATTTTACTGCAGTTTACTTCTCTGCTATAAATTACCAGCACTTTTAACGGAACAGACAACGTGAGAGGTGTGCGACTGCTGATCCCCCTGTTTATCTCTGTTCTCTGTAGCAGAAATTTCAGGTTTAACATTTTCATTCAACAGTCTGCAGAGGAGAGGAATCCGACAGACTGTGACAAAAGCAGTGCCTGACAAAACGCCTATTGCACTGCCCGGCACAGCCTTGCTGCCGCCCATAATGGTGCAGTGAGTAGCAACGTCACACCACCACAGCAGTTCATGCCAGTGATTTCAACAGGTTTTGCGCATTAATATATGATACGCTGGTTTTTTAGATCACATGGCAAGATGCTAGTGAAATCCTTTTCCAGGAAAATGATAAAGACCCCTAATTGGCTATTTTAGGTTCAATATTCCACTTATTATTTAGCTGCTCGGGAATAGGTAGAAACAGAAGTCTTTTTGCTAAAGAGACTTAATTTCTAGGAAATTTGGTGTTTGCTGATTGAGTTTGGTGTCTAAAAGGTTTTTTTTAGCATGATTTTTAAAACCAATATTTTATTTCCAGTGTTCTGGGCACTGTTTTATATGTTGCGTTTACCTTAAAGAAATAAGGTAAGTTATTATGATCTTTTGTTATTTACTTGGACACAAGGATACTGTCCTACTAATTGTGACTCATTTTTTCCCTCAAGAAAAGGATGGTTTAAAGTTAAAAATAATTATTAATTAATTTATATTATGACAATTATGATTCCCAAGAAAATAATCTTCTGTTATATGTACATATCTGTGAATGAACAGTTAGTTGTTACATTATGCAATTAAAATGTTTATGATGATTTGATTTATCCCTCAGTGTCACCTATAAAATTTAAAAAATGAAGGGATGAAACAATTGGGTGAAGATTTCTTTCCTATGTTAAAGTAGTTTCAAGAAAATGTATTACGAAATGAGTGATGAGAGATGCCATTATTACCTGTATCATTTTACACAAAGTTCTGATTTTATGTCCCTGTCATAAATACTAAAAAGTGGAAAAAACAATGACTTGTCACTTTCTAGTTTTTCTCAATTCATAATTTCTCCCTTGAAAAACTGATTCTACTTGAAATATTTCTGCACGTACCAAACAAATATTATGCTTCACAGTCAACCATTTGCTTATCCCAGAGTGACCATTATTTCCTTCCTGGTTTTACAACTTTTCTAGCTATGTAACTGTTATTAGCACCCATTTTCACTCTGAAATAGTCTGAATTAGAAAATAAATCTTACGGTCAGTCGAGTCCATACCTGTGTACGTAACTAGTTCAAAAATTCTAGTTGACTTTAGAATCCTGCTCTGTATGAAACGAATCTTATGCAGTTACAATATGAGTTCTGTCTTGTGATGGGGTTCAGGATATGCTCCCCCCCAAATACGGCAAGTTGGCACACTGATTATTTTAAGCTGAAGAAGTTTGAGAAGACAAGCAGAAGCAGGAAGGTCACTCTGGGGACTTTCTCCTGCCTTTCCCCGAAATAGGTTAGAAAACCCCCATGTGAGAAATACCCTCCATATTCCAGAAGGAAAGGAACATCCTAACAATCCTAACAAACTTTCCTTGCTAAGTTTCCCCCAGTTTACTGCGCATACTTCATACTCCTTGATCTATCATATTTCTCCATGACTGTCCATCTTTCATCAAATCCAGTGTAAAATTACTGGGTTTTTTTTTTTTTAGGTCTTCGTTTCCTGATGAGGGCTCCGTGTCACATAAAATTTGTATTACATACGTTTGTATGCTTTTCTTCTATTTGTCTTTGTCAGTTTAATTTTCAGTCCCATCAAGGGGCCCCAAGAAGGTTGAGGAAAACGTTTTCCTCCCCTACATTTATGTTGCCTTTTCTATGAATATCAAGGATAAAACAAAGAATGCTGAAAATTTAAAGGACTTTAAATAACGTATGACTTTAAAAAAACAGATTGGAAAATATGAATCAGAAATTAATACATTAAACATTCATATTTTATGAATTTTGGAGAAAAAGATTATAAGGAGTTGTAAAAAATGTATTTGAGCAATTACATATTGATACATGAGTATATGGACAGGAATTTCTCAAAAATGAAAGTATATTAAGGTGATGAAAATTTCAACAAATATTTTCTCTGAAGCAGTCTGTTAAGCAATGTCATATAGTAAACTACTAAAAGTAGATAGATTCAAAGTATTACAGTGTATTATGTAAATTATACTAGAAAGTTAATATTATGCATATATATATATTTAAATGGGTCAGGTACAACCTTAATTGATCAATGGGGAAATCAGTTTATGACATTTAGATTCACCCATGACCTCCTGTAAAGTAGGAATTGTTTCCTGTGTACTTTTTAAGGACATTGGGCTGGCATCAATTATCTGGGGAAATAGAGAACCTGAACTGACACTTTAAAGGATAAAGAACCTCTTAGGCACCTCTAAAGTGTGTTTTGGTAAACCATGCAGATTGATGCAACAGTATCCTGAATGTAACGTACAGAATGAAATATGGATAATAATTAGGTAAAATGTTACTTTGAGATTTTTTATTCCCAAATGGTTTATTGCTTTCATATTCTTAATCCCGTGCCCTTGTAGGTCCAATTAAGATGCATAATTGAAGAATTCTAAGTAAGTAGACTGCCTTGGCACCCAGAGGGTATTGTGCCTGGTAATGATAACTCTGAGTTGGACAGAAAGAATATTCACAAATGTTAGCAGAGGAACATGTATTTAATAACATGAAAATAATGTATTTTCTAAGCATAAAGAAAATCAAGCCTGAGAATCTGGGGTTCTGTGGTAACTTAGAGTGCCTTTGTTTTCTTTCTTCAGGTCTAATTTTTTTTTTTAATTGAAGTATAGTTGACACATATGTTACATGAGTTTCAAGTGTACAACACAGTGATTCGACAAATTTACATACTATATTACATCCACCACAAGTGCAGCTACCACCTGTCACCATACAAGGCTATTACAACATTTTCAGGTCTAATTTTATACTTCATTCCTTAGTTCTTTCTTCCATAATGCCTTCAGTCTTAAGTAATGGATAAAAATAAAGGCAGAGGTAGCAAATTTTAATTTATTAACATGATTTTCTGATTTTTGTCTGCAACTTCCTTTGAAATGCTGGGTGAGGCAAGCCATTTTACGACTACCAGGCACTCCTTCCAAAGTCTTCTATTAGAATAATCAATGCTTTAGTTTTAGAGAGAATTGCATACACATATTTGATTTTGACATGTGCATTAGTGACCAAGTATACAGGCAGTATGTTGAACCAACCATTGTCATGATGCACTTCAACTCTTTTATGTAGGGACTTTTATTATTTTACCTGTCCTCTGTCTTATACATGTGGAGGCAGGTGTTCTCTGTACTGTGGATGAAGAGCACACAAAACATGGTGAAAGGGAATCACTTGTGCAGCATTTACATTTCTCTGATAAATTGTGTGACTGTAACTATGCTGTCCTTAACATTTCTCTGTTATGAATTATATTTATGTCTTATTAGTGTGTCATTCCAAAAAATAGGGGAAAAGGGTAATTGCTAATAAGAGTACCATTCATCTTTGTAAAAGGAGTTTAGGACTTTATTTATGACATATAATTTATCCATAAATTATATATTTATAAATATAAATGAATATATATATATAGAGACACACACATATATATGTGTAGAATATATATATATATACAGACACACATATAAATGAATAAGAGTAGAATAGAATATTCCATGTTCTAAATTCTAAAAGGTATTTTATTTATATTTGACTATGGGTTTGTCCAACTATATAATGAGAAACAAATGGAAAGCTATAATTGGATATAATCATTTTCTATTTCTATCTGAAGATGATTACCTTATTAATATTTTCTCTTTGCAAATAATAAGTACTTGTGAATAACTGTATCCCTGCCCCTACTGCCCGGCTCGCCTTGGTTGAAACTACCCCTTTTGTGTTTGAAAGTCATTCCTTTTTCCATCCATTGGCATTTTAACTGAGTACTCAGACCAACTTTTGTAATTTCCATATGGTGATTTTCTCTGAAAGTAATACCAGTAGTGCTAATGTTCCTTTCACTGACCAGCAAATATTGGTAATCCTTATTCACCAAGCAGAAACAATCTCTGCCATATATCCTGCATATAAAACTAGTGTCCTAGATCATAGGGCAGAAGGCAACACTAAAAGTACATTTGTATTGTTACAGGGCTGTCTATTGGTCAAATATCCCTGATTATTGCTTGTTTCCAGTTTCATTTTTCTTCTGATTTAGCACATTTTGGAGTCATATGTCTGAATTAAACAAATGCTGCTCGTGTTCAAGTATTTTATAGTTGTCAAGAAGTTAAAATACATTGAATTAAATCACTTTTTATTCTACTTATCTCTTAAGAGACAAAATCTAGAGGAAGAATTATCATGCAGCCAGCTTATACAAGTCTTTTTACTTAATTTATATGAGGAATTGAACTATGGACTTTTCTTCCTACAGGTGATGTTTGCATATTTTTAAAATATATAACAACAACAAAAGAATATACTTTTGCCACAATTCAAACGATTCCTGCCAGCCAAGCTACTCCATTTGACGTCAGTCTGCAGCTTCTGTATACTCAGTCCCAGAGAACTGGGATTAGATGTAGTTTCGCTTCCAACAGGTGTTATGAGAGAATTTTTCAAAATCAATATGTTCGTTGTGGGACTCAGCTTTCAAGATTTGTTTTAGTCTTTCAGTTTGCCCTTCTTGTTGAAAACTGTACCCTCAAAAGGAAAACCTTCCTTCAACCTCTTGACTTAAATTATTGGTATTTAGTTAACGACTGAGCTCTACCAAGACTCCTGGGAACAAACTTGGTGAAGTAGAATATAGAAAATTGTGAAAAATTAGAAGAAAACAAGTATTAGGAACATGGTGTATAGCAAATAAGAACTTTTCACCCCAACAAGATTGCTTTAGTTTGTTGTTTAAGTGGTTTTGGTCCTGGAAAACTTCATCAGATAAAAATAAGATAGCTCTATTTTTTAATGAGAATAAAGAATGCTTGTTAAACATGCATTCTTTTTTATGAACTTGTGTGTTTAGCTTCTTTTTTTCAGAGACAGCAAAATGTTGTATTTTTCCATTTCAGCATAATTTTAGTCCACTGAAATATTTATTTGCCATCTGATAGGAATGGGAATACCTTCCAGGTGCTATCTTAATCAAGAGGGCCTTGCTACGGGCAACCTTTGTCTCTCATCACTATACTTTCCTAAAGATAAGACAAAATACAAGCATCTGGGTTAGACAAATAGTGCTTATGTTGAAATAGTGCTCTTCATTCTACATCTGGCAAGCAGTGGAATTTGAATTGGCTTGTTCTTTATGCAATACTACAGTGCCAAGATTTACTGCTTTAATGGTCAAACCTATTCAAAGTATGTAAGTGTGAATGTGGGGTGTGTGTGTGTGTGTGTGTGTATTGTGTTTGATGAGGAAATGCTGTTTACAGGATATTTCAATTGATATTTTATTGAGAATGTGTATGTAATTCTTTTTCAATAATGGCTATCTATATCGAAATGTTATTTTTATTTTTTAAAAAACTTTTTATTTTTCATCTTTTTACTTATATTTTTATTTAAGTATAATCAGCATGAGTATTGTATTGGTTTTAGGTGTGCAACATAATGCTTTAACAATTCTATACATTATTCAGTGCTGATCACAAGAAGTGTACTTCTAATCCCTTTCACCTATTTCACTTATCTCCTCCCCCTACCTCCCCTCTGGCAATGACCAGTTTGTTCTCTATATTTAAGAGTCTGTTTTGGGGGGCGTCTGGGTGGCTCAGTGGAATAAGCCTCTGCCTTCAGCTCAGGTCATGATCTCACGGTCCTGGGATCGAGTCCCACATCGGGCTCTCTGCTCAGCAGGGCGCCTGCTTCCCCCTCTCTCTCTGCCTGCCTCTCTGCCCACTTGTGATCTCTCTCTGTCAAATAAATAAAATCTTTAAAAAAAAAAAGAGTCTGTTTTTTATTTGTCTGATTTCTTTGTTTAATTTCATTCTCAGGGTTTACATATGAGTGAAATTTTATGAGGTTTGTCTTTCTGTAACTGACTTATTTCGCTTAGCATTTAATCCTCTACATCCATCCACGTTGTTGCAAATGGCAAGATTTCATTCCTTTTTATCACTGAGGATTATCATTTTTACATGCATACCGCTTCTGCTTTATTGAGTCATCCATTGATAGACGCTTGGGTGTTTCCATATCTTAGCTAAATAATGCTTCAGTAAACATATAAGTGCATATATCTTTTTGAATTAATATTTTCATTTTCTTTGGGTAGATACCCAGTAGTGGAATTGATTGGTAATGTGGTAATCCTATTTTTAATTCTTTGAGGAACTTCTGTACTGTTTTCCACAGAGGCTGCTTGAGTTTGCATTCCCACCAGTAGTTTAAGAGGGTTCCTTTTTCTCCACATACTCACCAATACTTGTTTCATGTCTTTATGATTTTAGCTATTCTGACAGGTGTGAAGTAATATCTCATTGAAGTTGAGGATCTTTTCATGTGTCTGTTGGACATCTGTATGTCTTATTAGAAAAATGTTTATTCATCTCCTCTGCCAATTTTTGATTTGGATAATTTAGTTTCTTTGATGTTAGAGTTATATAAGTTCTTTATGTATTTTGGATATTAACCCCTTATTAGATATATTGTTTGCAAATATCTTCTTGTATTCAATAGGCTGCCTTTTTGTTTTGTTGAAGGTTTCTTTCACTGTGTAAAGCTTTTTATTTTGGTGTACTCTCAATACTTAATTTTGCTTTTGTTTCCCTTGCCAGAGGAGGCATATCTAAAAAATATTTCTTTGGCTAATGTCAAGAAATCACTACCAATGTCTCCTTCTAGGATTTTTATGGTTTCAGGTCTCACATTTAGTCCTTTAATATATTTTGAGTTCATTTTTGTGTGTGGTATAGGGAAGTGGTCTAGGTTCATTATTTTGTATGTAGCTGTCTAGTTTTCCCACCACCATTTGTTGAAGAGACTGTCTTTTTCTCATGTATCTTCTTGCTTCCTTTGTTGTAGATTAATTGACCATAAAAGCATGAGTTTGTTTTGGGGGTCTCTGTTGTATTTCATTGATCTGTGTGTCTTTTTTTGTGAAATTACCATATTGTTTTGATGACTACAGCTTTGTAGGATATCTTGAAATGTGGGTTGTGCTACCTCCAGCTTTGTTCTTCTTTCTCCAGATTGCTTTGGCTATTCAGGACTTTTGTGGTTTCATACAAATTTTAGGATTATTTGTTCTAGTTCTGTGAAAAATGCTGTTAGCATTTTGATAAGGATTTCATTGAATTTGTAGATTGCTCTGGGGCATATGGGTAATATGGATATTTTAACAACATTGGTTTTCTCAATCCATTAACATAGTACATCTTTCCATTTGTTTGTGTCATCTTCAATTTCTTTCAGTGTTTTATAGTTTTCAGAATATAGGTTTTTCACCTCCCTGATTAAGTTTATTCCTAAATATTTTGTTCTTTTTGGTGCAATTTTAAGTGAAATTGTTCTCTTAATTTCTCTTTCTGCTACTTCATTATTAGCAAAAAGAAATGCAACAGATTTTTGTATATTAATTTTTTACCTGTGACTTTACTGAATTCATTGATCAGTTCTAGTAGTTCTTTGATGGAGTCTTAGGGTTTTCTATATAAAGTATCATGTCATCTGCAAATAGTGAAAGTTTTACTTCTTTCTTACTGATTTCGATGCCTATAATTTCCTTTTGCTGTCAACTATATCTCCTGATCTTGAAAGTAGTGGTTTTATGAAGAAGAGGCTCTGTAGTGCCTTGCAGTGCATTGTCTCTTGTTCACCAGAACCAGGTACTTCAGGGATGTCTCCTGTACATGTTGCATCTGACCCACTGTTGTGGTTAAGCCACATTTGCCTTTGGTCCAGTCAGTTCTAAAAATAGCCACTTTATCTGTTGTGGGCAGGGTTTGATCCCTTTACTGTTAAGGGGCCAACCTGGGCCCCCTCGGTCTTATAGTTGGGTTCAATCAGATACCTTCACTCATCCCACTTGCTGGAACTGTGGTTGCAATGAACTCGAGATGCTTTCCTTTCATCATCCCCTGAGAGGCTTTTGTTGGTGGGTGTGGTGTGCAGTCAGACCAGATATCTGCTCCCAGTCTATCTGTTGGGGTTTCAGTGACCCTAAACTACTCTCTTTGCCCTGCCCCCTGTGAGATTTTTGATGGTGAATAGGACCAGCAGTCAAATCAGGTATCTTCTCCCAGCCCACTGCTCCTGCCGCAATGGAACTAGAGTCTTTGATAATCTCTCACTCTCCCCAGAGCAGGGGTTACTTTGGAGTGGTGCTGGTCATTATTAGGATGTCAAGAGAACTACTTTGGGGGGATTCCTGCAAAGTGGGGCAGTTTAGTTGGGGTACGTCAACAGGAAAATGCATGGGCAGAGCGTGGGTGTTAGTAAGCCTAGATGGAGAGTATTTATTCTGGTTTCCAAAGATTTCAGACTATCTAGGCTGGGGTGGAGGGAGAGAAATGACACCTGCCAGCTCTTTTGTTCTTGGAGAAGTCTCCTAAAGATCCCTGTCCCTTCAGTGCACCTTCTGAGATTAGTAAGCGAACCTTCCCATATAGTGCAGGCGCTTTTCCAGCTGCTTCTTTGATGTGGAGTTGTTTGTTATGTGGTCTCTTTAAGGGTGGGGTCTCAGTTTCCTACTGTCCTCTGGCTTTCCCAGGGCTTAGTCAGCTGATTTTTTAATTACCCACCTTAAGCTCCGTTGATTGTAAAATCTGGCAAAGTTAAGCCTCACTTGTTTTCAAAGCCAAGCATTAGTGGGATTGGTCTCCCAATGCAGGTCCCCCATCTGGGGTGCCTGTTGTGGAGTCTGTTCTTCTCCCTTTTCCATGCTTGTGGTGTCCCTCCCATTTGTGGCCAGTCTCCCTAGGAGTTGGTTTCTGACCACATATCCACCCCTCCTACTATTTTAGATGTGCTCTCCTCTTTATGATTAACTGTGAGGTTTCTTTTCCCAGTTTTCAGGAAGTTTTCTAGCTTCGTTGTACTAATACAGCCATTATCTGGGTGATAGTATCTGTGGGACAAGATGAACTTAGGAACCTCCTACTCTGCCATCTTCCCAGGATTCCCTTCCTATATCTAAATTGAACATTGTAAAATAATTTTATGTTTGAATAAAAGTTGGGTGAAAAATAACAAGTAAATACCCATTTGGAGCAAATTGTCTATGAAACTTGCTTTCAGACAAAGCTGTGTTTTAATTTGTATTAAGCACTTTTTAAAAACTATGACTTATTATCAGCAAATAAATTCCCACCATTTGAACTGAATTACTAAATTCAGTACTTTTAGATCAGAAAAAAAAAAAAAGGCAACAAAATACTAAGTAGTACCTTACCGAATGTACAAAACAGTTACATGGGTATTTACTTTTCTGTTTTTAGAAAGAACTAAGTCTCTTATTTTTTGAAATTTCTCATAAAAAAAGAAATGCAGATTATCTTTTATTCAGGTCATTGTAAGTAAAATAAACAGCCTGACCTTAATAACTTTAACTCCTCTATTAACTTTGTGCATGCTTAAGAATTATAGGCACAGCTGAGTAAATTACAGGAAGAATAATTAGAAAAACAAGGACAACAGGTGACAATTTGGTCAGGCTGCCAAAATCCTAGCTTATTAATTTATTTATCTATCCTTTCCCATTTTACAGTTTTCCTCTTGATATTGGATACTGTGCTCATTCCCTGTTGCTCATTTTAATGAATACTTAACCATATAAAATATTTGTTCATTTCAAGGGAATTCCCTCTGGTTTCAAAAAAGAATGCAGAAGCCATTTCAGAGCTTAATTAGGGAGATTTGGAACCTCTATGCTTGTTCAATCGATTTTTATCACAAGTAAAAGCATTTTAACTATTCCCTTTGTCTACACAATCATTTGCAGCCCAGCAAAAATATTCCATTTCTTCCACAGTAAGCTTAACTAAGCAGGACAGTCAGTTGGAGTGAGGTCACACTGGAAAATGTTTTTAAAAGGTTTTATAAACCCTTTAAAATTTTAAGTTAAGTTTTAATGAGCATTGCAGAAGAGTTAGATCCCCTGGGGGCAAATCAATTTTGAGTGTTACAGCGCCTGTTCCTTCAGCCTGTGAAGTACCACCTTAACTGACTTCTCCCTGGTTATGTTGAGCCAGATATTTAGGATGAAAGAATGCAAATATACAGCCTGTGAATTTCTCCCTTACCAAGGGTCACCAAATCCTTCAGCCATTTTATTTTTTCAAGTGGTGAGAGGGATGGAATGGGTGGAACAAAGTAGTTGGCTATTTTAGCACTAAGAGAAGTGTGAGGTTTAAGGTGAACCATGGAGGATTTGGGAACCTTCATCTGTTTTTTGTTTGTTTGTTTGTTTGTTTGTTTGTTTCTCCTTTCCCTTGGGTCTAGATCAGCTCCCAATATAGTAAATTTAAAATTCAGTCTGGGATCCACTGTGGTTTAATGTGGCTATTGAAGGATGAAGGAAAGCTGCCTAATGAAGTTCAGAGGCCATGTTTACTTTCACTTTTTTACTCAGCTGTGCTTTGTTCTCTGGATTTTTAGACTCTCATAATGTTGGACATATGAGATTCTCTCCTACACGGTTGCACAGTTGCTTCTTCCTGTATTACCTCAAATAAACTGACACCAAGCATCGCCCTAAAAAGGGCATTATGCTCCAGAGTGTACTTCTCTGGAACTATTTACTACATTCTGCTGTCTCCCTGCAGTAAGGAAATTATGTATTAAAGATTAACTGAGCATATCATTTCCTCTCTCTAGGCTGCCATGAAGCAAGTCTCACTGCTGCTCCGTATTTTTACAGCTTACCCCTCTAAAAGAAAAATGTTAAGGCTAGATGAAAGCATGTTCTTCAGCCCATCTGTGAATAAATATTTAGCCTTCTACAAATGCTAAGTAATGGGCTGTATTGAATCCTAGAATGTATTTCTATAATGTTTTTTATTACTACATTTACCTGTTACCTTCTCAAATTTTTGTTTAAAGGTCATCTTCTCAGTGAGGCCTACATAACTGTCCTATTTAAATTTTGCAACATGTACCACAACCCTCTCTTTATTCTCCACCCTTGCTGTCTTTTTTTTTTTTTTAATCTCATTGGATTTTGTACACCTAACATAATGTATCTTCATTCTTATTAGTTCTGTCTTTTCCCCAGGGAAAAGACATAATGCATGCTGCCATGGGCCAGTAGTTGTGTCTGTTTTGTTCACTTGTATATCCCAATTATCTAGAACAGAGCCTGGAACAAAAGGAGTGCCAAATAAATGTTACATTATGTAAACGTATTCAATAAATATTATTATTATTAAAATATAGATTTAGATACATGAATAAATATAAATTGATACAAACTAAGCTCATATATTATTATATTCATTTTTTCATAATTGCATTTCACACATGATTTAATATTTATAGCAAAACTATGAGTAGCTGTTGGTCCCGTTTCATTGAAGAGGAAACAGGGAGGTTGAATAACTTGTTTGAGGTCATATGATTTGTAAGAGGTCAAGGTGGACTTTAGGCCCATTTGTATCTGACTCCAGTGTACATATTCTTTATACTTACTATGAGATTTTATTTATCCTTGATAGGTTTGAGAGAAGCCCTTGAATAATATATGTAATCATATTAGTTTCTTCTTGATTAGAAACTTGTTTTTTTTCTATCTGAATTTGCTTTGGATATTTCAGTTCTTCTGTGGTAGAGTAAATGATCCCTGACTTAAGATAGCTCAATTTCTTCTCAAAACTAGTCTAATCACTGACCAGAATTTAAAGCTGAATTTAAATCTGTTGGCTCCTTAGCGTGTGTGGTTTTTTTGTTTGTTTGTTTGTTTGTTTGTTTTTACTTTGACCTTTATATAATCCTTGGGCTTCTGGTGCTAAGTGACACTAAGGGTGACTGGCATCTTATTCTTACACTTAGCTATTTTGTAAACATTTTGTAGCTGCTTCATAAGAAATTGCTTGCAAGTATAAGGCACATAAACAACAAAAACTGTAGCTAATTTAATGTAATTTTTCCTGGATGAATTATTTTAAATGTTTTTAGAGTGAGGATGTAATTTCTTTTAGAATTTTTGATTGGATTCATCCCCAGTTTGGAAACACAAAAGAAGAACACAAGCTATTTAAAATCTCATCAGCAAGGGAGAAGGGGGGGTTAAAAAGCTATTTTTTTTAATGACTTTTTCAATACATTGTTACATTAAGTGGGATAGGTTAGATTATAATGAAGTAACAACTTGAAAAATTGAAGTGGCTTACAACAAACTTATTTCTCCCTTCCATCCCTCCCTGGTCAGTTACTATTCTGCTCTATCCAGTTCATTCCAGGACTCAGGCTGATGGATCAGGCTCTAACTAGAACATTACCACTGGTTGTTCCAGAAATACAAAAGAAACCTGGCAACTTGCATGTTGGTTCTTAAAACTTTCGCTGAGAAGTGGCATTTCACCAACCTAAACAAACCACACACGTTCATGCCTGAATTCAACAAGGCAAGGAAGGAGCCACCTGCTGCACTTGGTGACAATGGGGAAAGGGTGCCTGATAGTTTTTAAGGGCGGTAACGAGTAATTTCAAACATTAATAAGATCTACTTAAGAGATCTTTTAAAATGTAACCTCACTGGCTTTTTAAAAAAAAATTATTTCTGTCTCCAAATAATGTGAGAATGTTTTTCCTTTGTTTTTGTTGTATCTTAAACATAGCTAGGCAAAACTATATTGTGCTATATACACACTTGCATAACACTCTAAGATTACCATGCTTTCCACTAATGGTCAAATTAAGTAAAAACAACATTTCCTACCACATTTTTTTGGAAGTAACTTTGTATTTACTATAAGAAATATAGTCTTTGTTCTGAAAATCACTCATTTAGATAACCCCACCCTAGGCTGGCTCTTCCAGTGTTCAGTTTCACCTCACGTGTTTACACACACACATTTGTTGTCATACCTCTGCCAAACTGGAATAATCTGTGTCAACCATGCTATCCAAACTGTAGTGCGTTTTACATAATGAGAATGCAGCTGGCACCATGCATTGATTCCACATACTCTGAACATATGGCTTGGAGAAGGCTGGAGAAGCTCTGATCAGGAAACTTGATTCCAGTTAGAAAAGATGTATTAGAGTCCGTAGTCCTGTGAAGAAAAATATTGTTTCATAAATACAGGCTTCATTAAGCACCTGTCTGCACAGTTTACTGAGGTTATTCAAGTTTAAAGTAAGAATAGCAATGAGGGATTATGCGTCAGTTTGAATATCAAAATTTATTTTGACTAAGGTCGGGACTACAAAGTGAAATGAAACATAAACCTCTTTATGCACCTTTTACTACTGGAAATGTGAAGGTTGACTTCACTGTCCATTTGGCTCTCTAAATCGCTAACAGGCTAATATTTTTCCTCTTTGTCCAAAGAGACATTTAGACAACTTTTGTCCTCTTGCCTGACATATTCAAACAGTAAATGTTACACTTCTATTCCAAGTTATTGTGTTCCCCAAGAATGGGCTAGGGGTAGGAGGGATGGAGATTTGCTCAGAGTCCTATGGGCTTAAGGCCTTGGTCAGCCTCGACACAGATTAAGATGGCTGCTTGCACTATGGCTTTTATCTCAGTCATTATTTGCCATGGGTACTTTTTTATTTTTTAAGATTTTACTTATTTATTTATTTGAGAATGAGAGAAAGATAGAGATGGACATCCAGAGAGAGAAAATGAACAGGGGAAGGGACAAAGGGAGAGAGGGAGAGAGAGAAGCAGACTCCCTGCTGAGCAGGAAGCCCACCACGGGGCTTGATCCCAGGACCTGGAGATCATGTCCTGAACCAAAGGCAGATGCTTAATGGACTGAGCCACCCTGGACCCCTGGTTTTGGGGTATTTTTAAGGCAAACTTTTTCCTCACTCTCAGAGCTGGGTGTTAGAACTCTGTCAGCTGCTCCTATAAGCTTTCCCTTATTAGTCTTGAACTCTAGCATCCTTAGTAGAAAGTTGCTCCAAGGAGCTTCTGGTCAACAACCATGCCCATTTTGAGAAGTAGAGAGCAATGATTTGGGGCACAGACTTTTCCACTCTCTCTGCAATCAGTTACATTATTCATCAGTTCTATCACCTAGAGCACCTCTTGGGATACTATATTGCAGAACATTATTCCTTCAGGCAGCAGCTACTTAGGAAGCACTTTTTGATCTCCTAGGATTGTCTGGTAAAGTTAGATTTGGAAACACAGTGTGAGATTGTTGTATTCCTTCCACAGCCTATTAGTTAAAGGTGATTTCTAACACTGCATTAGCATATATTGAATATTGGAGCCAAATGCTTTCTCTGTTACTGGTTCTCCTTAAAGTTATGAGATCTAGAAATAAGTGGTCTTGTGCACAGAACTTGGTGGGAGCTCAAGGAATGGCTCTGAGTTTCCTACAGCTTGTGAAGAGCCAACAATGTGCTCCAGAGATTTTCCAGTTATTCTCCATTTATCCCACCATACCCATCATTCTCCATCTTGTCCTATGCCTCAAGAGGTTATCATTTTGAACTGCATCAGTAGGTACACTTGCCCTCTGGCTTCTGGTTTGGTCAAGTAAGGCACTGGTAGGAGAATGAAAGATGGAAGGAGGGTGAGATAGGCACATTTAGTCCCATGGTTCCCACTGTATGCCATTTTTATAGTGGCTTCTCCTTCACTTCTAACAGGTATAGTAGTTCTCTATGTCCCAAACCCTGATGATCTGAACCATTCCTTTTTTTGATTTATCTTAAAACTACCCACATGTCGTAAATAGTCCCTCAGGTAAACTCTCCTCCATAACCCCTTTTGATACATCTCTTTCTTCCATGACTTTGGATGATAGGAAAGTATTTTGTAATCAAATGATTGTGGTTGTAAATAACTGATCCAATTAATTATGTACCACCATTGTGCACGGTGCGTTCCTAAAACTTGTTTGCTACAACTTGTGGATGCAGTTGATCCTGTTTAATTGTATCTCACTTTTATTCTACTCTTGTGTTCTTAGTTTCCTGAGATAGAACCTATCCCTTCCCTTACTACATAATCTTCCAATTTTGATAAGACGTGTTCCTAGATTTGGAATCTAACAGTGTAGGGATATTACTTTTCTATTCAGATTGACCAGATGCAGCTCTTTGTTTTTAGGAGAGTTTGGGAAAAAATGATTAGAATGAAGGATGAGCTAGTTTTGCTGTTGATTTTGTAACTCTTGAGTAAGATTTTTAATGTCTCTAGATTATAATTTCCATTTTTGTAAAGTGAAAAAGCTGGGCCAAACAAGTGCTTTTTTCTATGACTACAGTTTTAAGCCTCATCTATATGCTAGGCACTCAAAAGACTGCTGATGATCTATTAAATATCTAGAGCAACTTAATGGAGAATTGTGCTAGGAAGTGCCATTTTTGTTCCAAATTATTTTCCCTAATTCTAGCATTTCCTAAGTTGGGATCTGTCACCTTTTGGAAGATCCATGGACGGTCTTTAGGTAGGGTGTATAGTCCTTTGAAATTATATGTTAAAAAATGATGTCCACTCATGTTTTTCTGAGGTGAATCTCTATCTTTGACCAGATTCTCAAAGGACTAATGACTTCCTTTGTCACACAAAAAAATCAAGGACCATAGTCCTTTCCCTTACCCCCACTGCTGTGAAGACATGGGGATATTACAGTTGCAGGCTGCCAAATACATAATTTATGTATAACCCACTGCCCCCACAAATGCACTTATCATGTACCATGAGCCATCTTCTTTTCACAAGTTTTCACATTTCTTTAGGATCTACTGATGGATTTTCAGATCAACTTTTGATTCATAGATATGAGAAAGAGGCTTTTTGTCTATGTGACTTTCTTTTTAACTATAAACAGCAGAAATATTCAAAGATTCTCTTAGGATAAAGCAAAGAAGCAGATTTCTCTCGCAGAGAAAAATCAGATTAGGAGACTTTATTTTAAAATAAAGTGTGTATGTTCTGTTCTTACTGTGTTTTTCTTTCCTCCGAAGTACTAACTGATCTTAACAGAATTCTCATTGAAGTTCTATCTCTATTACACTGCTCTATCAAGCCTTTGTTTTTTCTTTCATCGATTTTTTCTCCTGTTCTCCTTATAAAAGGCATCAGGTCACATCTACATGATAGTAAATAGAGTAGCAGATCAGTACTTTCATGCAGAATCAAACTCTAAAGGAGGCAGACAATTACTTGCCTATGGGTGGTGTTTCGTTTTTCAAAATATATCCCTCTCTCTTTAATATATTTCAATCCATTTTCCATCCTCAATATTCCCCCCAAACACTTTAGTTTAACCAATGATTGTGTATCAGTCTCCATATCTACCTACTTTTGGTCATCCTTTTTTTTTTTTTTAATCTTTCTGTCATCTACTTTTCTATCATCTATTTTTCTTTTTTTTTTTTTTAAAGCTTTTATTTATTTATTTGACAGAGAGAGATCACAGGTAGGTAGAGAGGCGGGCAGAGAGAGAGAGAGAGAGGAAAGCAGGCTCCCTGCTGAGCAAAGAGCCCGATGTGGGACTCGATCCCAGGACCCTGAGATCATGACCTGAGCCAAAGGCAGCAGCTTAACCCACTGAGCCACCCAGGTGCCCCTATCATCTATTTTTCTATCTCTGTTTATCAATCTTAAGATAGAATTTTGAGATGTCATCTTAAGTAGTTTATAAGAATTAACTCATACATTATAAGAATTACCTTATCCTCAAAACCTATAATTCTCAATTTTTTCATCAGAAGCCCTTTATATTTTTATTTTTACAGTTATCAAAGATCTCAGAGGATTTTTTGTTTGCATAGGCTTTCTCTGTTGATGTTTTTTCACATTTGAAAATCAAATTGAGAAAACTTCAATATTTATTAATTTAAAAAAGTAACAAAGCCATTGCAATCTTAAAATAAATAGTATTTTTATGAAGAATAAAATAGTTCCAATACAAAAGCAATGTATGAAAACAGTAGCACTGTTTTATATTTTTCTAATGTTTTTAATGCCTATTTTAATAAAAGATAGCTAGACTCTCATATCTTCTTTTGCATTCAGTCTGTTGTGATGTGATATTTTATAGGAAGCATATGAAGAAATTCTAGCCTCATTTAAATATCTAGTTGGAAAATGTATGACTATTTTAATAACCTAAAGGTTATTTCAATGTTGAGTCCAAAATCATGTCAATAAGTTTTTTATAGTCTGTTACATTTGAATCCACTGGAGTATTTTTCACATTGAATGGATATTTTTGCCCATGTAGAGTTTTGAAACATCATGCATTAGTCATTTGAAAAATGTTGGTTCATAGATATATGTGGATCTTGGCAGTGTTTACACAGTCTTTTATACAATATAAAAGAACAAAATGAAATTAATATATATTTTTTACTAGTGTATCTATAACATTCTTAAAGGGAAAAGGAAATTGGTTTTTTTTAAGCTGCAAGTGCCTTGTAGTAGAATCATAATATACATTAGTGCTACTACCTTTGTAAAAGTCAACACAGTGAAAAATGCAAATAATGTTTTAACATTATTATGAAAGTGGTTTTAATCTCACACATCTCCTGAAAAGGCCTCTAGAATCCCCTTACATCCACAGAGCACACGTTGATAAGCACTGCTCAAAATAGCCCTTTGAGGAAGGTTAACATTATTTCCATTTTGGGTAGAAATGGTGGGTTGAAAAAAATTGAGGCAAAGGGCGTTTCTGTGGCTTACTCTTCAACCAAGGAGTAAGTGAAGGAGGTGGGATATTACTATGATAATCTGCTGCCAAATTCATGTCCTGAACCTCCATTTTGATAAATGCAATAACATTTTTCAGTCCTCACCTTATTCAACCTACACCATTTGTTATTACTGCTGTTTCCTCTCTTGACTACTTCCTTCCCTCTGCTTCCATAGTATCGTTCTCTCCTACTTTTCCTATGCCACTCAGGCAAGTGGTTTATAGCCTCCTTTGCAGTTTCATTGTCCTGTAACCATCCATTCTCTACCCAGAATACCTTAAGCCTTCCTCTTTCCTCTCCCATCTTGCTCACTTTAGAATCTTGCTAGGCAATATCCATGTGTAAGCTTTAATTACCATTGATATGCAAATGACTCAGAGATTTATATCTCCAATTCTGATTTCTCATCTGTGAAACATTTTTTATTTTTAACTCATTTTACATGATTTCTTCTCTCAAACACATTCTAAACTGTAGGACCGTAAGCAGAACTAGGCATCTTCTTCCCACCCATGACTCCAATTAAAGCTATTTTTCTGTTTTCTATTGAATAAATGTTATTTCTATCTACCTACTTATAAGACAGGAGCTTAGGCGTTATCCTGTTTACTTTTTTTCTCCCTCAATCCCACTCCTCACTATGTACCTTATTTGGCTACCAATTTCCACAGTGAAGGCAGAGTGTCATGCAAGTTCAATCCTGTTTCCTAACTTCTAAAGAAATTCTGGGACTCTTCACTGCATTTAGGATAAAGCCTAATACTTTAAGATGGCCAATGAATAGGATGACTTTTACCCAGCAACCAAATTATGCCTCTTGTTATTAGTAGGAGCCTGTTTCACCTTTGAAAGTGCCTTGGGTTGGATGATTAACCCACATGGGCAGCCTATCTATTGAGATCCTGCCTGATTTGGTTTCTGAAAACATGTACAAATCTCTCTATTACTGTGAAATTCACCATAAATGCTTTTCTTCTAGTCCATGAGTTACAAGTATTTTTATCCACTTAAATCCTATTATTTTTTTTTTTTTTTCAGATTTCATCTCAGTCTTCTCATTTTAAGGTAGGGTTTCAAATTCTACCCGATTCACCCCAAAGCACCATAAACACTCTATTGTAGCTCTTGTCTCATTTGTACTGGGTGGTTTTGTGATACATTTCAATAACCCATTTTAGACTATAAGCTTCTGGGGACAAAGAATGTCCCCAGAGTATTTTAGAGTATTTTATAGTATACAGAGTATTTTATAGTATTTTAGACTATAAGCTTCTGGGGACAAATAATGTGTGTGTGTGTGTTTTTTTTAAATTCACTGTAGTATCCTTAGTGCCTTTCAATATCTGGACAGAATGTACATTCAATAAAATAATTCAAATAAATGAATTTTCAATGCCTGAGACAGTAATTCTTACTCTTTGCTAACGTTTGTTAGGGTTAGAAAAAAAAATGTTTATTTATTTTTGGATACTCTTTTAAAATGCAAATATGAAAAGCTTTAAGTAATGCTAAGATCTCTTTTTTCTGAGATAGTTCATCAGAGAATTTTTCATCTTCATAAGAAGAGCCAATGGATAAAAATGGAGTTGGTGAAAGGGAAAGATAACTCAAGAATAGGGAAATGGCAGGAGTTGAGTGTGTGTGTGTGTGTGTGTGTGTGTGTGTGTGTGTGTGTGTGTGTTTAGTTTTATGTGGGAGGAAGATGATGATTTCTGCCCTGCAGCCCTGTCGGGTAAAATGCAGAGTCCCATGAAATTTTAGAGTTTAACCACTGGAGAAAAATATTTGGATATAAGCAAGCCAATGGACCTTTTGTTTTTCTATTTTTCCCATGGAAAAGAGAGTTCATTCTTGGCTCGCTGGTCCTCCAGCATAATGGCATGGCAGCTCATGAAGGAGAGGCAAGAGAAAATGGTACAGTTGGTGCCAGATAAAGAGGGTAACTGGAAACAGGTTACTGCAGCTTTGTTTAATGAGCACATGGGAGGACACAACCTCTGCCCCCAAGTCATCAGAATTTTCCAGAAGTTCAATATTGATCTAATACCCTGAGTCATAGGTAATTTGATAATGACCTTTGTTATAAATGCCTTGAAGAAAGCTTCTTTAAAAGGGGTCAGTCTGGGATCATGCTAAATTTGATAAATGTTCTCAGATATTTTAGCCCATTGGCTGTCAGTGGATCGAAAACTATAAACCCCAGATTCTAATGGCAGACACTTGTTTTAAGCTAAAATTATGAAAACATCAAATGACCTCTGATCTACAGGACAGCAGGAGACACTTCACATTGCTTTGCTGACCTGCAAAGTGGCACATGACTCCTGTAATTACATGATTCAAAGCTCTTCCTAAGCCTCTCCACTTCCACCTTCAAGGCAGATGATGTAATAGCCACATGTCAAAGCATCTGAGGGTATATTGAAGGCCTCTGGTATTTAGTTTATTTAGCCCCAAGGCGTGGTATGTAATCTATTCCCTTGAAAGGTACCAGACACATTTGAAATACAGTTTGGTGGTGTGCATTTTCTGTGACTTAATGATAGTGCTTGTTTAGCAGTGTGTAGAAATCTTCCCAATGACTAGTTTTCAATCATAAAGTGACTTAAAGTGTTAGACATTTTTATAAAATAAATAACAAAGCTTATTTCTATTAGTCAAAATTTTCTTTCTTCATAATTTTCAATAACTTTTTTTTTTTAAAGATTTTATTTATTTAGTCAGAGAGAGAGAGCGAGAGTGAGCACAGGCAGACAGAGTGGCAGGCATAGTCAGAGGGAGAAGCAGGCTCCCCGCAGAGCAAGGAGCCCGATGTGGGACTCGATCCCAGGACGCCGGGATCATGACCTGAGCCGAAGGCAGCTGCTTAACCAACTGAGCCACCCAGGCGTCCCTCAATAACTTTTTAATTGGTGATTTTTCCCTTGTAGCTTTGCAGGTTTAATATAGTCATTGGCAGCAATATGTAGAGAGAGAAATCTTTTACCTCTGTAGTCTCCATTATTAAATCTGTAGGGACAAAGATTATTCCTACCAGTCTAGAAAACTAAAGAAATCAATTTTAGTTAATGCAGATCTCATCATAAATTCATTATTAACTTGTTAAATTTCACCTTCCTTTATATTTTTGTTTTATAAGTAAAATTATCAAAATAAATCTCTTCTAGAATTAAGAACTAGAAATAATTAAAATAATGTACAGGTAAAACTCAAAAACTTGATAGTTTTGAAATTTTACTCAAATTTTATAAATGTTAAATTTTTTTCCACTTAGAATATAAATTAAGTGCCACCTAAGAACATATTTGGAAATGAATGATTCATTTTGGATTTTGATTTGTATTGTTATACATTGGTCCATAAGTTTTAAAAGAAATGCATTAATAGTATTTGACTGATAAATGTTTTTTAAACACTAGCAATGTTGAGAGTCATAATTTAAACTATCCATTTTTAATAAGCAGTGTTCATTAAGTACACATTTTGACATCCCTTTATTATAGAATGTGACACGCTGAATTCTCATTATTTCTTCAAATGTCTCTTATCACATCAATGGTAAGATCGTCTATTGGAAAAGCACTGTGATTTATTTAAGTTTGTATCTCCTGAACAAGCACAATTTCTGGTCCATGACCAGAACTTGATAATCCCTTGTTGAATGAATAAAATCTCTACAATATATACATAATTATAAGGGGGTAAGCTTATGAGAAGAAGAATCAACCACTCAAAACCCAAATTCAAAAGATAACTCAAACGCAAATACGTCAGCAAAGGGAGTCAGTGATATGCTGTGGAATCAGTAGAACTGGTACATTTAATTTTGCTTTCTGGCATGTATATGTGTGTGGGGCTGAGGGGGCTGTCAACATGACACGGTCAGGGACAGTGGAGGATGAGCATACCATAGAGTCTGAGAAATTCAAGGTAGACTTAATGTAGCAACATCATCCTAAAAGTGTTATTTTGTCCAACAAATATGTATCAAATTCTTGCTATTGTGAGGATGTAGCAGTAGATAAAACAAAGCCTCTATTCAGAACTCACTTCCTAATTAATGAATAAAAAAGTTTGGAGGATAAAGGAGTTTCATTTGTTATAGAGACAATAGAAAGATATTTTTCCCACTATAAAGATAACATTTTAGATCATCTTTTAAAAAAAGAGATGCTCAGAGAAAAGATTCCCAGATTTCCGTCTAATTCTCTGAATGCTGAACAGATTTACCTGAAAGAAATTTTTCCCATTGTCTTACCAACCGCTCCCCCCACCCCACTGCACTGTTAGCCAGTTTCTTCAGCATATGTCTATGATGGGAATGAAGGTAAATGAAGGACATATGCTTGAATGAAATAATGAACAGGAGAGGAATGTTTAACAGGAGAGAAGACTTAGGGGGGGAAAGGCTGTATTCAGATTTTATTTCTAGAGCAAGTAGAAAGGAGAAAAGAAATGTTTGTGAAAACAGCATCCTGCTTGGCTAAGATTCCACGGGATTATATTCAAACCTAGGTATTGATATTTAAACCCTTGTATTTCTTTAGAATATTTTACTCAGTTGTGGTGAACAAACATTCTTTAATCCACCCTTTTAATTTACTTCTCTGTAAAGTTCAACACATTATAGTTTTCTTTACTAATTAGGGGTATATTTCCTTTACCATGTTCTACAACTTTTATCTATTTTTCTTTTTACATGCGATCCCCCAAACATGCCATGGTTATCAATTTTGGAGAAAATTATTATGTTTCTTTCTTTTTATTATTTTTTACATATTAAAAATCATCTATCTTTTTTAAACATTAGAAGTTGTACATTTTTATATTAGAGAAGTCCTGAGATTTCTTTCAAGGGATGCTTGAAGCTACCTCTTTATTAAAACTCTATCTTGACATATTAAGGAGACGTTTGCCCATGTCAAAATTTGAGAGGTACTGGAGAATGCAGGAGGCCTGCCTCTTCCCTCATTGAGGGCACCAATATATACAACATCTCTCAGTAATATGTGTTGCGGCCTTGATCACTCTACTTTCCATATCATTCAACATAGTGCAAAAAATAGTCATTTTCTTGTGCCACTTAAAATGTTATTGCTTTGCTTTCCTAATTTTTTCTTTGCATAAATGTATTTTAATAAGCTAACACATTCTAAGACAAGTATCATTCTAAGACAAGGTAAAAATATGTAAATAGTCACTATGACCATTTTTATTTTTTCTCCTGTACTTCCAAATTCACCTATTGGGTTTTCACGCATTCTGGCTTGAAATTAAAATCTTGCTACTGCCTCTAACTCAGTCTTCTCTCGGATAGTCTAGTTTTATGAGGGCAGAAACATTTTGTAGGTAAACTCATCAATTCACTGAAAATTGTGTGGTTTAACAGCTTCCAGGCTGTGCAAATTTAAAGACTTAGGCATTCTTCAACTCAAGTGCAGTTGATTAACCTAAGGATTTAGTAGTTAATACAAGTTACACATTTGCACAGTCATTCCTAATGTTTATAAAGGTGTAAGGTTTGCATAACATTTGCATTGTTATCCTTGTCAATCAGCTTTAGCCATTCTTAGTTTGAGTAGACTAGACAGGTCTAGTTGGGATATGTATAGAGGCATGAGGCTGGGAAAAGCAGTTAAATGTTATTTGATCACGTAAGTGAAATAAGACAAATACAGGGTCAAGAGTGGGTTCCGTAGTGACCACCAAATTTATTGGACATCACTCTTTCATTTTAAAAGTATTCAGGATTATTAGCCTGATTCTTCATTTTCTCTTAACCGAAGTATTTTCACTAGCTGTGGTTCTACTTTGCCCTTTTAAAAAAAATTACGTTCCTATGTGGTTGCTCTCTTCCTTTTCTAATGATAGCACACAAGAAAATCACTTAAACCGTAACCTCTAAAGCCACTTAATCAAATCTTACCTATGAAATGGAGTGTGCATCTTCACCACAGTACATTCAGATTGGCATTAGAAAAGGGAAATCTTAATTTTCAGACTTACGGAGTTGAAAGGACTATACCACAAAATGTGCATGATGACATTTACACAGCCTCAATGACACAACACTTTAGAATGAGAGCTCCAATCTCTTGACTGTGGCCCACCTGCAAGTCATTACAGACCATAAAATGTTTCTCAAGTCCTGACCATGTTATTTATAGAGCTTGACCAGCCTGTCAGAGAATAATAACAACATTTTATACTTCTGCTGTGCCCTACATCTCAATGTTCCTTACCAACATGAATAAATTCGTATATCACTTCTGTGCGGTACTGGATAAATATTATGACATCAAGTTTTACAGATGGGGAAGTAGAAAATGAAGTACAGATGTTAAATAATTTTCTCCAATCCCAAGTCACTATGTAGCACTTTTCTACAGGCCATATAAATAATATCAAAGATCAAAACTGATGTGTAGGGGAGTAGGGATGGGTGGAGGGAAGTGGGGCTCATTTAAGTCAATTGAATATAGAAAACCCGCAGTGGGAGTAGTTAAGCTAAGAAAATGGTTGGGGGAAAAAAAGAAGGATTAAGTCACTATGATTTATTTATAGCTTCTATCCTACTAACTTCCAAAAAGGGTTTGAAATTGGAGAATTAGGATGTCTCTCTCCCCAGGGTATTTCTGCTGGGAAAAGGAATGAGAATAGACACTGAGAGAAAATTGTGAGAATTCCTGATGAGGGATTACTGCTCAGTTGATCTGATTGTATTTTTTGGTAATGAGCTTGTAGATGGAATAAGCAAAGAGTTGGTTGAGAATTGGTATTTATTACATCTTTAGCCCTAGAATTCTCATCTTCATTCTTTTCTTCCCCTTAATCTTTATCCACATCTTCTCATAGCTAGTCACTTACCCACTCCCTTCTATGTCATATATATCTATGGTTGATATGTACTTAATAATACAAGTTGAATGTAAATAAATAACATAAAAGTAATTAATATATAACCATATAATATAATAATAACATATAGACTATATACACAATATGTTATATATATGTGTGTGTGTATATATATATATATATACCATTATTTTTGTCTTAATATTTTGATTTTTTCAGAAACTCAGATGAAACCAAGGTTCACTCCACGTGCAGACCCCACACGATTAAATGACTATTTGAATAATTATGTCTTTAATATCTATCTCCTATAGCGGATTCTATGGCAGCAGGAACCATCTGTCAAGTTTCCAGCACTACTTCTTTCTCTGGTACATACCACAGGGTCTGGCATATAATAGGGCTCAATAAAAGTTTTGTGAAAGAGTCTCCCATGGGGATAGAGCATACCGTGCAGTGGAATATACAAGGCACTCATGGAAAGTAACTTTAGAACAAGAGAGTAAAAGGGCTTTAACATTTTTTACCTGTGGAGAAGCTAGGCTTCAAGTGAATAGTATAAACAATATGATCAAAATATTTGAAAGAAAGCTCTAAAATTAAATTAATATGGAGTCTGTCATCATCCTGAGAATAAATTAAATGGGAGAATTCATAGTTACCCACATCTCTAGCAATCAGAGGATTAAGTGAGAATAGTTATTATATGACAAAAAATGCACTGAATAGAATTTGGTTCTATTAAAATGCTATAGATAGTTTCTTGATTATTTTGAAATAGCATAGACAATTTCTTTCTTTTTTTTTAAGATTTTATTTACTTATTTGACAGACAGAGATCACAAGTAGGCAGAGATGCAGGCAGAGGTGGGAAGGAAGCAGGATCCCTGCTGAGCAGAGAGCCCGATACAGGGCTCAATCCCAGGACCCTGGGATCATGACCTGAGCCGAAGGCAGAGGCTTTAACCCACCGAGCCACCCAGACGCCCCAGCATAGACATTTTCTTGATTGCTTTGTTTTAGGCAGTGGAGATTGACTGGCAGTCAAGATTCTGGATTTTGTGGAAGCTATGTTTAACCGCATGGAACCAGACATTACACACCTAAACAAGTGTTGTTTAGTTTAGTTTAGTTCTAGGGCTAAATATAAATATGGTCATTTTGGATAACAGTATTACAAAGAAAAGGGGTTAATATCACTGTAAACATAGCTGTAGAGAAAGAGGACTGTTCTAAAAGGAAGCCGGAGACATAGGCAGGAACTTTACTTGGGTCCATGTGTAGTCCATGGAAAGTTGTTAAACAGTGAGTTTATGTGGGCTAATTTACTTTTTTTAAGGATAGTTCTGGGTCTTATGAGAAGAATGAAATGTATGAAGACCACAGAGGAGGTGGAGAGAGGTAAAAAGTTCTTGAAGAAGTCTGGGTGACATTACGGTGACTGGAAGTAGGAAGATGGCATTCGAGATGGAGATGTGTAGATGCGAATATCAGTAGAACTGGGCAAGTACTGATGGGATGATTGTGCAAGAACAATGTTTAAACTCAGAGATGTTCCATAAATACTTGGTGTAAGCAAATCAATGTATGGTAGTACCCTCCTATAAGGTGGGAAAGATTGAGAGGAACAGATAATGGGAGTTATAACCAGGAGTTTGAAATTGGACATGCAAAAATGTCAAGTTGGCCTTTGTGAAGTCAGGTGTTCCTAGGAGATACCTGAACTGCAAATATAATTGTTTAAAGGCATTGGACTATGTGAGAATATTGAAAGTGAAAAGCGACGAATATGCCTGACCCAGGCCTTAAAACACACTAGCATATGAAGATTCTGTAAGTCCTTGTTACTTAAGATATGTTCTGTGGACCTACAGCATCAGCATCACCTGGAATCTTACTAGAATTGTAGAATTGCCAGACTTGCTGATTTGTAGTCTGAATTTTTACACAAATTTCTATTCTACAGCATTATCGTCTTCACTAGAGTGGTATAATGATTGAAGTAGAAGGAATAACGAGGAATGTGTGGTAACAGAAATAGCAAAAGAGGGAAGAGTTTTAGGTATGAAGAAGTTGTCAAACTTGTGGAATGTCCCTGATAGGTCAGATGAGGTAAGGAAAGAGATGGTTTTTTTTTTTTTTTTAAATTTCATCCCAAATTACTTTCTTAAAGAATCATTTAAAAATTTTACATATTATTATTAATAATCTGCATCAGCACAAGACATACTCTATTGGCTCTCATGAGGTCATCTCATTATCTCATAACCACCACTAGTACTAACTCATTATTCTCCTATTTTCAGAAAAACCTTCAACCAAACTGATAAAACAATTGTCTCTGTGTCTCCTTTTCATATTTCCTCTTCAACAAATTCCAATCTGGTTTCTCTCCTTATTGTACCAGTTAGGGAGGATAAAACAATTTTACAGCTGGACTGGGAAAGTTTAATGCTTCTATTGGGGAATCTTAGATATTTTCTTTGAGTATGAAAACTATTTCTTAAAAATACTTTTAAATAAGTGTTGCTAAGTAGGCCAATTTTATGTTCATTACGGGTATATTTCCACATAGCAATCATATCTAGGATTGAATGGCGCATCTATATACAAGCGTAGCATAAAAATGAGTTTAAATAATCACCTTCATGGTAAAGTGGATAAAATTAATACTGCACCAAGGGATCTGTCAAGATAAATAGAAAGAGGAAATTGAAGATGTTGACAGCTATATCTATCTGGGTCATGTGTTGATGGGGAATTTAGCAGATGAAAAAAGCTAGAGTGTGTTAAAAAAATAGTCTTCATCATTAGGTGAAGAGCTGCTAAAAATAAGAAGAAAGGAAAAAAAATTAAAAGAGCTATGTAATTCTACCATCCCGTCTCCAGCGGTGCAAGTGCCACATGTCTGAAAGATGCCACTAAATGCTAGGTGAGAGCTCTAGCAAAAGGATGTAATCTTTAAGTAACTCAAGGTGCGGTGAACAGAAAATACACTCAGCTCTACTGATAACATTATACCTGGGCTGAATTATACTCGTAATGTGGCAGTTATAAGGCAGGTAATGAATAATTCAATTAAGTTTCATTCCTTTTCTCAAGTTACAGAACTAGGCCCTGTTCTAAACATCAAGATTTGTAAGTCTATGGCATCTCATTTAATGACAAAGGAAAGGTATGTTTATCAAAATGTTACTAGAGACAGCAATAAATGGAAATTCCCAAAGTACAGATGAAGTGTTGTGTGTGTCAAGGAGTGAGCAAAGGAATGATCATATTAAGTTGTGGGGATGAGAAGACATCTCATGAATAAAAAATCTGCTATGCATCTCCAATCCCAGTCATAGGACCTACTACATCGGCACACATAAAATAAAGGGTGAGTGCTTACTAAATGAAATCGAAGCTTCAGAAAACTTAAGAAGTGTCCAAATGTATAAATGGGGAGAAGGAATATGAATTAAGGCACCAAACTAGGGAATAACAGAGGGTACTTTGAAGAATTGCAAATGAACCATCGTAACAGAAACACACAGGGTGTTACGTGAAGTGCATGGTTTTGCACTTTGTGATGTCTTACAATGCTTTGCTAGATGCGGCATGTGCCCTGGTATGCAGGGCACACTTATCCAAAGGAAGAGGCCAGGTGGTTGTGTGCTCTAAGCCCAAATGTGTGCCTACAGGATTACATCTTCCCAGAGTTAGCATCTTTTTCTAATTTGCACAAATGTGCCCTGTAGATACTAGGGTCATTTTGTATAAGAAGGTATTGGAGAATGAGTATAGAAAGATAAGTTAAGGGCACATAGCAGAGGATTTTGAATATTCCTGGAAGGAATCTATTCTTAATTCAGGAGGTGGTGGGCAACCTAATCAAGGAAAATTTTTTTTTTAGCAGAGAAGGGCCATGTTTGGAGCTATATATCAGATCTTATAATTGGTATGGGAAGGTAAGATTAATTAGAGGAGCAAGTCACAGAGTATTACTTAATGTAAAAAGTATCTTTTATGGATTAAATCACAGATTATGGTAATTTTGTGATTCATTAATTTAGTCAAATGTGAAAGCACATCTGCCTTAGTAGATATATGAAATCAATGTCTAAAAAAATCAATGTCTATGACTAATAGAAAAACACCTTCTACGTATGTACATGTTACATAAGCAAGATAAAAGTTGTGTAATTTTTAAAAAATGTATATATAGGACATTTTCTGGCCATCTTAGTTATTAGGGATATTAAAGTGAATAAAACAGGGGTGCCTGGGTGGCTCAGTCAGTTAACTGTCTGACTCTTGATCTCAGCTCTCGTCTTGATCTCAGGATCATGATTTCAAACCTGCATTGGGCTCCATGCTGAGTGTAGAATCTACTTAAAAAAAAAAATAAACTAGAATAATATGAATGAAACATAATCCCTGGTATGGTGAATGACACTTAGCATGCTAATAAATATCTTCTCTTGATGTTTCTGGAATTTATTTTAAGCTAAATGTTTACAAATTGTTGCAAGGTAAAAATATTCTTTTATCGTAGCCAGTTATTCCTAGTTTTCAGTGGTATTATACTCTTTTTTCATTTTTACATGAGACAGTCAACTTTATTTAAAATGGTATGAGAAGAGCTTTTATGATACTTAAATTATATCTAAGTAAATAAACAAATAACCTTTAAATCTTATGTATAAACATAAGAAAGCTTCATGAATATGTTACTCCTGATTCAGATGCTGTGATACCTATAGTCTTTAGCCTACTGCATTATTAATAGAAGCACCAAATGAAAGGAGATATATATTTAAGATATGTCAGTCACTACATTTAATGTTGAACAGGTAGCATAAGTTTTTTTTTTTTGTTCTAACACTATTGTTAATTAATTTCCACTATATCTGGATAATCTATATTGGTACCAGAAACAATAGAAATAATTTAATTAAAAATTGATTAAAATTAATTAAAAATAGAATTGGATTCAGGACAAAGAATTGGGATGATGAGAGCTCACATCAGGGTGAGAATAGATTGGACCATAATTCAAATTTGTGGGGAAGGAAGATTATTAGATAGTTGCCATTTATCCTTCCCAGTTTGCTCTCCACTCTTTCTCACTCTGTTCTCATAGCTGTTGTGGACCACAACAATGGGCTTTCTTGCTTCCAGCTGGGTTTGGCTAATGGGAATGGATTTATTCTCCTGACTTCCTCTCTGCAGGACCATCTTGGGTTAGCTATTTCCCTCACTGCAGTTCATTGTTCTTCCAACAGTGACTAACTTTCACCTAACGTATTCCAGTAACCATTCCCTCTTGTTCCCTCTGGGTCTTCTAGGGCTTAGAACAATTCTGATTTTACTAGCTGGCATTATCCCACAGTCCCTTGAAGTGTTGTGAAATTTTGTAAATAATCTCTTTAAACTCTCTTCAAATTACCCTAATGTGAGAATGATATCTCTTTTCTTTGGAGGACACTGAGGGGACAACAATGGACCAGGAGGCTATAACAGTATGTGCTATATTAAATGATCTTGCCAAGAGGACAATATTCAGATATTTTTAAGGTTGAGAACACTCAGCCGGGTAGAATAAAAATCCCTTAGAGAACAGAATTTAGAGATTAGAGAAAATAGGCAGGTCTGAAGTTCTGGGTAACCATCAGAATACAAGAATTAAAAGATAAGGACAGAACAAGTGGTAAAACAGAAATGACATCAGTGAAAAGGAGGGTATTAAAGGCAATCACTTTATTTCCCCACTTATCTGAATAACTACAGGGACAGGGAAGCACTTACGTATCTATCTATTTGAAGCATATATGTTGACCTTACTCAGATCTCTTCCACCACTTCTCCCAAGTCTGAACCTCAACTCTTTGTACTCCCTAGGGATAAGAAAAATAGCTCATAGCACTTGGAATTAAGAAGAATTATTCAGGTGGTATGATACACAGAACAATAACCCCCAAAGAGGTTCACATCATAATCCCTAGAACCTATGGATATGTTATCTGACATAGCAAAAGAACTTTGTAGATGTGATTTAAGGTCAGGAATTTGAGACTGGGAGATTATCTTGATTTATCTGGTGGGCTTCATCTATTCACATGTATTAGTCTCCAAGAGCAGAGAAACTTTCCTGGCTGTGGTCACAGAAATGGATGAGACCAAGAAAGAGTCAGAGATATATGACATTTCTGGCTTTGATGATTGAGAAAGAAGACCACCAGCCAAGGAATATGGGTAGAATCTAGAAGTTGGAAAAGACAAGGAAATAGATTCTCACCTAGAGCCAAGAGAAAGAAATACAGCCTAGGGAAAACTTTGGTTTTTATCTTGGTAAGATCCATGTTGGACTTACAGATGATAAATTCATCTTGTTTTAAGGTAGTAGGTTGGTGGGGATTTGCTAAAACAGTAATCAAAAGCTTATACCAAGAAGGTTCACAGAGTATGGAACTTGGAAATTTTGAATAAAGAAATAAAATACAGGGTTGCCTGGGTGGCTCAGTGGGTTAAGTGTCCGCCTTTGGCTAGGTCATGATCCTGGGGTCCGGGGATCGAGTCCCATATTGGGTTCCTTGCTCCGCAGGGAGCCTACTTCTCCCTCTGCCTGCTCTGCCTGCTGCTCTCACTGTTTGTGAACTCTCTCTCTCTCTCTGACAAATTAATAAATAAAGTCTTAAAAAAAAAAGAAAGAAAATACAACAGATAATCCTAGCTCTCTTGGAAAGAAGTTGATAAGGGTAAATGCCTATCAAGTTGGAGTTTCCTTTTGAGTCAATTCACTTTTTTTCACCTATACTAAGGTGAAATTTCACGTATACCTTAGTATAGGTGAAAAAAAGTTGGTAAAAAAGACAATCAGTAAATTAATGACTGGCTCTGCCAATAACTATAGAAAAGTTCAATAACTTATGCATAGAAAGTTCGGTGTTATTCAGAAACTCAAGGATATTCGCCTGTTTGGCGTATGTGGGATATGACAGTGATGGAGATGAAGAGAAGATAAGCTTACAGTTTATAATTAAGCAAGGCTCACTGCTGCCACCTGAAGTCACCAAAAATATGCCCTCTCCTACTGACTTTTGTGTGCTCTTAACTGTTGCATAGCGTATCTATATGCATTTCTTTTTGTGTGTGTGCTTTTCTTTTTTTAAAATTTTATTTCTTTTCAGTGTTCCAAGATTCATTGTTTATGCACCTCACTGAGTGCTCCATGCAATATGTGCCCTCCTTAATACCCGCCACCACGCTACCCATCTCCCTACCCCGCTCCTTTCCAAAACCCTCAGTTTGTTTCTCAGAGTCCACAGTCTCTCGTGGTTCATCTCCTCTGCATTTCTTAATTGCCCTTGCGAGGGGGAAACAACCCCATTTACTGTACTGTTCCCAGCAGTGAATCTGAGGTTAGTGTTGGCAGTGGTTGTAGAGATTTTGATTCGGTCACACAGTTTTAGTGCTGATTTTCATTCTGATCACACCGTTTTAATGTTGATTTCTCAAAATTGTCAAGAATTTAACTCTGTCTTCTACTTTAGAGAAGAAATAAACTATTCTTACACCTTGTTCTGCCCATTTCAAGAAGAGCAGCTGGAGAAATCTCTATATGCTACGGGGAATGATTCTCAGATAAGGACCCATAGGTTCTCCATAGTCAATCAATTTCAGGAGAGACTGTGGCGCTGGAGAGTGGGATTCTTCTCTCATTTAGGACTAGAGAACAAGGAGGTCTTCACACTTAAAGGAAGAAAAGTATAAGATATGTTAATAAAATAAACCCGTGTATACAATTCATTTCTATAAGTCATAACCCAATTTGAAAAGCAGACCGAAAGAGAAAGAATTTTGGAACTTTTTCTAAAAGCATTCCGTATTTTTAAAAATTGGTGCTTTAGATTTTGTGATGAGTGTGCATTAAAAAAACAGAAGTCAGCTGGATAATTCGATGACTGTAGATTTTTCCCCCCACATTGTCGTGTTTCAATACAATTCACAGCTGTATAAATAATGCCATTCATAAGCAGAACTCAGGCAAATTCAATTCTGTCTCTATTAATGCGGAATGTGCTAAAATTTTCCACTTTTGTTTGCTTAAAGAACATGTATGTCTTGGCACACAAAAGCTCTCTTGTGTTCACATAATTGTAAAAAAAAGTTAAACACCCACCTCAAAATCCTAAGGGCACTAAGCAGTCATCTTTCCAAAGAGGTCTATATTTTCAGACATGACGTGTATTACTGATTGTGGAACAAAATCCACTGTAAGATTTCTGTGGTTGTCTAATACAGACAAAGCAGCTGGGAGAAAAATCTTACTGGTTGCTATTTCCCCAGATTTTCTTTCATCTCCCTCTGAGGAATTTGTTTCCAGAGCATACACAACACAATCCAAAAAGGGAGGCTTTTTTGAATGAAACATGTTCTGTCTTAAGCGAGTTCTAAAGTGGTCTGAATGTGAAGCTTTAGAATCTGATGATACCTACTCCATGGAGGCCTGACAGTAAGTCATGTAATACATCGATGAGTTTATGGGTTTCTCGGTTAGTAATTCCAGATGGTGTGTCTGTGCTCCGGCTGTGCACTCTGTGTAAATCATCTCACTCACAATCAACAGATACCCAGAAGCACTTTAATTGGAAACATTTATTTTTACCAGTTATTTATAACTTTCAATAGAATCTCATTCAAGAACATGGAGTCCCTTGTTTTTCCTATTAGTTGAGCTCTTTCTTTTTTTTTTTTTAGAGAGCAGGTTTTGACTGGGTACATACTGCCTGAAATATTTTTCCCGAGATTTTTGTATGCTCAATATATTTGTGGTTTAATCTTAAGAAATGCTGCTATCGAATCTTTTGCCCCTCTCAACATCACCTTCTTGCCAACTCTTATTGTGGACTAGGAAGGACTTCAAAAGAAAAGCATGTTTGCCATAGTTGAAAAATGATTTCTGTTAATGCCAGGGTTTTGGTATCAGCTCTTCAAACCACCATCATTAATCTTAATTAGAAAACTAAAGCAAAGGTTTTTACCATTTGCAATTAATATGGGACCTAATTTGGATTCAGATTCCAAACTGAACTCGCTGTCTGCCTGTGTTGGAAAATGTGTTTTATACCTGCCAGTACCAATATTGTTTTAGTAACCAAGGAAAGAGCAGTGCCTTGACTGACATCAGAATAATCTGTGTCGACCATAAACATTAATCTTGTTTAGAAAGTCAAGCTGAACTTTGTCAAAGAAGAAAGGTCTAGGAGGAAAAAAAAAAAAAAAAAACAACAAAATACCCAACAACCAAAAAACAAAAACCAAGTTTACTTCAAGGCTATACAGAATATCAAAACCACTGAGCTACGTCTTCACATTTCTCTCACTGGAGAGACAATGGATTTGTCCATTTGTAATGACGGCCCTGGCCTTTGCTCTTTCTTATATTGTTCTACAACTTTGGAGGAAATATGACATCTGAGCTCGTTACTGTAAAATTAGGAGACCTACTTTTATGTTGCTCTGTGTTGAAATGACACAAAAACATTTGTATAGAATACTAATTAAGAGATGATATCTCAATTCTCAGAGACATTACTTCCAACTTGGTAAGCATTTCAAGTTGCTTTTAATTTTAATTGAATTTAGTTGAATTTACTAAACACAGAGATCTCTCTAAAGTGATATTGGCCAGACTATTTATTATATTAGAACCACTATTTATCTCACCTTCGAAGTGAACCTCTTACCACTGATGGTCCATTGGTCTATTTTTTTTTTTTTTTTTACCCGCCTGGGGTTGTGAGGACTTTTCAGGAATGTTGAAAACTGAGCTATGGTGTTTGAACCTAAATGAAAATTATCTAATGTTCACAAGAGTATTATTTTCAAAAGTTTACCAACTGCTATAGTAAAATGATATTTGTATCCATATAAAGAAACATATATATCTTGGTATTTATATGTGTATAAATATCAGCTTATTAAAGCACATGTATATGTGTGTGTGTGTATATATATTTACACATATAATCTATATGCATATAATGTTACTTGTGTTTTACACATTTTCAAAAAGGTATATGGTAGGGCGCCTGGGTGGCTCAGTGGGTTAAGCCGCTGCCTTGGGCTCAGGTCATGATCTCAGGGTCCTGGGATCGAGTTCCGCGTCAGGCTCTCTGCTCGGCAGGGAGCCTCCTTCCCTCTCTCTCTCTCTGCCTGCCTCTCTGTCTACTGTGATCTCTCTCTGTCAAATAAATAAATAAAATCTAAAAAAAAAAAAAAAAGTATATGGTAGCTCTCAAATCAGGACCAGAATTCCTAGTATCTAATTTTTAGTAAATTGATAACCAGCCTGCCTTTCAGTTTTAACACACCCAGATGAACAAAGCTAATGATTGGTATTTAAGTGTTTTATCTAGTTTTATTTGGCTAGCAGAGAGGAGTATAACTGCTAAACATTCTCCTAAAAAGGGAAAGGAATTTCTGATGCTATTTTTCATATGGTCTCTATTTAAGCAAACTTTTTACATCTTGATCCTAATAAAGAATACAAAACACAATATGTTTGAAGATGGATATTATTTATATGGAAATTCATCATAGTAGTTTGTGTATGTTTTGCCCATATTTGAAAAAATCCATAATAAAATATTTTAGTTTTTAATTTTTTTAAAGATTTATTTATTTATTTTAGAGAGAGAGCATGAGTGAAGGGAGGGGCACACGGGGAGGGAGAGAGAGAGAGAAGCAGACTCCACTGAGAGCAGAGCCCTCTGCAGGGCTTGACCTCACGACCCTGAGATCATGACCTGAGCCAAAGTCAAGAGTTGGATGCCTATCCAACCAAACCACCAAGGTACCCCAATAATAAAACATTAAAAAAATTAATATTGTTGATAAACACTGATTAACAATAATAAATTAAATAGAAACTCAAACATGACAGCTGACTCTACTGACTTCAAAATATACCCCAAATATAAACCTTTCCTCAGTGCACATCCTTCTTACCACTCTCTTGGACCCAGAAATTTACTCTAGCCAAATATAGCCGAATTTCACTCATCACTAAACACCTTGGTAATACCAGCATTAGGGGAGGCTGGCAACTGTGAAGAATTTTGCTCTTTCAAAGAGTATCCACTTTTGCCTTATCAATTTCATTATGGGAATGGCATTTCTCACAGTTTTATATAATATGGTTTTATGCGTGTATACAAATGACTTTTCAATGCTAGACATTCACCATCAGAATTCTATTAAAATAGTGCTATTCTGGCTATGAAGGATGTTAGATGAATTAACATGGGGGTCATTTATGTAGACAATTTTCATTATTCTTATTTAGAAAGTCATATTTTCTGATGGCCATGAAAGGGTTTTATTTTGTTTCTGAATTCTCAGCTGGCAACTAAATCAAAAACCCATTTCCAATAACTGCCACCACATAGCTTACATATTCCTATGCTTCATTTTCTTCAGCTATCTTCTAAGTGTAAGTGTGATAAAGCTGCAGAATGATCTTCTCTTGTGAAGGGCATCAGTAGACACCTAGTTTGTATCTTCTTACCACTCTCTGTTTCTCACTAAGTACAGCATTGTCTTTATCTTCTAATCTCTAGTTATAGATGTCTTCATTATAATCTGAGGGGAGTTGTGCTAGTAAACATGATGAATTGGGAAATGTCTTTAAAGTCTGTAGCCTAGGGGCACCTGGGTGGCTCAGAGGGTTCAGCCTCTGCCTTCGGTTTGGGTCATGATCTCAGGGTCCTGGGATCAAGCCCCGTATCGGGCTCTCTGCTCAGCGGGGAGCCTGTTTCCCCCTCTCTCTCTGCCTCCTTCTCTGCTTACTTGTGATCTCTCTCTCTGTGTCAAATAAATAAATAAAATCTTTTTAAAAAATAAAAAATAAATAAAATCTGTAGTCTGGTGAATAACTCTAGCAGCAGGTTAATATATTGTAATAAATTTGAAAATAATTTTACTATGGAGTATATTATTGTCTGCTTTCAGTGTTTTTTTTTTTTTTTTTTAAGACTTGATCTGTAAGGTTTTGAAATTGAAACAAAGAACATCTCAGAAGCGATCTTGGCAATCCCAAAGGCAATCCCTGTTCCGCGTGTAGTACCATATGTCGAAAGACACTAGTGCCAAAAGGCCTATTGTGGCAAATTGTACATTTTTCTTACTTGTTGGAGTTTTCTTTTCAGTCAATACTATTTTTTTTGTCAGAATAGTGAAGCAATCCAATTGATTGAAATAGAATATAATTAAAATCATGTATCATTTCAAAGATATTAACTAGCTAGTCCAATATTTCTTGAAGAACACATTCATAAATTAGTTCACAATTTGGTTTAGCTTAATTAGTCTTCCATTTAGGGTTTTTCAACATATGGTGAGTCTGAATAAGATGCAAATAGCAGTTTTTCATATTAAACAAAGTGATACTTGTTTTGATTCCTATCAGCTTATTCTGACTGACCTAGTGTTATGATTTGATGCTTTAGAAGTTTGGGGGGAAAGCAGGTCATCTAGAAAATAAACATTTTAAATTAAATTAATCAAAAAGGAATTTTTGATTAAAAATAAAATGCCTAGGGGCACCTCGGTGACTCAGTTTAGCATCTGGCTCCTGATTTTGGTTGAGGTCATGATCTCAGGGCTGTGGGATTGAGCACCGCCTAGGGCTCTGTGCTCAGTGTAGAGTCTGCTTGTTCCTCCCTCTCTGCTCCCCGCTTTGCTCTCTCTTTCTCTCTCTAAAATAAATACACACAATCTTTAAAAAAATTTCAAAAAGTAAAATGTCTGTAACACTCCTAAGCAAGTTTTAATAATTTGACTACACTCTTTTGAAAAATAATTGTTAGTAACTTGGGGAAAGTATCTTCTTACAAAGTCTAAATATTGATGCTTACCTCTGGGGAAAAATGTAAGAAATACATGAAGAGAAATAGAATAACTATATCCATATCATTTTCCTATAAATATATGTCTAGAAGTAGCAGCAGCTTTGGAACAAGTGGGACCAAAATCTAAAATTGTTAAATAAAAGCATTGCATTAAGTCAAAGTCATGCATATATAATTGTTTTAAGTTAAGATAATACTCTGCTGAGTATCTCAGGAGATAGCGGTAAAAAGTCTTGCAATATTTTCATTGTACGTTTTTTCCATACACCACTAGAGGCCACACAACTCCAAAAATAAATGAATGATTACACAGACTGCTAATCAAGGCATAAAAGAAAATAGGAAGTTAAATGGAAGGATTACCACTGTCTGCATGGCAAGGTTTTATGTTCAGGGATTTTCCTGGAAGAGTTTAGATGGCCCCTATGAAGGCACCAGAATTTGTGCTTTTTATTTCCTTCTCTGTCTGCAACATACTCTTCTGTTGCACATTCCTTACACAAACCCTCCCACACAGAGTATATGAGATGTGTGAGTCAGTGCACGTGGCATACAGAGCTTTGAAAGAATTATAACTCTGTGCCTAATGAATTATCTACCAAGAAACTGAATTAAAAAAAGAACGTGCTGTATTATAATTTAGACTGCTAAAAATTCGTTTGCTTTCTTTTTATATTACATTAAATAACAGTGTCTACATGTGTGACAAAAATATCACCATTTTTGTGTGTCAAACTTTACATTATGCCACAAACATATTTTTATAATAATTAGGTAAAGACCCCCTGGAGACGAACTGCCTTCTTCCTCCAAGAGCACACCTCCTCCTAGATGATCTGAGAATAGCGTGGGGATACATGTTATGTTACTAGTAAACAGACCAGTCTTCTGGATCTCTTCTTACATCCTAAGTAAAATTAGATGTAGCGTTTTCAGCCTAGTTTCTAAATGTTTTGTCTGTGAGCTGCCGCTTGTCACCTTGAGCAGACTTAACCAATTAATTCAGTTCTCTGGTTCCTGGCTAGACTTGAATCATAGGAAGCTTTCATACCATCTTAGAGGAAGTTTAAACTGTGATCTCTATGGTGAATAAAGAGTGTCTAGGCTCTGGAAATTTATTTTATGAAAAACCAATAGCACCTGTGCTTGCTTTTATAGAAGACATGGCAATGTTACCAAGTATTTCTCTAAATGCCTTTTACTCTGGGCACTTCTAACAGTTTTCCTGATGAGTAAATATAATTTTTCTTCTTTTTCAGCTAAGAGAAGAGTAGTTGAGGGAGGTTAAATAGCATTGTGATAGAAAACTAAGATCTAAGGCAAAGTGTCCTTGGATTTTTCAAATACAATAGTTCATATTGACAATTCATAAATGATTCTATGTCAGAATTAATAGATCAAAATCCTATAGGGCTTCTCTCATGTCCAGAACAGTGTAGACTACTCAGGAGATATAAAGACATGTAAGGTCCAGTTCTACCTCCCAAGAAACTAACAATCTAGATGTAAAACTAAAAATCTATTTTTAATACCAATATAACTACATGCTGTGTACAGAGGTACATCTGAAATAGTTAAAAAAGGTTGGTAAAGATGGAGAATTACCATATGCAAAATAAGAAAACAGAATGGCAATAGTGTTCTTGAAGAAGAACACAAAATAGAAGGGAAGTATTAAACAACAAAAAATGTATACCTTATAAAAGAGACTGCAATCTTTGCTGAAGCTTAGTATTAGTACGATTAGTATTTTCCCTCTAAATGAGATAGCTTCATGACACAAGGATGTTATAAATACAAAGAAGTATCAATAAGGAATATTAATGAGATACTTTGAAATAATGTTATCAATATTTGGAAAATCAAAATGAATTAATAATAGAGAGGTATATTTCCTACTTGAGTAATATAAGTAATTATAAATTATGTAGATATCCTTGACATTTTATATTGCATATAATTCTATATATGTATTTTATATTAGATAAATATAAATTGCATTATAATTTATCTGTGTATATATGTTTCTTATCACACCTAATATATATTCATATATTTTGTGTTATATATTACATATAATACATATCTTTATGTAATTATATTTTAGGGAAAAAAACTACCTGTCATCAAATGGTATAGAGAAAGGATTAATATATTCCAAATTTCAGATATTATGTTTCTTTTTAAATCCCATTGGATATAACTATAAACGAATAAAAACTTTAAAAATGGATAAAAACATATGTTTATAAAAAATAAAAAATTAAAAAAAATGATAACTCTTAACATTCATAAAAATTATTATACGGGGGGCACCTGGGTCGCTGAGTCAGTTAAGTCTCCAGGTCTTGGCGTGATCTCATGGGTCATGGGATTAAGTCCCTTATCGGCCTCTGCTCTCAGTGTGGAGTCTGCTTGGGGATTGTCTCCTTCTATCCTTCCCTTTCTCTCTCTCTCTCTCTCAAATAAATAAATAAATAAATCTTTAAAATAAATTATCGTTCAGAGTAACTCTTACATGAAGACATATAACTGAAGAGATAGTTAATGTTTATGTACTTTAAATACTTTAATAGTGTAAATACTGCGTAGATATAGATTCAAGGTTGCTCAAACAAGTTTGTTCTTTTTTTCTTTTAAATATTTTGTCTATTTATTGAGAGGGAGAGAGAGAATGAGCGGGGCTGGCGGAGAGGTAGAGGGAGAGGCAGACTCCCTACAGAGCAGGGAGCCTGATGTGGGACTTGATCCCAGGACCCTAGGATCATGACCTGAGCCAAAGGCAGATGCTTAACCGACTGAACCACCCAGGAGCCCCAAACAAGTCTCTTCTTAAACAATAAACTGTTTCTAAAACTTATATGCAAGTACAAAGGGTCAAGAGGAGTAAAACCACCCCAATAAAAGAAAATTTTAAAAAAGCAGATTAAAAAGACTTAGATGCAAAAGTTGTGTGTTCATCCTTTCTGATGGCTGACTAATATTCCATTGTCTCTATGGACCATATCTTCTTTAACCATTTGCCTGTTGAAGGGCATCTTGGCTCTTTCCACAGTTTGGCTATTGTGGGCATTTCTCCTATGAACACTGGGGATAAGGAATAGCATGGAGGACATTGGAAGAAGGAAGGGAAAAATGAAGGAGGGGGAAGCAGGAGAGGGAGATGAACCATAAGAGACTGTGGACTCTAAGAAACAAACTAAGGGTTTTAAAGGGGAGGGGAGTGGGAGGATGGGTTGACCCAGTGATGGGTATTAAGAAGGGCACAGGTTGCGTGGAGTGTTGGGTGTTATATGTAAACAGTGAATCTTGGAATCAAAAGGTTGCATCAAATACTAATGATGTTTTGTATGGTGACTTACATAACATAATAAAAAAACAATAAAATAAAATAAATATTTCCATTAAAAATTTTTAAAAAGCCTCTTAGAAAACAGAAATATTAAGATTGTTTAGGAGTGATTCTGGGACAGACAATTGCAAATAGTAGAGACGATTTCTATGTAGGAGGAGCTTTGCTGTATGAAAGACGTGGGATGGCAGGTTATTGACCAAAGGAGTGACTATTACCTTTGGGGATGTGGAAAAGTAGATTTCTTATACAAGAAGCAAGGCAGTAAAAGATTGAAAACTTAGTAATATAAAAAATTAAGAACTTTAGCTCTACAACAAAAACTTGTGATGTATTACATGTTGGCTAACTGAACATAATGAAAAATTTAAAAAAATTTAAAAAGGAGAAAAAAGAACTCAAGCTTGTGAAAATGCATTTTAGAGAAAGTGAGAAGATAGAACACGAACTGGAAGAAGATATTTGTGGCACATGTAAGCAAAAAGTATTAATTTCCAAATCTATGAAGACTCTTGGGGTTAATAAACAAGTAAACAGAACTGAAAAAAATCTCTAGACGTGAACAGGTATTTTGCAAGAAGAGTAATACAAATGGCTAAAAAAAGATGTGATGTGCTAAACTTCATTAGTATCACAAAACTCTAAGTCAAGATAGCTATGAGATACTATTTTAGATCCATCCAGTCAGAGGAAGGAAGTTAAATCTGCCTACACTGAGTTTTACAGATAAGGTGGGTCCCGGGGGTCAATTCTGCTGGCAGAAGTATAAACTGGGTAATCAGTATGGGAGCCAGTTTGACATTATCTTGTAAAAATGGGCTTTTGCTTCCTCTAAGATCCAATAGTTCAACTCCTAAGTATTTATACAAAAAAACTCTTTTGAAAGTTCATCAGGAAACATACAATTAAGGTGCAGAAACATACTTTTCGTAATAGAATATCAAATATCATAACTTCCATAAATAATAGACGAATATGTTTTATTATAACCACATAAGAGAATATTAGGTATCAGGAAAAACAATTGAATTGTAGCTGTGCTCAGTAACAGGGGTGACCTTATTACGATAGTACTGAATGGGAATCCCATATGCAGTACGATGACCTCTATCTAAAGTTAAAAAAAAAAAATCCATGTAAATTGATTATCTTAGTTATCCTTTATTTTATTTTATTTTATTTTTTTAAAGATTTTATTTATTTGACAGACAGAGATCACAAGTAGGCAGAGAGGCAGGCAGAGAGAGAGGAGGAAGCAGGCTCCCCACTGAGCAGAGAGCCTGATGCGGGGCTCAATCCCAGGACCCTGGGATCATGACCTGAGCCGAAGGCAGAGGCTTAACCCACTGAGGCACCCAGGCGCCTCTATTTTATTTTTTAAAGGTAAATTTTACCCTATTACTTTTTAGAGAGAGAGAGAGTGAGCATGGGGAGAGAGGAGGAGGGAGAGAATCTTAAGCAGGCTCCACACCCAGCACAGAGCCTGACAGGGGTTCAATTTCACGGCCCCGAGATCATGACCTGAGCCGAAAACCAGAGTTGGATACTTAACCGACTAAGCCATGCAGGTGCCCCAGTTATCTTTATTTTATACTTTAAAAAGGCTTTTTAGTAACAGATGGTAGATGTGAAAAGGAAATTAGTATAAAAATATGCCTAGAAAGTAAAAATGTAAAATACTTAAATATTTAATCAAGGAAAGGGTATAGTCTGATAAACACTTTTCATTTTTTATGGAAGGGTAAATGGAGACAATCTCTCTGCAAAGCAATATATTACTATCTTGAGTAACTTAAAAAATTTTTTTTTGAGGACATAGTTCTTAGACTCAGTTCCAAAAAATAATCAGTGATACAAAGATTTTATATAAAGATATTTATCACAGTGTGATTGACAGTAACAAAAATTAGAAATGAAATGTAAACTATTATAATTATATACAGTATATACACAAAATGCACATTAGGCAATAATTTAAAATTATACTTTACACTTTTTAGAATAATCAGTTAATTATTTTGTACCAAATAGTACCTAAACATCATTTTAAGATGTAAGGGGGAAGAACCAGGAAATTAACTAAAACATGTCTCCATCCAGAAATAATGCATTAGTAGAATATTGTTCCTAGTTCCCCAACCCCTTTCTCCCTTTTTACTTATTTATTTATGTATAAAAATAAATGAGTATTTATTATATATAATATATTTGTATTTATTTTACACACAGAGCCCTCTGATTCATGAATTTTCAGGAGTATTTCTTTTACTGCTATTGTATGTGAACAAAAAGTTATCACTGTTTATAATTTTCTTGCATCAACATATATTCCTTGCAGATCTACAGATAATTTGTTCACTGCTATCTGAAACTTCTTGTGGGAAAACCTGAGGCCAATTGACTGGGTCCACCTTTAACCCCCAATGGTGACATTTTCTGCAAGGATCCTGAAGAGTTCTTTATTTTTCAAGTCTGATGGTATAATCACAATATTTTCAATATTATATGTTACATTATTTAAAAATGCAATGTGCCATTTTAATATTTATATATACTTTTATTATGACAGATTTTTATTCATTTGTTGGATTCTCCTTTCTCAGCATCATTTATATCAATACTATGATTTTCGGGCATAGTTACCTATTCCACATGTTTCTAATTCAGTTTTTATTTCTATAAGTTTTTTTGGGTCCACGTCACTGTTATATTCCTGTTTTTTCTTGGTTGTGAGGCACTCTCAATGAGCTGTTGCTTTTTTTTTTTCTTTTCCTTTTTTTTTTTGCATTGTGTTTCCTTTTAGATTGGATTCTGACAGTTTTAAAAATGTGTTGTACATTTCTTTTATCCATTTCTGTGGTATACTTGCTTACTTGCTAAATATTTTCTTTCTCTCATCTCACTTTGCCAAAACCTTTGTTTGTTGTTACATCATGTGGATTAATTCTCCTCAACTCCATGACTACTATGTTTGAAACCGATCTTTCATCCTCTACCTACCTCTGGTTTGTAACTAGAGATGTGACTTTTTGGTCCACTTGGGAGTAAGATCTTTGCTGGAATTATATGTAGCTTTTGTTTAATATCCTGGGCATTTCTTACACTTCTTAGCTTATGTGACATGGTATGAACTAGAGTTGTCTGGAGGTGGCTCCGTCGCGCAATGGATAGCGCATTGGACTTCTAGAGTTGTCTGGACTTAGCTAGAGGGAATATCATGATCCTTTGGCAGAAGACTTGGGTGCCTCAGATCATTCCCCACAGCTCATCATGCAATACTTGTAAATGGCTGGAGGCTCTTACTCTAGAGGGGTTTAGCTTCTGCTTTTCTTAGATTATCTGCTTACCATGTTTATCCACTGGTCTTCAAACTGGTGGGTATTGGTGAGACTTTTGGAGATTTCCTTGACTCACATTCTGTCCAGAAATGATACAAATGTGTTATAACAGAAACATTGACATAGCAGAATTCTTTCCTTGGTTGAGATTTTTCAGAGATTATGGAATTAAATTTTACTTCTAACTTGGTTTGTTTTGCAGATGTTGAAATTTCTCTCTGGTTATTTCTGCTTTTTAAAGTTTTTGTCTAATACTGAGGGATGTAGATTTTGTAATCTTGCTTTGTTATCTAGAAATCTCCTTTTATTACTTTTTTATGTTTTGTGTTTTTATAAGACATCATTTTAAGTAATCTCTACACCTATCATGCAGCTTGAATTTATAACCCAGTGATCAAGAGTTGCATGCTCTACTAACTGAGCCAGCCAGGCACCCTAGAATTCTCTTTTAAATTATACATTTCTGGAAAAAAAGACATCCGTATGAACAGTAAAATCCCCATATTAGAATGCTTAAAAAAAATTGTAAAATAATGAGTAATATCTTTTGTTAGGGCTTTACTGGTTATTTTATTCTTTATAATTTTCTGTTTTTCAAATTTATTATTATTTTTTAAAAGATTTTATTTATTTGACAAAAAAGAGACACAGCAAGAGAGGGAAAACAAGCAGGGCAAGGAGAAGCAGGCTTCCTGCCTAGCAGGGAGCCTGGAGCTGGATGAGGGTCTAGATTCCAGGCCCCTGGGGTCATGACCTGAGCTGAAGGCAGAGGCTTAAGGACTGAGCCACCCAGGCGCCCCTTTCAAATTTATTCTAAGTATTTGCTGCTTTGATTGTCTAAGCAAAAAACTGAATTATTTTGGAAATACATAAAGTTCTTCAAACATATCAGAACAAATAAAAAATAGTAATTTACTTGCGTTTTGCAGGATTCAGTTACATTTTAAGTTTGATGTAAAATGTTGACCGACTGGTAGAACCTTGTTAATGAAGTCTATTAAGTGTATAATACGCAGAAAGTTTAAACACAATAGTATGCAGATACGGGAAATTCTGAGGACTGTCAAACCTCAAACGACTTTTCCAAAAATCGAAATTTATTCAATTATATATCTAGTGTTCATTCCATAGGAAACCAATTCTGTTTAATTTCCCTTATTTCCTGAGTCTTTGTACTCGAGGTTATTCATGTGAGTTGTTATCTAGGTTTCTTTAGGAACTGTAATTTTTCAGATTTCTGGTTTCCATAGGCCAGGCCCATTTTAAAATCCGTTTGGGGACTGGTAGAATATTGCCAACATTTTGTTTTTTCAAGCTCCAAAATGAAAGAAAATATGACTAACATCTCTTTTTATCACCTTAAAGAAAATATTGTATATACCTGGATAATCCCCTGTAATTATCGGCTTTGAAGCACAAGACCTATTTTCTACATTTGGTTCCCCTCACTTAAAAAAGTTTGAAACAGGACACTTTGTGGCTCTCCCCAGAAGTTCTGGCTCTTGATTTTGGCTCAGGTCATGATCTCAGGATTGTGAGATGGAGGCCTAGGGTGGGTGCTCCGAGCTGGGCTCTGCCCTGGTCTCTGTGCTGGGCTTGGCACTGGATGTGAAGTAAAGTTCTATCTCTGCTCCCCCCACCCCCAACCAAACCCCTCTCTCTCTACAAAAAATGAAAGAAAGAAAAAAAATTAAAATGATGCAAATAGTAAGTTGTGGAGTCGTGACTGTTAAAAAAGCGTATAGTTTAGTCACAAGCTATTGCATTGTAGGATAACTACAGTAAGAAGTATGGGGCTCTTGAATACATTGTTACAGTGTAAGGTATATTACATATAACACACCACTTTCTGCATTAGGAGGTAAGAAATGTATATCTTGATTTAATTGGAAACATCCTTTTCTCCTAGAAAAGATGCTTCACATACCCCACTGGGGAGCGCACACTCACAATTCAAGATACAAAATGGACTGAGCACAGTCACAGAAACAATGAGGAACTGAATCGACTGCAGACAAATCATTTCAATTCATTACAAAATGAAAGTTAGGCCTGGACTATTTCATTTTGGATTGCTTTTTGCAATCTCATAATCTCTTTAATGGAAGTGATTTGTTAATAAAACAGTGGTAATGAAACAGAAGTATCTGTTTACAACAGTCCCCTTATATTTCTTGTGCTTATGCCTGCTTTCATTATTCATAGAGAAAGTACACAATTTGGTCTGGTATATATCAGTAATGGAAAGCCACTTACAGGAGGGTAGGGAAGGACATCATCAATAGAGTATAATCTCTGTTTCTGGAATCATTATTGCCCTCTTTGGAGTGCTTTTTCAACCTCAAAGGCAATAGATCTTCAAGCAAGCTAAAAGCTATAATAAAAACATATTTTACCTTTAGTCCTTTAAATGTATCTCTTTGATCTAAATGGGCTCTCTGGTTTAGCAATTACCACTTAAGTTTTTCTCATTTCTTGTCTTGGGAACCTATATTCTAGTCTTATCCAATGGTAAAATTCTAGAAAGAAAAAATTCTCTTTCAGAGATAGATGAATTATTTTTCTTCATATGGCAAAAATCCCTTTATGACACAAATGATGTTGCAATAGTCTGTTGTGTCTTGCATAAAAGTCTGAATTCCCTTAAAATTAGAGGTCCATTATTGATATAGGGGTGATAAAAAACCTTATCCAGGATATTAAGACAAGTTATATTAATTAAAACGGGGCCAGAGAGAAGACATTTGATCTAAAGCATTAAAAATATTAATAGATTTTTATTTTTGAAACAAAGTGTGAAAAAATTCATTTTTGAAAAAAAAATTATCAGAGCACAAAATCTGAAATAAACATTTATTTAACAGAAGCTTTCAATAACACACTTAGAGAAGGTGTGAACTCACCATTTACAATGATGTTTCAGGATACTTAAGTCGTTCAATTCATAAGTATTACACCTTATATAATTTTCAGTCTCCAGCACTTAAGATATCACAGACACAGGCACAAACACAGATCTGTCTCCCTAGAATACCTACGGGAAGAGAGGGACCGTTTGTCTATGGAAGAATGGTGGAACGTTCTTATGAACCTTCTGCAGAATCTGTCACATGCAAGTGAGTGGCTTAAACTCTTCACATTGTTTCCTGTTGCTGAGAGCTCAGAGCAAGATCAGCTACATACTTTGTGGGGCTCAATGCAACATGAAAATGTAGCATCCTTTTCAAATAGTTTTAAGTTGACTATTCACTTGCATGCTCTTTGGGCAGGAGGGTATCTGGAGGGTGATTGTGGATATTCCCAGGCCCATCAGGGCCCTGTCCCATCACTGAGTGTGCTTGCATGGCTCACCTGTTGCTGGATCCCCAGGTCCTACCAGGCTTTAGACCAACATGCTGAATCTCATAGAGCAGGGAAGTCAGGCCAACACCACAAAGGGCACTAAGACTTGCTTCTGGAGGCACTAGCTACATAGCTTAAGGTGAGTGAGAGACTCCTGTAGAATGTCCCAAGCCTCTACCATCTGGGGAGGAATGATCGCCGCCAAGTCCCACCAGGATGAATGTGCCTGACCTCCACCCTCTGCATGCTCATGACCAGGCCCTAGCTGGTGACAGAGGGCCCATGCCATCATCGGGCAGGCAGGGAGAGGAAGAGGAAGAGGTTGAGAACTTGTCCAGCAGAGGTGGAGGGGGATGGGACTGCAGGTGAAGAGACATTCTAGGTCCCTGAGCTATGCAAAGGTCAAATTCAAAGATAAAATTATTAAGAACTTCAAGTCAGTGATCCAAGTCACATTAAAACCCAAGTGTTGGGCCTTTACTGTGCATAGGGCCCTCTGCCACTGTTCTGGCTGCAAGTTGGTGAAGATTGTCCTGGCCCAAAGGGCAACAGAGAGTGAAATTTGTACCCTGGGCATCTGAGGAGGATGTGCCTCCCTGGAGCATTAAGAAGAGTTGGGGGGGGGGCGCGCCTGGGTGACTCAGTGGGTTAAGTCACTGCCTTCGGCTCGGGTCATCATCTCAGGGGCCTGGGATCGAGTCCCGCATAGGGCTTTCTGCTCAGCGGGGAGCCTGCTTCTCTCTCTCTCTCTCTCTGCCTGCCTCTCTGTCTACTTGTGATCGCTCTCTGTCAAATAAATAAATAAATAAATAATATATTAAAAAAAAAGAAGAGTTGGGATGATGTTTTTTCATTTCAGTATGAAAAAAATATCGGTTTCTTTGTTTTTAAATTATATTTATGAATAAAAATCAAGCAATAGCCTCAGAATGAGCGTTGTTTGGAGTAAACTCTCTTTGCAGGTACATGCCAACCTGATCGTGATTTGGTTCCCTTGCCCTTTGGGTCAACTCATAGGGAAATTTGTGTTTATTACCTACGTGATTTTCCGGACTGCCATTCCCACTGCCTGCATTGACTAATGTGACTAAGTGTTTTTCCTCCTGTTCCAGGAGATAGCCTATTAGGATTCTCTGTGTGATTTAATTAAATAAGGCGTTCCCTAGAATTCAAAGACAAAGTCAGTTGACATTGAAACAATTAGAAATACAAATAAAATCTGTGAAATTAGGTGGAAAGATTTCACTGGCACTGTTTCCATTATTTTTCTCCGTAGAGAGGTCTGTTCCTTCTCTCATCCCCTACACGCTTCATAGTGAGGGTGCGGATAAGGATGCATCTTCTACTCATAATCAAAAGGCCTCCTTCTTGAATGCTCAGGACAACCCACTCTTGGCCAACACTGTCCTTATATTCTTCTGAGAATTTGATAACTAACTCAGGGTCTTCCTCTCTCCTTCAGGTTTCTCAAGTTATCCTGGGAACCTCAGGGCTGTTCACATGATAAATCCAGCACTTTGCCCATTTGATTTTCCTAGTGAATCTCCATTCCCCTTTAGCAGCAACCCACACCAAGGGGTCACACAGGACAGCCCGTCCTAACTGACAGTTTTTTCAATTGTGAAATCGTGGAATCCATTTTCCATTTCTTTGGATTTCTCACCAGCGTGCTGCCATTCCTTTTGCTCTTCCACACCCCTACGATTCCCAGTCCTTTGCTTTATTTTTGTGGATACTACTAGTCCTTACTGAGTTTCCCTTCTTCCTTTTACGCACTCAACTCCTTGGGCTATCACCTTAATCTTACCTGATTTCTCTTTCATCACGGCCACCTTGTAAAATTTCAGCTTTGATTCTGTTCACTCCATCCTTCTCTATTTCTGTGGCTTATAAATAGTACAATGGAATGGGGGGGAATCTAACTCTAGGATTGAGTTTTACTTCAAATTTATAATTTTAAGTCTTTAGCTGAGCAGGACGTTCATTGTTCCCCAGGTTTTATTTTTTATTTAAATTCAAAGATAAAATTGTTGGGGCGCCTGTCTGGCTCAGTTGGTTTTGTCTGACTTCAGATCTGGTCATGATTTTAGGTCCTGGGATTGAGTGCCACAGTGGGCTCTGTGCTCAGCAGGGAGCCTGGTTGTCCCACTCTCTCTCTCCCTCTGCCCCTCCCCTTGTTTACGCTCTCTCTCTCAAATAAATAAAATCTTAAAAAAAAATTCCAACAAAAACAAATATAAAATTATTTACCCAGTTTTTTCTCCCTGGATGTATATACTCATATTTTTGTCACTTTCCTCTGCACTTGAGTCTATTTAAGCACTCATTCAGCAAACTACTTTCCTAATTCACAGAAAATCTAGAAGTTCTTTGCCAAAATTCCATATTTTGGCAAAGGAAGCATTCCTCCTTCCTTTTCAAACTACAAAGTTATAGACATCTCTATCAGTTCTTTCTCTCTCTATTCAAACTCTGGCATGAACACTCTGATCTCTCTTTGGAAACTGTGCTCCATCAGTCTATTCTATTTTTATCTGTAACAATATCTTATCATTTGGCCCTTTTCCTCTAACATATAAGCAATTGCTAATTTCCCCCACTTTATAAATAGGGAACAACAAAAACTTCATTTCTCACACCATTATACTCCCTACTATCCTTTCTTTCTCTAGTTTACAGTTGAAATTTTTGAAAGAATATTCTATATTGGCTATCACAATGCTTACATACCACTTACAAGCGAACTTTCACTTTTACTTCGTTTCCAAACATACTGTAACTGGGGAATCCAAAGATATCTTAAGGGCATTTTCTTGTCTGACTCTACTTATCTACTTATCATTTATTACCCCTGTCCTCTTGATTCTACTTAAACTTTTGCTATTCACTCTTATCTGAGAAAGAAAATTACTGGAATTAATGGGAGATTAGATATTACAAAGGACATAGGAGATTTGAAGCTATAAGAACTCTCCGAAATGGGGGAGTGGAAGGAGAGAATAAAAAGTACATATATACCTGTGGGACAACTTCGAATAGCCTAATATAGGTATAATTAACTTTCCTAAAATAGCGTGGGAAACTTTATTTAAGTGTCACAAAAAATGTTGCTAATTTTTTTTTTTTAAGATTTTATTTATTTATTTGACAGAGAGAGATCACAAGTAGGTAGAGAGGCAGGAAGAGAGAGAGAGGAGGAAGCAGGCTCCCTGCTGAGCAGAGAGCCCAACGCGGGACTCTATCCCAGGACCCTGAGATCATGACCCGAGCCAAAGGCAGCGGCTTAACCCACTGAGCCACCCAGGCGCCCAAATGTTGCTAATTTGATGAAAATTATCAACTCATAGATTCTAGGAGCTAAGTAAACCACAAATATATACATATGAATTTCAACTTCTGTATATTTGTGGATGACTGCCAACTAGGGAAGACATGCTTTTATTTTTTATTTTTAAAATATTTTAGAAGATTTATTTATTTATTTTAAAAAGAGAGATGGCCCGGGAAGGGCAGAGGGACTGTGAAAGAGAGAAAGAACTCAAGCCCAATCTTCCCTGGGCACCAGTGGGAGGCAGGCTTGATCTCACCTCCCTGAGATCAGGACCTGAGCTGAAACCAGGAGCCGCAGGCCCAAACCACAGCGCCACCCAGGTGCCCCGCGAAGAAAGGCTTTTTGATCAATTAGTTTTGTATGTAATGGTCAACCTATTAGACACCCTTACCTGGATGCCCCCTATTTTAAAAACAACATGGGGGCGCCTGGGTGGCTCAGTGGGTTAAAGCCTCTGCCTTCGGCTCAGGTCATGATCTCAGGGTCCTGGAATCGAGCCCTGCATTGGGCTCTTTGCTCAGCAGGGAGCCTGCTTCCTCCTCTCTCTCTGCCTGCCTCTCTGCCTACTTGTGATCTCTGTCAAATAAATAAATAAAATCTTAAAAAAAAAAAAATAAAAACAACATGGCTACGCATTTGCTTGTCTGTTTGTCAACCGGCATTTATTGAGATGCTGATAAGTTCCATACAGGGCAACAGGGATCAAAGTTGCAAAAATGGAAAAGAATTCTTCCCAACGACCTCTAGGTACCTACGCAAGACAGACAAGATATTTAAGATGCGATGTGTCAAATTCCATAATGGTGATGACTAAAAGGTTAAAAGTACCACAGGTCAAGGCATAACTGAATCGGACTGAGAGAATCAGCCAAATGTACTACTATTTCAATTAAAGGCTGAAGGTTGCCCATTAACTGTTGTGTTCACAAGGTCATTGGCAAGAGCTCTGCCGCAGGCTTTGCCAAGTGCAGCGTCTTGCTACGCTGGCTGCTCCAGCCACCAGAGGGCGCCCTTTCCCCCAACCGGAAATCCGTCTGCGCCGCACGGAGGCCCAGTTACTGCCGGCCGCAGGACTCTTGGGAGTGTGGTCGAGGTCCCCGGCCCCAGGTGGGTTGGGGGAGAAAGGCGAAGGCTGCATGGAGATCCTTTAAGGGAAGGGTGCCTGGGAACACAATCTAGGGGCTAGGACTGAGTCAGAGGATGGTCCCGGGAAATGTGGGGAGGGGGCTGAGGAGATGCGGGTAGGAGGATATGGGCTCCTTGGGGCTCGAGGCGGGGTGGGGGTGGGGAGGGGTGAGGGCTTTAAGAGGCGGTGGTCTTGGCCTGAGGATATTTAGGCAACGAAGAGAGGCGAGGAGGTCCTGAGAAGTGAGAGGAGGAGGCTTCTGTCTGGAGACGCGCCGCCATTGGCTGGGAAGAGCCCCGCCCCCATCCGGAGGGTGTGGGGGATGGGGCGAGAGAAGAAATGAGTTACAAAAGAGATCCTTTGTCACTTAGTTAAAACGTATTCATTAAAGTAGTAGCGACAGAAGCCAGATTCCAGTAGGATGAAGAGAGAATAGGATATAAAGAAATGGGAACAGGAAATACAAATTGCTTTTTGTCTCCGTGTGTAGCTGTGGAGGAAGGTTGGCATGGGACAGTCCCCGAATCGGAAAGCAGGGAGGACACGTAAGGGGAGAACCGTTAATTCTGCGTCAACATCTTGGGGTGGAAAGTGGTAGTGCTCACCAATATCTGGCTTCCCTGCTTCCTTGCAACACCATTGCCCTGTATCCAGCTGCAAACCCTTGCCTTTAGTGCGGGCATGTGACTGACTTGTGATCAGAGAAGGTTGGGCAGAAATCATGTTCAGCGCTACCAGATATGACCTCTAAAATCTCGTATGGACTCTTCTGTATTCTTTATAAAATTAAAAGAATTCTTGTTTTCTCATGTGGATGCAGGTGATCCAGAAGACTTGGTGAGATTGTGGAGCACAGGGAGGAAAAAGCCTTGGTTTCTTAACCACAGTGCGGAAGCTTATCTACTGACACGGTACTGTGACAGGACTATCTTTAAATTTAATTTCTATTTCTTTAAGCCTGTGGATATTTGCTTTGCAGTATTTCAGGTTGCAGCAGTTTTTTAAAGCAGAGCGTCTGAACTCTTTGAAGGATTTTAATAATTCCTTAACATGTTTTATTGGGATGTCTGAATATATTCTTTTATTTACTTGTGATTTATTGCCTCTGGTTCCCACAGTCCCCAGAGTTAACATTTGTGCAGTTGGGTGCAGAGAGATGAGCCAAACCCCGTGCACTGCCCTCATCAGAAGACACTCCTCTCCCTCCCCTTCCCTTCACTGCCACCCCAGCTGCTGTTTTTGCACCTGCTGCTGTGGATCTGTACCCAGGTCGTGGTCAGCTTATTCTCTCAGAGTCTCGGGAGTCCTGGAGAGGGCTAGGCAGGCACATGTTGCTTTGACAACCCCTCCTGTGCTAGTTGCTGCTAGATGTATCTTTTTTGCTCAGAGACAAGGTCTATAGTTACAGAGGATCTCACTTAGAAACGTAGGCCCTGAGATAAAAGTTTGTAACAATTTTAAGAAGGCAACAGCAGAGCATAAAACCAAGTGTGGAGTTCCCTTTTGGGCATGGAGCCTTGTACAGCTGAGCAGATTGCCTGGCAACTGAGCCGTTGAAATTCCAAAGGTGGTGCAGGTGTAGGTGCTGTTTGATCCAGAGGTTTATAATGTCAGGATTTCATTCTATTTTTCTCTGTAGTTTTTTCGACTTTTCACTCTGAGTTATTTCCTATATTGGTTCCATCCTTTGACTAGCTTCCTGCCTGGAAGAAAAATGGTCATAGGAGTTCCGGGTCTTTTATGAGTGTGTTAGGTAGTCGTAAACAAAATTGTATTTTTGTTCCATATATCTCATTCCATGTGTTGAGATTCTCCCCAGTTAAATAGGCATGGGTTACATGGCATGTGCTTGGGGTAGGCTACCTGCTTGGTTTAGTGTAGATTATGTGCTTCACCACTGTCGTAAGGTTTCCTGGAACCAGTGGCTCCCAGCAGGATAACTAAGGACTTTTGAAAAGTAGGAATTGGTACTGTGGAAGAAATCAGAAATGTCCAACACAAAACATTTCTTGAGTTAATGATTGACAGATTGGAATACCTTATATCCTGGGAGAGGATTTGTAAATATGCTTCTTGTTTCTAAAGTCTTAACTGAAATTGTAACTAGTATCATATAAGCTGCTCTCTAGGTAAATATCACATGACAGTTGTTAAAAAATTGTGATGAGAAACAGATGTCTACTTAGGGATGTTGAAAAGAAGCACTGGGTACAGAAAATGCTTAGTATTTTTCCAGCACTGCTGGAAAAAGATGTCTCAAGGCTTCAGATGACCAGTACTAGTTATATCCTAGATTTATGTCTCTCTGAAGATTTAAAGAATAAAATACTTGCCTGATGTAAATATCCTTGCAGCAATGGCAACATTTCCTATAATTGTTCTGTGGTTAATGGACAAATTTATATGATTTGGTTTGCCTAATGAAACTGCACACTGGGAGGAAGTGGTGTATATAAATTAATAGTAACTACTAATAAATTATCAGTCTAGCTTAAAATAAGCCTTTTAAGAGAGTTCTGATGTGTTCCATCTCCCAAGAAACTGAATGTCATTCAGGAATTGAAAAACCAAAGAAAATAACAAAATTTAAAACAAGTAAACAAAAACATCTTGATTATGTTCTCAACTTGTATAGCTGAGGATCTGACCCCTGCTAATGTCATACATTTGTTTGTTCAGTAATTCATTAATTAATATCATGCATTGGGCACTCTAGTGTTGTTCTCCGGTTTGTGTTGAGATGCAAAGATAAGGCTAATCTGATAGAGTGGACCTTTGGTCATTAGGCCCAAAATCTTGTTTTCTCATGATCTTAACAATAAATCCTAGCCATTGTCCCTGATTCCTAAAATTCTATTATATAAATTTAGCTATAATTATGTATACTTGTTGATTTTTTCTGGGGAGTCATACTAAAATATGGACTTTTATAACATGTTATTATGTTATTTCTCTATCTAGAACTTATATATTAAATAGGAAAAATAGGCATGGAATGAAGAAAAGTGTAATGTATTTGTTTTGATTATTAAATAATGCAGCATATAATTTGATTAATTTCAAAGGCATTTATTTTTTACTATGATAGCCACTGAATTTCACTTTTGGGGGCTGTGTTGTTTTTTACAAAGCAGATTATTAGATTATAATTCCCTTCCGGAGTCATTTTTGGTTTGGGTTTTCAATTAGCAAGACAAGCAGTTACTACTGTTGAATCTGGCAGCTAGCCACTGTTTTTAATTGAAATGGTATTTTGCAAAATAAAGAACATGAAGTAATTCAAGGAAGTGGTGTTGATGTGTTAACAGGAGTGAAGTATAAGGAATGGTGATTATATATTCTTAACATGCTAAAAATTTTCCAAATTAACAGTTGGTAAAATTGTTATGAATGTTGCAGCAAATTCATCTACTTCTTGGAGAAACTCGAATAATATGGGGGCACTTGCAAAGATGCTTTTTTCAAAGAGACAAACAGATCATAACAACATCACAGGAAAGCAGGGACTTAGTTTAAATAGAAATAGCATGGCTTCAGAGTTAGATGGGTCTGGATGATCCCCTATTGTCCATCGTTTAGGTGAATGACCATAATTAAATACTGTAAACACTATGAAGCTTCAGTTCTCTCACCTCTAGAAACTGGATTCAGATTTTACATTACAGATTTTTTGAGTGTGTATGGAGAGTAAATGAGATAATATCTTGGAAAACACATATTTCTGGTTCTGTAGTGTAGGTTTTCAATAAATGGTACATGCTGTTTTTGTGTTTGCTTATTGGGGACATATTGATAGAAATGTATGGAAAAACTGATAACTTATATGAAGAAGTTTTATATTCTACCGGTAGTCTATTAATATATATCAGTATTCAAATGTCACAATATACTTACCTCAGTTTAATTAAGCATCTCCTTCTGCTCATTTTTTTTTTTTTTTTTTTTTTTTACTTGCTCAGTTTTGTTTTGAGCTCATCTAGAATGAATCTAAAGTCAGGATTAAAATCTTGCCAAGCCTATGAAGCCTATGCTGACCTCTGAAGTTTATAAATAAAGGTTATATTGCTTTCTGTAAAAACTATGGACTACATGTAAAAAAGAATGATTGCATAATCAAAATAACCAAAGTTAATTAATTATTAATTAATTTATTCATTTTTTTTCCCTCACCAAATTTTTGTCTTGTGACTATTATAAGTCAGGAATCATCTGGGGCACTGAAAGTTTAATCTAGTTAGTTGGATGGTTTTCAGCCCTGGTCTCGTATTAGAATCACGTGGGAACATTTATAACGTTCGAGTGCCTGGGCTTTATACCCAGAGATTCTGATTTAACTAATTTTTGTGAAGCTCAAATGTATCTTAAAATCTCCCCATAGCAATTGTAGGATGTAGCTGTGCTTTGAGAACCACATATTTAAAATAGTGGATCTCAATCTTGTGAACAATTGTAATCGTCAAGGTAGTTTTAGAAAGATACTAATGTCTGGGTACCATTATTACTTGTGTGAGAGTTCTGCAATGTATGTAATTGAGGTCTAGGTCCTTGGATTTCCCACAAGAAGATTTACGTGGGGATCTGTGCTGGAATATAGACAGCAGGAAGGAAGCAGCAAATACAAAGTTTATTAAAGCTAATGTACACTCTCAAGGTGGGATGGGGGCAGGTTCCAGGAGGTGAACTGGCCTCTGGCTTGTTTTGGTTGTTATTGGGTCTCCCAGGGCTCGGAGGAGCTGTGAAGTACAGTAAGGTGGTTTCTAATGGAGGCTGTTTCCGATAATTTCGGGGACGACTCCTACATGTTGGGAGAGGGAGTTTTTTACTCTGTAAGGTTTGTACCTGAACTGTCATGGCAGCCTTTCTCCATCCTGACAAGAGCTGTGCTGGGAATGCAGCTGCATTATAATGAGTCTTGGGGTTACCCTGGAGCAGAGGTGGAAGAGAAGAGCTCATGCTCCACACCCGTGGCTCTGGATCTATCACCCCTAAGGTCTTGGAAGCCATAAGATCAGGATGTTGTGCCCCTGGGCTTTTTAATGTGTAGCTTATTCATCATGGTGCTTGCCTCTATCTCTTGTTTATATCATTCCCCTTCAAGGACTCTGCCTCTGGGCTTTCCTTCCTCTGCTTCTGTCTAACTTCTACTTAACACCATCTTGGAGAATTTGATGTAATTGGCAATTTTAATATGCCGACAAATTTGAGAGGCACTAATTCTGGAAAAGATTAATAGAGGTTATGAATGTATTGAGTATGAACTTACTGACATTGGGCGTGTCTAGTTTGGATATCAGGGAAGACTGTTCTGAAACAGTGGCTGTTGAACTGAGAACTGAATCATGGGTAGACAGCAGTATTGATGATGTGAACCTAGAAATGGGGGTGGTTCTTCAAGGGGAATGTGTTTAGAGGTTGTGAGAATGCGGAGAATAGCAAGGCATGAAGAGCAGGGAAAAAACTGGCATGAATTGAGGCAAGCAAGGTTGGTCACTGGGTTTGATCATGAAAGAGTTATATATCAATTATCAATTTATCAATTATCAATTATCAATTTTTTTAAAAAAGAGTTTATTTATTTATTTGACAGACAGAGATCACAAGTAAGCAGAGAGGCAGGCACAGAGAGAGAGGAGGAAGCAGGCTCCCCGCTGAGCAGAGAGCCAGATGCGGGCTGGATCCCAGGACGCTGGGATCATGACCTGAGCCGAAGGCAGAGGCTTTAACCCACTGAGCCACCCAGGTGCCCCAGCAATTATCAATTTTGATAAAGTTTTTCTACCCACAGTTTGGCTAGTAAGTTAGAAGGAAGAAAAATGGTTGCAGATCTGTTGGGAAGCTCTTATGATATTCTGAGAGAGAGAATTGTGAATTAGTATAATGTGGTGATAAAAAAAGATGGAAAGGTGAATGGATTTAAGAGAAAGAAGCCTTAGGATCTGCTAATTGATGAATTGGGGGCAGAGAGAAGAGGAAAAAATCAAGGATGCCTTATAAATTTCTGGATTGTGTAATTAAGTGGCACATAATGCCATTTAAAGGGAAACTATTGAGTAAAAATGTGTTTGAAAGGAAAGATCATGCATTGATTTAATTGACTAACATTTGAACCATAGTATTATAAATAAGAATAGGTACATAAAAAGAGGCAAAAAAAAAAAAAAAAGGAAAAAGAAAAAGAAAGCCTATACATAATTAGGGTTAGGTTTAAAATCTGAAATCTCAAAGTAAAAAATATTAAATCAAAATAAAGGTATTTGTTGAAGTTTCTCTAAACTAATTCTTTGTGAAATGACTAAGGTTTCTTCTGAAAGGGAGAAAAAAGCAAGTGGGGGATACTCTAGTCTCTGATTTTTGCTTGCATTCCGTTTTTTTTTCTTTTGGTCATACTAAATAGATTATTACATTAGCAAGTTAAATTCATCTATTCTTTAAATAGGTGGACAGTATTTGTATGTATGTAGTACTTTGAAATCCAATTAATGTACTTTCTATTATTGTTCATTCCTGGGAGTTCCTTTTTCTTTTCCATCATTTTCCCTACTCATTTTCACATTTTGTTTTATCTTTTTAAGTTATAATTGACAAAATTGTAAGACATTTAAAATGTAGAATGTGATGATTTGATATAGGTATACATTGGAAAAGGATTTCCTTCCATTGAGTTCATTGATACATCTATCACCTCATGTGAGGTGACTTTGTTTTTGTTTGGTGAGGACATTTAAGTTCCACTCTCTTAGGAAATTTCAATTCTATAATACAGTGTTATCAACAATACTCATCATATTAAACATTAGATCCTCAGACTATCTTCACATTTTGAATCGGTAATATTCATTGCCTAAGGCATATTTATCATAGAACAAAGAAAGCACTGCTCAGATTTGATTAGAAAATCAGAGATTTTTACACTCATAGTATATCAGTGATAACAAATATACTGATTTATAAATTACTCAAATTAGTTATTCTACAGATCAGTTTTAAAGCATAAGATCATAAGGGAAGGGAGGAAAACATAAAAGAAGATGAAATCATAGAGGCAGATAAACCATAAGAGACTCTTAATCATAGGAAAAAAACTGTAGGTTGCTGGAGGCATGGGGGTAGGGGATGGAATAACTGGGTGATGGGCATTAAGGAGGGCACATGATATAAGGAGCACTGTGTGTTATGTAAGACTGGTGATGAATCACTGAACTGTACCTCTGAAACTAATAATATATTATATGTTAATTAAGTCAAATAATAAATAAATAAATAAATTAAAAAGATAGTGGAAAAAAATAAAGATCAGGGATTGAAGCTTATGAACTTTTAGCATAGGATTTTTCAAACCAACAGACAGTAAAGTGAGTGTAGGATGCTCATGTCAGAGCAGTTTTCCTGGGCTTGGGAGATCAATTTCTAGGAAATCAAAAGAAGAGAATCAAGAGTATACTCTGGTGTTTGCTTGGGGAAGACATTTTGCCACATGGCTATTTCTTAGAGTCACAATTCTTTGGAAGAGAGGGGTAGGGTGGTGATAGAACTACTTAGGTAGATTTGGGAGAATCCCCAAGCCAGACTTTTTTTTAACCTTATTTCTCAAGGTAGAACCCAGTCCTACTAATGAAGCCTTACACCAAGACGAATCTAAGCTGATGGACTGAAGAAAGCTTCACAGAGAACCATATGCTTCAGTATGGCTTTAGGAAAGAAACTATAGCACCCAAATGTCCATGAAAGAGAGGTCGTAGTACTAGGATAGAGAAGGGTAGTTACTATAAGAAACTAGATTTGAGGATGACAATGGACAGCAGCAACAGTTGGTCAGCAACACTAACCATTATCGACCAGAGGTTGTTGTGGCATGTCTTATTTTAAGTTATTATTAATTTAATTAATGTAATATAATTGAATAATTATATATTGAGATATATATTGAGATATATAAGCATAGAAGTACACTGATCTAAAGTACACTGCTCAATGAATCTTACATTTGTATCTCTCTGTATAATGACTGCTGTGGTCATTACCTTTCTTCTACCCCAGAATATTCCCCATGGCCCTTATAACCAGTAATCTACCCCTCATAAGTAATTACTTTTTTATCATCTTTCATCGACAGGTAGTTTTGCCAGTTCTTGAAATTCATGTAAATAGAATTACACAGCAAGTTCTCTTTTGTGACAGGCTTCTTTTCCTCAGAATAGTATTTTGAGATGTATCCATGTTTTGATGTGTACTCACTGTTTTTCTTCTCAATTTCTATGTAGTATTTAATTCTATAAATATACTACAATTTATTGTTTTTATTCTCCTCTTGTTGGACATTTTGATTATTTGCTGTATTCATGCCCTTGTATAATACCCTTCCCTAGAGTGTGAGCTGGAACTAGTGATTTGTTTCTGATAATTAGAATATGGCATATGTGACACGATGCCACTTCTGTTAGGTTAATTTACAAATGACTGATACTTTTGTGTTTTTGGCATTCTCTCTTTATTGCCTTATTGTTTTGTGTGCACTGATGAAGCAAGCTGCGCTTTGAAGATCTGGGGTAGCCTGTGACCCACAGTTAGCAAGAACTAAGGGTTTCAGTCCAGTAGACAATTAGGAACTGAAAACCACTGCCTCCTGTGTTTGGAAGCAGATGAGTCTGTAGATGATACCAGAGCCATGGTTGACATCTTGACTGTAACCTTGTAGGAGACCTGGAAACAGAGGGCCCACCTTAGTTGTGCTCACATGTTGGGTACATAGAAACTGTGACATAATGAATATGCATTGTTTTAAGCCTGTAAGCTTTGGGGATAACTTGTTATTCAATAAGAGATAGCTGGTTGAATTGGGTATATTGTTTTATAACTGTCAAGTTGGTTGATACCATTGTTCAGATTCTTACTGAAACAGGTAAACAGCTAGAGCAATTACATGAAAATAGGTTTGTTAAGACTTTGGACATCAGACAGTCATATACAGTGATATTTGAGAGATGAGAAACTAATAAGGTAAAGTTGTGATTGCCCAGTTTAGCCTTAAAAAGAGTTTTCAGGCAACATTGCAAGTAAGGGAGACTTACATGGAGTCTAGAAGACTCTCTAATTTGAGGAGCCAGAGCAAACATTTAGGAAGGACAGGAAAGCTTAAGTTCTTAGAGCTGAATATCCACAAGGAGAAAGGAACAAAGAAAGACAACTCTGGAATCTTCATTGGTTTCCCCTCTAGTGTTCAGTGGATACATTAACAAATGCATGTGGTAAAACTATATTAAGTCAGGGATAGAACAATCACCATTCATTGGGCACTGATTAGAGTAGTCAGGTCTTGCCTCTTCACAATAATTAGCTTTAGAGAAATACTGCTTTGGGTCCACAGAATGAACTTCCAAGTATTTTAACTATGTTCTAGAACAAAGCCTGAGTATATTTATAGAAATTACATTATATATGTTATATATATTAATGGGTATACAGTGTGTGTGAGAGTGTGTGTGTGTGTGTGTGTATCTTAGCCAAAATCTAATCAGGTAGAATTCATAATATACTACATCTAATGAAACATTTTGAAGCACACAAAAAAGAACCAAGGATGTATGATTATGAGGAGGAAAATAAATCAGTCTAAACCTACCTAGATGTTAGAAATAGCATACAAGGACTAAAGCAGTTATTGTAACTCTGTTCCATAAATTCAAAAAGCAAAAGGAAGTTGGACATTTTATGTAGAGACATGAGTTAAAAAATACATCAGCTAAACACTGGATGAGATTAATGGCATATTAGATATGGAAGGAAAAAGATATTGCTGAACTTGAAGACATAGTAGTAGAAGCTATCCAAAATGAATGCAGTGGGAAAAGGGAGAAAAAAGGAACTGAGGCCAGGAGGCCTGGAGGACTACAAGTGGTATAATATATGTATATTGGAGAAAACCCAAACCCAGACCCAAACTTCTTTCCCCACCGTTTTATCCCCAGTATCAAGCAGAGAACCTAGATTATGGTAGGGCTGAATAAAAAATATTTCTTAGGTGTATGAGTTAACATTTAAAATGAATCAGGAATTGTGAACTTTATGTCATTACTGATTTGAAGTATATTTATTAGGCAAGTGAACAAGATCTAAAATCCATTTTGTGGTAAATACTGAATATTATATATTACATATACAAATGTATATATTATTGCTTAAACAGATGTTTAGATCACTATTTTGAATCTTTAGTAATTAAATCTGTTTCTATATGTTGAATAGTCAAGAGGGAGAAAAATACACAGTGAACAAACAGTTCACATTTGAGCAGCAGAAAAAGATACAGACATGCTACAAACCTGCAAGCACTCATAGTAGAAATACACATTTATTCATGGAATAGAGACAAATTTATTTATTGTATGAGTTCAATAAGAACAGGACTTCTGAAGACAAGTATGAAATGGATCTTCCTAATATTCTTTTTTTTTTTTTTAAAGATTTTATTTATTTATTTGACAGAGAGAGATCACAAGTAGGCAGAGAGGCAGGCAGAGAGAGAGGAAGGGAAGCAGGCTCCCTGCTGAGCAGAGAGCCCGATGCGGGACTCAATCCCAGCACCCTGAGATCATGACCTGAGCCGAAGGCAGTGGCTTAACCCACTGAGCCACCCAGGCGCCCTCTTCCTAATATTCTTATGAGCTATTGACTTACATGACATTTTTAAAAAATCATTGCAGTCTCTGTCCTATAGCAGTCCTGTGCAGTTCATTTTAATCAAGAGTTGGTACCGACAGCACTTCCCTTTAATATAGAATACCTTTAAGAGATAATTTAAGGGGACTCACTAAAAATTTCTTTTATATAGACAAAAAAGACCTACTACATTTTTTATCAGATTCTTCTTATCTGAGGTTCCTGCTACTTGAAATCATGGAGGCAGGAGCTAGATTTCAGTCTACTACTTTCAAAGAGGCAGAACATATGGGCTTCCCATAATGGTTTCCTTTCAAAGTGTGCAGTATATAAAGCAGGGGGAAGAATGACTTTACAGTGAAGAAGGCTGACATTTAATCTGTTCTAAGATCATAAGTTTATCAAAAAAGTGAAGTAGAAGACATGAATAATATACTTTAGTATATAAGAGAGGAATAAGTATCTGTGACAGTGAATAAGAACAAATTTTGAATAAAATCTAAGAAACTTGACATTCCCTAACTTTGGCTGTTTTTAAATATTAAGCTTTTATTATGTTTTGTTGACCTAAGATTTTATTTGTAAGCACACTGATTGATTCCCTACAGTCTAGGTACTTCCCAGTAACCAAGGACTTCAGGACTATGGAACAGATTAGGTAAGATACTTATTTGATACTGGCTTTACCTTCTTATGCTTTAATGTTTATACTGAAAGCATTTTATTTCAGTATATTTTTTATATATATATATATATATAGATATATATATATATTTATTTATATTTTTTGTATTTTATATTTTTATTTTAAATTTTATTATATATTTTCAGCAGTTTATTTCAAAAACTGGTGACTACACTAGATATTCAAAAGTGAAAAAAAAATAGGGCGCCTGGGTGGCTCAGTGGGTTAAGCCGCTGCCTTCGGCTCAGGTCATGATCTCAGGGTCCTGGGATCGAGTCCCGCATCGGGCTCTCTGCTCAGCGGGGAGCCTGCTTCCTCCTCTCTCTCTCTGCCTGCCTCTCTGCCTACTTGTGATCTCTGTCTGTCAAATAAATAAATAAAATCTTTAAAAAAAAAAAAAGTGAAAAAATAAATATATGACCTGGCTTGAAGAATCTCACAGTCTAGTGAGAGAGATTAATGCATAAACAATTAAAGTGCAATGCATTGGGTGCTATGATAAGGCAGGGGAGGGAATGCCTAAGCATTCTGGGCTTCCTAGCACAAAGTCTTAGAAAAGTCCTGATCACCCTTGTTTTTTGCTTCATTAAAGTATAAAGTCACTTTTACTCAAAACCCTGCTGTTTTCAAAGCATCTTTCTTTTCTTAGGCCATAATCTTTTTTTTTTCTTAATAAAGTCATAGAATATTAATGTTGAGACAATAAAAGGGTTACTTAAGCTCATCCATTATATCTTACTAACTCATTCACGAGTCCCATGTGGAGTATCTGAATTAAAGGTCATCTACCCTATGTTTGAGCACCTTTAGGGCTAGAAAACGCAATATATTTTGGAGTAGCCTAGTTCACTGTTGTAACAACCCAATTATTTAAAATGTTCTTTAACATTAACTCTTAGTTTTGCTTCTAGTCTTTTTTCATTTATTATAGACCTGCTTTTGTTTCTTTCAACCTTTAAATAGAGGACATTAATAGAAACACATATGTAATTTAAAATTTTAATTACTTTTCAGGTACAAATGTTAGAATAAATTCATAAACATCAATGAAAACATTTTATGCAGCTTTAATGTATTACATACTTAATAGCTGTCATTTTAGTAGGATATCATTAAATATTATTTCTCAACTTGTGGTAAGTGTGTTTCAGTTAATGTTAATAGTTCATAAAAATTTTTAAGACTATCTCCAACTCATCTAAAAAATATAATTTTGATCAATAAAAAAGTGCTTTTAAATGGCACCATAAAGAGTAATCGAATAGAACTAGGTTAAAGCAAATGAAGTAGTAAAGAAATTTTTCTTCATCTGAAAAATTCATTGAAGAATATTTGTGGGTTTTAAACACGTCATTAGGAAGCATTATTCTTAGGGATGTGGTATGGAGAGGTACATTTAAAGTATATATCTAGATATCAAAGGTAGAATGAGAAATACTCAAGTGACTTCAATAATATATTTCTCTTGATTGTTGAATCTATTACAAAAAAAAGAATGAAATCAGTTATGTGTGATGTTGAGATTTTATATATAGTAAATAAAACATTAATGAAAATATTAACAGACAGGCAGTAATTTAAGGTTCTATATTCCCTGCTTTCTTGAATTGGTAATGTCAATTGTTATCTCCTTTCTGATATAAGAAAATTAAAACGTATGTCTTAAAATTTTTAAGTAGTCAGATTGACTTCTTGTATTTACTGGTTAAGTTATTTTTGTTAGGGGCGCCTGGGTGGCTCAGTGGTTAAATCCTGACCCCTTGGCTCAGGTCATGATCCCAGGGTCCTGGGATTGAGCCCTCCATCGGGCTCTCTGCTCAGCGGGGAGCCTGCTTCACTTCCTCTCTCTCTGCCTGCCTCTCTGCCTGCTTGTGATCTCTGTCTGTCAAATAAATAAATAAAATCCTTAAAAAAAAATAACAGAAAGAAATAGTATGAAAACTGTATGTTTTTTCACATTCCTTTGCATTTGCAGTTAGTGTTTATAATGTCTAGAAAGTTACTCAGTTTTAATATTTCAAAGTGAATATTAAACTCTGCATTTAAAGAACAATTGCATACCTTTTGTAAAATTAAAACCTAAATTATACTTATTCTTAATTTAATATAATGTTCCCAATTTTGGCTGGCCAACCTTCTGTATTTCCTTAAGTGTTCTACAACTTTGATATATATAGGATTGAAGAATGTCAGATGTGGTCAATAAAATGCTACTAATTCTACTTATGTACTTCTAATAATGCAAGTTACAATAAATTTATTCTCTTTATTGCTCTTTATGCTATGTTTTGAACTTCACAAGTATTCTTTCACATTAGTGATTAATTTGTCTAGTATACCTACAATGATGTTCACTTTAGTTGCAATTATCTTTACCATGAATATAGACCTTTGCTGTCATCTGTATTTATTCTTGTTGGCCTTATATGCACTATAGGAGATATATCCACTTATATTCACTGTAGGGGATATATCCATATATCTCTATGGATCTTTATATCCTCTGCAGATATAGATGTATTCTGTAGATACATCCTATCTATTCATATATATATATATATATATATATATATATATATAGTGAATAATATTGTGATGGTTAACCTTATTTGCCACCTTGACTGAATCATGGGGTGCCCAGATACTTGACTGTACATTGTTTTTGGGTGTGTCTGAATCATCAAAGTAGGTTGGCCTCCCCGATACAGGTGGAGATCATCCAAACCTTTGAGAAATAAGTCAAAGAAAGACAATTATCATATGATCTCTCTGATATGAGGAATTTGAGAAGCAGGGCAGGGAATCATTGGGGGGAGGGAGGGACAACTGAAACAAGATGGGACCTGGGAGGGAAACAAACCATGTAAGACTTTTTTTTTTTTTTAAGTATTTTTTAAAGGATTTTATTTACGTTTTTGACAGGGAGAGATCACAAGTAGGGAGACAGGTGGGGGCGGGTGGACGCAGGCTCCCTGCTGAGCAGAGAGCCCAATGTGGAACTCAATCCCAGGACCCTGAGATCATGACCTAAGCCATCCAGGTGTCCCCATAAGAGACTCTTAATCTCAAGGAACAAACTTAGAGTTGTTGGAGGGGAGGAAGGTGGGAGGGAAGGGGTGGCTGGTTTATGGGCATTGGGGAGGGTGTGTGCTATGGTGAGTGCTATGAATTGTGTTAAGACTGATGAATCACAGACCTGTATCCCTGAAACAAATAATACATTATATGTTAATATATTATATGTTAATAGTACATTATATGTTATTATTTTTTTTTAAGTTGGAGGAAGGAAGAATTTGTTCTCTGCTTCACTGTTTGAACCAGGGCAAGAGTATTCTTCTGCCTATTGATTGTGATTTATACCCTCAGCTCCCTGGTTCTCAGGCCTTTGGACTCAAACTGAGTTATATTTCCACTTGAATTACACCACTGCTTTCCTGGGTCTCCAGCTTGCTGATGGGTGATGGTGGGACTTTCCAGTCTCCATAGTCATGTGAATGAACTTCTTAAAATAAATATATAAGATATTTTAAGATTTTTAAATATTTTAAATATTACAATCCTCCTATATATATAATACATGCTTATATCTATTATATGTATTTTATATATGTATTACATATCTCTCTTTATATAATATATATCTATATCTCCTATTGATTATTTTCTCTTGACATTCGTATAAAATACATACACTTATGTATGCATATACATATATATATATAAACTAATACCTTATCATAATATATCACAATGTATGTATTATGATATCTATCTGTCATAACCTCTTTATTTATCATGCCTATGTTTGGGCTTCCAAGCAAGTCTCAGTAGTGAAATAGGTCAGTGATTTGTTTCAAAAGTTTGGAATAAACCAAAAAAACAAAAACAAAAACTTAAAGGATAAAAGCAAAAAGGAAGGAAAATTACTGAAATCATTTTTATAAAGATGTTATAAGTTTTTTAGATGGACAGAAAAGTTACATTAATTTTAGTAAAAGAAATATATATGTTATTTTAGGTAATTAATTTACCTTACAAGTGGGATTTGGTTTCCTAAGACAAGAAATGAAATGAATTTTCTTCCAGATTGTTTCCTGAAGACATTCTAATATATTCATTAGGTCAAAAAGGCCAATCATATTTCGTGTGTCATTAGAAATAGTATGGGGAACAACCCAGAAAACATCATTATAATGTTATCTTATTTTTCATTGGAATTAGCAAAAAATCAGAAACATGAAAGCTGTCAAGTCCTTTGGAAAATCTGTAGGAACCATGTCAAAGGTAACACTAGAACCTCAAGTTCACCAGGATACTTCTCCCCATCCATTTTCTGTTTCTACTTGCCTGTTCTTAGCTTTATTTTGCAAGCTGTTTCCCTTTATATGGTTGGGATGAGGACCAACATTACCCATTCCCAGTTTTAATCATTTTCCCAAGAAAGCACTTTTATTTTTCCCCACTCTCTTCATATCAGTCCTGGACTCTGATTAGTATGCCTTGTTCCCAAACCAATCCCCATCTCCAGGAGAAATGACCTAATTTATGTTGATCAACTTTGTATCAATATATGTCCACTGAAACCAGGGAATTGGACATTAAGTTTATAATCAGGAATAGAAGGATATGGAATGATACAGCAGGTGACCAAAAGCAATAAACACTATATTCCATTATATATAGTAACATACTGGATGTAGTGTATCTCAATCTGTATTACTAAGTATGATTCTGTATTATAAAATTTAATAAATACAAATTAGAGCTTGGATTAAAAACCATATTGTAGTATGAGACATTTATTGCACCAGAAATCAGGGGTTATATATTCTAGGTTAGTCTCTTAAAATTCATAAAGTCTTGGACAAGTCATCTTAGTGTTGTGTTATATTTTTAAGATTTTAAAATGGGAATTTTACTACTGTAAATGCTAAATTTTCTTCACGGTGTCTTTGAAAATGATACTGGATTTAGAAGAGACTAAATAAAATGGTAAAGGAGAGAAATATTTATAGACCTAAACTGTTTTATCTGTCTATATACCTATCTGAAGTAATTATGAATATTATAGTGTTTAAAATGTTTGCTGTCGGAGTACCTGGATGGCTCAGTCAGTTTGGGCATCTGCCTTTGGCTCTGCTCATGGTACCAGAGTCCTGGGATGGAACCTGGCATAGGGCTCCCTGCTTAGCAGAGTCTGCTTCTCTCCCTCTCCCTCCCCCTCCCCCTGCTCATGCTCTCTCCTTCTCTCCAACTCTGTCTCTCAAGGAAAAAAAAAAAAAAAAAAGGAAAGAAAATGTTTGCTTTCTTCTCTGTAATTCCTCAGTGACACTTAAGGTGGCCAGAGACTATTGCATAGATAGATAGATATGCCTACTGATAAATATTTTGTCAAATTACTTGTTAAATTTACTTAAATAATTTTCTTCTTGCTTTTACTGTTATAGCCTTGGAACTTGTACAGTTTTACCGTGCTGGATTCCAAATGTTGCTACTATATAAAGTTTTGAATAAAACCTCAGTTCCCCTCAAGACTATTTACAAGCTTACTCTGAACTATACAAAGTACCCCTGATCAATAAAGTAGCACTAACGAGACTTGCCCTGTAATATGCAACCTTCCATTTCCAAATTTGTTAAATATTCAGAAGCTACCCATAATAGGAAATCTGAGTGGTCTTCACTCTTTCTTTGTCCCTAGTATCGATTTTTATATATGATGGGAAGGAGGAAAAGGTATATTTGGTATGCTCCTCAGCTCCTTTCTTAAATATTTCACCTTACTGGATACCCAAATGCCAGCTCTACTTTTATCCCTTAATGACTGCTGTGGCTAGACAAGTTACCTGGAAGCTCACAACTTGCAGAAATATCTAGAAATGCAGAACTAGAAATATCATAATACTTAGAACCATAATGATTTGAGATATTGTGGGCAGAGAGCCTAGGGCCAAATTTCTTCCCCTTCCAAAACTTTCAGTTATGCCTTAAATATCCAAAAAGCAGTGTAGATAGGGTAGATTAGATCATCAGTATTCCTCACAGAATGACTTTCTCATGCATTCATAAGAAAATTATAAGGATAATCCTGTTAGTCCCATTTGTTGCATTTTTAGATGACAGCTTTGGACCATTTTTCTTTCTGTTATCTTGTGGAACAATATGGTAGTATTTTTCTCAAACAAAAAACTCTACAGCTAGCTTTAACTTGCTCTTAGATGAGAATATACTGACATGATTTCTCAATTCACTATTTCATACTCATAATTATGTTAATGACAAGAAAAGCTATACTTGTATTATAATTATGTAATAGTTACAACAAACTATAGAACATATACCATCTTTACAGTCATTGTCATTTTCCCAGGAATAGCTAATAAAATAATGAAAATATAACAAAAGAAAAAACAGCCATTGGAGTCATAGGAACCTGGTTTTAAATCAGGGCTCTATCTATTTCTAGCTCTTGGATATATGGAATTTACCTGCCTTTATGAATGTACACTTTTTGGTCTGTACATAGCGTAACAATATTAGAGCATTTGTGTTAAGAATATAGTATACTGTCTAGAATGTTAACTTTCTTCCTTCCCTCTGTAGTACTCTCATGGAGAGCCCAACTGTCTTCAACTGATTTCTCACCAAATTAGAGAAGATTGTTTCTTGTATTTGTATATAATGTTTATGTTAAGAGGTAATATTTTATAATTTACTGTGTGTCAATGAAATTGTTGCCATGAAAAGGTGATGTAAATCACGAAATTGCCTAAGACTGTACATGTGAAACCAAGTTTCTCAATGAAATTGCATGTCTGCCTGGGAATAGGAGGTGGCTGGCGAGGGGTACTTCACTTCTTTCTATATTTTATTATTATAACATTTCTTTGTGCTTTATACTTTGTTTTGGCTAAAATTAGCATGTTCACTCATGCCTCAGAACTTCTCTGTGTTATCCCTTGGGGTGAAAGAAATAGAATTACATGATATGTATAAACAAGGATTAATTTAATCGTAGTCAAATCCATATTTGCTCTGTGAGTGAGGTTTGCAGAGGATTGTATATATGATGACGTTAGATATGGTTTGACATCTTGTTTTTTGAGGCTAACAATTTTTGAAAGCATTTAAAAATTACTTTATTATCTTATGCAAAATCACACAAAGAAATAAAAATCAATTCAGCAACAATTCAAGTTTACTTTGAATTTAATGTTTAAAATAAAATTTCATATCTGTTAGCATAGAAATTAAGTTTGATGTGATTCTCAAAGGCATCTCTATCTTCTTTGCAAATGGCAGTTGTCTTGCCTAGAGATGCGTGTCTAAACAGTATCGTACTTGGGACATCCTGTTCATTTTTATTCCCAGCATTGTTCATCACTCAGCAGTATACTTATTTAGTGGCAGTCTATGAACTCTAGAGTAGGTAACTTTAGTTATAAGGGTACATGTGGGGGAGACTGGGAGAAAGAAGCCTAACATACATGTGGATGACAATGACGTAAGAGGAAATCTTAAGGAATCATACTTCTCCTTGGTTTAAGGTTTAGCTGTTTTGTGGTTAAAAAAATAGTTTGGGGAGATTCAACTTTATCCCAAATCAGTTTACAACTGTCAATTTTTTAAAGCCTTCACAGAGGGAGACATGAATTTGACACCTCTGTTAGAGCTAAACTTCTGAGATTATCAGGAATTAACATATCAGTTTAATAAAGAGGGAAGAAAATCCATTCAATGTAACATTAAGGTTTGGGATGGAATAGAGTGAGTTGTGGATTTTCTTTCAGAAGACTAATAGCAAGGTAATGTTAACTTGTTTGATGTTGACAGGTATTGGAAACTGGATTGTATAAAAGAATTGAAGATATCATTAAAATAACAGAGATCACATTTGTTTTTAATATCTCTTAAGTGAGAGAGTAGTGAACGTGAAAGTAATGATGCTTGAAGTCACTGAAAGTCTTGACTAGTCAAAGCGTAGAGGATTGTCAGCCATAAAGGGTTATAGCTTCTGCAGAGTCAGAAATTCAAAAATAGAAGCAATAATATATGCCCAGTATAAATAAATTTACTTGTCTGTGACTATGAGCATGGGCTGGCTGCGATTAGAATCAAAACTATCGGGGCGCCTGGGTGGCTCAGTGGGTTAAAGCCTCTGCCTTCAGCTCAGGTCATGATCTCAGGGTCCTGGGATCCAGCCGCGCATTGGGCTCTCTGCTCAGCAGGGAGCCTGCTTCCTCCTCTCTCTCTGCCTGCCTCTTTGCCTACTTGTGATCTCTGTCTGTCAAATAAATAAATAAAATCTTTAAAAAAAAAAAAAAAGAATCAAAACTATCCTATCACAGTTGGAGCCATTAGAATGGGCTTGGGGTAGATTTAGAATGTGAAAAAAATCTGAATTTGAATCTTTTTTTTTTTTTAAAGATTTTATTTATTTATTTGACAGACAGAGATCACAAGTAGGCAGAGAGGCAGGCAGAGAGAGAGAGAGAGAGAAAGAGGGAAGCAGGCTTCCTGCAGAGCAGAGAGCCCGATGCGGGGCTCGATCCCAGGACCCTGAGATCATGACCCGAGCCTAAGGCAGCAGCCCAAACCACTGAGCCACCCAGGCGCCCCTGAATTTGAATCTTAAGACTGTCCTTAAAATTATAAAAAGTCCCTAAAAGCTTGCTTCTCATAAAAAATTGTACAAACTAGAAAGGAAAACATGACTTTGACTATAGGTAGGCTAAAAGATAACACTCATTTAGTCAGCATTTAGGTTTAATTTTAAAAGAACAAATTTAATCATTCCTGAATGATCCCATAAAAATCTAAAGCTTTATATAGGAGAATTTTGTTTGTGAAAAATTTTCAGAAAACAAATTTTCATGTGTATGCATTTTTTTTTTAAAGGTAAGGAGGGTATTTAGGGTAAATTGAGTAAAGAGTTAAAAAAGTTGTCATGATCCTAAAAAACTCATTCTGGTTTCAGTAACTTAAGGAGTTTCCCTATATGGTTTATTAAAAAACATTTTCCTTAATTAGTCACTGTTTAACCTTTATTATATTCTACATATTCCATTCAAAGATCCATAAAAAGTAACATCATACCTATCTGGCTATTTTGGCTTTATTTGAGGTAGATTTTTTTCCTTTTATTTTATAGCTACCCTAAATTTGGGACCATTATTCTCTTGATTTTATTACTAGAACAGGTGCTGTGCTGGGTTTTGGTTACCTAGCTTTGTTCAGGTTAGATTTTAAGATGCAGGAATTAAAAAAATAAAAGTGTAATGGCTAAAATACAGACCAGGCGCCTGCTGTCAAATAAAATCAACATGGAATAAATCACCATTGCCTGTGAGTCAAAATTTTACCTTTACTTTGGCTGTCTGCAGAGCATAGTGCAGCACCTGAGACATCATTATGGGATGGCTTTGTCAAAGGGTGCCATTGCCTTTGATGTCAGATGCCAGAGCATTTATGTTATGCCTGGGATTTATAACATTTTTTTTGGATACATCTTGGTATGGTCATGACCAGAGTTTATTTTATTATTATTTATTAGCCATTATTTCATATTTTCTGTTAGGTTTAATGAAAGATTTTTAGTCATACAAGTCAGCCTTACATAAAAATTTGGGAGGGGCACCTAGGTGGCCCCCCAGTCAGTTAAGTATCTGACTCCTGATTTTGGCTCAGGACATGATCTCAGGGCCTGAGATCAAGCCCTTCGTTGGGCTTTATGATCAGTGGGGAATCTGCTTGAGATTCTTTCCCTCTGCCCCCCAAATAAATAAATAAATCTTTAAAAAGTTGTTTATAAAAACAAGTACTGTATTTTGCTAAGTAGATTTTATCAAAGTCATCTAGCTCATAAAATAAGAAAAAATTGATTCAGTTGACAAAACCATACTCCTTTCAAAATGTATTTTTGCTGAAGTAGAATCATATCCCTTGTATTGAACCACTTAAAATAATGTAGTGATATACTGGTTCAATTTTTGTTAATGCCATTTGGGCATCAACTATATGTTAAAGTTCTTTTTTAGACATAGTGAAATTTAAGATGATGGGTAAGAGTCAGCTCTCCTGTCTATAAATTTATAATGCACAGTGATCAAAGAAAATAATATATGCATGCCTATATGCATATTTGAGGGAAATAATTTAAGTGACACAATATAGAGGTTCTCAGAATTTAATCCTTGGATTCTGGGAGCTAATTGGGAATTTATATTCTTAGGTTGTATCTCAGACCTACTAATTCAGAAACTAGAGGGTGAAGCCCAGAAATCTGTATTCTAACAAGCTGTCAAGATTATTCTGATCTGTGATTCAGTTTGTCAATCACTGTGTGGTATATTTACAAACAATTTATTCATATTCAGGAAGTAAAAGAGAGAATTGTTCTTTTTTATTGAAAGGAAGACATCTTGGGAAGGCAGTTCTGAGCCAAACTTTCAAGGGAAAGTAATAAAGGAATAATACTACCTATGAGCTAGAATATTTATTTAAAAATTACAATAATCTATGAGATTACTTTCACTTTGCAGAAGAGGAAATGATCACAGACTTTAGTGAAATTGCCCAAGGTCACAGACTTAACTCTTGACCAAGACAGGAATTGAAACTTGATATATTAAGTTCTCAGTGAGAAGAATGTATAAGAAAAAAATCTTACTCAAATATAGTTTTTTCAGCCTCATGGAGACTCGGCTAGGCAGAATTCTAAGATGGCCCCCAAGATTCCCAGCCTCTGCCATATCTCCCTATCATTCATTCAGACAATATCTAGACACTGCTATAAAAGGATTTTAGAAATCAGTTGACCTTACGATAGGGATATTATTTATTTGGTTTTGACCTATTATATGAGACCTTTAAATCTGAGTCAAGAAGTCAGAGAGCGATGAAATCACAGATTTGAAGCATGAGAAGGATTCCAGGAAGACTTGCTTATTTGAGATGAACGGAGTCATTTGGCAAGGGATGTAGTTGGTTGTTAGTGGCCCCTGACAGTGGCCCCTGGTTGATAGCAAGAAATGGGACATTCATTCATGTGGCTGCAAAGAAATGAATTCTGCCCACAGCTAGTTATCTTGGAAGCACATGCTGAACCTCAGATGTGAATTGCAGTCTCAGCTGAAACCATGATTTTGGCCTGGTAAGACCTTGAGCAGAGGGCTCAGGTAAACTCACTGGACTTTTGACTACCAGAAAGAGTTCGTTCATAAATCTGTGTTGCGTTAGCCCACTAGGTTGTAGTAATTTGTTATGTAGCAGTAGAAAACTAATATAGATTTTGGTTAACAGAGGTGGTAAGGTGCTCTAATGAATACCTAAAAATGTGGGGAGTACACAGTTGGAACTGGTCAGTACAGAGAATAAGGGAGAATTTGGGGAGTTTGTAGAGGAAGCCTAGAACATAGTGTTAAAAGAAATACGAATGTTAAAGGCATTGATGGAGAGAGGTCAGAAGGAAATGAACATGATAAAGAAAACCTAAAAGTCTTGGGCAGATTATGAGTGGCAACCTGGACTTTAAGGAAACTGACAGTGAGGGCCCAAAAGGAAGTAATGAATGTGTTAGAAACTGAAGGAAGGGGGATTCTTAGTAGAATGCTTAGCAAAATTGTATTCTACAGCTATGTGGAAAGAACTTTTAAGCAATGAACTTGGATGTATAGCTGGGGATGTTACAGACAAAAATACTGGAGATCCTGCTTGGTTTCTTTTTTGTGCTTACAGTAAACATAAGAGGGGGAGACATTTGAGGAAAAACTGGTTAAAATAAAAACAAAAATGAAAACAACAGAAAAAAAAAAAACCAAAAAACAAAAACCAGAACAAACAAAAAACCCCCAAATGCTTAGTGATTTTGGAAATTAGCAGACTGTCTCTCCATTGGCAAAAGATTATAAAATTAAGATTTTTCTCTTGAAGTATGGCATAGAGTAAAAGCAGAGGTTATGGCTCTATAGTCTTTTGTTAAAACGACAGGAAGATAAAAGATTGGTCATATGAGAGTATCTTTTAAGAGATTAAGGGTATGCCTCACCAGTCTTCTCAAAGGGGTGTACCTTTGGGAAGCTTAGGAGAATTGTCCCTTAGTCATCTTAGCAGGAACAACAACAGCAACAAATACATATATACACACGTGTGTGTGTGTGTGTGTGTGTGTGTGTGTGTAATCTCCGAAATATTTGTAGTTGTGAATTTTATGTAATGGACTAAAACCCAGTATAATTCACCGTAGATATTTATAATTCTTGAGAAAATTATATCAACAGAAGGATCTCTAGATTGGATTTTAGAAGAAAGAGGGAGAGGATATAAAATGAAGAGGCTGTCATACACCAAAAATTCTGTTGGGAAGAAGGCTGATAAAACTGTTCAGCTGCCAAAGTTTTCTACTTGTAATGACTCAGAAGGTCAAATCAGGAGCCCAGAAAGGGGATGGAACTGAAAGCCCAGAAGGCTTATTACCTGATCAGAGAAGTCTGGTTGGATTTTGCCTGGCTGGATTTCAAAATTGGCCCAAAATTGGCCCCAAATTGGCCCTTTTTAATTTACATTTTCTTTCTTTTTGAAATCAACTGCCTATACTTTTTATCCTATACCAGTTCCACCATTAAAGGTTGTGAGTGTGCATAACTTGGGCATATAACTTTATCTTTAGTTCCACGGGTCCACAGATAGAAAGTAATTGTAACCCCAGGTGGGTTTTAACTTGGAATCTGATCAGCCCTAATTCAGATCACGTAGATAATGAGATTTAGATGATGAAATTTTAGACTTTAGCCATTGTTTGAATGGGATGAGATTCTTGAAAAGCTTAGGAAGGGGTGAATGTACTTTTGCCTTTGGGATGGGCATGAATCTTTCGGGGCCAGAGGACAGACTGTGTTAAGCTGGATATTTAGATGGCCTCCAAGATGTACACACATGTTTACTAGTTATTCAGTCGAACATTTAACTAGTTACTGCTGTGAATAGTTTTTTTTTTTTTCAGAAATAATTGTTTTCAAATCAGTTCCCTTCTAAACTACCTGAAAAAATATGTATTATTATTATTTTTAAAATTTCAATTCTAGTATGGTTAACATACAATGTTATATTAGTTTCAAGTGTATGAAATAGTGGTTCAACAATTCTGTATATTGATCAGTGCTCATCCTGATAAGTGTATTCTTATCTCCTTTGGCTATCCGCCCCCCCCTCGCCCCCCGCCCGGTAACCATCTGTTTGTTCTCTACAAGAGTCTGTTTTGTTTTCTGGGCATTTTCTGGGGTATTGACATTGATATGAGTGTTATCTAGTTGTATCTGTGTTTAAAGTTTACTCCAACATCTTCCCCCAAGTCAAAAGATGTATTTTTTAAGAGTTGATTATAGGTGGAATATAAAGTTATTTTGAATAATGGAGCCCCAAATAGCTGATACAAATGGACCACTGTTTTCCTAAATTAAATATTACTTGCTTTCCTCTATATTGTACCAAATTATCACATAAATTACCTCACTTCAAGAGAATCTTTTGATTTGTCACATGAAGAGACAATCCTTCCCTCAAATTATTCTGTCAGAACAATCTGCTCTATCTTCCATCTATCTATAGGTCACCATCATTAATGTCAAATGCCTTTTTAAAAATTTTTTTCTCTTTTCTGTTCCTTTTTGTTTTTATGCAGTTGTTTTTGGAATTCACTTTGAGTCTAGAGTTATCTTAACTTAAAAATACCTAGTTTTTGAAAATATTTTTATGTATCCTTAGATTGTCTTAAACAATTTCATTGTATAGCTTTGAGCATTCATTAAGAAACAATTTTAGTATTTTATTTTGGGTTATCTTTGGTACCTCAGAATTTAGGGGGCATTCACTGAAACATACTCATTGTTTCTCCTATATTTGCAGTAGGTAGTGGTAGTAGAAGGGTTCGCATGCAACAAAAATTTGAACTTTCTAGGTTCTACAGATATATATTCCATATTTTTCTCATATATAAAACTAGTGCCATTAAAAGAATAAGAGTTTACTTTCCTAAAATTCAACCATCAAATCCATCACCACATGAATTGGTGACCAGATTTTTTCTGCTGAGAGATCTATCAGTAGAATGGACTATACATTTAAATTTGACTTAATTAAAACCAGATGACCTTTGTAAAAGCCTCCTGTACACCACTGAGAGGGAAACAAGAGAGTAAGTACATAAACCTTCAACTTCCACATTATATACAGTAGCTGATTTCAACTACTTTACTTAAGTACCACATTTCAGATTGATTTAGTCTCCCTAGAATGTATGTGTGGCAACTTCACTTTTGCAAAGATAATGTTTCTCAAAATTACAAGATGACATTTATTTTTCAAATGAAGCTCACTTGAAGAGGGTTATCATTTCAAGGTAAACTTAATTTCTTCCATTGGTTTGAGTTCTCTCTTTGAAGCTAAATTTGTTTAAGCCTCTCCATAACGTTGCTGACACTAGACTTAATTCTTTTTTATTGTGTGGTCCCTATTGTAGAATAGAGTTGAATTCTGTACATCAAGAATGAGGTACTGGCAGTTTATGATATAGGAAAAATTTTGATGTGGATAGAAACAGAGAGAGATGGAGGAAGGGAGAGAGAAGACTCTAAGATAATATGATTATTAAATTTTTCTTCTTAACCAGGTTTATTAGTAAAAAAGAACTTACAGCTCTTGATACTCAAAACTTATTCAGAATCTTACAAAGTAGACATTTAAAAAATATTTACTTATTTGAGAGAGAGAGAAAGTTTGAGCAGGGGGAGAGGCTTAGAGAGAGGGAGAGAGAGAGAATCTCAAGCAGACTCCCTGCTGAGCACAGAGCCTGACTGGGGCGGGGGGTTGGGGGGGGCTCAATCTCACATACCCGAGATCATGACCTGAACCAAAATCAAGAGTCAGATGCTTAACTGACTGAGCCACCCAGGTGCCCCAACATTTTCTACATTTTAGGGTTTTACCTCCACAATCAATAATCTTTGATTTGGACAAACTTTTACCTTATTAATATGCTTTTGTTGGATATAATGTTTAGATAGGTACACATATATGCACATGCATTCTGTTTATCATGTTGATTCTCTGAAACAGCCCTAGAAATGTCAGCAAACCTCCCAGAGGCAGGAGGTGAGATTCATTTCAATTTTAAACTACATTAATTCTGAATGAAATCAAGCCTATTTTCACATTTATTATGGTAACATGGCCTGAGGAAAAAATTGCAGATTTTTAATAAGGGCATTTCCATTGGTTTCCTTCCATTCCCAAAACTCATAAATCAATTTCTGTCTGTTAGCCATTATAAATTTGTCAGTTCTTATGTATAAATGTGACAGCCAAATACTATTTAAATCTATAGAGTTATATCTCTCTTAGTGAGCTAAACACAATGTTGGCCTCAATGATGGCCCCTTAGTTTTTTCGAGTTTTATTTTTTTCCAGCTCATTTAAACTATCTAAAACAGAAAGACTTTGCCCAAATTGAATATATGCCAAATACCAGCAGAGTATATATTTCTTTGAACAATCTAGCAAAAAGTAAACTTGAAGTCACAATAAAGGAAGTGGGAAAACCAGGATATTCAAAAGTTTTTTTGAAGGGTAAAAATATATATTGAACTATATTATAGAAACAAATGACTTTCAGGATCTTCAAACTTAACACTTCATATCCTTAACACCTTTGCATTCACATAGTAAACATTAATTTTTGGGTAATAAAAATGTGATTTAATACCACATCTACAGCTTTATGCATATTCCAAAAGTCTCAGCAGACTAATTAGAAGTATCACGTTTTATGGAATGAGCATTCCTCCTTATTTTCTTGGCCTCTAACTACTGTGTAAAATTTAAATAAGGGATGTGTGTCTACAGCAGAGAGAAAGGTGGAGAAAATGCTAAATGGAACTGCAATTAAGCTAATAAGGTGAATGTATTGGGTCTATAATTTTTGTACCAACAAAAATTCTTTAGAAGGGTCACAGTGAAGAAGTGATGATAATCAGACTAGATTTTTGAACATTACAGAATTTATGACAGTATCCAAGGCAGTCATTCCTTAGACCAGTTGAATAGATGTTAAGAAACAGTCAATAGTACTAATTTGTGCCTATTATTTCTCACTGCCAGTCATGTAGCTCTGTAATTGAAATGCTCAGTAACAGTTTTCTACCTAAATTTTAATGATGCCCTTTATAATTCTCTTTTTAATGCAGTTCCTGAACTTTAGAAAGGCTCCTCACTGCCAAATGTCAGTTCATTATGAAGTACTGCATTGGAAAACCTTGTGCTTAACCAAAAAAAAAAAAAAAAAAAAAAGTATTGTTCATTGTATCTGTTGAAAATCACATTGTCCAGTCATTTGCTAAAATTGTTGATCAGTCCTATTATACAAAAAAAAAGTAGAGAAAAGATTACTTAAAATTAACTGTTTTCCAATGAAACAATTGTCATGTGCAAACTATTTGAAAAGAACATTTTTAAAGTATACTCCTAATTAATTTATTAAATGGCATGTGGCTGCCATAAAAAGCAATTTTATAGCTACTTAGAGAACTCTAAGAATTATTGTCATGGCATTTACCTTTAAAATTTCCCGGATAATTACCAGATAAAATTCACTGATTGTTACTTTTTACCCAGTTCATACCTCCTGGGAAATAATTTTCTCTTCTCTTACATATTTTAGAATCAAAAGACCCCTTTTCCCATTCTGCTTTTCTGATCTACTGTGCAAAATCATGTGAAACTAGAATTCCTGATGTATATACAGGTTATTAATTTGAATTTGGTAAAAGGTATGCTTAAAGAGCAGAAAGAGACCACCAGAATTTTTCAAGTAAATAATTATTAACTTTACTATTATTTTAAAATTTGATGAAAAATTGACAGTTTTGTAACCTGGGTTCTGCACTGAGCAAATATAGTTTAAATTTAGTTGAAGAGATTGAATAATGTTTATCTTTTGGACATTTGGACATTTATTAAGATCCCTAAAACTAGGAGATCAAAATTAAAAGCCAACTGCAGTTTTGTTTATCATTTCAGAGAGATTTACTATAATGCATTCTGTTTATACCTATTTAACAGTTGCGTCTGCAGACTTATTGGACAAAGGTACATATGTCTTTTGGGATTCACAGCTTTGGAGAGATTAGGACTTTTAGATTTGCTTTTCTTGTGGAGCTCTGTCAGGAGTCATTTATGGGCAAATTATTCTGATTAGGAATAGATCGTTTCTCAGGACTGCCATAAAATAAATCTAAATGTCTCAGCTGTGTTTCTGGTCCAGCAACACCCTCATTAAAGAAACACCACACAGTTGCTATGTTGGCAGCCCCAATTTTAAACACCAGTCTAGGCTGCATGCAAAAGAGAATAAATTGCCTTCTTATTCCTCTAACGGTCGGTAGTGCTTGTAATTTAGGATCAAGAGGCTCTCTGAGAACAATGTCCAGAAGCATAAACTACTTCTCCTGTAAGAGTATGATACCTGTGAAACAGATGTCATTAACTACAATTCTCATTTTTCATGTTTGACAGGCAAAGCCAAATATTTTAGGGATTATGTAACTATTATTAATAGGTAATAAGTGAAAATATTCCCAAGTTAAATTTCATTTCCCAGTTTCAGAGGACTTCATTATCCTTAGTAAAACTGATAAGTGTAATGTGAGAAGAAAAAAAAAAAACCCTGAATTTAAACACTCAAGGTACTAAAAAAATTAAGATTTCAGTGGGGCTTCAGTCATGTCATAGATCAACTGCAGTGCTTTTTTGCAGTGCTGATTTTAGAATATAGGCTCTATAGCTTGTGTTTTTAACCAAAACAATCCCTGAGGTTTGAAAATATGAGAAACTGGCCCTGTCAGAATGCAGACTGCTTAGAGGTAAATGTTCAGTATCAAATTCACCCTTATTTTTTAAAATGTGGCTTTTGGGGTAGTTGTTTACCACTTAGATGCTATCTCCATCTCTCATTTGTGCTGACCTGCTTTCAAAATGTAGAAAATTATATATGTCTCAAAGCTAAGGAAAAATATCAGAAGTGAATGAAGTAATATGTTTTTTTCATAAAATTCCATTATTAAAACTGAGCAAATATTAATCCATTTTAATTGCATATACCATGGATTCACATAAGAAAGCAGAAAATGAACAAATGCTTGTGCATGACAAGTTACACATTATATACATATTGTATCAAGTTTTATGTTAGTAATTGACCTCATTCATTTTATCCTCTTTATCATAATGACAGAACACTAGACTAGGACCTTTGAGAATACTTGTAACATTTTGATTCTTTATTGAGAAGAGGAAGAAAATGTTCAGTTCAGCCCAGCAGACATTTAATGAGCACTTACTCTGTTGCAGCCACTGCTTGGGACCCTTAGGTTGCACAGTGAAGAAAACAGAGTTTCTAACTGATTTGCCGTATAGCCAAGAATAATTTACATATTTATCTAGATTAAAGTGCATATTCAACTCCTAGGTTCTTTCCAGCTAAGAACAGTGACAACAAAAATCAAAACTACTAAGCAAAAAATCTGCAAAGGATGCACCAGACTTAAAACTGTAAACAGTTTCAACATGAACATTTTGTTTTTTTCTCCCATCCTCTCTTCACTACAACTTTCTCACTATATAAATAAAATTACCTAAAATTTTTCCAGTCAAGAAGCGGAAGTAATGAAAATTAGGTAATTCATCTGGCCTTCCCAGAAGCTTGTAACAGGTGTGGGAGAAGGAACCCAGACCTCTGGCATTTTATTGAATGGAAGAATTGAAATTAGAAGACTGTGCCCTGAGTCTGGCCTCAACACCTCTTATTTATGTAACTTATTTCTATAATCTGTATAACTTTGGAGAATTCACTTAGATTTGTAGCACCATGACCAATTCACCTGTAAAGTGACCACTTTTCCTTCCTGCAAGATTGAAACAATTAATATATGAAATAATATACATGAGCAAACCCAATTAAGTACCTCAGTTTCATAATAAATAGATTTTAATGTAAAATATCCCCCTGATATTAACTATTTCTCATATTAAGAAATGTCAAAAATTCTGAATGGTCAACAAATGGGCACCAAATAGAAGTTATTAATTTTAATAGATTTAGTTAACATGATATTTTCACTTACGCATATTTTTAAGAAACAAATGTTCTATTTTTAAAAATTATTATAATTCCAGTTAATCCTTAAAATGCCCTGATTTATACTTAAGATTAGAAAAATATTAAATTTTGTATTTTGTTGATCTCCACCAACACATTAGTCATTCTGCAGTGTCACTGTCAAAGTGCAGGCTCTAGCAATGGAAGTAAACCCTGCAAATGGAATGATCTTTCAAAGGAGCTTCAGTGCCCAACTATTATTAGTGTCATAGAACATGAAAATTGAAGCCAAAGAATTTAATTCCAAAGCTGGAGAGCTTCAGATTTAATTCAGCTGTCACCATAACAATTATATGAAAAAGATTTATATCACTAAGTTAATAAGTTTATAAATGAAAGTTGCTTGGCAGATCAACGGAAAAGTGATGTTTACTAAAAATTGAATTCTTGTGGTTTTAGAGGTAACAAACTTTCTAGGGTCTGGGCCAATACATATTTGTTATATTAACTCAATAAATATAATTTGTTATATTAACTTGTATATTAACTCAATACATATTTGTTATATTAACTTATATTTTGGCTTATTCACATTATTGAATGTAATTAATTTAGACTTACATTTTGTTCTCTTAAGATAGAAAACCATATCTATCTGTTTTGAAAGTCAAGATGCAGGTCCTAGATACTTTTTGATAGTTTTGAATGAGGCAGTGGGAATTGCTCCATTTTCCTGTCCATGTGTCCCCCCAAAAGGCTTTGCAAAACAGCCGAAGACAAACTTCCATCAGTGAATGAAAGAAATTTCACAGATACAAGGAACTTCTGAGGATATGGGTCAAAGGGTCAACTGATGTTTGACTTACGAATCTTGTTTGGGAAATACCAGAGGAGTGAATTCATGTGAAAACTCCTACCTTGAGCTTTTCTTTCAAGATATGTCAATGAGTTTTTCAGACAATGAATAAAAAGAAAATGAAAGATCAGAAAAGGTCACATTTGCTTTGGATCTGGGATATTGTGCTTTTATCAAAAGAGAGGAATTCTGACAAAAACTTAAAAAACAACAAAAAAGAAGATTTCTGGTTTGACAGCACAGCTCTTGCACTCCAGGTTGCAATGTTTGAGTAAGGGCAATTTACTGGTGCAGACAGTTGGTTCAAGGGTGAAAATGGCAGGTGTGGTAAAGGTAGCAGCTGAATATTAATTGCCCGCAGGATTGTATCCCACTTGGTCTCTTTCAATATAAGCTTTAAGCCGCGAGATGACTTTCAAGTACTGTATCTCTCACTCTGTACATTCAAAGCCACTCAGTCATCTTGAAATTCTGCAAGGTGGTGAATGTTGCTTCCTTTTCTCAGACGCCCAGAACTTCTAGTCAGATATACTTACCTATTTTTAAATTAACCTATTAGTGCTAACAAACAGTAATAATGAATCAAATACCTTGTTTTCATTTTTACCCATTTTATACTGTAACACAGAGTAAGTAGTAAGATAGGAAGAAAACAGATTTAGTAGTCATAAAATCAGACTTGGACTGTTTGCTCTCAGCACTGAAAAGCCCTTAGATTTTCTTAAGATCGTAAAATCCAGGTTTCAGTTTCCTCTTCTATAAAATGGGAATAATGATGTTAAATACATTTTAGGAGAGCACATATTAAATAAAATAGAATTTTGAATTCTCTGAACAATTACCTGGCAAAAAAACATTATCCAATGTGTATTTCACAATTCTCTTCTCACAGAAGGAATTAGAGACACCTCTGATTTTATGTACCTAATTACTTATTATAAGTTTGCTTACTATCTCATGAGTATTAGAGAAACATCTTGTTTCTCATTTTTCTCTCTGTTCACTTTCTTTCAACTTGAAAGTGAAGTGTTCAATCAGAATCTAATGTCTTTTTTAAGGATGACAATTTTGTGCCCTTGTTTTCTCCTTCATTATATACTTATTTTTTAGTGGAAACAAAATAGTTTATTCTGTTATTTATTCTTATATAGTTAGAATTAATTTGACAAAATTTCCTAACACTCCTTAAAAAGTTAACAGCTGTAGGCAATAGAATTTCATCTCACATTTTCATTTTACAACATCACAGTATAGCATATGTGATCTCCCACAGTGTGGCCACCTTGTCAACAGTTCATCAAAGAGCAGATACATTCCTCATGGTAGAGGAGAAACAATTAATCCTCAGAATGAAACAACTATAATTACACTGTGGGTCCCCCCTCTCTCCCGCAATGAACTTTAAGTGTTATTTTATTTTCTGATTAATCTAGTGAGGGTAATTCAGAAGTTTTTGTGCCTATTTTTCAAGTCACGTGAATGAATATTACAAAAGGCCCAATTTATATATTTGTTAAAATTTAAATGTAATACTGAGTCTTTATATGCACTAAATAAAAATCAGTTGCTGATGATGAAGAAGAAGCAGTGCTATCTATCAATGGAAAAGCTGTAGGCTATAGAGTAAAACAAAACTCAGTTCTTAGTATCACTAGCTGATTTATCTTGAGAAAGTAATTTAACATTTCTAGGGCTCCTGTTCCTAATCCATAAAATGGATAATGATAGTAGTACCCACCTTATAAGGTTGGTTTAAGAATAAAATGAGATGAAGCTTAGAAACACTTAGCACAGTCTCTGGGACACTATAAGCACTTGATGGGTATGTTTTGTTTTCATTATGATAAAATAATAATAACCATATCATTTTTATTCCCACAGAAACATATTTAGAATGTCATGGGCATAAATCTAGTTAAGTGTTTAGTTGATATTAAAGGCTTTATTTGCGACATCTGCCTTTTTGGTAGTATTGAGATATTGACTTGCTCTTCAGTTATAATACAGGATCCTGGCATTCAGGGGGTTTGGTTGGACGGCAGAACTGTGAATTATCTGCTAGCCAGCTTCTTTCAAAATTCAGTATGATATAAAGTGTCATTTTTAATGCATTTTTCTTACATAAGCAAACATACAAAACCTGAATCTGATCAAGTCTCTACAGTTATACTGTAGATTTTTTGTATGTACATATCATTTAAAAATACATAGCAAGATATTAAGCTGTTTATATGTAATGAAATTTCAGGTGATTTGGATTTTCTAAAGTGTATGAAAAGTATAATAATGCTTCAGATATGGTAATAGAGGGGGTGCAAGGAATAGAAAGATGGGCAGGTTTAAGAAAAATTAAATAGAGGAGTTGCTAGACACAGTGATGAGTTACAGGTAAATAGAGACAAGAACTGACCAGGTTTTCCTAGTTCCATAGAAAGGATTACTACAAGTTTGATGGCTCTATAGAAGGAAGAGCAAATATGGGTTCAGGGGGAGGTAGTTTATGTTAAGGAAAGTTGGTGACATGTTAAAATTGAGGTGCCTGTATGATATCTGGAGTGAACTTGAAATGGCTTAAATTTGGAGAATGGTTAAAGCTGAAGATATAGTTCATACAAAACAGATAGCAAAGTAATTGATCACTAAAACATGTTCTAAATAAACTACTTGGGCTTTTTTTGGATCCCACATAAAAATATTGTATCTTCTGCAATTAGCTGAACTATTGATAGCTAATATAACATTTTTATTATAAATATTATTTCCTCTTGAAAAGCTTTATTTTCTTAATCCATTATTTTCTTTTCTTATGTTGGGAATGTCTATACACCCTTTAGGGAAAAGAAAGTAATACTTAAATAGGTTAAATTTGGTGAGCATACTTTGAAGAATATTTTCTAGTTGGTTACCAAAAGGAAAAAAAAATTAGTTGCTTTACTGGAATGAAAATATTTTACTTTTTTCCTTTTTCTTTTAAAACCAGGCTTTGTTTCTCTTGCCCTTCTCCTGTGGAGAAACAGCAGGGAGTAGATTTTCTTAATACAAGAATTCATTATCACCCTTGTATTACCTCCCTGTGGTTTCTGGAAAAATTCAATCCTGACTACAATCCCTGGCTGTGGTGTTTGTCTATGCATGTTTTGAAGATGATTGTAGCTATTTTATGTCATCAGGCCTCTAAATTATACTCTTCAAAAAGTTGCTCAACTTATTTTCCCCATCTTTTATCTTAGTAAAAGAATTTTAAGTCCATGGTTTTTGTCCCCATCTTACACATCTTAAGTGTCCATCTTGTTTCCTTTTCAACCACACAGTTATTTCTACATTATGGAAAATATGTTTTCTCATTGTACCACCTGTCCTCTTCCCTCCCAATTCAACCAGAATCAAAGCTTTGTTATGGTCTTAAATATTAATAATTAATTACTGAGGTGAATTTAGAAATGAAATTTGCTGAGGCAGAGTATAAGAAAATCTACATGGGAAAGACAAATCAGCTAGTACACTGGAGAATTTTGTGCTGAAGAAAAACTAATATAAAGAATTGTAAAAAGTTCATTGCCCATAAGAAGGGCAGTCAGTTAGAAATTTAGTAAGAGTAAATAAATCCTGGGATTAATGCTTCATGCATGTAAAATAGTTTCTGGTTACCATTTAGTTCTTCTGAAAATAATTTACTTTAGATACCAGCATAGCTGGTATACTTTCATTGCAATATGGTGTAGATAATTAGGGATGATTTTGAATAAGAACGAAGTACAGAGAAAGAGGAAGATGACAGCAGAGTAGAAGGACTCTGGGCATACCTCATCCAACAGACACAACTAGACAACTATCAAATCATCCTAAATATCCCAGAAATTGATCTGATGACTGAAAACAAACTCCACAAGTAAAGGGAGAGAAGAGGCCACATGAAAGAAAGGAGGAAGTGTGGAGAGGTGTTTTAAGGAAGAAATGGAATTGTGGTTGCTTTGGAGGGGAGGGGGGCATGGTCGCAGAGAAGAGTGAGAGGGAAAGAGAGAGAGAGGGAGAGAGAAAAAGAGAGAGAGGCACACACAGAGGGGAACACACAAGGAGAATATACCCTCAAACCCACTGTCTTGGAAAACAAGAGGACTTGAATTTCATGAGTTCTTGCAACCAGCAGGGCTTAATCCAGGAGTTTTAAAGGTCAGTGGGCTTGGCAAGGTTAGAGCTCAGAGTGCACTGCAGTGCTCCTGGAGAGAAAGCAGACAAACAACCTGGGAATGAATAGTGTGCAAATAGTGATCTGCAGAGTGCCTGGGGCACATAGTGGGGAGCTTATTTGCTCTTCTCAAACTGCTTTCTTGAGAGGCCGTGTTCATGGAAACAACTCTCCTTGAACAAAGGAGCTGGCTGGTGCCATTTCTTCCCTCACTCCGCATGATAAACGCAGAGCCACATGAGGGAAGCAGCACAGCACCAAAACTGTCTGCCTAACTTGCATACACCAAGCCTCACTCCCCCCCATGCTCTGGTGGGACTGCCCTTGTTACTCATTTGCCTCAGTCCCAGTGTTGCAGTGGGTTCCCTCCCCCAGAAAACTAGTACAAACCCCTGTTCATACCACATCTTCCAACCAGAAGGTTCTACAGGTCCTCAATTCTGGTACAGGTGGTGGCAGGTCTTATTTCACAAGCAGACCAGGACCCAGCTAGTTAAAGCTCACCACATTCAGACTAGGGACCAAACATTGCCCACAGCAGGCAAAGAGAGCCTCTGCAGATGACTGGCTTGAAGGACAGAGCAGCCAAAAACAGCAGCACGGTACACACAGCACACACTGGCAACACTCCCTGAAGTGCCAGGCCCCATGCACTAAATGACTTCTTATTCATAAGGCCATTAGCAGAAGGCAGAACTGGCTTTTATTATTATTATTATTATTATTATTTTTATTTTTTTTTTTCACACACAGAAGGCAGAGATTTAGACAAAATGTGAAGATGGAGGAATTTATCTCAAATTGAAGAAAAAAAGCCATTGTCAGAGAACTAAACAGAACAGATGTAAGTAACATGACTGATAGAGACTTTAAACTAATAATCATAATGATACTCACTGGCCTTGAGAAAAGAATAGACTTCAGGGAGACCCTTACCACAGATATAAAAGAGTTAAAAAAAGATTCAGTCAGAGGTGAAGAGGTAATAAATGAAATTGGAAACAGGCTTGATGTAATGAACAAGCTAGAAGAAGCAGAGGAATTAATTAGTGACCTACAAGATGAAATAATGGAAAATAATGAAGCTGAACAAAAGAAGCAAAGAAGAATTATGCAACACCAGAATATAGTTAGGGAACTCAGTGATTTCTACAAGTGTAATAACATTCATATTATAGGAGTCCCAGAAGAAGAGAGAAAAAGAGGGGAGAAAATATATTCAAAGAAATAATAGCCAAAAACTTCCCTAATCTTAGGAAGGAAACAGATATCCAGATCAAGGAGGCACAGAGAATTCCTATCAAAATCAACAAAAAGAGGTTCTTTTGTTGATTTGTACTATATGTACTATATGGTTTTTTTTGTACTCTTTTGTACTATATGTTTTACATATTGTAATTAAGTTTGCAAAATGCAGTGATAAAGAAAAAATCTTAAAAGCAGCAGGAGAAATGAAGTCCTTACCTTACAAGGGAAAACCCATAAGGCTAGTTGGAAATTTCTGAACAGAAAGTTGGCAAGCCAGAAGAGGGTGGCATGATATATTCAAAGTGCTGAATGGGTATTATCTGCAGCCAAGAATACTCAATTCAGTAAGGCTATCACTCGGAATGGAAGGAGAGATGAAGAGTTTCCAGACAAAAACTAAAGGAGTTTGTGATCCCTAAATCAGATCTGTCAGAAATATTAAAGGGGACTCTAGAGTGAAAGGAGAGACCAAAAGTGACAAAGACAAGAAAGGATCATGGAAAATCTCCAGGAATACTAACAAAACAGGTCATCAAATGGCAATATGTCAGTAGTTGCTTTGAATGTAAATGGAATATTTGCTCCAGTAATAAGAGATAGGGTGTCAGAATGGATTAAAAGAAAAAAAAATAAGACCTATCTATATGCTGCCTATAAGAGACTCATTTTAGTTCTAAAGAAACCTATAGATTGAAAGTGAGGGGATGGAGAAATATTTATCACACAAATGGATGTGAATGAAAGCCAGAGCAGCACTACATATATCAGACAAACTAGACTTTAAAACCAAGACTATAATAAGAGACAAAGAAGGGTACTATATAATAAGGGGGACAATCCAACAAGAAGATAGAGTAATTGCAAATATTATGCACCCAATGTGGGAGCACACAAACTCATAAAACAGTTAACAATAAACATAAAGAACTAATAATAATACAATAATAGGAGGGGATTTAACACTTATCTTACATCAGTGGACAGATTACCTAAACAGAAAATCAACAAGGAAACAATGACTGTATGACACACTGAACCAGATGGACTTCACTGATATATTCACAACATTCCATCCTAAAACAGTAGAATACACATTCTTTTCAATGCACATGGAGCACTCTTTAGAATCGATCACACACATTAGGTCACAAAACAGAATTCAACAAATACAAAATGATTGAAATCATAGCACACATCTTTTCTGACCACAATGCTATGAAACTAGAAGTCAACTATAAGAAAAAATCTGAGAAGACCACAAATACGTGGAGGTTAAATGACATGCTACTACAAAAAGAGGGTCAACCAGGAAATCAAAAAAGAAATGTAAAAAATGGAATATGCAGTTGAAAACACAGTGGTCCAAAACCTTTAGTATGCACCAAAAGTGGTCCTAAGAGGGAACTATATAACAATACAGGACTACCCCCAAAAATAAGAAAAATCTCAAACAACCTAATCTTATACCTAAAGAAGCTAGAGAAAGAACAATAAACAAACCCTAAAGCCAACAGAAGGAAGGAAATTAATAGTGATTATAACAGAAACAAATGATATAGAATCTAAAAAATCAGTAGAACAGATTAATGAAACCAGAAACTGATTCTTTGAAAAAATTATTTAAATTGATAAACTTCTAGCCAGACTTATCAAAAGAAAAAGAGAAAGTTCCACATAAATAAAATCACAAACAAGAGAGGAGAAATAAACAGTAGCACAGAAATACAATCAATTATAAGAGAACGTTATAAAAAACTATATACCAACAAACTAGATAAGTGGCAGAATGGATTAATTCCTATAAACATATAAACTACCAAACCTGGAACAGGAAGAATATGAAAACTTGAACATACCAAAGACCTGCAAATAAATTGAATCAGTAATCAAAAAAAGTCCCAACAAACAAAATTCCAGGACCAAATGACTTCACAGGCAAATTCTACCAAATGTTTGTTTGTTTGTTTAAGATTTATTTCTTTCTTGACTAACAGACATGTGAAAACGTGCTCAACATCACTTGGCATTTCAGAAATACAGATCAAAACCACAGTAAGATACCATCTCATGCCAGTCAGAATGGCTAAAATTAACAAGTCAGGAAATGACAGATGTTGGGGAGGATGCAGAGAAAGGGGAACCCTCCTGCACTGTTGGTGGGAATGCAAGCTGGTGCAGCCACTCTAGAAAACAGTGTGGAGGTTCCTCAAAAAGTTGAAAATAGAGCTACCCTACAACCCAGGAATTACACTGAGACTCTTAATCTCAGGAAACACTGAGGGTTGCTGGAGTAGAAGGGGGTGGAAGGAGGGGTGGCTGGGTTATGGACATTGAGGAAGGTATGTGCTATGGTGAGCGCTAGTGAATTGTGTAAGAGTTATGAACCACAGACCTGTACACCTGGAACAAATAATAAATTCTATGTTAATAAAAAATAAAAAATAAATAAAATTTTATTAAAATTTTATTAAAATTTTATTTATTTTTAGGGAGAGAGAAAGAGAGCGCATGCAAATGGGGTGAAGAGCAAAGGGAGAAGGAGGGAATCTCAATCTGATTCCCTGTTGAGTGTGGAATCCAACATGGGGCTTGATCTCATGATCCTGAGATCGTGACCCAAACAGAAACCAAGAGTTAGCTGCTTAACCCTCTGAGCCAACCAGGCACCCCTCTACCAAACATTAAAAAGGAATTAATACCTGTTGTTATGAAACTATTTCAAAAAATAGAAAAGGATGGAAAACTTCCACATTCAAAGAGGCCAGCCTTACCCTGATATCAAAACCAGACAAAGATACCACTTAAAAAGAGAAGTAGAGGCAAATATTCCTGATAATGCAAAAATTCTCAATAAAATACTAGCAAACTGAATCCAGCAGTACATTAAAGAAAATTGCTCATGATCAAGTGGGATTTATTCCTGGGTTGCAAGGGTGGCTCATTATTTACAAATCAAACAACTTAGTACACCATATTAATAAGAACCATATCATCATTTCAATAAATGCAAAAAAAATTTGACAAAGTACAACCAAAAACCCTCAACAAAGTAGGCTTAGAGGGAACATGCCTCAACATAATGAAGAGTATATATGAAGAACCCAGAGCAAATATCATCCTCAGTGGGAAAAAACTGAAAGATTTCACTCTATAGTCAGGAATAAGACAAGGATCTCTACTCTTACCACTGTTACTTAACATAGTACTGGAAGTTTTAGTCATAGAAATTAGGCAATAAAAAGAAATAAAAGGCATCCATATTAGTAAAAGAAGTAAAACGTTCACTATTTGCAGGAAAACTTTCACTATTTGAAGGAAGAAGTAAAACTTTCACTATTTCTATATGTATGATAATACATATAGAAAACCCAAAAAAACTCCACCAAAAACCTGCTAGAACTGATAAATAAATTCAGTAAATTCAGTTAAGTCCCAGGATGTGAAATCAATGTGAAGAAATCTCTTGTATTTCTGTATATAATAGTAAAGCAGCAGAAAGAGAAATTAAGGAATCAATCAATCCCTCTTACAAGTGCACCAGAAACAATGAAATACCTAGGAATAATTCTAATCAAAGAGATAAAAGACCTGTATTCTAAAAACTATTAAACACTGATGAAAAAAATTTAAGGGTGACACAAACACATGGAATGATATTCCATGCTCATGGATTGGAATGTTGTTAAAATGTCTACACTGCCCAAAGCATTCTAGAGATTTAATGCAATCCCTATCAAAATACCGCCAGCATTTTTCACATAGCTAGAACAAATAATCCTCAAATATGTATGCAATCACAAATGACCACAAAGGGCCAAAGTGACCTTGAAAAATAAAGCAAAGCTGAAGATACCACAATTCCAGACTTCAAGTTGTATTACAAAGCTGTAGTGATCAAAAGAGGATGGTACTGGCACAAAAATAGACATATAAATCAAAGGAACAGAATAGAAAACCCAGAAATGAACCCATAACTACATGGTCAGTTAATCTCCAGCAACACAGGAAAGAATATCCAATGGGAGAAAGAATGCCTGTTCAAGAAATGGTGTTGGGAAAACTGGACAGCAATATGCAAAAGAAAGAAACTAGATCACTTTCTTATACACAAAAACAAGTTCAAAATGGATTAAATACCTAAATATGAGACCTGAAAGCATAAAAATCCTAGAAGACAGTATAGACAATAGCTTTTTTGACATTAGCCATAGCAAGTTCTTTCTAAATATGTCTCCTTAGGCAAGAGAAACAAAAGCAAAAATAAACTTTTGGGACTTCAAACTAAAAAGCTTTTGCACAGTGAAGGAAACAGTCAACCTACAGAATGGGAGAAGGTATTTGCAAATGACATATCTGATAAAGGATTAGTATCCAAAATATATACGGAACTTATAAAATTCAACTCCCCAAAACCAATTAATCCGAATAAAAATGGGCAGAAGACATGAGTAGACATTTTTACAAAGAAGTCATCCAGATGGACGACACCCAAAAAGATGGTCAACATCAATAGTTATCAGGGAAATGCAGTTCAAACTTAATGAGATATCACCTCACACCTGTCAGAGTGGCTAAAATCAACTACAACTACAAGAAACAGTAGATGTTGGTGAGAATGTGGACAAAGAGGAATCCCCCTAACTATTGGTGGGAACGTAAAGTGGTTCAGCCATTCTAGAAGATAGTATGGACGTTCCTCAAAAACTTAAAAATAGAACCACCCCACAGTTCCACAATTCCCCTGTTGGGTATTTATCCAAAGAATATAAAAATACTAATTCAAACATCCCTCTAATGTTTATGCCAACATTACCTACAAAAGCCAAATTATGGAAACAGCCCAAGTGTCCATTGGCTGATGAATGGATAAAGAAGATGATATGTATTTACAATGGAGTATTGCTTAATGATTAAAAAGATTGAAATCTTGCCATTTGCAGCAACATGAATTGAGCTAGAGCATATTATGCTAATTAAAATAAGTCCATTAGAGGAAAACAAATACCATATGATATCACTCATCTATGGAATTTAAGAAACAAAAGAAATGAACAGAGGGAAAAAAGAAGAGAGTGGCAAATCAAGCAATAGACTTTTAACTATAGAGAACAAACTGACAGTTACCAGAGGGGAGGTGTGTGGAGAGATGGGTTGAATTAGATAATAAGGATTATGAAGTTCACTTATTGTGATGAGCATTGGGTGTCATATGAAGTGTTGAATCATTATATTGTATACCTGAAACTACTATTACATAGTATGTTAACTAATTGGAATTTAAATAAAAAATGAAAAAAAAGTGAAGCAATGTGGATTTGCTTGGCAGTTTCTTTCCTTCATTATGTAAAAAAATTTTAAAATGAGAAAGGTTGAAGGGAAAACTTAGTCTATGTTTACAGGTGTAAGGTTTCCAATTAGCTGAATGACTAATGGCCTGATGTTTTCTGACTAATGTAGAATTTTTCCTTCAAATACAATCTTGGGGTCTGCAGTATTCCTTTATACTTTACTTTGACACTGGACATTAAGGATATTAAAAGAAGGAGGAGGAGGAGGAGGGGGAAGGGAAGGGAAGAGTGAGTGGGGGAGGAGGAGGAGATGGAATGTAGTAACAGAAGTATTACCATTGTAGAACTTAAGCCTGTTACCTCTGAGTAAGCTCATGTAAAGAAAGGAAGGAAGGAAGAGAAAAGGGAGGGAGAAATGCCTTGAAGTATTTGAATACCAGATAGAACTGTCATGTTGCTAAACCAGAAATTTTATTGGATAGAAGGTTACTTTACCTACATTATTTAGTACATTTTTTAGGGTGAAATAAAGTAATTAAAATGTCTGGACTTAATTATGAACTTCATGAAAGACCAATCTGATGATATGAATGTGCTGGGAACTTTAGAAGAATTTTGGACATAGACATATACTTTAAATTTCAGAAAAGTAAATTCTGGTGAGGCAAAAAACATAGGTATGGTCTGATACATGGAAATGGAAGGCCATAGTAATTCTAAAATTAAATCTCTTTATTTAGAAATCTCAAATTTTGAGATCTCTGGAATTAAGATTAAAATATACTCATATAGTTATATAGGACATTTAAGAACTTAACAAAAAATGAATACATAATCTTAAATTTCTTTCATGTTTTTGACTATTGAAGGATAGGCAGGAGCAGGCAATTTTATTAAGAAAATGTGTCTTTCCATAGCATGTCTTACCACTACAAACAGAAATTCCAAACTGTCTGTGATACCTAGTCTCCGAAAATGGTTCCCAATGAGCTGTATCTCTCAGTATGCCCTCCCGTAGTTCCCTTCCTCTCTGAGGTATTCTGTGATTTGCATTAGCTAGTAGTATATGGAAGTAATGATAGTCTGCCAGCTCTGGGCCATGTCTCTGAGAGGATGGGCAACATCCATTTCTTTACTTTTGGAAGACTCACTTTCATAAACCACCATAAAAGAAGTCTCATTATACTTCTAGAGAGACGATATGTAGTAACTGCCATAGAAATGTTGGGATAAATAAGGACTGTGCCAGAGATGGTTATTTGTTTCTAACTCTGCACTGGAAAATTAGAGCAAAAGTTCAAGACTTGGAATTCTCAACTCAAGAAAGAGACCAAAAAACATTTACAACTGCTCCAAATAATGCCTCTACTTCCTGTAGTTTCATGGTCAATCTGAACACTAAACTATGACCAATAATCTAGATACTACATTGTAATATTAGGAGAAGCTCAATGTCATGCACAGTGGTCACCAAACAAGTGCTGGGTAAATAAATAAAGTCTTGGCACAAAAAGCATGGTTCAAGATAAATATGGTAAAAAGAAAAGCAATGTTTATATACGAATACACTCTGAATTCATTTTAAGGAAAATTGAGAAGGATAAAACATATGGCCCCTTTCTTATAAGACTTTAGGAATTATAATTTTGACCCTTTGATTTGAAGGAACTTATGGAAAACATATCTTTTATCTGTAATAATAGCTTTGGTGTTAACTTCTTAGTTTCTTACCTATTTTAATTAAATAATCACTTTAAATATATTTTGGGGATGTTTATTCTAAATGTGAAAGATTAGGGTTTTAAGTTCTGCCTCCAGTCATGGTAATTCATGTTTTTGAAAAAGTGGAAAAACAACTCATTTCAGTATCCCTTTCTGATTTCTTATTTGAAAATGATTCTTCAGCTTACATTTTTTGATGATTATTTTTAAATAACAGGCAGCTGGCATTTGTGACCTGACATGAAAAGCATGACAGTTGAGCTTTAAGCCACACATACAGAAATCCAGTTCACCATAATCTTAGTGGAGGGATTAGATTTCTGTTTTTGTTTAACTTTTCCTCGGGAGACAGACACTTGGCTATTTACTTCCACTTCTACTTGTGGGGGGGGGTGTCATTGTTGTTGCTTCTGGGTGACATAAACGACCTTTTCAGCTTAAATTCACCAAACTTTCAGAATGCAATTTAGTATCTGCTGAAGCCTTAAGGTAAACATACATGCGAGACAATATTTCATACTGGAGTATTCCCCATCCACCTATGTTATGAAGAGTGATCTTCGTAGAGGTAGTTGCACTCTATTCTCTAAATTGTTTTTAAATTTCCTTGTGGCTGACTTAAGTCAATAGAGCAGTGTAGTGCACCTTTTGAAAAATCTCCTGTCTCACTTCTCAATACTCCCCATTTTTTTTTTTTTTCATTTTAAGCAAGAGAACCCACCGTCATATACTGTATAGTTATCTATGATCTATTGGTCCAACTCTGCTGGATTAATGCCAGATTTCAACACTTAGCTCCCCACTGGCAAACTACTTTCCCACCAGTGGTTAAAAAATGATCACTTTTACGCTTAAGCACACACATTGACATCTCCCGTCTTGAATTCCTCTGAAAAAGAAGAAAAATAGCTAGAGAAGTCTACCATAGCAGCCCCCTCTGGCAGGGATTCGAAAGTAAAAGAGCATTTTCAATTTCAGTCAAAACCAACTGGTTCAGAAAAGTCAGGTACTTCAAAAGTTAACACAGGGCTCCCTTTGGTCCCATCAGGATTGATATTCCTATCTGCCCAGTTTGCTTTTACTTACTTCAGCTGTTTTGTTATTACTTACAGAAAATGTTGCCTCAGCTGGAAAGCAGAATCATATCAGAAACCATTTTTAGAGGAGTTTAATGATGATATTTCAGTGGGACAAAAGGAAAAGAGTGCCCCCTCAGGATTTCTTTAAAATCCATAAAGCTAGGTTTTGAAAAGAACATGATTGGAATGCAGCAAGAAACCTATCCTTAACAATTCCTCTTCATTGAATTGCTTCCTGGTTGTTCTTTAAATGGCAACCCTTCATAGTATGGGGCTTCTTTACTTACTGGAAAAAAAAAATGGCAGCCTTCTCATGACACAAAGCTATTAGTTTCACACAAGGAATTGAAATAATTTATTTTTTCCCTTTCCTGTTTTAGGATGAAATTTTAAGCTTTGGTCAAGAGATTTTTCATTTACTTCTCAAGGGTAAATGGGATAAGAAATCTTGAAATTAAAAAAAAAAAAGTGCCAATTGAATTTGAAAAAGAAAAGTCAACAATTTATTTTCTTGAATTTGAAATTTTTGTGCTTTCCTTGATTTCTCAAGCAAGTAGAGTTGTTAGATTATTGTAGGTGTTTCATGAGTTGTCAACATACAACAGATTAAAAAACCACAGTATTTTAATGAGGCTTTAAGAGAAAATCCAGAAGTTTTCTGAGATATTTATGAAAGAGATCTAAATAGAAAATTGGTGCTTACAAAAAAAATCACAATAAAACCAGAAAGGATACAGCAGAACCCAAGGAGACAAGAGAAAAGGAATGCTGTTGAGTTAGGTGGTGCCTTATATGAGACTATCAATGCATAAGCATTTACAGAAGGACCCTGTGGACTTACAAGGACAGGGGTGCTTTAAGAAACAAGTGCTGAAATAGTCCCTGGAAGAAATAAAGAGCTAGATTTCATTTTAGAGGCCATACCTTAACTTTTTCTAACTCTTTACAATAAAAAAATGGACATTTTTATAAAGGCAATGTATAAGGAAACAACCCTGAGTATCCATTTCCCAGTTAAAGCAAATGAACATATTTAATGGAAATATGGGGGGGAAAAAGAAACTGAGTCTAGGAGGAATGAGAAAAGGAGATACACAAGAATACTGTCCTTGCAGAGAGAGGAGACAGCATCAGGAGGAGGAAGTCATAAACAGTTAAAGCTGTAGAGTAAATATCAAGGAGGGTCGTAACTTTTGGGTGGTCAAGAAAGATGGGGACTGAAATGCATCAGTGAACTTTGTGACAAGGAAGTTTTTGTTGATCTTACAGGAATTTCAATGGAGTGATTGCTGGAAGTTTGAAGAGAAAAAGGAAAAATCAGGAACAATAAGTAAATAATGTTATTTAAGAATTTTAATTGGGTAGGGGGGTGATCAGTAGGATATCAGAAGTAATGATAGCAGAGGATTATGTTTGTGTGTGTGTGTGTGTGTTTTGATATAAGGTATTTTATAATATTAAAAAATACTTCTTATTTGAATCTTAAAAAGTGAGGAAGAAATAGAAGTTGAGACAATGCCACTTAACATGATAGTGAGAAAGAAAAAAGATGATAGTGAGAAGATTTTTAGAAATAATATTCCTAAAAATTAATAGCATGTATAATAAAGCACTATAGTAGAGAAGTCAATTTAGAGAGAAGAAGGAGTTTGCCTTTCACTCTGAGGTCACAGGGATAGATGAAAAAAACAAGTAGAAAAATAGTGAGGATATATATGTGAACATACATGAAATTTTTTGTTGTTGTTTTTTTGCCTTTCAATGTTTTATTGGTAAAAAATCAAGTGTAGAGAAAAAGTAAAAAAATTGTATAGCAAATGCTTTTATACTGACATATAGTTTCAATAGTTAACATATTTCACAAGTTGTCTCTCTCTATGTCTCTGTCTCATTCTTTTCCCCTTTCTATAACTGAAAAATTTCAAATAGCTTGAAGGTATAATGACACTTCATATATCAGCGTTCATCTTCTGAAGGTTTAATTAAATTAATAAATATAAGGTTATTCCCTAATATTTAAGATCTCATTTGGAATGATTCTGATCAGGTGAATAGAGATTCTAAGTGGATGTGGAGACAAGAGGTTCGAGTTTGACTAGACATCAGGAAGTTGGAACATTACTTACAGACTAAGAGCTAGAAAACATGAAGAATAATAAGCAAAGATTGGAACAAAATTGTAGTTTTACAGTGTAAACATTCAGAAAACTATCCCTGCTGTATAACTGAAGAAAATAGACAATTCTCTGTTATGTGAATTTTGAGTGCAGAAAATTCTTCATCACTTGCCCTATTCCATACTTCTAGCCCTGCAATTTTCCTTGAATTTTTCATGTTATACATTATTATAGGTTAAATGAATTGACAGTCTCTATTAAAGAGTAAAAATAGTGTATCAAATTTTCTGTATCATTAATATTGTCATTCAGTGAACAGTACTTATATTTTAGCAATGCCTACCATAAATAAATGGCTCTTTAATGCTAAATCTCTAGAGCCTATGGTATTCTACTTTCAGCTAATTTTGTAAATGAGATCTCAGTAGTGTCTCTAAGACACACTGTGTTTTAACTGCTTTCATTGTTTGTGTGGAGTATTGGACCTCCAATTCAATTGACTTTTCATTTATAAGTAACTAAAATGACCAATGTAATATTTTTACTAGTTTGTACATATACATCTAGCATATACATCTCTTTTATTTCTTTTTTTTTTAAGATTATTTATTTTTTTATTTGACAGAGATCACAAGTAGGCAGAGAGGCAGGCAGAGAGAGAAAGAGAAGGAAGCAGGCTCCCTGCTGAGCAGAGAGCCTGATGTGGGGCTCGATCCCAGGACCCTGGCATCATGACCAGAGCCAAAGACAGAGGCTTTAACCCACTGAGCCACCCAGGCGCCCCATCTCTTTTATTTCTTAATAATTACTTATTATTAAGTATTACTGCTTTTATTAAGAAGAGTACCAGTATCTATTTCTGGAGATTTCCTTGACATGAAAGGGCCTATAATCTATGGCATACTCAGGGTTTACTCATTCCTAAATGCATTGCTACTTACAACAAACACAGGAGAGAAAGTGAGAGAGACAGAGAGACAGCAAGACAATCAAAGAACTCCACTGCCTGGTTATTCCATTTTTACACTTCATGTGCAAAAACCGAGGTCATTGGGAGAAAGTCTTAGAATAACTAGAATAAAATTGCTTTTATAGCACAAAATAGAAGTGTATAGATATAAAAAGGAAAAAAATAGTATTTCAGTAATATTTCCCTCATATTGTCATTGTGAAGTTGAAATGAGTTGATACATGTAAGCCATTTATAATAATACAGGTAGGGGAAAAGAATGCAATATGAATGTTATGTGATACAGTTGTTTTCACTATTTTATGTGCTTGGACATCCAACTGAAATAGAAAATATTTCCCTTTTCTCTTTTATTTTTATTTATTTATTTTTTAATTTGGCAAAAAGTGAAGTCACACTTATGTACACACAGCAAAAAATAAGTTAAAAATATTTCTCCAGAGTATTTGGTTCTCTTAGATTTTTCTCCTGTCCATCATGAGGACAGGAAGGAGCAGAGTGGAGACACAAAACGGCCTCAAAAAGCACAAGTCCAGATGTGAGCATTTTTTTTTTTCCTCTAATGGGCACTAAATGGAAAGAAAATTCAAAATACTTTATATTGCCTTTTAAAAAGTAAATTTACCATTTTTATAAGAAAATGCAATAGTTCTGTAGCAGTTAAGCATTATTTATTATTTTCCTGTCTTTGAAGCCTTAAGAGGAGTCAAATCTCAGGTCACATCCACTATAGAATCTGATTATAATGCTACACCTTGGGTGAATTTTATGGTTGTTTAAGACATGTTTGAAGAAGGGCCCCTGGGTGGCTCAATCTTTAAGCAACTGCCTTTAGCTTAGGTCATGATCCTAGGTTCCAGGTATCGAGCCCCAGGTTGGGCTCCCTGCTCTGCGGGAGGCCTGCTTCTCCCTCTCCCACTCCCCCTACTTGTGTTCCCTCTCTCACTCTCTCTCTTTCTGTCAAATAAAGAAGTAAAATCTTAAAAAAAAAAGTTTGAAGAAAATAAACTAAATATACTTTTACAGTGACTGTTGAATATTTCAGAATATATATATATATGTCCATACTGACTCATCAGAAAAATAAAAATTGCATCATACCAAATTTATTTTATTCTGCATTCTTAAATGTTGGTAATTCATATTTCTTTATGTCAAATAACAAGCATATTTAATTAACCAACATTAATAGGCTTCTGCTATTTTAAATTCTAAATATAAATTTATTTTATATCAAAGAAGTCAGAAGCATGGGGGTTTCCAAAAATTTGATGTGGTGCATGATTTTTCCCCTATTATTTTGAAACTGAAACACAAATTTCATATATTAGACTATAAAAATGAAAAATAATACTAGGTGGTGAAGACTGAATTTGGAAGAACTGCCTTTTCTGTGGAAGTTACAAATTTGCCTCTGAAATGAGAAAAGTGATTGTTAAAACAAAATACGTCACTTGCTTTCTAAAATACATCAGTTCTATTAGAAGTCTCTTATATAATATCTTACATGGTAATCAGTTTATTGGGCTTTCAGAGTTGAGACATGAAATTCAACCTTGTGTGATTAGGAATTTCTAGATACAGCCTTTCCCTGAGCAAAAACCCTTAAGCCTGTGATGTAACTTGGCTTCTGGTAACAATGGACAGATTTTTAGTATTAGATATTTTAGTATTTTTTGAATTTAGTTAAACATGGAAATGTCCCTTCTGTCATTTTCTAAATTTTGTACTTGTTTTACTGATTTTTTTTAACAAAACATATGCATGCTCCAATAAAACAAAATCTGATTATTATTCATTAAATACCTGCAATCTGTCACAATCTTAAGGATGTTGTATTTCATTTCCCAGTCTGTTATGATACAATGAATCTGATTATCTGTGTGAATCAAATTATCACCCAGAAAGTAAAGGTAAACAAAAACACTAGTTGTCTCACATTTGAAGTTTATGTGAAATTTGTCAACTGACTGGTTGATTTACAATATTTTAAATATCATTAAAAATATGTGGGGCACCTTGGTGGCTCAGTGGGTTAAGCCTCTGCCTTCAACTCAGGTCATGATCTCAGGGTCCTGGGATTGAGCCCCACATGGGGCCCTCTGCTCAGTGGGGAGCCTACTTCCCCCTCTATCTGGGCCTGCTGCTCTGCCTGCTTGTGATCTCTGTCTGTCAAATAAATAAATAAATAAAATCTAATATATATATATGTAAGTGTTGAAGGTAAACTTTTTTTTTTTTTTAAGATTTTATTTATTTGAGAGAGAGAGCATGCAGTGAGAGGAGCAGAGAGGAAGGGAGAGAGAAAGGGAGAGATTCTCAAGCGGATTTCAGGTTGAGCACCAAGCTTAACACAGGGCCCTCTCCCAAGACCCAGGGATTATGACCTAAACTGAAACCAAGAATCTGGTGCTTAACGGACTGAGCCATCCAGGCACCCCACTGAGAGTATACTTTTGATACTAATTCAAAGTTAGAATTACGAAGTATTCCTTAAATGCTATCATTCTGTGATTCATAAATATTTTTGTCTTATTATTCAACCAGTCTTCCTTACTCTTATTTTATTTATAAGGCAATAACAGTACAGTTAAGAACACAAAACTATGCAGCGTAGACCAATCCTAGCCACTCAAGAGATGAGAAAAATAAGATTTACACAAATGGGGAGATCTTATATTTCTACAGGGCTGGGACTTGAGCTCTTTCTCTATTTCCATAGAGGGGAGTGCTACAGCTGTGCTTTATATTTGCTTTCCAAAATTTTTTCATGCCTAAACCAGTGCTGAGACATATCTTGATGAAAGCTATTTCATTTTGTAAATGCTGGAGAACGAGTAAAGGAACAATTATTCTGGTTATCAAATGAGTGTGTTAGAGGCCAAAAGAGTCTTTAGCTCAAAATCTAACAAAGAAAAATGACTGTATTGGCTCTGGTAGTTTGATTTTAATGTGTGCAGATTTTCACCTAGTAACTTTATATTTTAGTAGCTTTTAGAATAGGACTTGGCATTTGTGTTTTACTTTTTAATTTCTTTGGAATGTATTTAATTCCAAAATCTAATAAATAGCTATCTATGCACACATTTAATCAATGTGTAAAATATTTAATATATATGCATTGCACTTAACAGATGCTATACAGAGTCTGCTTGCATCATTAGCTTCTGAATCAATGTCTTGTTTAAGTGGGTCCAATTTGTAGTGTTAGGCTCCTTTCTTGAACTTCAGCCTTAAGGGAGCCCCAGAAATTTGGTTTCTTATGTCTATTTTGGAAATTTATTATTTATTGTAAGGGCTAAGTTGCTATAGTGAAGATAGCCCAAAGTATAGCTGCTTATAGAAAAGATAAGTGCATTAATTTTCATATGGCAGTCCCAAGATGAGTGTCGGGATTGCAGGGTGGCTGTGCTGTGCATTCTCATTCTGGGCCTGGACCTTTCTATTTCCTTGCTCAACAGTCTACAAGGTTGCTATCCTCATCTGTATAATCAGAGCTTAATTGCAAACACATCATTATTTTATTTTTATTTTATTTTTAAAAGATTTTATTTATTTATTTGACAAAGAGAGATCACAAGTAGGCAGAGAGGCAGGCAGAGAGAGAGGGAGAAGCAGGCTCCCTTGCTGAGCAGGATGCGGGGCTCGATCTCAGGACCCTGAGATCATGACCTAGGCTGAAGGCAGAGGCTTAACCCACTGAGCCACCCAGGCGCCCCCTGCACATTATTTTAATGTGCAGAAAGAGGAAAGGAGAACACTAGTAAAGAAGGGGGCTTTTACGTTGGCGATGGCCAAAAGCTAGCAGTCAGTCTCCTTAGAATCTTTTTTCAAAAGAGGCCTTTTAGAGACTGTTTCAGAGGAGGCTGGGAAATATCTCTTGCTGGGCAGCAAAGTACTCCATTACAGCTCTGTTACTGTGGAAGAAGTGGAGAAGACCTGCCTGACCCTGACATGGGAATGCCTGTCTCCAGGAATTCCCTGGAGGTGGGCTGCTATATAGCTGTATATACTTTTGAACAGTATTTTAAATTCTTCAAGTAATCTATGTAAATTCAAATTCTATAGTGGAAATGACTTTCTGTAAAACTTAAAAAATGTATATTTTATAAAACATTCTAACATTTTTACAGAACAGCTAATTTATAGCTATCATTAAGTTCTGCATGACAGACTCGAAAAATATGACTACAAATGTATTAATAAAAATATGGGGCCTTTATTGGATCCTCGAGATCTTAGTTTATTTTTTGATATGATCAATGAATGTACTCCAATTTACTCATTTGTCCTGACAAATAGTTATTGAATGCCCATGTTCATGTATGTGCACATGGAGAAGTAATAATAACATGTTACCTACTGTCAAGGAAATTAAAATTTAATAAGAAATATGATACATGCATAGAGATCTTATGCAAAAGACAAAATAAAATGAACATGCCTTTTTTGTTTGCTTTGTGAGAATTTGATTTCCAGAGGTACATAGAAAATTTAAGTTCAAGAAAACAGAAATGCATTCTGGTTGGGTTCCAACTACAGAAACATCCAAGAATTATTTGTTACATTTTGTAGAATCAAGTTTCTACAAGAGCTAATTGATCAGAGAATGTTATTTCTGTATTGTTCACAATTACTTGAAATTTTCAAAAACTGTTTCTCAGCAATTTTGCAGCCTCAATGACATATAAGTTCAGAAAACCCCAGACAGTTGTATCTTCTCAAATAGAGATAAGGAGACTGTCAGAATGTCCATCTTCTCTTCCAAACTGCTTTAACAATGACAGGCCACAAATCACTCTGGGCAGAAAGAAATGACAGTCTGTGTCAACTATGTTCTTTCCCCTTTAGGTTTGAAGATGAAGAAATCCTCTTAAACTATACACTAATGCGTAGTAATTGATATCTCTAGATCGGCTTTGATGCTGTCATTCTTATTGTGTATCTAAAGTTAGCACCTTACAAATAGCAATTTGCCTCCTGTTCAGGGAGCAGAAAGATAAATTTGCATGAATTCCTACCAGTATGTAAATATGGGTAAAGACCACTGGTAAATCATTTCTAAGGGCTGCTTCATTTATGCTTAGTAGACATATTATGTCCCTCTGATACTTAATAGTAATTATCTTTACTTAAGTCAGAGTTTCTCAGGAACTGTTTTGGTAACGTATATAGGAAAAGCTTGTGAGACACTGAGGCCTACTACATTGATTAAAAACAATATGCTCATGGTATTCCTTCATATTAAAATTTATAGATATTTCAAGGATCTTCTTGAATCAGTTGGAGCCAAGTCCCTTATGATGTTTACTATAAATACAGCAAATGATCTCTCTTTCTCTCTCTCTATATTATATATATGTATAATCTATATATGTTATAACATATATAGATTATACATTATATGGTGTTTACCTTTCTTTGACTTATTTCACTAAGCATAATGCCCTACAGGTCCATCCATGTTGTTTCAAATGGCAAGATTTCATTCTTTTTTTATGGCTGAGTAATATGCCTCTCTGTGTGTGTGTGTGTGTATGTGTGTGTGTAAATACCACATCTTTAACTGTTCACCTGTTAATGAATACTTGGGTTGCTTCCATATCTTAGCTATTGTAAATAATGCTGCAGTAAACACAGGGGTACATCTATATGTTTGAAATAGTGTTTTCATTTTTTGGGTAAAAACCCAATAATGAAATTAATACATCACAAAGTATTTCTATTTTTAATTTTTTGAATAGCCTTCATACTGTTTTCCATAGTGGCTATCTACTTTATATTACCCTGTATTCAGGTTTCCTTTCCTTTACATTTGTTCTTTCTTGTCTTTTTTGTACTAGCCTTTCTGATTGGTATGATGTGATATCCTCTTGTGGTTTTGATTTGCATTTTCTTGATGATTAGTGACGTCGAGCATCTTTTCATGTCTCTATTGGCCACATGTATGTCTTATTTGGAAAAAATATCTGTTTAGTTATTCTGCCCATTTTTAATTATTTTATTTTATTTTTTTAAAAGATTATTTAATTATTTGACAGAGAGAAAGAGCACACAAATGGGGGAGTGTCAGGGAGAGGGAGAATCAGGTTCCCCCCTGAGCAGGGAGCCTGATGCGGGGCGTAATCTGAGAACCCTGAGATCATGACCTGAGGTGAAGGCAGACTCTTAAGTGACTGAGCCTCCCAGGTGGCCCTTCTGCCTGTTTTTTAATCACTTTTTTTTGCTGTTGAGTTTTAAAATTTCTTTGTGTATTTTGGCTATTAACCCCTCATTAGATATATCATTTGCAAATATTGTAAATATCTTCTTCCATTCACTAAGCTACCCCATACCCCCACCCACCTATTCTCCAGCAACCCTCAGTTTGTTTTTTATAGTTAAGAGTCTTATGGTTTGTCTTCCTCCCTGATTCCATCTTTCTTTATTTTTCCCTCTCCTCTCCTATGCTCCTCTGTTTTGTTTCTTCAATTTCACGTGGGTAAAATAATATATTTTTCTTTCTCTGACTTTCTTATTTCAATTAGCATAATACCGTCTAGTTCCATCCATGTCTTTGGAGATGGCAATTCCATTCTTTTTTATGACTGAGTAATATGCCTGTGTGTGTGTGTGTGTGTGTGTGTGTGTGTGTGTGTATCACATTTTTTTTTTTTTGTATCACATTTTCTTTATCCATTGATCAGTTGATGGACACTTGTGCTGTTTTCATTTGGCTATTGTAGATAATGCTGCTGTAAATAGTGCATATATCCCTTTGAGTTAGTATTTTGTATTCTTTGGGTAAATACCTACTAATGCAATTGCTGGATTGTATGGTAGTCCTATTTTTAACTTTATTTTTTAACACTATAGCTGTTCTTTAGTGACTCCCCATTTCTAATTCCTGTTAACTCTGGAAACCAGGGTTTTTTTTGTTTCTTTGTTTGTTTTTTTTTTTGTCTGAATTTTTCCATTCTGGACATTTCATTAATTGATTCATATGGACTTTGAATCACATTTAATCCTACTGAAAATGTGGTCTTTTGTGTCTAATTTCTTTTATTGTGTTTTCAAGGTATTACTCATGTTAGAGCATGTATCAATACTTTATTCCTTTTAGGTCAATAAATATTCTGTTTTATGGATTTACCACATTATATTAGTCAGGATTCTCTGGAGAACCAGAGCAACAGAACCAATAGGTATTCTTTATAGGGCAGTTGTATGCATATATATGATTTATTATATGGTATTTCATGTGATCATGGAGTCGGAAAAGTCCTACAGTTGGCCACCTACAAGCTAGAGACCTAGGAAATCAGTGGTTTAGTTTGTAGGCTTGAGAACTGGAAAGCTGATGGTACATATGCCAGTCCCAGTCTTAAGGCCTGGGAATCAGAAGTGCTGAGAGAAGATTGTTGTACCAGTTCCATCAATAGTTAGAGCAACAGCTTGTCAGGCAGAGTGAGAATTCAACCTTTCTTTTTTTTTTTTTTTTTTTTTTAAAGAATTTATTTATTTATTTGACAGAGAGAGAGATCAAAAGAAGGCGGAGAGGCAGGCAGAGAGAGAGGGGGAAGCAACTCCCCGCTGAGCAGAGAGCCCGTTGTGGGGCTCAATCCCAGGACCCTGAGCTCATGACCTGAGCCGAAGGCAGCGGCTTAACCCACTGAGCCACCCAGGAGCCCCATAACCTTCCTTTTTTTTTCTATTCAGGCCCTCAATGGATTGGGCAATGCCCACCCACACTGAAAGAGGTCTATCTTCTGTATTCATCGCACCAATCAAAATATTAATATCTTAGCACAACAGAAATATTGTTTAACCAGTTATTTGAGTTTCCCCTAGTCAAGTTGACATGTAAAATTAATCATCATACACATTTTGTTTTATTCATTCATTATTTGATGGACATTTGGGGTTACTTGGGCCATTTGGTTTTCACTTGGGCCTCCTGTGAATAATACTGCTCTTACATTTGTGTACACACTTTTGTGTGCACATATGTTTTCAATTCTATTATGTATATACATAGGAGTGGCATTGTGGGGTCATGTGGTAACTCTATGTTTAACTTTTTGAGGAACTACCAAACTATTTTCCAAAACAGCTCTACCATTTTGCATTCCTACCAACAATATATCAAAGTTTCATTTTCTCCACATCACCGGTACTTGATACTCTCTTTTTGAGTATAGCCATCCTAGTCGTTTTTTTTGTTTTGCTTTGTATTTATTTAATGTCTGGTGGTGTTAAGTATCTTTGTATCTTTTTAGGTGCATTTAGGGCATTTATATATCTTCTTTGAAGAAATGTCTATTCTGACCATTTGCCATATTTAGGTTGGGTTATTGTCTTTTTATTACTGATTTATAAGTGATCTTCAAATATTCTGGATATTAGATATATGATAGGTAATCACGTATAATACTGAGATATATCCTGTCTAGATATATCTACTGAGATACATGATTTGTTAATGCTTTCTCCTTTTCTGTGAGTATCCTTTTGAAACCCACATGTTTTAGATTTTGATAAGGTTCAATTTATCTACTTTTTTTGGTTGCTTATACTTTAGATCTAAGACTCCAAGGTCATGAAGATGTGCACCTATTTTAAGAGTGATAGTTTTAGATATTACATTTAGGTATTTGACCCATTTTGAATAATTTTTCTTTATCGTGAGAGGAAGAGATCCAATTTCACCCAGTTATTCTGTAGTGTTCTTTCATTTCAGTCTGAAGAACTTTTTTTAGTATTTCTCATGTGAAATCCTGATAGTGAAAAATGTTCTCACTTTTTATATCAATTTTAATTTTTAATTTTTTTCTTCAGTTTTAATGAATCATTTTGCTGGATACAAGATTTTTGTTTGATATTTTTTTGGTTTATTGGTTTTTCTTTTAGCACCTTAAGTATATGTTCTCCCCACCTTCTGGCCTCCCTGGTTTCTAATGAAAAATCAACTGTTAATCTTATTGAGAATCCAACATACATGGTAAGTTTTAGTTCTTTCATGATTTCCTCTTTGCTTTTGACTTTGACAGTTTGTCTAATTGTAGATCTCTGATATTTTATTTTGGTTTTTTTGTGTGTGTTTTTTTGTTTGTTTTGTTTTTCCTATCTGAAAATGGGATTGTTGGATTTTTTGGATATGCAGTATAGGTTCATATTTTTCATTAAATTTTGGAAATTTGGGGGAAATTATTTCTTTCAAGTATTTTTTCTTCTTTTTGTCTCTCCTTTCCTCTAACACTCCCATTTTGTATATATTAGCCTGCTTAATGGGTCATAGGTCTTTGAGAGTCAGTTCGTTTTTTTTCATTCTTTTCTTTTTCTTTTTCCTTCCTCAGTCTGTGTAATCTAAATTGATCTATCTTCAAGTTTGTTGGTTCTTCTGTCTCCTTCTTAAGTTTTCTTTTTAGTCCCACACTCCTCCAGTATAGACTTCACTTTAGTTTTTTACTTTTAAACCCCAGAATTTTTATTTGATTCTTTTTTATAATTTCTGTCTCTTTACTGATATTCTCTATTTGGTGAAACAGTATTGTTATACTTTCTTTTATTTCTTTAGACATGGCTTCCTTTACTTTTCAAACATATATAAAATAGCCTGTTTGAATTCTTTGCCTAATAAGTACAATGTCTAGGCTTTTCAGGGACAACTTTTATTAATTGCTTTTTTCTTCCTGAATAATGGCTGTGCCACTTTGTTTCTTCTTGACTCATTTTTTATTGCTGTTTTTGAAAACTGGACCTTTTGAGTAATTTAATGTGACACCTTTGGACATCATAATACCTTATCCCCCTGTCTTTGGCAGAGTTCATTGTTGCTGGTTTTTTAGTGAGGCTTTTTTTTTTTTTAAGATTTTATTTATTTATTTGACAGGAATCACAAGTAGGCAGAGAGGCAGGAAGAGAGAGGGAGAAGTAGGCTCCCTGCTGAGCAGAGAGCCCAGTGCAGGCCTCCATCCCAGGACCCTGAGATCATGACCTGAGCTGAAGGCAGAGGCTTCACCCAGGTGTCCTTTTTTAGTGACTTTTCTGAGCTAATTCTGCAAAGTCTACATCCTTCATCCTCTATGGCCACTGGAATTTTTGCTCAATTAGCTTAATTGTCAGCTAACGTTTGGATAGAGATTTTTCTTTGTCTTTTCTGAGCATGGTTCTGTATCGTGAGGTATATCTTCAGTAACCATTTAGCCAGTTGAAATATTCCCCCTTATTTTCACTTACTGCCTGAACAAAGCCTCAAGTCAACTAGAGGTGAGATCTTAGGGCCTTCTCAGATCTTTCCTGGGTATGTGCAGAGTCCTTGGCAAGTACATAACCCAGTGAATGCACATAGCCTTCTAGAGTCCCAGCAATATGTTGGAACTTTTCAAAGACTTTGGGGGCATCTCATTCTGTAGGTTTTCTCTATAAAGGTCTTGGTTAGTCTTTGGCTTGCTCCAGTTCTTGTCCATTACTCTAGGAAGTTGCAAATTTAAATATTTACCTGTAACTTTTTCAGTACATACTCTAGGGAAAGGGTTTTCACATTGGGTTAGTTCAGAGTGAGGTCAAATAAAGCAGGTTTGTAAGTGAGGTCTTCTAAGAATTACCACACAAGTCAAATACTTAACGTTTATCTGGAAATGAAGCTTTTGAAGTGCTCTAACACTGTTCTGCCCCATCTGGTGGCTGCCATACTGCTAGATTTCACTGTGATTACAGCTTGGTAGTTTGCAAGGCTACCACCAAGATGGGGAGTTGGGACTATGATCAAGACAAGTTAAAAATGCCACAAAGCTCACTGGTTTTACAGAGATTCAGGTGTTTTTCTTGAATAAGCACTCCCAAGAATTGCTGCAAGTCTTTGTCTCATTTCCAGAGTCCTGAAGACATTGATTCTGACAATATTTTATAGATTTCTAATTGTGTATATATAGAAGAGAATTTTTGGAGGTTCTTACTCTGCCATTTTTGCTAATGTCTTCAGGTTCTCTTGAGAATGTATTTACATGGAAAGTAACTTTATCTCTCCCTTTATGGATGCAGTAACAGATATTCATTATGTTTTCAGTCTATCTTTTCCACAGGAGGGGCCATGGACAAATAGGACCCAGATCACTGTTCACTGTCATTATTCCTGGCAATGTAACTGGCTTACCAGTCTACAACAGGACTCCATCAGCATTATGAGATAAAAAGAATCAAAGTAAATGTTTTGAAAGATGAAAGTAATCTCACAATAACCTCTGATTGGATATCACACACACAAATAATCTAGAAGATCAATATTAATGAGGAAAGCAAGGGCCCTAAGACATTGTTAGAAACCAGATTATACACTGCTGTACATATGATAGGAACATACTAATATGAAAGGAACATACTAATCATGTTCTTTTAAAGTGTGGCAGACAACTTTGTTGCCTTTGTCATCTTGGATTTGCTCAAATATAAAAGTGTCCTTTTGAAGACATGGGTTGAATTCTAAAAGATAATGATTGTTTTATTTTTTATCAATTAAAGCTTCTCACTTGAAAAACAGAAGATTGCTGTCTTATGTAGGTACTTGCAAGAAAATCATAATCATTGGTCTAGGAAAATTATTTAAAGAAAACTTAAGAGTACCTGACTAGAAAATTTAGAGGTGGAACTAGTGCAATTTAAAAGGGAGAGTGGATTTTATTAAGTGTTTATTGTAGCAAATCTGGTAAATATGTTTGTTGTTCCACAGAAAAATCTTCAGTTTAAACAGTTCATTTAAAAATTTCTGTCAGGTGATTCATCATGAAATGTCTAGAAAGGAGTTCTGTTGTATGAAAGTTTCAATAGTTATGTATTCAAAAATGGTATGCTAAATTTTGAGAATGAAGGTAGGAAAAAAGTGATCTAAAATTTAAAAAAAGTATTTTCTGTTTTCTTTTGATGAGAAAGAGTTTTAGTCTTTTGGCAACTTTCACATATGAACTATAATATTGATTGTAGTCGTCATGCTATGCATTACATCCCTGTGACTTATTTATTTTGTACTTTTGACCCCCATCGTGCATTTAACTCCCTAACCCATTTTCCCTCTGGCAACCACCATTCTGTTTTGTGTATCTATGAGTTTTGTTTTGTTTTATTCATTATTTCATTTTGTTTTGTTTCACTTTAGATTGTACATATAAGATAGAGTATATGATACAGTATTTTTCTGATTTATTTCATTTAGCATAATACCCTCAAGTCTGTCCATGTTGCACATGACAAGATTTTATTCTCTTTTAGGGCTCAGAAGTATTTCAGTGTGTGTGTGTGTGTGTGTGTGTGTGTGTGTGACATCTTTATCCATTCATCATTTGATGGACATTTCCATTGTTTCCATATATTGGCTATTATAAATATTTCTGCAGTTAACATAAGGGGTGCATATATCTTTTCAAATTTGTGTTTCCATTTTCTTCTGATATATACCCAGAAGTACAATTGTTGGATCATATGATAGTTCTTTTTTTAATTTTCTGAGAAATCTCCACACAGTTTTCCATAGTGGTTGAACCAGTTTATATTCCCATTTAATAACACATTAAAGTTCCTTTTCCTAATAGCCTTGCCAGCACATTTTTTTTCTTATCTTTTTGATACTCACTATACAGCGTGTGTGAAGTAATACCTCATTGTAGTTTTGATTTGCATTTCTCTGATGATAAGTGATTTGAACATCTTTTTATGTACTTATTAGGCATCTGTATGTCTTCTTTGGAAAAAATGTCTATTCAGATTCTCTACCCACTTTTAAATAAGATTGTTTGCTTTTTTTGGTATAGAGTTGTGTGAGTTCTTTATATATTTGGGATATTTGCTCCTTATCAGATATATGATTTGCGTGTATTTTCTCCTGTTCATTAGGTTGTCTTTTCATTTTGTTGATGGCTTTCTTTCAGCGCAGAACCTTTTTAGTTTGATAGTTTCACTTGTTTATTTTTGCTTTTGTTGCCTTTACTTTTTGGACATTTTAATCATAATGTGGCTTGGCGTGGATCTTTTAGGGTTGATCTTTTTTGGAACTTTCTGTGCTTTTTGAAACTGGGTATCTGTTTTCTTTCCCAGGCTAGTCAAGTTTTCAGCTGCTATTTTTTCAAATAATTTTTCTACCCCTTTCTCCCTTCTCCTTCTGGGACTCCTATAAATGCAAATATCATTTTTGCTTGATGCCATCCATTGGTGCCTTATACTCTCTTAAGTTTTAAAAATTCTTTTTTTTTTCTGCTCTTTTTGAGTAAACTTTACTGCTCTGTTTTCTAGATTACTGATTCTTTCTTCTGCTTTGTTTAGTTTGCTATTGAATGCATTGAGTCTGTTTTTCAGTTCAGTTATTTTATTTTTCAGATCTGTGACTTCTGCTTGGTACTTTCTTGTCTTTTCTGGCTCTTTGTTTAAGTTCTTACTGTATTAATCAATTCATCTCCCAAGTTTGGTGAGCATTACTTTGAACTCTTTATCAGTTGAATTTCTTATCTCCATTTCATTAAACACCCCCCCCCCCAAGTTCTTGTTCTTTCATTTGGAAAAAATTCCTCTTTATTTCCTCATTTTACGGGAAGTCTCTGGGTTTGTTTCTGTGCATTAGGTGAAACAGCTATCTCTCCCCATCTTGAAGGAGTGGCCTTGCTTAGAAGATGAATCTTATCTTTTAACCTTGCCCTAGCTCTTTCTTGTCTCTTGAACCTTTGTGGTGTATAAGTAGCCTGATGATTTATCTTTGATAGGTCTCAGTTGTTAAAGGTGTTCCAGACTTGTCAGTGTTCCAAAGGGAGGAATCTCATTCAGTACCTAATTTCAGGCTAATTGGAAGCCAGATCATTATGCAGTAGCTTTTAAAGTATACAGATATGTATGGTTCTGTTAGACCATGGTTGTAAACCCTGCTGGCCTCTGAACTATGCGATCTGGGATGACTCAGGTGATAGTTGCAAAATTATGGCTCCAGATGAATGTATAAGGTCCTTTTTAATAGTACTTGTGAACTGTCATGGGCCTGGAGGAGAGTGCAAAGATCTGGTCCCTCAGCCTATGTTACCTGCGAACACGTCTGTGGCCTCTAGATGTATGGCAAATCTGAAGTCTGCCCCTCAGATTGAAGCTCCAAGACAAGTCAATAGGCCTTTATCACAGAAAGACTTGATGTGTCAACCTGCTATGTATTGCCCTGGGAATGGTTGCCTGCCATGAACTGTTTTCTCTGATAGTTTAAGTCCCAGGGGAGCCAGGAACACAAGTCTCCCTGACCCCCAGAGCCATGCCATCAAGGAGCATCCCCTGTATGGACTGCATATTTCCATCAGCTTTCCCAGAGCTGTGGGAAAGCACAGGGCCAGGGTGTGCTTGATGTGTTTAATGAGGCAGTGGAAGAGCACCTGGCTGGGGCATACCCAGTAGTGCTGTCAAGATAGGGGAACACAAATACAGTGCCTTTCAGCACCTTCATCCCCAGAGAGTGTCCTAACAAACTCCTGCCCCTCTAACAGATGCTTTAATATTAGCAAATTAATCTCTTTTTCATACAGTCTAGGCACTTTGCAAACTGCTGTTTTTGTGCTGTTACCTGGGGTCATTAGTCTGCTTGTAGGTCCTTTAAAAGTATCTCATTTCTCTGTAGTCCTTGGGTTTTGTAATTGTTTGCCCTGTTGATTTTCAAAGACAGAAGTTTTGGGGGCTTGTCTCTCTATTTCAGGTTCTACGGGTTTGGGTGCCTGATGTGGGGCACAAACTCCTTACTCCTCAGAGGGAAAACTCTCGATTTGGGAGATCCTCCCAACTGTTGCTATTAAGGGCATTGAATTCTTGGTGGGACTGTATCTCTGCCTCTTCTACTAATCTCAGTTTGTCCCTCTTATCATTTGTTGTAAAGGAGCTGTTTAGCTAGTTTTCAGGTCTTTTTCAGAAGGAGTTGTTTCATATGTAGCTAGAGATTCAGTATGTCTGTGGGAGGAGGTGAGTTCAGAATCTTCCCATATTGCCATCTTAGACTGCCTTGAAACAAAGTGATTAAACTTCATCTGGGGAAGACAACAGGTTTTTTTTGTTTTTTTTTTTCTTTCCGAATAACTGAAAGCCACCAAGTTACGAGTATTTTCAGCTGATTAATTTTTTGTTTACATTTTGTTTTACTTGCCAGATTATCACACATACAATCTCTAAAGCCCCTAAACTACTTGTCGTATAAAAGTTATTTGTCAGTTGGCTATTTGAAACTTAGGATACATTTTTCTCCTAAAATAATGTTATAAATAGTTGCTTGGTCTTAAGTCACAGTTTCTAAAAATAAAATATGTTGTTAATATATAGTAATGGTGATAAAGACTTAGGATATGAGACCCCAGAGCATTTGGGTTTGATTTAAGAGAGGATGAGTCTCCTCTTGTATTTGTGGGTCTTAGCCAATGTTGGGGAATATCGAAAGGAAAATAAAAGTTTGTTTTTAAAATATACCTACCTTCATTTTATTCCTCTCTTGTAACTGCTTAATGTCTGTTTTTCATAAATACTCAGCATCCTTAGCCATATAATTTATAAACGACTCAAAGCTAACTTACATTACCCTCTGTGCATCAAACATGCTCATTTCTTTTGTACTAAAATCTACTAGGTATTATCTAGAAAGTGACCAGATGCCAAAAGTCTTACCAAGTTGTAAATCATATTTATAGTTTTGAATGGTTAAATGTGAGAAGGATACTACTCTAGTGTAGTTATCTGTTAGCTTGAATCTGTGCAGCACCTCTTAATGATTGCTTGATGTTAGGCAGGTTTCCTTCCATGCCTGAGTTTCTCCATATCAGATATCAAATAATAAGAGTGACATTCTGCCTTATCTTTTTGGCAGTAGTAAATGATATACTCTATTACTGCCCTTAGAACTATGCATAAAGTAGGGTGAGTATCAATAAGTGTGAACATTTACTCTAAATAAAAGCCTTTAATTTGTGAAATCCCATTGTACCCAGTACAGTAGAATGAAAGTAAGAGGATGGCTAGAAGAAAATTTTGATTAAGAGATAACAAACTCAGATTATCTTTGACTGGGAATAGTTCTTCCAAGCATTTCAGAGCTGCTTTGTTTTCTTGGCTCTCCTCATAGGTTCATTTAGTATGTTGAAACAATAGGTCCTGCATTAGTTTCTTATTGCTATTATAACAAATTACCACAAATTTAGTGGCTTAAAACAACACACATTTATTAAATTACAATTGTAGTGGTCAGAAGTCCACACTTTGGTCTACATTCTGTGGCTCATGATTCTTCCAAAAATGCCATTAGCTTCTGTTAACCCGTCTCTTTATTCTGACATTTACCTTTTGCTTCCCTCTTATAAGGGCCATAGGGATTACATTGGGCCACCTTAGATAATCCAAAATAATATCCCCATCTCTGGATCCTTAAATTAATCATAGCTGTGAAGTCTTTTTTACTTTTAAAGGTAACATATTTACAGATTCGGGGGGCTAGAATGCAGACATCTTTGTGGGTCCATTTCTCTCTCTACTATAGTTCTGTTAAAGCAGATGAGGAGAATACAAAAAGACTGAAGCCTTCATAACTATCTTTTTTTATGTATAACAGATTTACTAATATTCCTTCAGCCTTTACTCTCCTAAGTAAATGGGAACCATATTCAAACTGAAGTTTTCTTTTTCTCTAAAACCCTTGCTTTTTCCATGTTAGTAACCAACTATAAGTGATTTTTTGAATATACTCTAAGAGCAATAGTTCTTAAGTTTAGACCGTTCTGGTTTATCTATCTATGCGGATGGAGATAATTCAGTAAAATAGGGTTATCATATAAGAGTTATTTGAAAACCAACTTTGGAGTGAATGAAACCATATAAGCTTCACCACTAGTAATAGAATAACTTCAAATAAATAATGCACTGTCCTCTCTGATCTCCCACTTCAGTACATGTGAGTGATTTAAAAATATTTTCAATACTCTAAACCTTAAGACAGCAGGTGCCACACCTGTCTTAATCAAATATGTATGTCCATAGCCTTGCACAGTAGATGTTCAATAAGTATTTCTTGAATTAGTATCTTCTCGCTACCTCATAGGCCATAGCATAATATATTTAAAAGTAATACGAAATGTTTAAATGGTAAGTCTTATAGTCTGTACATACTCATTTTTCCATTTCACATTAAAATACCTTAAGAAGTGTAATATTACATAAATCTTGGAAGTTAAAGCTGATTGTCCAGCTATATTCCTAAGAGGATTGAAAGTTTGAACAATTAATTATAAGTCTTTAAAGAATCATATGAAAATAAAAACAACATGTTTTAGTGAGGATGAAGGGTATGTGAAAAGAAATAGGAAGTGGAAAAGATGTGAATGAAAGCTGAAGAGAATTCCCAGTTCCTTTCTAATATACTGTAATGTTGATAAAAGTAGTCAGGAACTGATAAGGGAGTTAAAATAGAGACTAGAACCTGGGTAATATTTGGGAGATGGGGAAAAAGACTCATAAATGTAGTTGAATGAATAAAGAAGAAACGGGGTGTTTGTGTGTGTGCGTGTGTCTGTATTATATATTCCACTGTGTGTGTAAATATTCCACGGTGGAATATTACTCAACCACAAAAAGCATGACACCTTGCCATTTGCTACAACATGGTTGGACTTACAAGGTATATGCTAAGTGAAGTAAGTCAGTCAGTTAGAGAAGGACAAATACCATATTATTTCACTCATATGTGGAATTTAAGAAACAAAACTACTGAACAAATAGAGGAAAAAAAGAGACAAACTCTTAAATACAGAGAACAAACATGATTGACATGGAGGAGATCTAAAGGAGATTAAAAGTATACTTATGGTAGTGAGCACTGAGTATTGTATCCAGTGTTGTATAATATTGTACACCTGAAACTAATATAACACTGTATGTTAATTATATTTCAGTTAAAAAAAAACAGTGATCAGGAACAGTTAGGGAGGTTATAATAAGGAGAGCTTGGGTAATATTTGGGAGATGGGGGAAAATGTAGAAATAAAGTTTGAATTTTACCTTAAATCTGTTCTAATGATAGATTTTCTAAGGAGACAGGTACTTTGTGTTTTGAAAAATGAATTTCACATTTATACCATTTTTGGAGTAGTCATAGTAAAATTTTCATAAAAAAGTTATGTGTTACTGAATCACATTAACTACATATTATTCATACATGAGAACATGTTCTACTTCAGGTCAACTGTCTAGTTGGACCTTTTATACTTCTGAATTCCATTATGAGAATGCAGCAGTCTATTCTTCTGAGAAATGAAAAGAAAAAAATGATAATTTTGTACAATCCTAAAATGATTTTTTTTTGTTTTTCATAAGAAAGATGTATTTAAGAATATTATTCCTGACTCACTTGCCCAGGAGTCAGCCTCAGTGACAGTCAACTAGGGGTGGGATGAGAAAAGTTGAAGTTTTGCTTTTCCCAGAAAGAGTCTTAGGCTAGGAGCTGAGGAGAGTGAAAGCCCTGGCAATCATTTCCAGAGTCTTTAAATGATTGTTTTTTAAAAATAATTTTTACCAGTCCTACCTTGGAGTGGGTCGGTAGAGCTCCTTATCCTGTCATACTGAAAGTTGATCTAGTCCTACATGTATTTCTTAATGTGTTCTTGTTAGTTTAATTACAAAAATAGCACAAGGTTTTTTATAAAACATTTCAATAATATAAAACTTCGTGAAGTAATAAAATTATACTCCCTTTCAGCCAATTCTGCTTCTTAGGAAAAATCACTGCTAAGTTAAAGTTAATAATTAAGTTTTAAAATGGCATAAAATGAATTCTACAGGAGCAGATGTCCCTTGTAAACAGCATGTGACACCTTTGTTTTAACCTTCTTATGTTAGTTCCACAACTATCTTGTCTAACTTGGGCCTCAAACACAAAAGCCATATCTTGTGCACGGGACTGTACCTGTGCTTCCTGTCTCAGTCTTTGACTTGTTTCCATAAATTCTAATGAAATCAAAGGGCCATTTCTGAGAACTCATCTTACTTGATTGACCAGCAGTACTTGATAAGAGTTGAACACTCTCTTTCCTGAAAATGCTTTCCATTTCCTGCTGACCCACAAATTGCCCGATTTTCCTTCTATTTTTATGGCTACTCCTTTTTAGTCAACTTTATTGGTTGCTATTCATTTATCTATAAACTCTAAAGTTCTCAGAATTATTCCTTTGAATCTCCTTTCTGTCTACACTTAATCCTTTTCTAATCCTTTTCCTTTTCATTCAGCCAGGTAGATTTAAATGCTGTCTGTACACTATTATTGACAAATGTTCATTGCCAGACCTCTCACCTCTTCCTGAATTTGAAACATATATCTTATGTTTAATGGGGATCTCAGAGTTCACATATTCAAAACTGAGTTCTTGATACCATACTGCCCTCAACCAGCTGTTTCCATAGACTTCTCTATCTCAGTAAATGGCAACACTGTTCTTCAGTTATTCAGATCACAAATCATGGACTTACCTCATTCTGTCATACCCCATTTGTATTCAGTTCTTTGGCAGGTCCTGTTGCCTCATCTTCAAAATTATATTCAGATTGATGACCACGTCTCATTAATTCTATTGCCAGCATTCTGGTGCGAGTTACCACCATTTCTTTTATTGACTATAACTAGGATCCCAACAGTAAATATATATGATACTCAAATATGATAGTTAAAAGTTTTCTTTATAAAGACATTTTATGTAAGTACGAGTTTTAAGAAAATCAGAACTGGAGCTAGTGGCAGCTAGGTAATTTTCATTCCTGAGCCTGGGAGACTAATTCTATGTATTGACATGTCTTCCCAGTGGGAGCAGGGCAGGGGGGGAAGATACTGAAGTCCTAATCCCTGGTACCTATGAATGTGACTTTCTTTAGAAATAGGTTCTTTGCAGATAACTAAGTTAAGATGAGGTCATTAGGATGGGGGCTTCATTCCAGATGACTGGTATCCTTATAAAAAGGGGAAATTTGGACACAGAGTTGACATGTGCTGAGGGAAAACAATGTGAAGACACGGGATAACATCATCCGTAACCAGAGAACACCTGAGGGTACTGGAAATTAGAAGAGAGATATGGAATAGATTTTCCTTCATGGCCCTCCGAAGGAGCTAACCCTGCTGACACTTTGATTTAGGCTCCCATCCTAAGAAAAGTGAGAAAATAAATGTTGTTATTTAAGTCTTTCAGTTTGTGGTGCTTTGTTAGGACAGCTACTAATGAGGATAATTGGACTAACCCAGAAGTTTATAAAGTTGATTTAATTTGGTAGATTTGAAAGGATCAATGACTTTTTGTTGAATAATATGACCAGGCATAGGCAAGCTCTAAATCCAAGGAAATACTGACCTCACACATTTCCCTTCCTCTGATCTCTTCCCAGATTTTCCTGGGAGCTCTGCTAGTTGAGTATACACAGGTCAGCTTCCTAGTGGAGAGAAAAGCGTGAAAAGGGTAGAGTAAAGGTGGAAGGACAAAATGAAGCTGTCTGGGATGGCTTCTAGTTAGTCTCTCATCTTCTCTGTCTCCCACTACCTGCTGTCAATACAGCAGTGAGAGTGTCACCCCTCTGCTTATACGCTCAGGTCATTAAAAAAAATTCCTAAAAAGAACCAGTAAGGTCATACATATGTGGCTGGCCATTAACTCTAACGTCACCTCCTAGTACTCTTTCCTTTGCTCATATTGTTCTAGCCAACTTGGCCTTCTCTTTCTACATTTATTTCCACTGTTCCAAATAGTCATCCTACAGATACCTGCATGACTTCCATTCTCCTTTCATTTAGGGATTTATTCAATAAGGTCTCCTCAGACTAACATTTTACTTATTTATTTATTTATTTATTTATTTAATTTAAATTCAATTAGCCCACTTAGAGTACATCATCAGTTTCTGATGTAGTGTTCAGTTATTTATCAGTTGTGTATAAGACACAGTGCTCATCACTTCATGTGCCCTCCTTAATGCCCATCACCCAGTTACTCCATCCCCCCACCCATCTCCCCTTCTGCAACCCTCAGTTTGTTTCCTGGAGTCAGGAGTCTCTCAAGTTTGTCTCCTTCTCTGATTTCTTCCCATTCAGTTTTCCCTCCTTTCCCCTATGATCTTCTGCACTATTTCTTGTATTCCACATATAAGTGAAGCCGTATGATAATTGTCTTTCTCTGATTGACTTACTTCCCTTAGCATAATATCCTCCAGTTCCATCCACATCAATGTAAATGGTAGGTACCATTCTGATGGCTGCGTAACATTCCATTGTATATATGAACCACATCTTCTTTTTTAAAATAATTTTTTATAAACATATAATGTATTATTAGCCCTGGGGTACAGGTCTGTGAATTGCCAGGTTTACACACTTCACAGCACTCAGCATAGCACATACCCTCCCCAATGTCCATAACCCCACCACCCTCTCCCTACCCCCTCCCTCCAGCCACCCTAAGTTTGTTTTGACACATTAAGTCTCTTGTGGTTTGTCTCCCTCCTGATCCCATCTTGTTTCATTTATTCTTTTCCTACCCCCCAACCCCCCCACGTTTTATCTCCACTTCCTCATTATCAGGGAGATCATATGATAGTTGTCTTTCTACGATTGACTTATTTCGCTAAGCATAATACCCTCTAGTTCCATCCACGTCATCGCAAATGGCAAGATTTCATTTCTTTAGATGGCTGCATAGTATTCCATTTTGTGTGTGTGTGTGTGTGTGTGTGTGTGTGTGTGTGTGTGTGTGTACATATATATATACTACTTCTTCTTTATCCATTCATCTGTTGATGGACATCTAGGTTTTTTCCGTAGTTTGGCTGTTGTGGACATTGCTGCTATAAATATTTGGGTGCACGTGCCTCTTCAGATCACTACGTTTGTATCTTTAGGGTAAATACCCAGTAGTGCAATTGCTGGGTCATAGGGTAGTTTCAACATTTTGAGGAACCTCCATGCTGTTTTCCAGAGAGGTTGCACCAGCTTGCATTCCCACCAACAGTGTAGGAGGGTTCCCCTTTTTCCGCATCCTCGTCAACATCTGTCATTTCCTGACTTGTTAATTTTAGCCATTCTGACTGGTGTGAGGTGATATCTCATTGTGGTTTTGATTTGTATTTCCCTGATGCTGAGTGATGTGGAGCACTTTTTCGTGTGTCTGTTGACCATCTGGATGTCTTCTTTGCAGAAATGTCTATTCGTGTCCTCTGCCCATTTCTTGATTGGGTTATTCTTTGGGTGTTGAGTTTGCTAAGCTCTTTATAGATTTTGGATACTAGCCCTTTATCTAATATGTCATTTGAAATTATCTTCTCTCATCCAGTCAGTTGTCTTTTGGTTTTGTTAACTGTTTCCTTTGCTGTGCAAAAGCTTTTGATCTTGATGAAATCCCAATAGTTCATTTTTGCCCTTGCTTCTGTTGCCTTTGGTGATATTCCTAGGAAGAAGTTGCTGCGGTCGAGGTCAAAGAGGTTGCTTCCTGTGTTCTCCTCAAGGATTTTGATGGATTCCTTTCTCACATTGAGGTCCTTCATCCATTTTGAGTCTATTTTTGTGTATGGTGTAAGGAAATGGTCCGGTTTCATTTTTATGCATGTGGCTGTCCAGTTTTCCCAACACCATTTGTTGAAGAGGTTGTCTTTTTTCCATTGGACATTCTTTCCTGCTTTTTCAAAGATTAGTTGACTATAGAGTTGAGGGCCTATTTCTGGGCTCTCTATTCTGTTCCATTGATCTATGTGTCTGTTTTTGTGCCAGTACCATACTGTCTTGATGATGACAGCTTTGTAATAGAGCTTGAAGTCTAGAATTGTGATGCCACCAACTCTGGCTTCTTTTTCAGTATTTCTTTGGCTATTCGAGGTCTTTTCTGGTTCCATATAAATTTTAGGTTTATTTGTTCCATTTCTTTGAAAAAAATGGATGGGATTTTGATAGGGATTGCATTAAATGTGTAGATTGCTTTAGGTAGCATAGACATTTTCACAATATTTGTTCTTCCAATCCATGAGCATGGAACATTTTTCCATTTCTTTCTGTCTTCCTCAATTTCTTTCATGAGTAATTTATAGTTTTCTGAGTATAGATTCTTTGCCTCTTTGGTTAGGTTTATTCCTAGGTATCTTATGGTTTTGTGTGCGATTGTAAATGGGATTGACTCCTTAATTTAATTTCTCTTTCTTCTGTCTTGTTGTTGGTGTAAAGAAATGCAACTGATTTCTGTGCATTGATTTTATATCTTGAGACTTTACTGAATTCCTGTACAAGTTCTAGCAGATTTGGAGTGGAGTCTTGTGGGTTTTCCACATATAGTATCATATCAGCTGCAAAGAGTGATGGTTTGACTTCTTCTTTGCTGATTTAGATGCCTTGAATTTCTTTTTGTTGTCTGATTGCTGAGGCTAGGACTTCTAGTACTATATTGAATAGCAGTGGTGATAATGGACATCCCTGCTGTATTCCTGACCTTAGCGGAAAAAGTCTCAGTTTTTCTCCATTGAGAATGATATTTGCGGTGGGTTTTCATAGATGGCTTTGATACTATTGACGTATGTGCCCTCTATCCATACACTTTCAAGAGTTTTGATCAGGAAGGGATGCTGTACTTTGTCCAGTGCTTTTCAGTATCTATTGAGAGGATCATACAGTTCTTGTTTTTTCTTTTATTAATGTATTGTATCACATTGATTGATTTGTGGATGTTGAACCAACCCTGCAGCCCTGGAATGAATCCCACTTGGTCGTGGTGAAAAATCCTTTTAATGTACTATTGGATCCTATTGGCTAGTATTTTGGTGAGAATTTTTGCATCTGTGTTCATCAAGGATATTGGTCTGTAGTTCTCTTTTTTGATGGGATCCTTGTCTGGTTTGGGGATCAAGGTGATGCTGGCCTCACAAAATAGTTTGGAAGTTTTCCTTCCATTTCTATATTTTGGAACAGTTTCAGGAGAATAAGAATTAATTCTTCTTTAAATGTTTGGTAGAATTCCTCTGGGAAGCCGTCTGGCCCTGGGCTTTTGTTTGTTTGGAGATTTTTGATGACTGTTTCAATCTCCTTACTGGTTATGGGTCTGTTAAGGTTTCTATTTCTTCCTGGTTCAGTTATGATAGTTTATATGTCTCTAGGAATGCATCTGTTTCTTCCAGATTGTCGAATTTGCTGGCATATAGTTGCTCATAATATGTTCTTATAGTTCTTTGTATTTCTTTGGTGTTGGTTGTGATCTCTCCTCTTTTATTCATGATTTTATTTATTTGGGTCCCTTATCTTTTCTTTTTGATAAGTCTGGACAGGGGTTTATCAGTCTTACTAATTCTTTCCAAGGACCAGCTCCTAGTTTTAGTTGATTTGTTCTGTTGTTTTTGTTTTATTTATTTATTTATTTTTTGGTTTCTATTCCATTGATTTCTGCTCTGATCTTTATGATTTCTCTTCTCCTGCTAGGTTTAGGCTTTCTTTGTTGTTCTTCCTCCAGCTCATTTAGGTGTAGGGTTAGGTTGTGAACTTGAAACCTTTCTTGTTTCTTGAGAAAGGCTTGTACCACTATATATTTTCCTCTCATGACTGCCTTTGCTATGTCCCACAGATTGTGAACTGTTGTGTTTTCATTATCATTTGTTTCCATTAATTTTTAAAATTCATCTTTAATTTTCTGGTTGGCCCATACATTCTTTAGAAGGATGGTGTTTAGTCTCCATGTATTTGGGTTCTTTCCAAATTTCCTCTTGTGATTGAGTTCTAGCTTCAGATCATTGTGGTCTGAAAATATGCAGGGAATGATCCCAATCTTTTGATACTGGTTGAGACCTGATTTATGACCCAGGTTGTGATCTATTCTGGAGAATGTTCCATGTGCACTATTCTGTTGTTTTAGGATGGAATGTTCTGAATATATCTGTGATGTCCATCTGGTCCAGCGTGTCATTTAAGGCCTTTATTTCCTTGTTGATCTTTTCTTGGATGACCTGTCCATTTCAGTAGGGGAGTGTTAAAGTCCCCTAGTACTATTATTATTGATGTATTTCTTTGATGTTATTAGTTGGTTTATATAGTTGGCTGCTCCCACATTAGGGGCATAGATATTTAAAATTGTTAGATCTTCTTGTTGGACAGATCCTTTGAATATGATATAGTGTCCTTCCTCATCTCTTATTATAGTCTTTGGCTTAAAATCTAATTGATCTGATATAAGGATTGCCACCCGAGGTTTCTTTTGATGTCCATTAGCATGGTAAATTGTTTTCCAACCCCACACTTTAAATCTGGAGGTGTCTTTGGGTCTAAAATGAGTTTCTTGTAGGCAGCATATTGATGTTTTTTTTTTTTTAATCCATTCTGATACCCTGTGTCTTTTGATTGGGGCATGTAGCCCATTTACATTCAGGGTAACTATTGAGAGATATGAATTTAATGCCATTGTATTGCCTGTAAGGTGACTCTTACTGTGTATTGTCTCTGTTCCTTTCTGATCTACTACTTTTAGGCTCCCTCTTTGCTTAGGGGACCCCTTTCAATATTTCCTGTAGAGCTGGTTTGGTGTTTGCAAATTCTTTCAGTTTTTGTTTGTCCTGGAAGCTTTTTATTTCTCCTTCTTTTTTTTTTTTTATTCTTTTTAAATTTTTTATAAACATATATTTTTATCCCCAGGGGTACAGATCTGTGAATCGCCTGGTTTACACACTTCACAGCACTCACCAAAGCACATACCTTCCCCAATGTCCATAATCCCACCCCCCTTCTCCCAATCCCCCTCCCCCCAGCAACCCTCTGTTTGTTTTGTGAGATTAAGAGTCACTTATGGTTTGTCTCCCTCCCAATCCTATTTCTCCTTCTATTTTCAATGGTAGCCTAGCTGGATATAGTATTCTTGGCTACATGTTTTTCTTGTTTAGAGCTCTGAATATGTCATGCCAGTTCTTTCTGGCCTGCCAGGTCTCTGTGGATAAGTCTGCTGCCAATCTAATATTCCTACCATTTTATGTTACAGACTTCTTGTCCTGAGGTGCTTTCAGGATTTTCTCTTTGTTGCTAAGACTTGTAAATTTTACTATTAGATGATGGGGTGTGGACCTATTCTTATTGATTTTGCAGGGGGTTCTCTGCCCCTCCTGCATCTTGAGTCTTGTTCCGTTTGCCATATTAGAGAAATTCTCTACAATAATTCTCTCCAGTATACCTTCTGCTCCCCTCTCTCTTCTTCTTCTGGAATCCCAATTATTCTAATGTTGTTTCATCTTATGGTATCACTTATCTCTCGAATTCTCCCCTCATGGTCCTGTAGTTGTTTGTCTCTCTTTTGCTCAGCTTCTTTATTCTCTGTCATTTGGTCTTCTATATCACTAATTCTTTCTTCTGCCTCATTTATCCTAGCAGTAAGTGCCCCCATTTTTTATTGCACCTCATTAATAGCTTTTTAAATTTCAACTGGGTTAGATTTTAGGTCTTTTATTTCTTCAGAAAGAGCTTTTATATCTCTAGAGATGGTTTTTATAATATCTTCCATGCCTTTTTCGAGGTCAGGTAGAACCTTGAGAATTGTCATTCTGAACTCTAGATCTGACATATTACCAATGTCCATATTGATTATGTTCCTAGCCTTCAGTACTGCCTCTTGTTCTTTTTTTGTGGTGAGTTTTTCTGCCTTGTCATTTTTTCCAGATAAGAATATATGAAGGAGCAAATAAAATACTAAAAGGGTGGCAAAGACACCATCAAAAAGTGTTTTAACCAAATCAGAAGAGACCCCAAATAGTGGGGGGGAGAAAGGGGGTAAAAACAAGTTCAGAAAAAAAGAAATTAAAAAAAAAAAAGAAAAAATAAAAAATATAAAAAAGAAAGGAATATATATTTCTTTCATATATATATAGATATAGATATATCTATCTATCTATATATATCTATATCAGACTGGTGACTAGAACAGGGTCACCCACTTAATTTTGGGAGTATTTTGGTCTCTTAGAAGAAACTACCTCCCAGAATTTTAATGAATGAAAAACATATATAAGAGTAAACACAATGAAGGGATGGAATATGACTATAAAGATGAAAAAAAAGTTTTTTAATTTCTTAAAAAGGAGTTGATATGATAAGTTGGTTGGGAAAGAAAAATAAAGAAAGTGGAGAGAATTTGCTCAGGCTGGAGACTAGAACAAATCCGGTGCTAGATTTAGGGTATATTTTGATCTGTTAGAAGAAGTTGTACCCCAAATTTTTTAGAAGAATAAACCCTATGTGTATACAAAAAATAAAGTTAGATACAATGAAGGATAAAATATACCTATAATAGTGAAGGTTCAAAAATGATTTTTTTTTAGGGCGCCTGGGTGGCTCAGTGGGTTAAGCCGCTGCCTTCGGCTCAGGTCATGATCTCAGGGTCCTGGGATCGAGTCCCATATCGGGCTCTCTGCTCAGCAGGGAGCCTGCTTCCTCCTCTCTCTCTCTCTGCCTGCCTCTCTGCCTACTTGTGATTTCTTTCTGTCAAATAAATAAATAAAATCTTTAAAAAAAATGATTTTTTTTAAAGAAAGTTATTGTTAAGATAAACTAGTTAAAAAGCATTAAAAGAAAAGGGCAAACGTTAAAAAAATTTAGCAGAAGAAAAAAATAAAATTTAAAAAAATTAATTAACTTTGCAAGACTGAAGAATCATGGGGAGAAAGCCATGAATTCCGTGCTTTGCTTTTTCTTCCTCTGGTATTCCGCTGTTCTCCTTGGTAAGTGAACTTGGTCTTGGCTGGATTTCTTGTTGATCTTCTGGGGGAGGGGCCTGTTGCAGTGATTCTCAAGTGTCTTTTCCTGAGGCAGAATTGCACTGCCCTTATGAGGGGCCAGGCTAAGTAATCTGCTCTGGTCCGCTTTTGAGAGCTTTTGTTTCCTGAACGCTTTCTGTAGAGTTCCGGAGGACGGAGATGAAAATGTCAGACCCCAATCTCTGGCCCAGAGCAGCCGAGAGCTTAGGGCCCCACTTCTCAGTGCACCCTCAGAGAAAAGCGCTCAATCACTCCTGTCTCCCTGGCCTCCGGCTGCGCTTGGACCTGTGACCAAGCGTCTCTGTCTCTGGCACACAGCTCTGCCTGGAGTCTTCGAACCCCACAGATCCCTGAACTCTTCCAGGGGTGGGTCTCCCTGGATCTTGTGAGGACCGTACTCACAGAGCAGTGGCCTTTGCCATGGATTACAGTTCAAGGTAACCCTGAGTTGAAAGCTCACTCTTTGGCTCTGTCTCTAGCCATCTTCCCCGCTCTAATACCTGCAAGCTCTGCAACACTCAGACACCCCTTATCCTTCTGTGACCCCTTGGGACCTGATGCCATGCTGTCCTCACATGGGCTTCACCCTGCTTTAGCCTCTTGAGCAATGTCCCTCAGTGGAGCAGACTCAAAAGTCCTGATTTTGTGCTCCATTACTCTGCCACTTGCCAGGAGCTGGCCTTTCCCTCTGGGGTCTATCTTCCTGTCGCTTTGGATTCACTTCAGAAAGTGGTCGATTTTCTGTTTCTAGAATTGTTGCTCTTCTTCTCTTCCATCTCCTGTTGGATTTGTAGGTGTTCCGAATGGTTTGATAAGCTGTCTAGCTGATCTCCTGCTACCTCATGTCGTCTCAGCCTGCTACTTCTCCACCATCTTGACTCATGAACCACATCTTTATCCATTCATCTGTTGAAGGACATCTCAGCTTATTCCACGGTTTGGTTATTGTGGATATTGCTCCTATGAATGTTGGAATACATGTGCCCCTTCTTTTCACTATATCTATCTTTGGGGTAAATACCCAGTAGTACAATTGCTGGGTCATAGGGTAGCTCTATTTTTAACTTCTTGAGGAACCTTCATACTGTTTTCCAGAGTGGCTGTACCAGCTTGTATTCCCACCAACAGTATAAAAAGGTTGCCCTTTCTCCACATCCTTACCAATATTGTTGTTTTCCTGTTTTTAATTTTAGCAATTTTAAACCCTTATTGTCCAAACATATTTTTTATTTCCCTTCTGTGTAGTGTTTATCACTATCTAAGTCTGTGCACATCTTCCTTGATTTACAATGGGGCTAACTAATGATAAACCCATTGTAAATTTGAAAATATATGAAGTTGAAAATGTATTTAGTACAACTAACCCACCAATTATCATACTTTATGTACCTTAAATGTGTTTGAAACACTTATATTAGCCTACAGTTGGGCAAAACCATTTCACACAAATCACATTTTATTATAAGACGTAGTTTATTGAATACTGTACTGCGAGTGAAAAACAGAATGGCTGTATGGGTTTAGAATGGTTGTAAGTGTGTGGATGTTTGCTTTCCTGATCACATCGTGGACTGGGTGCTGCCGCTCACTCCACTGCCCAGCATCATGAGAGAACTTCATACACTTTATCACTAACCTGGGAAAAGATCAAAATTCAAATTTGGAAATGCCATTTCTAGTTAATCTATATCACTTCTGTGCAATTGCAAAGTCAAAAAGCCTAAGTTGAACCTTCGTAAGTCAGGGACCATCTGTATATTTTATGTATTTATGCTATATATTGTCTCCTTCCTCCAGGAACCTGTAAGCTCTTCAGGGAAATGAAGCTTGTCTACTTTGTTCACTGCTGTACTCCCAGTGCCTAAAAATTGTGCCTGCTTATAGGCTTTAATGAATATATTTTTGAATTAATGAATATTTTATATTTTTGTATTTATGTTCTCCTGTCTTATGAACTTAATATTCTCTAGCAACTAGTTTTGTAATTATTATCATCTTATTATTTTCTAAGTCTGATATTTCTACCATCAGATTTTCTAGTATGAAGAGATCCAATGGGACAGATGGCTTTGTTGTAGCTGATGTTTAATGGCTTGCTGTAATGAACACAGAATCCCTAAAATCCAAATATATGCACAAATCCCATGTATGGTATCTTTCTGATAAGCCTGCAACATTCCTTGATAATAAACAATGTGACTTCAAAGGGATCTTTTTCATGTTCTTTTAAGTTGGGGAACTGTTTTATCTTTGGTCTTTCTTTCCATTTCACCCTATTTAATGTATTGAACTGTGCTCCTTAAGTGTAAGCAACAATGGCAGACAGTATTTATTGTTTTGTTCAAAACTATTTTGAGAAATTTGGTGAGGAACATTATATTTCAGTACACATATCTTTTGGAGGAAGAAAATGTAACCAGCCAGTACTGCCAAATTGTACTGTCAACTCCATGTATAACTATAAAGAAAGAATAATGCTATTTTTATTGCTATTCTCTATGTAGATCTGATACAATAGATCCTAGGTAAATACATTATTACTAAAAGCCTACAGGAGTTGACAATTTAAAATACCACTATTCTTTGCCAGGACTTTGAACCCCAGTGTAGATTATTATACTGATTTTGTGGCTAATAATCCTTGCTATTTCTTTTTTCTTCCCAGTATTCTTATTGGCCTTTTGTCTTTTTTATTCTAATACAAATCACTGTCATGTTTTAGAGTCCCTGCCTCTAAAATGTAGATCCTTGTAGGTCTCTTATGCTGTGTCTGTACAAACATTTGGGCTTTCCAATGGTGACACTGTGTGTTCTTTTTACAGAAAAAGAATTGGAATTAGAAAACACAAAGCAAATAGCATCTACAGCTTTTAAGTAAGTTTTTGATGGCTTAAAGTTGATGAAAATTTTACATTTTCAGAAACCCAGAAAAATTTTCTAGGTGATGTGATAATCATACAGAAAAAAGAAATCGGCTCTTCTTTGGAACAGAAGTTGATTCCTTTTAACAACATAATAAGGTTAACAGGTCATAGATGCTTATGTTCTTAAATTAAACTAATCGGCTTTGGTAACAGAATAGTGTTCATAACAGTATTTTAAGCAAGGCATTCTTCTATGAGGAAGAGAAGAAAGTCTTGATTTTTTTTCTTTTGAGTTTCTCTTCTTTCCCTGATACTAACGTCCACCAGCCCCTCAAATTCTGAATTGCTTCTCTCTACACACCCTATAAAACTTGCTTTCTCTCTTTCATTCTGGATAATCATAAATTCCAAGAATATGGTTTGCATATACTCCCTTTGCCTATTGCCCTTGTGTTTTTTTTAAAGATATGAATTAAAAATTTTCTCAGTTCATCTATAAACTTGAAAGCAATCTACTTACAATTAAATGAGGGATACTTGTCCCTCAACATCTTTGGCAGGCATATTTGGTTTAGAGAAGACAGGGTGGGGTGCTCAAAATGTTATTTAAATTGAATTCTGAGATAAGATCCTTTTCTATGGTCTCCAAGGCACAGATGGAAGCACAATCACATATTGAAAACCTTTCCAAAGGCTGTGACCTTGAATGACTCTTCAAAAAAATGAAACAACTAATTTAAAAATGAAATGCAAATGTGATTTGTGATTTTTGTGCCCTATATCCATGCATTTCACAGAAAAAAATGTCATTTAATGGAACTCAGCTTTTTATAATAAAAATTAAAGTGGTATAAATAGGTATAGTTTTTGAATATAGTAAATTCTTGTATAGCCAGTTTTGGTATACAGGTCATAAGGATGACATACAGAAGACCAAAGAAGTCTCCCATTTTTAAAATAGAACACTTTATTAAAATTAATAAATAAAATTAAAAATAAAATTAATAAAAATTTAAACAGAGCCCCACTTAAGAGGCAGTAAGTAGATGCAACTAAACCCATTTTAAAGTAGCTGTAAAAGAAGTTATGAAAATATTTATTATTCCACATATTTGCCATTTATCCTTTAGCTTCAAGGGCAATGCTTGCCACTCAGCCTTAAATCTGCAAAAGTCATGTGTATGAAGAAATGGTCATGATTGCTTATTGTAGGCTAAGTTGCAGCCTAAGTCTTAAAGGCACACATTTGTGAAGTTCAGAGTGCTCTGAAGTGTCAGTTGGCATGTGCTTGATGAAGAAGCTCAGCGAGAAAGCCAGCCGGCCTGCAGTCATACTAACTGCAAATAAACAATTAATACCAAAGGGTATATATTCATATAGAAAAAAGAGCAGTTTAATCCCATGGAATCCCTTATTGTGCTGCTCTCAAGCATTTGGGGTGACAGGTGCCATAAGTCAGCCTTTTGAGTAACTGCAAGTAATTGTAGCAAGAAAATGAACAGAACAAGCTTGCAAAGAACAAACAGAAGGCAGGAAGGGTGGGTGGTGTCAGAGAGAAAACTGAGGGGAAATCTCTCTTTAAGTATGAAACTTTCAAGCTGTTCTCCTAATTAGAAAGCACATAGAATACTTGGGTTTGCTTTTTTAAAAAAATCTATTACCAGAAAATTATGAATGAGATGACATATTTACTATTGAAATAGTAAATTTCTCAGTATGGATATAATACTTTTCATTTTGCAGTATTAACAAGTGAAGTGAAACATACTGATAGAGCACACCTGTAGAGCACTCATATTTAAAATTTTGTGAAATAAAGTTAAGTATAGCACTTTAGAGAATTGAAAGTGAAGCTATCCCTTTCCCCTCTGCAGTCATATCTAAAGTGTGCCAAAATATATAGAAAACTGAATAGGAATAAGGCAGATTTCCCCCCATATTTATTTCCAATAACTATCATACATACCACTTAATGACAATTAACGTAGCATTGTGGTTAAAACCATGCCAAAAAAAATAAATAAAACTGAGCAGTTGAATATTGAACCTATCCAAACCTAAGGGTTCTCACCTAAAATTTGGAATAATAAGCCAGATTCATAAAGATTTTGTGAGGCTTAAAGTAGAAGTTTTAACCTTTTTAAAAATATTTATTTATTTATTTCAGAGAGAGAGAGAGGGAGTACACGATGTGCACACATGGATGAGCTGGGGGTGGGGCAGAGAGAGAGAAAATTTCCAGCAGACTCCCTGCTGAGCACAGAGCTGGACCCTAACCCCTGGGCTCCACCTCACAAACCCATGAACATGACCTGAGCTGAAATCAAGAGTCAGATGCCTAACTGACTGAGCCACCCAGGTGCCCCAATAGTTTTAAGTTTTTAAGTATTTGATGCAGTTATTAGCACATGCAGGGATCAGTAAATGATAGATGCTATTATGTGAAAGCATGTTAAATTATACATTTTAACTTGTATGTCAAATTAGTACAGATAGGCACACCTGGGTGGCTCAGTTGGTTAAGCCACTGCCTTTGGCTCAGATCATGATCCCAGGGTCCTGGTATCGAGTCCTGCATTGGCCTCCCTACTCAGCGGGAAGCCTGCTTCTCTCTCTGCCTCTGCCTGCCTCTCTGCCTGCTTGTGTTCTCTCTCTCTCTCTCACAAAAAAAAAAAAAAAAAGTCTTTAAAAAAATTACAGTAGATAAAAATTCCATAGAGAAGTACCAGATTGGATTGCACATTTTCAAGTGATATAAAGGAATAATCAGTTGTAAAATTCACAAGGAGTGGATAAAAGGGTCAACAGAAGGGAGATTTGTGAAGAGATTTGTTTTGGATACATTTGCTGAACTGCTTTGAGTCTCATTCACAACTCCATTAGAGATAGTTTGAGTTGTTTCCTTCTAATTTCAGTCCTCGAGCGCACTAATTTCAAAAGAGCAAATCTGAAAGTTCGGTGTGTGCTGCAGGAAATATGGAAGCACATTGATTGGGGTGTTTGACCCACATGTGAGATAACTAAAGGCTCACACAGCCTGAAGCCACAGTGTAGAGAGGGCTACTGCTACTTCAGGAAGCTAGTGACCAAACTGCTATTGGTGAATAAAGGGGCACCATCTCCAGGGATTATTGCGCAACACCTGGTAGGGTGTAGGTATGTATTAAAAGGGATCTTGTCCAAAATGGTCTCTACTAGAGGATGCAGGGCCCCCAGAAAGAAATCTATGATAGGTGGACCTAGGGAAAAACCTGAGGCTGATGTGATGCCAGAACAGTCAGCCAAAGCAAAAGGGTTACATGTGGTAAAATGAGTCCATCAGTAAAATTTCTTAAGAATCTACTAAAATTCCTGCGAGAGAAAAGTTCAGTCTTAATTATTAGCCATTCCCAGAGGGTATAGAATCCCGTTAAAACAGTCAGATGAGAACTTTGCATAATCCTCTCCTTCCTTCCTCTGTTCCAATTCCAAGGAGCCAGAAACTATGTGTATACATTAGAGTAGGTGAGTTCACATTACAGTAACAAATAAATCCTAAATCACATTGGCCTAAAACAAAAAGCTTATGTTCTTATTTGTGTCCCATGCCCTATGCAACATTGGAGGAAGTCATTGCTTTATTCTACTTATTTGGGGATCCAGATAGATGGAGCTTGAACCTTCCCAAACATTGAAAATTATACATAAAAGAGACTTGGGAAGAACTCACATCTTTTCCAGAACTAGATTGGCAACATTTTAAGCTGCATATTGTCCAGAATTAGGTTGGGTGACCCACTAAATTATAATATGTCAAGAAGAATGATGCTATTTTGAAGATTGAATGTGAGAAATATTTGATAAACATCACTAAAAATTTTATGATCTGCCCTTCTAACCAAAAATAATTAGTATACTTTCTTCTTTTTTTTTTTTTAAAGATATTATTTATTTATTTGACAGAGATCACAAGCAGGCAGAGAGGCAGGCAGAGAGAGAGGAGGAAGCAGGCCCCCCGCTGAGCAGAGAGCCCAATGCGGGGCTTGATCCCAGGACTCTGAGATCATGACCTGAGCCGAAGGCAGTGGCTCAACCCACTGAGCCACCCAGGCGCCCCTATATACCTTCTTATAGTAAAATATACCACCACCTTCTCAACAGGTGCCACCCCAAAGTCTTTCTCATTTTTGGCATCTAACTCCAAGTTTAAGATTCCTGGATGATGACTAGTAGTCTCTACATCAGGTTTGATGTGTTTTTTTTCTTGACATGGAGGACAGTGAACTAAGAAAGAAGAGTTATCTGCTATCTTCAGAGCCAAATCACAACAGTAGAAGATGGGAACAGAATAACCATAATAAAAATTCCATTTGGAAAAGTTCTTGCCTATGGAAGACTTAAAAATAGATGTTATAAATGTTCCCTGTCCTGATAATGGGGAATGGATGAGGCTCTCATTTTTGTCCCCCCTCCCCCACCAAGTACCTGTATTGTTCTCTTTGGCCCCTGGATCCTTTCTCTGTTTCTTTTCCAGTAACCTTCGACTGTATCAGCAACAGGTATTGGGAAGTCTGTTCTTGGGGTAAAACAGATAACTCAGCATACCTCTTACCAATGTATGTTAGGAGATACAAAGGTCATTTTCAGTCTTGAACATTCACAGTTTCCTTTAGGAAAAGCTGATGGTATTTTTGGCAGTAGTACTGTCTAAATGACATAGGAAACCTTTAGTGATTAGAAATCTCTTATGTTTGATTTCAGTCATCTCCACATGCAATAGCCAGATTTTCCATTCCTTTCTAGAATATACTTTAGATTTGTTATATTTCTATGTTTTTTCTCACTCTTGATTCTTCATCTCTCCAGAATTAATTACGGATACTTTGAACTTTTCATACATCTGGGGGAAAATCCCATCATTGGTTTCATCTCTGAGCCATGTTGTTTAATGCAAAGTGATTTGGTACCACAGTTCAAACTGAGTATTTTCTCTAAGACTAATCAAATGTATTTAGTGGTCTTAAGAATGCATATTGAGGACTATGCTCTTGTTTTGATCCTTGCTATAAGCCTAAATTGGAATCAACATTTATTACTCAAAGCTTTTCTTAGTTTAATCTTTTTACTAGTAAGTGATGAAAAGCAGTTGCATCTTTTGGCCCTGGAAGTTCCCAAATTTCAGGACTTTCTTAATTCCTCCTCATTCCTTTTGAAAAACCAGCTAATTCTTTTCTGGTAAATGTCTTCTTTATAGAAGTTTGCCAAACCCAGCTATCAGCAACCAACATACATCAATAATGTTGTTTTTCAACCTCATCCCTTCAAGCTACAAATTAACTAAGTAAGTATCTTTCTAGTTACCATTAATTCCATTGTCATTTCTAGGGTCCGGTATTGGTTTCTCCCATTTTTGGCACATAGCCCCTATGTGTGTGTGTGTGTGTGTGTGTGTGTGTGTGTGTGTGTGTGTGTTTTGTTCTTGTAGCACTCCTTATCCCATCAGAAGAGGTTGGATTATTTGGTCTAACAGTTAATTCCACAAGCTCAGTGGTTTAGAAGAATCATTTTTTTCTTGTGCCCATTACATTTTCCTTATTAGTTTGTGCTGAGAGGGTAGGAAAGGAGTTCCTGTTCAGAAGAGACCTGGGGGGGGGGCACCTGGATGTCTCAGTGGGTTGGGCCTCTGTCTTCGGCTCAGGTCATGATCTCAGGGTCCTGGGATCGAGCCCCACATCATGCTCTCTGCTCGGCGGGGAGCCTGTTTCCCCCTACCTCTCTGCCTGCCTCTCTGCCTACTTGTGATCTCCGTCTGTCAAATAAATAAATAAAATCTTTAAAAAGGAAAAAAAAAAAAAGAAGAAGAGACCCAGGGGAATCACTGTTTTGAATGTTGCTGTTCATTGCATATAAAGGAAAGAGAAATTTTGGAGGTATTTTCATCAACCATGTAACTCATGCTATTTCACACTTGGAGCTTATTGGCCAGAACTGTTGATGCAGTTCCACTCAGTTAAAAAGGGGCTAAGAAATGTAGTTCGACCACATACATTCAGATGGAAAGCTAGAAATATTGGAAAACAATGTTGATGACTAAGGCAGCATGTTGTTAGCAGTCTTGAGGGAAAGGGAGATCATAATACCACCTTCCACACAACAAGTAGCCTTCAGGAACTTGGCCCTGGCTGGGGAAGGAAAGAAATTTAACTGTAAATCAAGCTGAGTTTTGATGGAAACATTGTATTATTCATCCTAAGTCTCAGTTGTGACTGTCTTGTATGATTCTAGGTGATAAAGGACTATATATTATCCAATACAAGAAAACTATGGATTGCTCTATCTATTGGCCCCACTGAATAAATTATAAAGTGACAGTGGGAGACAGACAGATATTCATTTGGATTACAAGAGTTCTGTCTGTTTGATATGCCAATTGCCATTGCCAGTGGCCACCTCTACCATCATCATCAGCTGCACTTATGTTTATGAATACTTTAGATTGATAAAAATATTGGGTTTGGGTCACCTGGGTGGCTCAGTGGGTTAAAGCCTCTGCCTTTGGCTCAGGTCATGATCCCAGGGTTCTGGGATCGAGCCCCACATCAGGCTCTCTGCTAGGCAGGGAGTCTGCTTCCCTTCCTCTCTCTCTGCCTCTCTCTCTGCCTACTTGTGATCTCTCTCTCTCTGCCAAATAAATAAATAAAATATTTAAAAAATATATTAGGTTAATATTTCTTAGCTGCTATCTGCCAGTAATCCATAGATAATAAGGAAAGTTTTCTCTATAATCAGTATTTGTATAGCAGTGCTTTTTCCTGTCTTTTTCAATGGAAGTACCATAAGACAGTACATTTTTTTTTAAATTTTTTAAAGGTTTTATTTATTTATTTGACAGAGAGAGAGATCACAAGTAGGCAGAGAGGCAAGCAGAGAGAGAGGGAGGAAGCAGGCCTCCCGCGGAGCAGAGAGCCCAATGTGGGGCTCGATCCCAGGATCCTGGGATCATGACCTGAGCTGAAGGCAGAGGCTTAACCCACTGAGCCACTCAGGCGCCCCAAAACAGTACATTTTTAAACTTTCTCTCCCAAACACTGCATGATAGTTAGGGTTCTTTGATTTAACTACTATCAGGTAGCTCTGGCTAAGTTAAACTAAGTTAAACTGAACTTACTGAGTGGACCTGAGATAGTTTACAGGGTTGACGGGGAGGGCTAGTGAATTAGACTGAAAACAGAAAAGGAAAGTTTGAAAGTTTCAAGGACATTAATTGCAATTTCTGCTTTGTTAGGATGGATGAACAAATTCCACTTTTTCCCTTGCTTTCATCAGTCTCCTCATGATTCAAATTCATTGAGAGAAAGTTGATTGGTCAAGCTTAGTCTGATGACTTACCCACCTTTTACTGTATCTCAGAAGTGAATGGAATGGTCTAGCATGATCTAGCTTCCATGGAGGAAGCTAACAGGTTTTTTTTCTTTCTTCTCTTTATAGTAGAGCAGAGCACTGTATTTACTATTCCTCCACACTGTTCTGAGTGGGAGATAAGTTTTCCTTTTCCCAATACATAGAGTGCCATTAGGAACAGTGGTAGTAGTTGCCTGGTAATCAAAAAACAAAACAAAACAAAAATGCATATAGCTGGTTTGCTTCTGTCTGAAGGGTTTGGAGAACATATTTTAACAAACATTTGCTTGTTAATGATAGGAGCAACCTTGTAAGAAAAATATGTTGGGAAGAAGTTTTGTATCCATATCACTTTTCCAGTCAATAATCTATACACAATAAGAAATAAAGAGGCATGTTTGAAAAACTGATATAATTAGCTCATTCAAACCTCTTGCTTTTTGGCCCTCTTCTTGTGGTCATACTCTGTTTTGAAAACCAGAGTAGCAGCTAAAAGTTTCAGGGCTCTACAGTGTCATGTCTTTGGCAAAATTGTCTTTTCTGCCCCTCAATTTAGTCATTCTCTAGCTTCTGATAAGCTGATGTAATTTCCTCACAGCAAATGAACTGATTCAGTTGAGCCTTTCCCTGACACTGACTATTAATTCTTGGTGGAGGCCAGGCCTCGGGGTTGGTGGTGTGATGGTCATGGTGGAAGTGATTTATGACTGTGTTGATTTTTTGGAGCCTTTACCACATGTCTAAGGATTACGTGAAGCCCTGTCATTACAAATAAGCTATCACAAAACAAAGATGTAATATTCATTAGAGCTACAATGTAAGTACTGTAGCTAATAGAGTAACATGGGGGAAGCTCCAGAAAATCAAAGAAGACTGTGTTTTCTGTTTTCTTGAAAGACAGCAGGAGTAAATTACTTTGACATGCATTGTGTGTTCATGTTTCCTATGCATTTTTGATTTCTTTGCATAAAAAAATTAAACCTTTGACTGGATAGCAGTTGGCAATGGTTCATTTTTATTCACCACTGTCCATAACTGCATTGAATAATTATAATTTGTCCTACCATCTGAGACTCTTTCTGACATTTGGCTGCCTCTGCCCTGCTGCTCATTTATGCTTAAGTTTGTACCTGCTCATTAACAGATTTGTCCTAAAAATAACTTTGAAAGTCTCAGATCCTGAGCTGTTAGCAGTTAGCCTACATAACTAAGGTTATAAAATCAGCATCTGGCTAGAACTCAAAAAGCTGACTCTGTTCTCACTTGCTAAGATAAAGAAAGGTATGTGCTTCTAATTAGCTATAAAAACTCTAAAATACTGTATGCTATCATGAAGGTTGTGTCACATTGTACTGCAGTGTTTGTTACTTCATTTCAGGCTTAGAATTAAATTATGGCATCTCTCTTCTATGTGTGATGAAAGCTGTTTTCTCTTGTCTTTTTCACAAAACCTTAAGCCAGAATGCTTAGCAGGAGTACCCAGTTTGGTGGTTAAACATTTCCATACAGTTTTGCAGTTTTTAGAAATAAATGTATTAAGCTACTTTAAGTTGATCTCATTCTGGATATTTAAGAATCACTGCATTTTAGAGTGCCAGACTTATTTGGTAACATTTGCATTTTATCTTTGAGTTAAATATTCCCAGGTTTGACTACATTAATTCCTCACTTTCATAACAAAAGACATTCTGGGAATAATTCCATGTATGTAAAGATTCTAAGAAAGATTTCTTGCTTCCAGGATTCCCCGTAAGAACATATGGGTAATTTCTTTTGTGGGAAAGTAAGATAATAAATAGAATATAAGTACAAAATAATTATTTTATATTTTGATGCAAATTACTTAGATATTTAATGCAGTTAATAAAGTGAAAATATACTGTTTAGTAAAATCAAACCTTGTGGTGTGTGGGGAGGCAGAAATTTGAAGAATTTGAAGTTTGAGAGTTTAAAATTCAATTAAATTGGTGTAATATTTGGGTTAAGTCTTTATCTATTGATTTTGCACTTAAAGTTTACCTTGTATAGTTGTTTGCTTTAAAAACATGATTCTATTCTAATCTCCTTGAAAGCAGGCATCTTAAAGTGCTTTTTTTTCTATATCTAGCATAAAACCTAGCATACATAATGAATTAGATAAAAGTACTTACTAATGGAGGGCACCTTGGTGGTGCAGTCATTTGAGCTTCCCACTCTTGGTTTTGGTTCAGGTCATGATTTTAGGGTCCTGAGATTGAGCCATTTTGGGCTCCATGCTCAGCATGGAGTCTGCTTGAGACTCTCTCTCTACCCCTTATCTCCCCTGACCCTGGCTCTTTCTCTTTCTCTCTCTAAAAAGCAAATAAATCTGAGGTGCCTAGGTGGCTCAGTCATTAAGCCTCTGCCTTCAGTTCAGGTCATGATCCCAGGGTCCTGGGATCCAGCTCAGCATCAGTCTCCCAGCTCAGCAGAAGGCCTGCTTCTCCCTCTCCCACTCTTCCTGCTTGTGCTCTCCCTCTCTTGCTGTCCTCCCTCTGTCAAATAAATGAATAAAATCTTTTGAAAAAATCCTAAAAAAGTACTTACTAATGGTCTTGGCGTATAACAATTCTTAATAAAATATCTTAAAAATTTACAAAACTCTTAGCATTTTATCTTCTCTGTCTTTCTAGAAATTGTTTACCTGGAAAAAAAAAAAAACCATAGATACATAATGTGTTTCCTGAGTCTCAGTTACCTCATGTTAAATCAGATCTCAAGCAGAGTATATAACTTTTTATTATTTATGTGTTATTGTTATTAAAATAAATAATATAAAATAAAATCTTACAGAAAAAGATACAGCAGAAAGTGAAATGTTAGATTTAATAAATACCCTGTCTCACTCTAATGACTAGTAGTAATGACCATTGATAACATTTTGTGTCTTTTCAGAAGTTTCCATATGTAAAATGCATATATGTTTGTAATTATTGTACAGCTATAACATAAAAATCTATACATCTGTAGTATTTTTAAGGGGTAATATATTCCAAAGGGTTGTATATCTCCCTTAAAAATAGTTTTTATTTGAATTTTTGTTTCCAGTAACATAACTGGGAGATCTGTCTGTGTCAATATGTATAAATATAATTAACCACTGACTAGAATTCTTTTGTATGAATAATAACAATTTAACAGACCTAGTCCCTATAGGTGAATATTTATGTTGATTCCAGCTTTGGCTATTATATACAGTGGTTCAGCATATATCCCTCTAATGTCAATCTTTTGAATTAGCCATAAGACTATAAATCTATGATAAAGTCATAGAAACAGAATTTGTGTATAGAAGAATGGGTGAAATTAATATTTTGTTAAGTTATTTTCTTGCTTTCCCCTGCAAAGGTTAGCAATTTTTTTGTTTTTATTTATAAATTAGTTTTTGAATCAGTTTAGGCAATTTATATTTTCTTAAAAAAACTATTTATCCACATTTTTCATTTTAGCTAATTATTTTTTAAATATTGTTTTTATTTTGCAATATACACATTTTTCCATTTTTATTTTTAAGCTCTTTCTTCCTTTCTTTCTTTGCATTCTCTCGTGTTTACCTTAAGTGATAGATTGTTTTTCAAAATCTTTCCCTTTTTGTTTTCTAATTTATTATTTTTTCATTTTCTTTTTTTTTTAAAGATTTTATTTATTTATTTGACAGACAGAGATCATAAGTAGGCAGAGAAGCAGGCAGAGAGAGAGGAGGAAGCAGGCTCCCTGCTGAGCAGAGAGCCCGATGCGGGGCTCGATTCCAGGACCCTGGGATCATGACCTGAGCTGAAGCTAGAGGCTTTAACCCACTGAGCCACCCTGGTGCCCCATTTTCTTATTTTTAATGTCCAATTTTAAAAACTAAGTTCTTCCTATTTTCCTCACATTAATTTTTTCCCAGCTTCTTTGGTTGAATGCTTAATTAATCTCTTAAGGGTATGTGTTTGTTCTGAAGTGAATCTGATTTACCATTCCCATTTTTAATTTTTTAGCACCCTACAATGAAAGATGGTAAAATCAGTTTGTATTTCTTTATTTTCTTTTAATTCACCTCCTGACCCTCTCTCCTACATTTTATTTTCCAATTTTACTGTACTCTTAATTCTCTACCACTAGGATTTATATCATAAGTGTTCTGTAAATAACTATAATTCCTTGATATAACTTATTAACACATATGTATTTTTGTTTTTAGTTACATTTGACCTTCATTCCCAGTTCATTCAGCACGGCTTCATCATTACTTTCCTTATTAAACTGATTTCATCATTTAATTTTCCTAAGAAGGGGTTCTAAGGGACATTGTTATTTTTGCTTGCCCACTATACCTTAGTTTTTTATTTAGTAATGTTTCCTTCTTTAGGAAGTCAACCTGTTCTAAACTTATTTCTTATGGTTTAAGTGAGGCTGACTCTAACCTTCAACTCTAGATATAACTTAGTTATGACTAAATAAATTACCTTATTAATAACAATTGATTCAATAAAGTACACAAACCAAGATAGGATGAGATCAAATCCTTGAATAACTATTGAAATCAAGGTGAATAAGGAGCTATCTTTGCAGAGATTTTTAGTGATGTGTCTGTAGCCATCTTTTCCACCATGAAGATTCCCCCTAAGAATGAAGATCATACCGAGGAGCTCAAAGTTTGTATATGCAGAAAGCAATAATATCCTAATGTGATTATTTGAGCCTCTGGACTCGGTTCTGGTTTAGTCCACCTATACTCTCCAATGATATTAATGCAGGGCCAACTCTCACCAACTTTTCCTCACCAACTGTACTGTATTTTATGCCTTGGACATTTATCACCAATCAGAACACAATTGATACCCTTTTCACTTTTATTGAGAATAAGAATTCTTTATGACTCATAGTGAACTCACTATTTTGCAGGTTGATACTGTTTTGTCTGTGGTAATTTAGGATTAGAATCTTTCATTATCACTGTCTTTTTGCCAGTTCCAAATCTGATTGCCTTCTTCCATCTCTTCTCCTGCTAACCCCCTACATCTAGTACTAATAGAGTGTCCTCACGTTTCCTTATTCAGCCTACCTATCTTACTGCAATGTCATGTGATACAGGCTAACATGTGTCCCTGTAGCCCTCAGAATTTCCAGTTCCAGGCATAGGACCACTGGTTAGGACCTCTGAGACGCTACTGGAAGCTTTATCTTCTGTTCAGTTTAATCCAACATTCATTTATTTAACAGCTGTTTTTCATAGTTTAGGATTTGAGGGTTTCCTTTTTCTCTAGTTTTACAAAATATGAAATATCTTCCTCTTTTTATATGCTGGATTGGCTAGATTAAAGAGTAGGTAGACACTTTTTATTTTGATGAAGTCCCAATAGTTTATTTTTGCTTTTGTTCCCCTTGCCTTAGGAGATATATTTATTAAGAATTTGCTATGGCTGATGTCAAAGAGATTACTACCTGAGTTCTCCTCTAGGATTTTAATGGTTTTCATGTCTCACATTTAGGTCTTTCATCCATTTTGAATTTATTTTTGTGTATGGTGTAAGAAAGTGGTCCAGTTTCATTCTTTCGTATGTTGCTATCCAGTTTTCCCAACACCATTTGTTATACACAGCAAAGGAAACAATAACACTAAAAGGCAATGTGTGGATTTGGCGAAAATATTTGTAAATGACAGGTCTGATTAAGGATTAGTATCCAAAATATAAATAAACTTATAAAACACAACACCCCAAAATGAATAATCCAATTTAAAAATGGGCAGAAGACATAAGTAGTATTTTTCCAAAGAAGATATCCAGATGACCAACAGGCACATGAAACAGTGTTCAACATCACTCATCACCAGGGAAATACAAATCAAAACTACAATGAGAGATCACCTCACACCTGTCAGAATGGCTAAAATCAACAACACAAGGAACAACAGATCTTGGCAAGGATGTGATGAAAGGGGAACCCTCCTGCACCTTGGTGGGAATGTAAAGTGGTGCAGCCACTCTGCAAAACAGTATGGAGGTTCCTCAAAAAGTTAAAAATAGAACTACTCTACAGTCCTGCACTTAAACTACTAAGTATTTGTCCAAATAATACAAAAATACTTATCCAAAGAGATAACATCCTCCCCCCAATGTTTATAGCACTATTATCCACAATAACCAAACTATGGAAACAGCCTAAATGTCCATTGACTGTTGATAGTTAAAGAGGATGTGGGGTGTGTGTGTGTGTGTGTGTACTGTGTGTGTGTAATATATATATAATGGAATATTACTCCACCATCAAAAGGAATAAAATCTTGCCATTTGAAGAGACATGAATGGAGCTAGAGAGTATTATACTAAGCAAAGTAAGTTAGTCAGAGAAAGGCAAATACTGTATAATTTAATCATTTGTGGAATTTAAGAAACTAAACAAATGAGCAAACGGGAAATATATAGTGAGGCAAATCCAGAAAAGAGTGCTGATTTTTTTTGCACTTTCTTAATTTTGAATTTATGTGTGTTTATGTTACATTCCAGAAACAATTGTGATGAAATTGATTCTATAGTTAAAAAGGTATCCATCTGAAGGGACTTTTTTTTTTTTTAAAGAAATGTATCCTCTCAGTTCTCTCGGAGAATAATTTTTTAAGCCATACAATATTGACAAAGACATAATTGATTGATATTGATTATAGCTATTAAATTCCTGAGTGGCTTTCTTACATTTCACACTTCATATCCAGGTAACTTTCTAAAGAACAGTTTTTCTCTTGTCACTCTCAGTTTAAAAACCTTCAAAGAATGTCATGCTGAAATGTTTGATTTCCTTAGTATTAGAACCCATGATTTTCCATCATCCTTAGCTTCATCTATTGCATATATCCTATATGACAATTAAAATCAATTATTTTGTTCCTGAAAAGGGCCTCATATATTTGTTTTCTGCCTTTGCTCAAATGTTTTTTTTTTCCTTTCCAAACTCTTCTGTTCTCATGCTACCTGCTAAAATCTCATCCATTTGTAATGACCAGCTTAAATACTACCTTTTTGTGAAGATCTTGAAGATCTTCCTGATTATTCTCATTTAAAAGTTTAGTCTTATTTCAGCTTAAATGCTTATTATTCATTGTAGAAAAAACTTAACGGAATTTTTTTTTTTTTGGTCATTTGTGTATTATATCTTGTTCTCAATTTTAAACTTCTTAGGGGCAGAAATATTGGTTGTATTTGTATGGTATTTAAAAAGCAGTCTACTGAATGATATAAGCTTTTTCATAGACATTATAGCATACTTATTTATTTATTTTAAGTTTTTATTTATTTATTTGACACAGAGAGAGAGAGAGAATGCGCATAGTCCTTGGGAGAGGCAGGCAGAGGGAGAGGGAGAAGCGGGCTCCCAGCTGAGCAGGGAGCCTGATGTAGGACTCGATCCCAGGACCTTGGGATCATGACTTCAGCCAGGCGCCCTGATGGCGTACTTACTTTAAAACAAAAGGATGATGCGTGTACATAATTAGGTGTGATGGATTGAAATTATTTCTTTCAAAGATAGATGGAGAAACTTCCCTGCAAAGCTATGTGGTGGTATTTATTAGGCTTAAGTATGGCATATTTTATTGAATTGCACATTTTACCTGAAGATCAATAATTTAGAGCATTATTTTATATTAAAAATTAGTGTGTTGTGATACATGTGCTAAATTTGGCATGAGATTTAAAGATAAAACATGAGAACTCAAAAACTATTTAAACTGCAATCATGTTTTGTGGAACGTATCTAAGTTTTTTAGGTAGCCTCATAATTTATTACTAGAAAGAAAACATTTGAAAATCACTGGAGGAAGTGGAAGTACCACAAGAGAGAGGAACATTTAAGAACCCAGGGAACCTAACACACAGTAAAAATTCAAAAAATACTTGGTAGGAGACACACTAGAGAAATTTTGCATTCACAGATTCCAGTGTAGTAATGCAGGAATACCAAACTAATAGCAAATTATGTCTCAAAAAATTGTAAAGTTTTATAAAACTTGGTAGCTGTGAAACCGGACTAATATATTTCGGTAGTAGTTATGAGATCTATATATCACTACTATATATGTTTTAAAATAATAGCAGTAAGTATTGTTCATAACCTCATCCCTATGATTTTAAATAACAATATAATCATAATGATAAATATACTAATTCTAAATCTCTTGTTATAATTATTTGATTATAAAACCAGTTTTCTATATTGTTTTATTCTAGAATATCTGTGCAGGGAATCCAGCAATCAGTAAGCAAAATGTTTACTTTTGACAAGTCCCAAATTATTCTAGGTTAATAGTAAAAATGTACTTGTATTTTAACCATGCTCCATTTTTTTTTAAAGATTTTATTTATTTATTTGAGAGAGAGACAGTGAGAGAGAACATGAGCGAGGAGAAGGTCAGAGGGAGAAGCAGACTCCCCATGGAGCTGGGAGCCCGATGTGGGACTCAATCCCGGGACTCCAGGATCATGACCTGAGCCGAAGGCAGTCATCCAACCAATTGAGCCACCCAGGCGCCCCAAGAATCACCAGTTCTATACAGTACTCAATGCTTACCTAAATAAATGTTGTTACTATCTATCACCAAAGAACCTTCCTATAGTATTAATGACTATATACCCTATGCTGTACTTTTAATCTTTGTGACTTTTTTATTGTATAACTGGAAGTTTGTACTTCTTAATCCCCTTCATTTTATCTGTATTTTATCCTAGCAACCACCAGTTCAGTTTTTTCTCTGAATTTAATGGTCTGTTTTTTCTGTTTGTTTGTTCATGTTTTTTTTTTTTTTAAGATTCCATGTATAAAGTGAAATCATATGGTATTTGCTTTTCTCTGTCTAATTTATTTTACTTACCATAATACCTTCTAGGTCCATCCAGAGTGTTGTAAATGACAGGGTCTCGTTATTTTTTATCAATGAATAATATTTTATTTTACCACATCTTCTTTATTCATTCATCTGTTGACGGACACTTGGGCTGCTTCCATATCTTAGTTCTTGTAAATAATGCTGCAATAAATATAGGGATACATACATCTTTTCAAAATTATTGTTTTTGTTTTCTTTATGTAAATACCCAGGAGTGGAATTACTGGATCATATGATACTTCTATTTGTAATTTTTGAGGAACTGCCACTTTTTTCCACAGTGACTACACCAATTAACATTCCCATCATCCATGCAGGATGGTTCAACATATGTTCTTTTTGTTGGTTTGATGGTATTTGAAGTATTTTTATATTTATAAATATGTAATAATTTCTATATATTTCATATTTCATATTTTTATTTAGACATTATCCATTTGAAAACACTCAGGAAACACTGCATACTGGCATAGCCAAACTTGTCTCTTCATACTGTATCCAAGCTCCTATTTGCATTTCCTCCCCTCAGCTTTTATAGTTACTTTATTTCCCATCTGACATGCCTTTTTCATCTTTTCTCATAGGCTTTACAAATCTTAAGATTTCTCTTGAAAGCCTTTGTTGACAGAAGAATCCCTGTCTTTGAATTCTGTGAATCTATTTTTTGGGAACCTGTTATTTATCAAATACTATACAAATGGCATTTGCTGTAGTTTCAACATATTCAGTCTCACTGTGCAATCCTTTGAGTACTTGGGGAATTAACTATAGTTCCTTATGTGGTATTTGTTTTACATATTTAATCTCTGTGAACTTATAGGAACAGATCATGTCTTAAACTAATATGAATATAATGATAATTCAAAAATATTTATACATTTCAGTTTAAGAAATATTGATTGTTCATTTGGGGCAGGGTTTTCTGGGAGATTAATAAGACTGTTTCTTTGTCCCAGGATTTAAGGTCCCGAGAAATTTGGGGAAGAGATTAGGCAAATATTAAGGATAATTATAACAATTTTTCTTTAAGCAGTATAACAAGATATAGGCGAGGGTCCCAGGAGGCGGTTTCTCATTTTGTTTGGAGTATAATGAGGATATTTATAATAGGAAACTTCTAGGACTGCAAAAGTTTTTAAGCTGTAAAGATATGGTTAAGTAATCTAAGTTCAAGAAACAGTGATAAGGATGAATCTAGAGTGTATAACGCTAAGCAAAATAACTTAGAGAAGGACAAATACCATATGGTTTCACTCATATGTGTAATTTAAGAAACAAATGAGCAAAGGTTAAAAAGATAAAAAGACAGAGGCAAACCTAGAGGCCTACTCTCAACTATAGAGAACAAACTGATGGTTTAAGAGGAGATGTGGGTGGAGTCGGATTAAATAGGTCCTGGGTGTAAAAGAGGGCACTTGGGATAAGCACAGGGTGTTATATGCAAGTATTGAATCACTATATTATACACCTGAAATTAATATGACACTGTATGTTAACTAACTAGAATTTCAGTAAAGACATGCAAAAAAAAAAAAAAAAAAAAGGAACAGCATAGATAGTCATATACAAGAAAGTATAGACCATGTTTGCAGAACAAATAGCAAGTGGGAAAAACATACATAGGATCCCCAGGAGATCTCTATAAATAATAAGAGTCAGCTAAAAATTTAAGTGAAAATTAAGTAGATTCTGAATATTGGTGATACTTAATGTTACATTATTGAGGCATTTGCTTGAATTTTGTAGACAAGGGTCAACATGAAGATTTTAAACAAGGGAGTAATGCCATTTGAGGAGTGACTTAAATAGATTAATTTAGCAATATTGGGCAAAATAGATTGAATGAGTTTTTAAATAAATTGAGTTCTCTAGAAAGTAGACCCTTGTAGATAATGGGTAATGAAGGCCTTAAATGCATGCTGACTGTTGCAAAAGAGAGATTAGTGTCTGAAGATATTTCAGTTATTGAATGAATACAACATGGCAGCTGATAAGAGGGTGCTACAGAGGGAGAAATCAAAGGCTTCAAAGAACTTGTTTAATGGAAGATCTTGGGTCTTACTAAGTCAAGAGAAAAGTCAGGGAAATGGTCAGGTAACATGGGTTGATGAGAATACCTAGAACAGTGGAGGTCCCAACATTTTCAGGACATGTGAATCACCTGGGGTACTTTAAAAAATACTGATGACTAAATTGCACCCTTGGAAACTCTGAGCTAGTGAGTCCATTGTGTTGGGTACAGGAAGCTTAAAAGCTCCCTAAGACAATTCTCATATTAAGGGAAGTTCTCATCTAGATTCTGACTGCTTAATGCAGTCCACAAACCAGCAATATTCACATTATCTGGAAACATGATGGAAATTTACATTTTTAGACCCCCACCACAGAATACCTTAAATCAAATCTGCAATTTGAGTACTTGCTTAGGTGATTTGTATGCATATTACATTTTTAGTAGTGCTTATCTATACACGCTAGAGTCATCTGAGGTGCTTTAAATACCAACCACGTCTTGATCCCACCCTCAGAAATTCTGATTTAATTAGTATGGGGGGTGGCTAGGGTAGGTGTAGGTATTGTTTTAAAAGTTCCCCGGAAGATACAGACACGAGTTAGAGATGAGAGCTACAGGTATAGTGTTGTTACCTATACATCCAAGAGTCAGAATCCCAGGGGAGTTCACCCCCCACCCTTGATTGCTGGTAACAGCATTAAAATGTAACTAGAAGGAGAATGAGAAATGTTTTTGTTCTCTAAATGTATTGCAAGATAGAAGGTTGGTTAATGAGAATCTATAGAAATATTTTACGTGACTTGAATTTTAGGTTTATTTGGAGCAATTTGGAGCAAGATTGAAGAATAAAACAGTGCAAAAAGGTCTCCCAGAAAGCACTTTAAATATCCATATCATCAGTGTACAATAATCTATTTGGAGTTAAGGTAAACTTTTTAGGCATCTCTGATTTTTCCTTCTGAACCGATGTGGATAGCTACCCCATTTTGAGGGACTTTATAATGACAGCCAATGTGAATTGTTGCCACACTCAATTTGCAAGGGCAGAGTTTCAAGCTAGAATAATTGCCTATTCCACTCCAGAGATGGAATGCTGACTGCTTCATTACCAGCTGGATGAACCAGGGCATGAGCAATTTCAGACAATGTGAACCATGCTCCTTTACACTACCCATGGGTGCTAGTTCCCAAATCTACTTACTCACTCTCCCCAAGTGACAACAGATATGTTTTGCTTGCTGAAAGATGCCCTGGATAGGACTAAAAGAGTTGAGCAAATGCACCTGTGCCATGCTCTCTACACAGTGAAGCAATAACTATGTTGGAATATTACATAAGACATTGTGGAATCAGTGATTTGGTTTCTGCCATTATTAATTTTTTTCCATCTAACTTTATTCCACTTCCAAGACAAAGGGAAGGACTGTTAGAGGGTCTATTAATAAATAGATTACATAGTAATATTGACATATGCCAAGTCAATAAATATTAAGTAGGAAGGTTTAACTCAGAATTTTATCTGTTTCAAGAAGTTTTATGGAAAAGCCCATGAACCTTGGGAAATAATGTTTTTAAAAAACATTTACGCTTAGAACTTTGCATAGTTGATAAAAACTCTTATGAGAACCATTTTAAGGCATAACATTTTTTTTTCTCAATTTAAATTACTTATAATATGCTAAAGGTACAACTTAAATAACAAATTAGTTCATTTAAAATTGGTATTCGTTTCATTCTGAGTTAGAGGAAACATTACCATTGCTTGCAACAAGAGTGAATTTCAGATTTGTATTAGTGAATTATAAACTATAGTTTTAAACCATATCTAAGCACATGGAACATTAGAAGTAGTTTCTGGTACAATGGAAACCATGATGGAAATATTGGTAAGAATGGATTCAAGTAACTAAACATAATTTATTTATTCTTTTATTAATTGTGAGTTACTCTATATTTACATCTCTTTCTATGTATAGTTGCAAAATATACATGCATAAAAATGATGAGAGTAAAGTATAAATTATTTTCTAAAGAATTATGTACACCACACCAAGTTTAGAAGTTCAACATTTTTAGTTACTCCAGAGTCTCCTGTGTGTCTTCCTCATCACCCTTATTCTGTTCAGACATAAAGAGTTTCTTGAATTTTGTAATGTTTTTAATAGGTAATATTGAGTTATAATGCACATAACATGCAGTTCACCCTCTTAAGGTGAACAATTCAGTGGTTTTTAGTACATTCACAGATATGTTTAAATATAGGCACAATCAAATGTAGAACATCTTTACCACTCCAGAAAGAAACTCTATTTGATAATAATCAGTTCACATTCTCCATCCCCCAAATCTGTCCCCAAATGATATTAATTTGCTTTTGCTTTCTTTACATTTTCTTATTTTGGATACATCAGGTAAGTGGAGTGACAGAGTGTGTGATCTTTTGCAATATTTTGAGTTAGCGTAGCATTTTCATGTTTCATCTATGTTGAAAAATGTATCAGCACTTCATTTTTATGACTGAATAATACTCCAATGTATGAGTGTACCACATTTTGCTTATCCGTTTGTCAGCTGATAAAACATGTAGGTTATTTCTACTTTTAGCTAATGTGGATAATGCTACTTTCAGCTAATGTGAATAATATAAATATTCATGTACAAGTTTCTGTGCAGGTATATATTTTCATTTCATAGTGGAAGAAGACATAAAAATAGTAAGCATGGGGTCTCTGTATTAAGAATTGATTTTCCATAATTTCTGAATCCACTAATATCATATATGTGTATGATATGTGTGTATGTACAAATGTGTATGAATATGTATTTGTCATTTATTTTATATGACCTGTTGTATATATCACATATAAGGTATTATATGTATCAAATCATATGCATAGCATATCTTCTAGGAAATAAGCAGAGACATAAATCCTGTTTTTTATAAAATTAGAGAATTTTTGCATCTTGAAAATATCCACATTTTAAAATTCATATTACCCTATTTTATTTTCCATCAGTGCTTAGAATCATCTTTATCCCAGAGGAAATCCTTTAACATGTTTATGAAAACTCTTCTAATAAGACTCAGGCAACATATCTTTTCATTAGGGAGCTAAATAATATCCATTCACATTATCTGTTAGCTGTTTAGGAAATATATATTGAGAAATAATGAATAGGTAATTCATCTATTTTTATTCTTTAAGTAAGTTGGTTTAAACATAAAGGCAGAAAGTTATCTATGTGAAGTATTACATAATTCAGAAACTTTTGGCAAGTGAACTACAGTTTCAAAAGCCCCCCATATACAGCTAGACTTACCCATTTCTTATGGTAGGTACGTACACATTTTTGCTTCCAGATTTAGCTATAAATATTTTTATTCTAAGAACATACTTGGGTATTTGAAGCTGACCCGCTGGTGATTTTTTTTTTTTCTTTTTGTAAACATGGCACCTCATCTTGGCGGAATTCCTCAGAGAAAAGTAATTATGAAATTGGGTAAAAAAAAAGAAGCAAGATGAAACTAACAAAATAAGATCAAGACTAAAGTACTGTTTTAACTCTCAGAATAACCGTTGTGTGCACTGTGTAAAAAGGAAAGGATTTAATTAAAGTAATATCAGGAATAAGTTATACCTAAATGATATCTTAATGGAGAATGTCAGAATTATTTTAAATTTGGCTATATATGTATTTTTCTTTGTGATTTTGTAGAATCACTTATTAAATCAAGTAAATAATTTATTGTCTTACTATAATATAATCATTTGGAATCTACATTGACAGTAAATAGTTTTCATTGCCTACTCGATAGGAATGGTGTAATATTACCAAAAGAGAATGGTTATTAAATAAAAAGTTTGGTAACTTTTATGTAATAGGAATATGCTGTAAATTTGGGGGTTATTACCTCCTATAATATTTTATACCTTACATATTATTAGTTCCTCTCTCTTTTCTTTTCCTTCCTTCCTTCCTTCCTTCCTTCCTTCCTTCTTTTCTTCCTCACCACCTCCCTACCCCTCTTCCTTCTCTTCTTCTACCTCCTCCCTTTCCCCCTCTTTCTCCTCTTTTTTCTTCTTTTTTTCTTGTAAAACAGTTAAATTGTCATTGAAATTACCAGTTTATTCTTTGGGCATTGTATCTGATAAACAAATTAGACTTTTGTCTTTTTTTTAAATTGCATAGCAGTAAAATAATATAATTTCTCACTAGAGCCATAGGTAAGGTAGTAGTCAACAAAGACATAAATTAAAGTTTGCCCTTTTTTGTGGCTTGTTAGTGTTTAGAGTTTATTAATTTAAGGTTCCAAATTAAAGTTATTGATTTTATGGGGATTTAGAAATAAGCAGAGATAAAAACTTTCATGAAATGCATGTACATACAAGTTGATGTATATAATTTTTTAAAGTTCACTGTAAGTGAATCAGTGAGAGTCATTTTAGGTTAGTGTCAATTAGTTCCTGCCACATTCTGTCAAGGTTGCTTGAATCATGATAAATAAAACTCATTCAATTAAATAAATTTTAGTTCCTACTTCTCTTTGTATAGCTCTGACTTTGTATAGCTCTCTTTGTATAAAATCTGACGTTTTCTTCTAAACATCTTATATACATATGGCATTTTATCTCTTAACTCAATTTAGTCTTAATTTTTAAAGTATGAGTTTTAGGAGGAATTAGAAAGAGGAAGTAGGGGCGCCTGGGTGGCTCAATGGGTTAAGCCTCTGCCTTCGGCTCAGGTCATGATCTCAGGGCCCTGAGATTGAGCCCCGCATCGGGCTCTCTGCTCAGTGGAGAGCCTGCTTCCTCCTCTCTCTCTCTCTCTCTCTCTCTCTCTGCCTGCCTCTCTGCCTATTTGTGATCTCTGTCAAATAAATAAATAAAATCTTAAAAAAAAAAAGGAAGTAAAAGCTATAAGGTGCATACTATGTTCATTTATATTTTATGGTCCTACCTTTTCAAAGCTCTCTCACTTGTTCCTTAAGATAACTTTATTAGGTTTGTATTTTTATATCATTTCTTTAAAAAAAAACAAGGTTCAGAAAGCTTTAGCAGTTTTCTGGAAATCATAGAGTATGAGTGAGTCAGAATTAAAGCTCAGATATGTTCAGTTGCAAAGACCTAACCTGTTCTTCTAAATCATTCCTACCAGAAATCATACTCTTCAAATTATCTAGAAATCAAGGATACCTGCATGTTTCAGAATAGGCTAGGTTATGCTCTGTTAATAATAAGTATGCCAGTAATCTTACTAAGTTGACATACCAGCTTGGATACTCTGGCATGAGTTGCCTTAAAGTTTATTTCTTTGTAAAATTTACAAAGAGATCCAGGCTATTAGAGGCTTTGTTCCTACACAGTCTTCCATAGTCACCAGAGAAGCAGGAAGAGATACTGTGCATAGATTCTTAGAATTTCAGCTAGGAAATAACATATGCCATTTATTTTCATTTCCTTGGCCAAAGAAAGTCACATAATCGGGTGTAATTTCATAGGGGGCAATGAAGCCCAATCCTATCCAGTTCCTAAAAAGGGGAAAATAAAAACTATTTGATGTAAGCATCAGTGGCTACAAATGTTCATCCTCTAGTCAGCACATACTTAGCTGACCTTTCCGTAGGCAACATACACTCATCCTCATGAGGCAAGGCCAAAATATCCCATTAATTCACAGCTTTATCTCAAAATTCATTATGTTTATATGATATGCAGTAGCCTGAACATTAGGTTTGATGCAGAGCTTCATGATAAGGCTTGTAAACTCAAAACACAAGTTCTCTGCCTCTTACCTATCTAATAAATGGTGACAGAACAGGCAAAACCATACTAAACAGTCTTGGTTTGAATGGAGAGGATGAGAAACAGCAATAACCAGTACTGCGATTTTGAAATTCTGCTTGGCAGAGATCATAATTCTACACTGAGGAAGGGGAAAGTTTCTTAATTAGATGTGAATTTTGCTCTCCTCTAGGCATCTCCAGTCTGTTGGCTGTGACCTCTAGGGGTTTTGGTTTGTTTTTATTTTTCTCTTCATTCTCTTTCTGGGCCACATCTGAAGTGGGCATTAGAAAATAAACCTTCCTTGGGGGCTGGGCTGAGCAGTTTCCTCAGTGTGATTCCTGCCTCTGCAGCTTGGGACTTAAGGATCTTTTTTTTTTTTTAATATTTTGTTTATTTATTTGACAGACAGAGATCACAAGTAGGCAGAGAGGCAGGCAGAGAGAGAGAGAGGAGAAAGCAGGCTCCCTGCCAAGCAGAGAGTCCGATGCGGGACTCGATCCCAGGACCCTGAGATCATGACCTGAGACAAAGGCAGAGGCTTAACCCACTGAGCCACCCAGGCACGCCTTAAGGATCATTTTGATGTGCAAAGAATCACAGACTTTTTGAATCTAAGCTCATTCTCTAGGAATATAACTCTCTTAAAATTCGGTATACTTATTATCCATTTAATTCCCGTCCGTTTTTTTTTTTTTTTTTTTAAATTGGTCACAATGTCCTAAGGGTATTTCGGAGTTGACATAATGTAGTTGAGCTCTATCTTGTCTACACTTTTCAGCAAATCTATTTTTCCTATTATAATTTTAATTCCACCAGTAAAAAGTCAAAGTAAAAAAAAAAAAGGCTACATCTGAGAAAACATTTTTACCCTGCTTGCTTCCACATCAGTTAGGAAGAAGGTCCTGTTTGACATCTAAGCATCACAACTATGATGTCTCCTTTTCAAGATACCCACCCTTACTGCCCTAGATCAGAACCTCACCATTCATTAAAGTTTTCTGACTAATAATTCTGTCTCCAATGTGGCCACCTCACCATTTTTCACCACACTAATGCTAAAATAATTGGTAATGAGAGTTCTTAGATTTGTCTAACTTTTTTTCTTTCTTGTCTCTGTGTTTCGTTTTGTCACTTAGTTGCTGTTACCTTGGGTTAATACTTGTCTTCTTGGAAAGTCTTTAGCCTATTTTCCCTGATCTGTGTTGTCAATTGAAATGATTTACTTGGTAGAACAATCTTAATTTATTTGGTAGAACAATCTTACTAAATGGCATATTTATTATCTACATTTCTTTGGGTCAGGAATTTGGTTTATCAGAGTCCTTTGTGTCAGGGTCTTTAATGAAGGCTACACTCAACTTGTCATCTGGCGCTGAGGTCTCACCTGACTCCTAGAGGGTTGGAATGATCAACATCTTGCTCCTTTACATGTTGAAAGGATTTGGTTTTCCAAGAACTGTTAGAATGAGGGCCCCATTTCCTTATTGACTCTTGGCTGGAGGAGGCTGCCCTCAGTCTTTGCCTTATGCACATATCAGACATGGCATTTTGTTCCTCTAAAACCTGCAAGAAACAGAATCTGCAGGCAAGATGGTAAGTTGCTATCTTATGTAACATAATCTTACAAGTAACACGCATCACCTTTGCCATTGTTTAGATGCCAATAACAGGCCTATCCAAACTCAAGGGAAGGGATTTACACACAGTGGGAATACCAAGAGGAAGAAATTAATTTGCATTTATCTTATAACCTGCCTCACACAGATGTGATAGATAACTGTAGATTTGATTTAATCTTTGTGAAAGCCTGAGGTATAATTTTTACTTTGTCTTTTGTCTCTTTTAAGACTTCTCAGTTTAATCTTATACTAGTTAGGATTAAAAAATAAATTACCTTTTTCAAAACTGTAAGTTTCTGTTTTCAGAACTTGATATTATCTTTCACTACTACTTGCACACTGGCTAGTTATTTTTTGTGACCAGTAGTACTTTGTGTAATATCTTGCCAGTTCAGCCAGCTGCAGTCAAAACACACTAACAATCTGTTCTCCATTTCGTTCCCTAAGGCTGCTGTCCCGTAGAAGTTCACAGCCAAGAGAGAGTAGGGAGAACAGCATCAGCCCTATTTGCTTCTGATTCCAAATGTTTCTATCTCCTCTACTAGTCCCACACTCAGTAATACAGTGGTTCAGGATATTTCTCCTGTACTCTGTACAGTGAGAATTAAGTGTCACGTAATTCCAGACTCGCCAAACTCTCTGGAGAATTCCATCTCCACCCTTGTCTTTTGAAGCCAACTCTGAAAGTAAAAGTAGTAGAGGAACCATCTCTAAGCCCCACATAAGGACTACACTTCTCTCTGATTCCACTTTATCATTCAGAGGCAAGAAAGCCTGCCCTCTGTAACTGGCTATTATATATATTTGTTATTCTTCTAAAATATTTAGATGAAAAATTTGCTTCTAGAGAGTAACATGTGATGACTAAGAACCCTACCATTCTTATTTACAGTAAGTTATTATTTAGTATTTAATATATCTTGAGAAAAATGATGTGTATATGTATATAGGAATGCAAAAATGTATGTATTGGAGATATGCTTTGGCATGAAATTACAGAATAGCTCCAAAAGAGAAGAATTGGTGTCCTCTATTTCTGAGGTGTATAGTCTCTGAATCAGAGAACAGATGAGGATTAAAGCATGTCTTCCATTATTTTTTACTAGATAGGGTTAGTTCTGTGAACTGCATGTGTCATGGACTTGTGGACCTAAGTCTGAGTAGCTTTTTTTTTTTTTTAATGATTTATTTGTTTATTTGAGAGGGGAAGGGTTGGAGGGGCAGAGGTATAGGGAGAGAAAGTCTTAAGCAGGCTCCACATTCAGCATGGAACCTGACATGGGGCCTGATCTCCGGACCTTGAGATCATAACTTGAGCTGAAACCAAGAGTTGGACTCTTAACTGAATACGCCATTCAGGCACCCAGGTCTGAGTAGCTTTTTAAAAATTAATTCATTTATTTGTAGTTGAAGAATAGTTGACATACAATATTATATTGGTTTCAGGTTTATAACAGTGATTTGACAGTTATATACTTTATGAAATGCTCATGATGATAAGTATAGTTACCATCTGTCCCCATACAAAATTATTGCAGTATTATTGACTGTATTCTTTATGCTGTACTTTACATCCCAGTAACTTATATATTTTATAACTGGCTGTTTGTATTTTTTAGTTTTTGCTCCCCTGCATGGCAATGACCAGTTCTATTTATGTTTCACAACAGTCTCTGTTCTGTTTTGTTTTGTTTTTTAGATTCCAAATAAGTGAATAAGTGAAATTATATAGTATTCGTCATTCTCTATATGACTTTTTCAGTTCTCATAATACCCTCTAGGACCATCTATGTTATTGCAAATGGTGCGACACCATTCTTTTTCATGACTGAGTATTATTCCATTGTATATGTATACGAAATCTTCTTTATTCATTCATCTATTAATGGGCATTTAGGTTGGTTTTTATCTTGATCCATGTAAATAATGCATATAAAGCGGGGCATTTATCTTTTTAAATTATTTTTTTCATTTCATTTGGTAAATAACAGGAGTGGTTACTGGGTTATATGTTGTTTCTATTTTTAATCTTTTGAGGAATCTCCATACTGGTTTCCATAGCAGCTTGTTTTTTCTTCAGTCAGACTTTCTGAATCAAATATTTTTTCAGTTCCTCTAAGTTTTGGCTTATTTGTCAGTATTAAATTTCATGTTACAGATGTTTTTTAATCCCTTATTTATGTCTTGGTTATTTTGTGAGAAAGTGGAAGAAGCTAATTGTCATAAGTTCCTGGCTTGAATGCCATTAAACATGCTTTCAGATTTTTAATCATCATATGATTATATTTAACAATATGCTATATTTTACTACTTTTAATTCTATAATATTTAAGTAAATATTTTTTTTAATTTTTTATTTTTTATAAACATATATTTTTATCCCCAGGGGTACAGGTCTGTGAATCACCAGGTTTACACACTTCACAGCACTCACCAAAGCACATACCCTTCCCAATGTCCATAATCCCACCCCCGTAAATATTTTATATTGATAAAATTGTATGTTAATAACCTGGAGAAGCGCCACCCTAGAAAGAAATGAAGATTCAAAAAAGTTACATGATACTGTCAATTATAGTGTGAATTAGGAAACCAGAAAGGACACTGTGGTCAATACTTAAGTAATGTCAATTCAATTCAAATGTGAATATAATATATAGTATTAATTGGATTTATGTGTATATAAAATAAAAATATTGGCAGAATTTTATGATGTGTCATTATAATAAAAGTAGCTCTTAGAGATGCATCTCTAACATATTCTTGAAATTCTAAGAATGTATCTGATTCATACCCAGTGTATGAGAAATTACAGAAATAAATAAGGTTGGAGAGTAAGTAAAGGAGAATCTTTCTGAAACATACTGCTGCCATGTCCTCTAGCACACAAAATTGTTTCTGTAATTGTTGTTGTAATAATGACTTTTCTTTTTCTTATTTTTAAATCTAAAATTAGCAAATAATAGGTAGCCAGAATAAGGAATCCCTGAGCAATGTATATAGGGCTTAACGTCATCAATACCTCAAGAATTAAACCATCGCAGTGATTATCTTTTGCTTATTTGAGAAGTGTGATCTATTGCCTACTCACCATTTAGAGATGCATATATCAATATACCTCTGTCCAAATAAGATCATTTGGAAACATCTACAGGGGCACATGACTTTTTTATCCAATTTCTGTTCAATAATTAACTTTTTAAGAAAAGTACTACATAAGGAATATAGTCCCATCTGAATTTTATTTCTTTCTTTTAATTTAATTTAATTGTTTTCAGTGAATTTTATTTCTTTAAACAAACTTGCTATTGTGCCAGGTGGGGAGACATACACTTAGTATATTTTAGTGGTGTCATGCCAGTGCCTCAATGTATTTTCATAATAATAGAAAGCTTGCCCCTACTAGGAAGCAATAATAAATAACAGAAGCTTTAAGTGTAATAACACTTAGAAAACAAACTTTATATAAAGATCTTTCTAAATTTATGTTTAAATTAAACTATATGTAAATTATAATATTTGTGTTAAATTTATACTTAAATTACATGTGTAATTTAAAACTTATATTTGTATTTATTTGCATATGATTATAACACAAATTTAATTTATAACATAATTATATTTACAATAATGCCATGAGTTGGGATTTATTTAAGGAAGCACTGTAGAATCCCTAGTACAGCAGTCAGTATAGTTTGTTGAGATAAAAAGGGATAATAACTTCTTATATATTAGTGTATTTAATGAAGTAAAATACACTATTTTGCAATAAATGTGATACATTGTATTTGTCTCTGACTGCCTCAAAAGTGAATACTATCACAATAAATTTTACATTTGTATTCATAAATTAATGTGTTATACATGATAGGCCTATTTTTATAGATATTATAGATATATAATATATATTTCTACATTTAGCTTGAATTTAATATTGGCAATAAAACATGATCTTGTAGTGGAAGTTGACAATAAATATTCTTTGTAGCCAACTAGATTTTGACATACAATTAAGGAGAGTCTCACAGAGTAATTTTCACATAGATCAATAACATTAGAATCTCAGCACAATTCTGCCTCTGCTGATACAAATGAAGGACTCATTTTAAATTACTTCAGCTAAAATGGGATTACTCAAGTAATGTTGGATAAAATATCTTTCTTTAGGCAGTGTTGAGGACTTCACATAAGAAAAGATAAATATTTAAGTAATAATTTAATCATGGATTTTTGGAACTTATTAAAGTTATGACACAGATGGTTTGTTATACAGAAAAGAGCTAATTTTATAACATATAAGCAAATAGATTATTGGAACTTGTTCATTTACAATGTGTTATATGTGTTTAGCTATTGCACAGTAAGTCCAACTTTTTTTTTTTTAATTATAAAACTCATCCATATATTGAAAACATCTGGAGACAAGACCTAAGGAAAGGATAGAATAGTGTCTAGTCTACCAATGGCTCTGTTTCTCTATTTTTATGCCCCCATATTTTTACCAAACTCTCATCCTCTGAATCAGATTTGCCTATCTAAATTATACTTTTTCACTGAGAATCCACATTATCCCCTTTATTCATCTGAGAGGTTCAGAGGGAAAAAAGAGACAACTTAAGTCTAAAATGAAACCCTTTTAATAAGGCTGTGTGTCAAGAACCTGGGGTCATTCGTGGATAAAGTATTATATAAAAAATATAAAAGGGGTGCTTGGGTGGTTCAGTGGGTTAGGCAGGCCTCTGCCTTTGGGTTGGGTCATGATCTCAGGGTCCTGGGATCGTGCCCTGCATTGGGCTCTCTTCTCAGCGGAGAGCCTGTTTCTCCCTCTCTCTCTCTCTGCCTGCCTCTATGCTTACTTGTGATCTCTGTCTCTGTCAAATAAATAAATAAAATATGTAAAAATATAAAATAAAGTAGTACCAGATCATTTAGTAAAGACTTGCCCAGTTACGATTTAAATTAAGTTAGGAGTTCTGACTGCAGAATCCATATCCTTAGCCACCATGCTACACAACCTCTCTGGATGACTTTTTATGTCCACTGGCTGTTTATGATGACATACTTTCTGCTTTATTAATTAGTACTGGAAAACTAAAGTTGCATTCACATTTTAGTTGCTTGCAAGAAGATTTATATTTTAATAGGCTGCCCAAAAATGTTTAGTGACTGTTTCAAAGTCTGGCTGTTGAAGGCGAGAGGAAATGCTCATTTGTTTGAGCAATGAGTCTTTCTTGTTAAGACTATGGAAGTTGTGAAATCATTTTATTTTTCCTTTCTTCTGAATCTTTTCATGTGTCAGCTGTAATGCTGTTTGAATCAAAGACATTTGATTACCATCTATGTTCTTCTCTAAAACTGAATGGAGAGCTTTGTGGAAGATTGGCAGGCTTGAGTAGTGGACTATTTTGACATTGGCAAAGTATTGCAACAGAAGAGAACTTGCAACTCTTCTGTTCTATGGTTGTCAAAGCAGAATTCAATGCCAAACTTGGCAAAGGTTCCAGAGCTTTTTGCTTCATCAATTACTGGTTCCCTGAGAAGCCCGAGCCATCTCTTTCTATTCCAAGAAGGTGTTCCCATTGGTCAACTAGTTTAAGAATCTGTAGTGGGTTGCTGTGGTATTTTCATTAGGATACAAATACCAGTCATATTTTTATCTGTAATATAAAAGACCTTAGGGAAGATACGAATTCCATTCAATCCTATTCAGAATTTGTATTATTAGAAAATGCTGCCCGAATAAATGTCACAGTCCTCCTTCCTGGGTACAGTCTCTATAATCAGATGGATAGGTCTTATTCCTGCTCCATTTGCTTGGTAACTGTGGTACTTTTGAATAAATGCCCAATAGGCTTCTTCATATGTTAAATAGGTATAAAAATAAGACCGATTTGATAGTATTTGTCTGAGGAATAATTGAGATGATTTCTATTAAGTAATAATGGCTCTTCCTGGGACATAGTCAGCATTCAATAAATATTTGCTGCCTTCATCATGATTATGATCATGGACATAAATAAGTCTAGATAAATAAAAACATTATGAGGCAGCTTTATATTTCTTTATGCATATGATAACATACAAGGAAATAAGGAGGGCAAAGGAAGATTGGAATGGGGAAAAATGTATTGATTCAAAGTAGATTGACATAATCTGGAATACAAAAGACTTGGTCATAATTTGAAATACTAAAGACAGGAAGACTTATGGCAGGATTCTTTGGAGAATTTAGTAATCCATCATATATCCTAGAGAGACCTGGATATAGATTATCTTTATTAAGTTCTCTCTCTCTCTCTTTTTTTTTTTTTTTTTTTTTTTTTTTTGAGAAACTAGATTTGCCGGGTCCAGAGTCAAAAGGAATTAGGCTTTTAGAATACAAGGTATTATGAAATATGCCCCAAAGAGTTAGAAGTCCAAAGGAAATAATTGTGAGTCTATTCAAGATTGAAGCATGGCAGCTCCCCCTCAGTAAAAGGGGGCTACCGGCTTGGGAACCTCACACTGCTCACACTATTAGGAACAAGGCACAGGAAGTGTTTCTACAAAGATTTGGCTGGATTCTTCTTTTTTTAATTATAATTTTTTATTGTGTTATGTTAGACACCATTAGTTTTTGATGTAGAGTTCTGTGACTCATCGTTGGCTGGGTTTTTCTTATTTATCAGGGCTTAGCTGAAATGTGTCCTTCATAAGAGGCCATCCCAGACTACCCGATATTAACACCTCTCTCCCTTTCTCTTTTGTTGGTCTCATTTTCCCCTCTTTATTATACTTATCATAAATTGTAATTATTTAGGTATCATTTTTTATATAGTATCCTCTAATGTCCGTGAATATAAACGCCCTATATGATCGGTTTGTTAATACGTAGAGAACACTGGATATAGTGGTTTTGTACTGTAAGCCCTTAATATGAATTTGTTAAGTAGAGAGAAGAACAACAATTTATAATAACAAGGACAATAAAACTCCAGGTAATCTAATTCTACATTTGTTATAAAATAAAGGCAAAATTAAAAGGATAACCCCTCAACAATGCAACTTTTTTATGTTATTTCCTCCCTGCTTTGTGGAATTATCACTTGGTTTAACCTGACCTGTACAAAAATGTTGAGGGCAGGGAGGCAACATTTTTGCCCCATTTCTACAGCAGTCATCTTGGTGATGCTTATTAATTTAAATACTTCCCATATTTCTAACATATTCTGCCTCATATTTATAACAAATTCTATAACTGAAGTTCATCATAGAAAGCTCTGTGAGATTGTAAGCACCATCTTCCTAAGCTATATAAACTTTTTTAGTTCAGATACCTTTATGATAAATTACATTGTCTGCACTTTCCTGTATTTCATGAGACTTCCAAAGAACTTCCAATAACTTCTAAAGAAAAGATAATGATTTAGGATTGATTATCCACAGGGTCCCTTGAATAGCACATTGTTTGTAATTAATTCCTTTTCAGAAAAAAAAAATTCTCTAATAGATTAAGACGACCTGTTTACCACATTCTATTCCTAGCCATTGTAGGAATTAGAAAGATTTTTTGGGGGGGACCTCAAATAAGAAAATGTATAAAGTAAAGGCTCTGTAAACATACTATCAACATGTGTATCTGAATGGTGAAAAAAGCTTCCTTCCTTGAAGAAATAATCACTGTGTTCATTCTCTTTTGTAGACTCATAGCAGTTAAATGTAGCAACTTTAAGAAAATGTCTTTTATTTCAGTATGGTAAGGAATTCTTGCTAGAGTAAGGTGATGTGTATTTACAAACTTGAGATTTCTACACAAATAGATTGAAGAGAAGCAGTAATTTTCAAATTCACAACAAGCATAGAATTCAAGCTATTTTCAAAATGTTCGTTTAAAGGGAAAATAATTGCTTTTGAAATAATTATCAAGTAATAAGTCTTTTTTATTTTCTCCATTATTTTAGAAGCTGATATAAAGAGACATAGTACTCTCAGCAGAGCGCGTTTTGATCCCAGGTTTTTTTTTTTTAATTTATTTTTTATTTATTTTCAGCATAACAGTATTCATTATTTTTGCACCACACCCAGTGCTCCATGCAATCCGTGCCCTCTATAATACTTACCACCTGGTACCCCGACCTCCCACCCCCCGCCCCTTCAAAATCCTCAGATTCTTTTTCAGAGTCCATAGTCTCTCATGGTTCCCTTCCCCTTCCAATTTCCCGCAATTCCCTTCTCCTCTCTAACTCCCCATGTTCTCCATGCTGGTTTTGATTCCATTGTGCTTGATTAGCAGCTGGTATTACAATGAGTCCAAGTTACGTGAAGGGCCTAGGGAATGTACTCTATGAGGTGTCACCTCCTAGAGAAAGTACACAATAGCTAAGGGAAATATTTCATTCTTTTGAGTATAAACAAATGTGGAGAAGTTACTATGAGTGACAAGAATCCAGGAGAAGACAGAGAACTGAAAGGAAACAGAAGGTCCTTAGAAGTGAGAAAATAATTTTTGTTATTAAACAGTTCATTCTAAGTTAGTTACTCAGGACTGGATCTGATACAGTAGGTCTTATATATATTTGAAATATTTTTCCATACCCAAGTAAGTCTAAATATGTACATATGTGTATAAATATGTTAAAAACACACACACACTATTCTTATAAAGGATCGGTCTTCAATACTTATAAAATACAGAATTAGTCTATGAGAAATGAAAAATTATAAAAGATCATAAATATGCATAAGTAAAAAATCTTTGACAAAAATTAATTTGCACATTTCAGCCTTTTAAAGAACTCTAAGTATTATTACATATTCAAAAAAAAAAAAAAAGTTACAGAGTCAGTGTTAAGAAATAGTTGAGTTCCTGGAACTTCGACCTGAGCTAGTTTGTAATGTGTGCTTCAGTGACTTCAGTGGTAACATGAATACAGTGATCCCTATATTAAAGGTCTGTTGTGTCAAGGGATAGTTTATGCAAAGTGTACCTGTCTTAGTTCTTTCAGATTCTATGACAGAATATCAAGGACTGGATGTCTTATAAACAACAGAAATTTATGTCTCACAATTGTGGAGATGGGAATTCAAAGATCATGGTGCTTGTAGATTTAGTGTCTTAATAAAGTCCAGCTTCCTGGTTCATAGAAGGCTGTCTTCTCACTGTGTCCTCACATAGTAGAAGGAGACAATGAGTTCTTCCAGTCCCCTTTATAAGAGCACTAATGCCTCATGATCAACTAATTCACCTCCCAAAGGCTGTACCTCCAAACACCATTACATTGGGAATTAGATTTCAACAGATAAATTTTTTGGCAGGGGAAGACACGAACACGAGGGTTATAACAATGCCCAACAGAAAAAGAGCTGATTGAGGATACTCAGAAAATTTTTGTGTCCTTTCCCTGCCTCATTAAGAATGCCACTCTAAAATATAAGCATTTTAATGGTACGTGTTTTTTAAGTGCATTGCTTTTCATGATCTAAAATACAGAAGAAAAGAGCTAAGTAAAAAAGGAAGAAAAAAATATAGTTCACATATTTGTGGCTATCTCTCTGAGCCAAATGGTTTGACCAAGCAGTTCATGATTGTGAGAGTATGTTCAGTTGATGGCACCAGTGTGCTGATACTAGTCAATATTTTGTTGATTAAGCAGGTTACATGTGCCCTAAAGGGCACTTGATACTTGTTGTTAAAGTTTAGAAGTCCAGTTTCTATCTTTCCTCCATGATAAACCATTTTTTTATGAGCAAGTTGATCACCCAAAAGTAGTTTTGATATTTTCTTCCAATAATAACTTCATAATAGCTTATGAACATAGAAAGTTGAGATCTCAACATGTTGCACTATCTGGTACATAAGAGACTTTGATTTAGAAGATGAGTATTGACGGGTAGCCAACCTAGGTTTTCGAGAAATTTAATACATGAGAAATACCTGGTTTTTAAGAGCATTGACAACTTAAATGCCCACCAAAAATGAATGAATTTTAAAGTGTCCTCTTGAGTACTGTGTTTGAATGAACTCACCCATAGAATATGACTTGGTAGTTCTAAATGCTGGAAGAGCATCACTAAACTGTTCATATAGCTAGCAAACTTTTTATCTGTTGCTTAATTCTCCCTCTAGGTTACAATAATAAAATCACATCCATATATATAGACCATTTATGTTCCTATTTTCTATAAAATGCAAATAATCAAATAAACTATTTATTAGTTTGGTAACAGACTATGAAAAGACAGGATTCTAGAACATAACCCAATTTCATATAGTTTAGAATTTCTAGTCATGTTAAACAGCTCTTGAAGATGTTAAGCAGCTTGGATTATTCATTAATACTTGTTTAAAGGACTACAAGTAAGAATGATCAATGATGTCATATTTTTAAAAATTCATTTTACAGGTTAAGCAGCTTGGATTATTCATTAATAAATTCTTGTTTAAAGGACTACAAGTAAGAATGGTCAATGATGTCATATTTTTAAAAATTCATTTTATAGATGAAATTATATAGAGTAAAAATAATAGTGATAAGTATGACTTGTAAATTTGTCATATTCCATAGTGCTCAGTTTTTTGTGGATATTATTCATGTGGCATTCAACATTTACCTTTAAGAGCTAGAAGGTACTATTACTGTTTTTTTAAGTGAAACTTAAGCTTAGTTCATGAAATTAATTTGCCTAAGTTATAGAATCATTAAGTGCAGAACTGTATGTAAACTTAATTCCAATGCCTACAGATTCTCAGGATTGATAGTGCTTGCTTCTCCTAATGAATATCTTCATATTCTTCACCTCTCCCACTCTTACTGGCATGAAAACAGATAACTAAATAACTCCTATAATCATATCTTGAATTAGGTTACTTCTAAATGTCTCTGTGATTAGAGCCATATCCTTCTGATTTTTGAGAGTATATCGTTTTTTTGACCTTGAGACATTTGTGTTAATTGCCATGAGAACATTTTTTGACAGTAAAATCAATAATACTCTGAAAAGTTTTTAAATGATAGTAGAAGGAATGCTATCAATCTAACATTTACAAAAACAGGAAAAGAATACTTCTTATTTATAATCTAGAAAGTTGTCTCTGCTCTGGAAGATTAAAACACTGTTGTAGGAATTAAGAATTAAGTGAGCTTTAAGAAGATTTATGGAAAAGTAAATTAGGTTTCTATTTTAGTTTGTACCAGTTAAGGTTCTATGAACAATGCAAGTAACATCTCGATAAGTAATTATGATGGAACTTTGTAGGCTAAAGGTGTTTTCTATAAACAATGTGTTGAGATCAATTAGCATTCCTAATGAAATATATAGAGCAACTCTAAATGACATAAATTGAAATGTGCAAAAGCAAGGGAATGTAAATTTTCTAGGAGGGATTTACTACATTTACTTTGGAAGCATACCAAAGCTTTCCCCTCCTGTGAGCAACATCTGAAATCATGTCAGATAGAATCCAATTAGATATATTGTCTATAATTGGGTTTTTCTTTATTAAAAGGGCTTTAGAAGAATGAATATACACAGTATAAATAATGTATATATAGCTAATAATGATAATAGTTAATAAATATGTAATGTATAATATATACAATATATATAATAATGATAATAGTTAACTAAATAATGTACAGTTAAATTTTCTACTAGAGTAGCCTGTGCCAACATTTACATTAAAGAACCAATTAGAAAATAAGAATGAATACTGGAACAGAATGAAGGTGAGGAAGAAGGTGAGAATATTTGTGTAAAAATGTCCACAAATTTTTAATAGGAGCAATTAAGACAGAAATTGCTGAGAGTCCAGATCTACCTGTATAAGAAAACTCAGGGTTATTTATTTCTCCCCTTCATGCATTTTGTAAGATAAAGAGTTCAGATCTATGATCCATTGATGAAATACCATATACCAAATGTTTTTATAAAATCACAATAGTTAGTACTTAGTTTTAGAACTATGGCAATACACAATACACCATACAAAGGCCTTTAAGGGACAGGGTGAAGAAGGAGAAGTAAGAGGAGAAGGGGGAGAGGGAAAGAATGAGAGAAATCAGGGAAATGAGACAAGTCAGGGAAATAAAATTTTTCTTTAATTCAGTTATATTCTCTTATTTACTATTATCTCTTCACATTAAAAACATGTTGTATTTATTTCAGAATAGTCACAAGTCCCAATGCCTCATCATTTTTCCCTTTAGTTACTCTTTATTGCCTGTGGCACAACCCAGTGCCCCAAGCTAATTTGGTGTTATTTCTGGTTATGCTCCTCTTTGTCTTCTATAAGCATCTTAAGCTATTCCTTTTTCCCCCTCTTGTTCCGTTCATTCTTTCATTGTAATGTTATAGCCATGAGTTTTCCTCATGTACTCTAATGTGACAATTTAAGATTTTAAATTATTCTTTATGAATACCAGTTATAAATAAGAAGACAAAAGAAACCATACATAACATTTTGCAACATTTATAAAAGGCTGAAAGTCACTATCTCTAATATATTAAATGACTTTTTTCATAGAAGTAGAAAAATTAAAAAAAAAAACAATCTAGGCGAAAAAAAGTGGTCTGATGATAGGGGGATAATTATCCAGGAAATACATAAAAATATTTAACCTGTGTAATAAGTAAAGAAAAATAAAACCATGATAATGCTATATCACTTTTATCTTTAAAGCTGTAAATCAAGGGGTGCCTGGGTGGCTCAGTTGGTTAACCCTCTGCCTTTGGCTCCAGTCATGATTTTGGAGTCCTAGGATCAAGCCCTGTGTGTCAGGCTCCCTGCTCAGCAGGGAGTCTGCTTCTGCCTCTGACCACTGCCCAACCCATGCTCTCTCTCTCTTTCTAAAGTAAATAAATAAATTTTATAAAAAAAGGAACTGTAAATAAAAAACTTTCGTATTTAATTGAACAATTTGTCCTTTAGGAAGCAATTTCAAAGAAATTAATAGAAATAAATACCTTTATTGCATACTACTTTTAATAGTGAAACTGAAGCCTTTCTAAATATGCCAGAATAGGAATGTGGTTAATTATGCTAATAGATCTAGGTATAGATATATAAATGAATGACAGAATGGCTTTATTAGGTAATAGAATTTCAAGGGTTTTTTTTTATTCTTATGTTTAAGTTTTAAAGTATATATGTAAGATCTTATTGGATAGACCACTTTATTCAGATACAGTGCCCTTCTTCATCTCTTCTTACACTCATGGTTTTAAAATCTAGTTTGTCTGATAAGTATTGCTATTCTGGTTTTCTTTTGATGTCCATTTCCCTGATAAATGTTTCACCATCTGAGTTCCTTGTTGGCAGCATATAGATAACTCTTGGTATGTTTTATCCATTCTCAACCCTATGTCTTTTGATTAGAGCATTTAGTCCATTTATAATTGGAGTACTTAACTGATAAATATGTATTTAATGCCATTTTATTACTTCTTTTGTCATTGTTTCTGGAGATTTTCTCTGTTACTCTCTAGTATTTATTGCTTTTGGTCTTTCCTTCCCACTCACGGTCCCCTTAATTTTTCTTGGGTCTGGTTTAGTGGTCAAATTCTTTCAGTTTTTGTCTGCTGGGAAACTCTTTTATCTCTCCTTCTATTCTGAATGATAGTCTTGCTGGGTATGTATTCTTGGCCGAGATTTTTCCCATTCAACATGTTAAAGGAGATCCAGCAATTGTAAATATTTATGTGCCCAATTTGGAATCACCCAAATATATAATACAATAAGGGACATAAAGGAACTCATTGATAATAATACAATAATAGTAGGGGTCCTTAACACCCCACATATATCAATGGACAGATCATCTAAGCAGAAAATCAACAAGGAAACAGTGGTTTTGAATGGAATACTTGACCAGATGGACTTAACAGATATATTCAGAATGTTTCACTAAAGCAGCAGAGTTCTTTTCATGTGTACATCGTACATTCTCCAGAATAGATCACATACTAGGTCACAAATTAGGCCTCACTAAGATAAGTGTTGGTAAATGTGTGTGTAGAAGCTAATAGAAATAGCTGCACTGTTAACTCACTAAAGGTATCCTGTATATAATGTGTTAAAAATATAAAATACATATGTAGTGATACGAGACTGTTAAACTTTTTATCAGTTTATTTGCCAATGTGTACATATTTTTTATAAATATCATTACTCATTATTTCAAATTTTTCTTTGTAGTTTCTCTCTGCTCATTTTAACCCACTAATGTGTATAAATAATTTTATCAGTTTTAGCTGTCTTTGCCATTCCTCTTCATAACATGCACGTGCACAGCTGTACTTTGGTTCCATAAGGACAAACTCCCCTCAAAGCAGGTTAATCAATGAGGAAATATATAGGATCATGTAATTGCTAAGTTCAAAGGTGGACATGGAACCCTTTGAACTAGAATTAGGCTTATAGCATGGAATATTATGCCTCTTGATTCTAGGGATTTCTCTTCCATTTACTAACAATGATGAGTGCGAAAATTTCTGGCGTCTGTGGGCATTGATGCCTGTAATTTGAATAACAGGTTTTATTAAAATTGTGTGCATTTTCAGAAAAAAAAGAAATTAGAGACAAAAAGTAGATATTAACAAAACTAAGAGCAGTTTTTTAAAAGATAAAAAGTTGACAAACCTTTAGCATAGATGAGAGAGAGAATACTCAGATAAAGAAAATCAGAAATGAAAGAGAAGACTATATCTGATGCCACAGAAATACAGAGGATCATGAGAAATGAAGAACAGTTCTATCACAACAAATTAGAGAACTTAGAAGGTATGGATAAATTTCTAGAACCAAGGCTATACAACTTACCAAGGCTGACTAATGAATAGAAAATCTGGACAGACAAATTACAAGTAAAGAGATGGAATCAGTAATCAAAAATTTCCCAACAAAGAAAATCTTTAACCAGGTGGTTTCACTGGTGAATTCTACCAAACATTTAGAAATGAATTAATGTGTTAGTCCTCACAGTCTTCCTTTAAAAAAAGAAGAGAGGAAACACTCCAAACCAATTTTATGAGGCCAGTATTAGCCTGATAGCAAAGCCATATATGAACACTACACAAAAGATAAAACTATACACCAATATTTCTGATGAAATTAAATGTAAAAATTCCCAAATATATTAACAAATTAAATTCAGCACAACATTAGAAGGAGCTAACACCATCATCAAGCAGAATTTGCCCGTGGGATACAAAGATGGTTCAGCACATGCAAATCACTAAATATGGTACACCACAATTAAAAGAATGAAAGATAAAAAATCATGATTATATCAATAACTGCACAAAAGCATTTGACAAAATACAACACACTTTTGTGATTAAAAAAACACTCAACAAACTGGGTATAGAAGCAATATATTTCAACATTATAAAGGCCAATATGACAAGTCCATTGCTAACAACATATGTAGTGATGAGAAGTTAAAAGATTTTCTTCTAAGATCAGGAACAAGAAATGTACTCACTGTCACCACTCCTCTTCATCATAGTACTAGAGCCAGAGCACTTAGGCAATAAAGAAAATAAAATGCATTCAAATAGTACAGGAAAAAGTAAACTTGTCTTTGTCAATGACATGATATTATATGTAGAGAATCCTAAATAATCCACCAAAAAATTATAAGAACTAATGAATAAGTTCAATAAAGTTGCATAATATAGAATCAATTTAAGAAAATAGTTTGTGATTCTATACACTAACAATGAAATATCTGAAAAAGAAATCAACACCTCATTCACAAGAGCATCAAAAACAATATAATACTTAGAAATAAATTTAAAGAAATGAAAGATCTATGCACTAAAAACTACAAGAGTTGATAAAGGAAATTGAAGATGATATAGACAAATGGAAAGAGATCCTGTGTTTATGGATCAGAAGAATTAATATTTATTGTTAAACTGCCATATTACCCAAAGACATCTGTATATTTAGTGTAATCCTTATCAAAATTCTAGCGGCATGTTTCACAGAAATAGACAAAAGTGATTTTAAACTTTGTATGGAAGTATGAAAGATTCCAAGGAGTCAAAGCAACCCTGAGAAAAAACAAAGCTGGAGACATCACGCTTCCTGATTTCAAACTATATGACAAAGCTATAGTAACCAAAACAATGTAGTACTGTATGAAAAGTAGGCACATAGACCAATGAAATGGAATAAAGAGCCCAGAAATAAATTTTCCTTATGTGGTCAACTAATATGTGACAAGAGACTCAATGGAGAAAGGATAGTCTCTTCAATAAATGGGGCCATGCAAACTGGGTAGCTCTGAAGAAAAATGAAACTGGATCTCTTTTTTATACTGTTCACAAAAGTGAACTTGAAATGGATTAAAGACTTAAACATAAGTTCTGAAACCTTAAAGTTCCTGTAATAAAATATAAGGCAAAAGTTCATTGACATTGGTCTTGACATGGATTTTTTGGGTATGACACCAAAAGCAAAAGCAACAAAAGCAAAATGTAGTAAGTGGGATTACAGCAAATTAAAAAGTTTCTGGACAGTTAAGTAATAAAATAAAAAGGCAACTTCTGGAATAGGAGAAAAAAATTGCAAAGCATGTATATGATAAGGAGTTAATATTCAAAATATGTAAAGAGCTCACACAACTGAATAGAAAACAAAAACAACCTAATTAAAAAATGGGCAGAGGAACAGAATAGGTATTTTTCCAAAGAAGATTCTCAAATGGACAACAGGTACATGAAAAGGTATTCACCATCACTAATCATCAGGGAAATGCAAATCAAAGCCACAGTGAGATATCATTTCACATCTGTTAGGATTACTATTATCAAAAACCCAAAAGATAACAGATGTTGGTTAGGATATGGAAGAAAGGGAACCCTTGTATATTGCTGGTAGTAATGGAAATTGGTGCAGCCACTATGGAAAATAGTATGGATAGGCATAGGAGTGGACAGCTTGGTATAGGGATCCTCTGCCTTGCACTGGGACAGAATGTTCCCCTGACTGGAGTCCATTTGGAAGCAAGTATATTGCCTCTCCAAGAACAAAGACCCTGTGGGTACTGTTGAGGATCTGTTCATCAGTAGGGGACAGAGTCATGGTAGAGGGCAGATAACCTGGTCGCTGTTGTTCACTGTGCTTCCCCATAGACTCCAGCCACTGATGCAGGTGTACAACTTTTTTCTGGGAAAAAAACAAACAAACAAAAAACACAGCACCAGACACAGGTACTCCTCCAGAGGAGGGGAGCAGGTCTGTGCCTTGTTTGATCCTTTAAGATTCAGAGTTTCGAATCCCAGTGGAACTCCAGGTATAAAAGAGGAGACCTGTGGCACTGGGTGCGTTAATGACCCCAGGCATAGACAGGTGAGGGTAGGGATCTGACAGCCCTGGCACACAGGAAGAGAGATTGTTTGCTTTTCTCTGGGGCCTCCTGGAATAGTGGCTGCAGCAAATTCCCCTCCATAGGGATGAGAGGGTAAGGTGATGCCGTCCCCCACCCCTCTCCAACCAGTACTGTGGGACCTCAGTGAGTGACACATTGCCCCTAGTGGAGGCAGGATCTGCTTGCACCAAACCCTGCCCCACTGGACCCTAGAAGTGCATGGTTACTAGTGCAGTTCTGAGTGTGAGCCAGCTGCAGTGGGTCTCTCCCCCAGAATTCCATCACAGGCATCCTGCATGCACCAAGTCTGCTAATCATAGAGGCTCCAAAGTGTCAGTTTCAATTATGGTGGAAATAGGACCAGGCTTTATATATATTTTTTTCTCCTTTAGAATGAGGCTTATAGTTTTTTTTTTTTTTTTTTAAGATTTTTATTTATTTATTTGACAGAGATCACAGGTAGACAGAGAGGCAGGCAGAGAGAGAGAGGAGGAAGAAGGCTCCCTGCTGAGCAGAGAGCCCGATGTGGGACTCGATCCCAGGACTCTGGGATCATGACCTGAGCCGAAGACAGAGGCTTTAAACCACTGAGCCACCCAGGTGCCCCTATCGTTTTTGTTTTTTCATTTCCTTTTCTCTCTCTCTCTCTCTCTCTCTCTTTTTTTAAGATCTTTCGTCTTCTTCTTCTTCTTCTTCTTCTTCTTCTTCTTTTTTAAACATTCATTCCAAGCTTATTCTAACAAACAAATCAAAGCACATCTAGTTAAAGGTCCAAACACTGCTCACTATAAGAAAGGAGGAACTGTGCAGAGAATTGAATCTGTGAGAGAGAGCAGCCAAAATACAACAGCAGAGTGCACACAACATACACCAGAAACACTTTCTGAAGCACCACGTGCTGGACAGTATATGGCCCTTTTTTAATACAGCATTACTCTTAGGAGCAAGAAGCATGCAAAGTGACAAGATGGACAGACTCTTCCCAAAAGAAAGATCAAGAAGAAATCACAGCCAGGGATTTGCTTAATACAGATATAAGCAATAGATCTGAACAAGAATTTAGCACAATAGTCATAATAATACTAGCCAGTCTTGAAAGAAGCAAGTAGAAGACGTCAGAGAAACCCTTGCTATAGAGACAAAAGACCTAAAAGCTAGTCAGGCTGAAGTAAAAAGTACTATTACTGATGTACAAAACTGACAAGATCTAATTACAATGAGGACAGAAGCAGCAGAATAATGAATAGGTGATATTGAAGATAAAATTATGGGAAATAGTGAAGCTGAAAAGAAGAAGGAAAGAAAACTATTAGATCACCAAGGTAGACTTAGGGAACCCAGAGATTCCATAAAGCCTAAAGCCTTATAATATTCATATCATAAAGGTCCCAGAAGAAGAAGAGCAGGGGAAAAAAATGCAAAATTTATAGCTGAGAATTTCCCTAATTTGAGGAGAGAAACAGGCATACAAGTCTAGGAGCACCGAGAGCGCCCCTCAAAATCAACAAAAATAGGTCAAACCTAGACATATCATCATGAATCTTGCAATATACAAAGATAAAGAGAATTCTGAAAGCTGCTGGAAACAAAATGTCCTTAAACTACAAGGAGAGACACATAAGGTGAGCAGCAAACCAGTACACAGAAACGTGGCAGCCAGAAGAGAATTGTATATTCAACATGCTAATTGGAAAGATATGCAGCCAAGAATACTTCATCCAGCAAGACTATCATCCAGAATAGAAGGAGACTGAAGAGTTTCCAAGACAAGGAAAAACTAAAGAAGTTCATGAACTCTAAACCAACTCTGCAGGAAATGTTAAAGTGGACCATTTGAGCAGAAAAGAGAGACAAAAAGCATCAAAGACCATAAAGGAACAGAGACAATCTGCAGGAACAGTGACTTTGCAGGTAATACAATGGCACTAAATTTGTATCTATCAATAATTAGTCTGAATGTAAGTGGACTAAATGCCCCAATGAAGAGATCAGAATGAATTAAAAACAAGACCCATCAATATTCTGCTTACAGGGGACTCATTTTAGACACAAAGATGCCTCTAGATTGAAAGTAAGGAGGTGGAGAACAATTTATCATGCAAATGGACATCAAAAGAAAGCCAGAGTAGCCATACTTATATCAGACAAACTAGATTTTAAACTAAAGACTTTCATAAGAGTAGAAGAAGGGCAGTATATCATGTAAACAGAAGATCAACAAAGAAACAATGGCTTTGAATGCACAGTGGACCAGATGGGCTTAACAGCTGTATTCAGAGAATTTCATCCTAAAGCAGCAGAATACATGTTCTTTTTGAAGGCACATAGAACATTCTCCAAAATAAATCACACAAGGGATCACAAATCAGGCCACAACTGGTACAAAAAAGTTTGAGATCATACAATGCATATTTTCAGACCATAGCACTATGAAACTTGAAGTCAACCACAAGAAAAAATTTTGAAAGACCACAAATACATGGAGGTTAAAGAACATCCTACTAAAGAATTATTTGTTTAACCAGGAAATAAAAGAAGAAATTAAAGAAATACATGGAAGAAAATGAAAATGGATGCCGCCAAGGCAGTCAAAAGAGAGAAGTATATAGCAATGCAGACCTTTCTTGAGAAGCAAAAAAACATCTCAAAGATATAACCTGATCTTACACCTAAAGTAGCTGGAAAAATAACATCAAATAAAGCCTATAACTGGCAGAAGTAGGGAAATAATAAAGGTAAGGGCATAGAGCCCCTGGGTGGCACAGTTGTTTAAGTGTCCAACTTTTGGTTTCAGCTCAGGTCATGATCCTGAGATCAAGCCCCACATCTGGTTCCATGCCGAGCTTGGAGTCTGGTTGAGATTCTCTCTCCTCCCTCTGTCCCTCCCACTCATGCTGTTACTCTCTCTCTCTCTCTCTCTCAAATAAGTACATCTTTTAAAAAAGAGGAGAAATAAATGAGAAAAATTTCAAAACAAGAACAACAAAAACAAAAAAACAGTAGAATAAGTCAACGGAACTAGCAGCTGGATCTTTGAAAGAAGTATCAGAATTGATAAATGCCTAGCTAGACTTACCAAAAGAAAATAGAAAGGTCCAAAATAAATAAAATCAGGAATGAAACAGGAGAGATCACAATCAACACTGCAGAAATACAAACAATTATAAGACAATATTATGAGCAATTATATGCGAGCAAGTTGGGCAATCTGGAAGAAATGAATAAATTCCTGGAAACATATAAATAATCAAAACTGAAACAAGAAGAAATAGAAAATTTGAACAGACCCATAACCAGCAAAGAAACTGCATGAATAATCAAAAGTCTGCCACCAAACAAGAGTCCAGAGCTGGATGGCTTCTCAGGGGAATTCTATGAAGTATTTAGAAAAGAATTAATACCTATTCTCTGAGACTGTTCCAAAAAATAGAAATGGAAGGAAAACTTGCAATGAAGAACAATGAAATTCTGAGTCTGGCATTACCTTGATTCCCAAACCAAACAGAGATTCCAGTAAAAAAGGAGAAATACAGAGCACTATCCCTGATGAACCTGGATGTAAAAATTCTCAACAAGGTACTAGCTAATCAAATCCAAGAGTACATTTAAAGAATTATTCGCCAGATCAAGTGGGTTTATTTCTGGGCTTGCAGGGGTGTCCAGTATCTGCAAATCAATCAATGTGAAATATCACATTAATAAAAAGAAAATATTAGAATGGTATGACCCTCTCAATAGATGCAGAAAAAGCAATTGACAAAATACAGCATCCTTTCTTGATAAAAACCGTCAAGAAAGTATCATAGAGGCCATGTATGAAAGACCCACAACTTAATACCATCCTCAATGGGGAACAACTGAGAGCTTAGGAAAAACTAGAAGGTTAAGAACATGATAGGGATGTCTACTCTCAGTACTCTTGTTCAGTATTGGAAGTCCTAGCCTCGGCAATCAGATAACAAAAAGAAACAAAAGGCATCCAAATCAGCAAAGAAGAAGTCAAACTTTCACTCTTCGAAGATGACATAATAAATAAAACCTGAAGGACTCCACTAAAAAATTGCTAGAACTCAAGCATGAATTCAGCAAAATTGTAGGATACAAAATCAATGTACAGGAATCTGTTACATTTCTATACACCAATAATGAAGCAACACAAAAGAGAAATGAAGGAATCAAACTCCATTTACACTTGCACCAAAAACCATAAGACAACTTGAAATAAACCTAATCAAAGAGGTAAAAGATGGGTACTTCACAAACCGTAGAACACTAATGACAGAAATTGAAGACAAAAAGAAATGGAAAAACATTATATGCTCAGGGATTGGAAGAACAAATAGTGTTAAAATGTCTATGCTGCCCAAAATAATCTGTGCATTCAATGTAATCCTGATCAAAATAACACCAGCATTTTTTGGAGAACTAGAACAAAAAGTCCTCAAATATGTATGGAACCAGAAAAGACCTCAAATAGCCAAATTAATTTTGAGAAAAAGTAAAGTGGGAGGCATTACAGTCCCAGCATTCAAGTTATATTACAAATCTGTAATCATCAAGAAAGTATGATACTGGCAGAAAAATAGACACATAGATCAAAGGAACAGAATAGAGAACCCAGAAATGGATCCATAACTGTATGGTCAACTAATCTTTGACAAAACAGGAAGGAATATCTAATGGATAAAATATATTCTCTTCAACAAATGGTATTGGAAAACTGGATAGCTGCATGTAGGAGAATGAAACTGCACCACTGCCTTATATCATACAACAAAAATAAATTCAAAATGGATGAAAGATCTTAATGTTAGGAAACCATCAAAATCCTAGAGGAGAAATCGGCAGCAACCTCTCTGACCTTGGCCACAGCAGCTTCTTACCTGATACATCTCTAGAGGCAAGAGAAACAAAAGCAAAAATGAACTATAGGACTTCGTCAAGATGAAAAGTTTCTGCATAGTGAAATAAACAATCAATAAAACTAAAAGACAGTTGACATAAAGGGAGAAGATATTTGGGAAATACATATTGGATAAAGGGCTATTATCGAGAATCTATAAAGAACTCCTCAAACTCAAATTCCAAAAATAAAATATCCAGTTAAGAAGTTGGTAGAAGGGGTGCCTAAATGGCTCAGTGGGGTAAGCCTTTGTTTCAGCTCAGGTCATGATCTCAGGGTCCTGGGATCAAACCCTGCATAGGGTTCTCTGGTCAGCGGGGAGCCTGCTTCCCCTCTATTTTTGCCTGCTGCTCTGCCTACTTGTGATCTCTCTCATTCTGTCAAATAAATAAATAAAATCTTTAAAAAAAAAAAAAAGCTTGTAGGAGACACGAACAGACATTTCTGCAAAGAAGACCTACAAATGGCTAATAGACATATGAAAAAATGCTCAACATCACTCATAATCATGGAAGTACAAATCAAAACCACAATGAGATACCACCTCACACCTATCAGAATGGCTAAAATTAACAACTTGGGAAACAACAGATGTTGTCAAGAATGCTGAGAAAGGGGAACCCTCTTGCAAACTGGGAATGCAAAGTGATACAGCCACTCAGGAAAACAGTATGGAATAGATTCCTCTAAAAGTTAAAAATGGAACTACCCTAGACCCAGCAATTACACTATTAGGTATATATTAAAAGGATACAAAAATAGTTATTTGAAGAGGCACATGCACCCCAGTGCTTATAGCAGCACTATCAACAATAGCCAAATTATGGTAATAACCCAAATGCCCATCAACTGATGAATGGATAAAGAAGATGTGCCTTTTCTCTCTCTCCCCCTCCGTGTGTGTGTGTGTGTGTGTGTGTGTGTGTGTGTATGCTTGTATATATATGTGTGTGTATAATATATTCTATTCTAGATATACAATATATATTCTATTTAGTCAACTATTAAAAAGAATGAAATCTTGACATGTGTAATGACATGGATGGAACTAGAGTATATAATACATAGGGAAATACTAATATTAAGTGAAATAAGTCAGAGAAATACAAATACCATACGATTTCACTCATGTGGAATTTAAGAAACAAAACAGATAAACATAGGGGAAGAGAAGGAAAAATAAAATAGAGTAAACACAGAGAGGGAGGCAAACCATGAGAGACTCTTAACTATAGAGAACAAACTGAAGGTTGCTGGAGGGGAGGGGAGTGGGAGAATGGAGTAAAAAGATGATGGGCATTAAGAAGGGCACTTGTGATGAGCATTGGGTGTTATATTTAAGTGATGAATCACCTAAATTTTACTCCTGAAATCAATACTACACTATGAAGATATGGAAATAATACTACACTATGTTAACTAACTTGAATTTAAATAAAAATAAGTTTTTAAAAATAGTGTAGAGTTTTCACAAAGATTAAAAAAAATAAAATTACTTCATGATACATCAATACCACTTCTGGATATATATATATAAAGGAAATGAAATCAAGATCTTAAAGAAATATCTGCACTAATTTGTTCCTTAAAATAGTATCACAACAGCCAAGATATGAGACCTATAAACAACCTAAGTATATATACAAAGCAATATTATTCAGCCAAAGAAGGAAATCCTGTAATTTGTGACAACATAAATACATCTTGAGGGCATTATGCCAAGTGAAATAAATCAGAGAAAGAAAATTACTGTGTGATATCACTTATATGTGGAATCTAAAAAACCCAGACTCTTAGAAACAGAGAGTAGAATGGTGTTTACCAGAGGCTGGATGGGGTGAGGTCTGAATGGTAGCAGTGTGAGAGAAAAGGTTGAAAGTTCTAAGCATCCATTTATAAGATGAATAAGTTTTGTGGATCTAATGTACAACATGGTGATTATACTTAATAATAGTGTATTATATAATTGAAAGTTGCTAAGAGAGTAGACCTTAAGTGTTTTCACCACAAAAAAAGAATCGGTAATTATTATGATGTGAGGGGAATGTTACCCAAAGCTAAGTTGGTAATCATTTTTCGATATACAAGTGTATCAAATCAGCATGTTGTACACCTTGAATTTATACTGTTTAATGTCAGTTATATCTCAGTAAACCAGGAAAAAAAAAGTCTGCATTTTCAATTCCAGGTAAAAGATTTTAATTGGTTCTGTTAGGTCATATAAATTGAGTGCTTTGATTCACTACAATGGGTTTAGTAACTCCTCTCTGACAGCGGAGGCATAGCATTAATTCATAGCCTTGCCAGAGGGAAGGATAGGTTCCACTAATAATGTAAATGAATTTGCAGAAATTCAGGCAAAAGTATGGCTACTATTTTCCAGTATACAAGTGTTCTAAATCTTAATCCAAATTTATTTTCTGCTTAAATTTTTTTTTGTCAGTCCTCCTTTATCCAATTTACACCATACTTTCTCTAAGTCGTTTAAATTCTATACACACACACACACGAATCAAATGATAATTTTGATTATTCAGTGATTTTTTTGATTATTCAATGATTTTTTTCAATTCTTTATATGATATGTTTTCCTTCTGGATTTTTATGTATTTTTATTTTGAGAAATGGCAAATTTCTCCACATCTTGTTTAGGTCTTTGCATATTGATTATGCACCTGTATTTCAGCAAAATCACTAACTTGATACTAACATTGGCTAGACATACTGCTTTTTTGTGGGCAAACTACTTTTATTAAAATCAAAAGATTTTAGAGATTGTAGGGACAAATACCCGTCATTCAGCTTTTTCTTTTACACAGTTGAGCTATGCTTGGTGCCACCGACAGTGCTTCTCTGAAGTTGTCTCCATGCACACTAGGCATCAGATATTTGAGGTTCTTTCTTTTTTCTTTTTTTAGCTGAATAGTGTATTGACATTAGTTATTACTGGAGTATAATAAACTGAACATTCAAAGACTTACCTAAAGGGCCCTTTGGATTGTACCTAATCTACTCTCTTATTCTCTACCAATGTTCACTTCATACTCTGGGAAAATCAGGGTGTTACTCATACCACATACTTAATGAAACTTGCATATGCAGTGAGTTGAGTTGTTGTCTTATGTCATATTTATGTTATTATGAGAAACGCCTGGACAGACAGCCTCTTCAGCTGTTAAGGTAAAATCTTGTCACTGAAGAGGGGTATTTTGGTTGGGCACAGCTTTGATATTTATAATGTTTCTATAGTGAAGAACATCATGTTAATTTATAGAGCTTTTGGCACATGCATGTTGATTAGTCTTGCAAATAACCACTCATCAAAATGAGCAATATTTCTGCTGGAGCTGCAATAAAGAATGCTGATTTATTTTTAATACCAAATGTACAGTCAACTGTCAGTTCACTGTATTAATGCAGAGATGGAACACTAAAAATTCTCAGCATTATTTTGATAAATAATTGAAATTTTTCCTTTACTATTAATTCTACTGCAAAAAGCAAAATTGAATGGCTTGAATTTCATGACTTTTAGTTTTTCTGAACTTCACTGTAGTAGTGAAAGGAGAAATTGGCAAAATGGGCAAAAGTCATTCAGCAAAAGGGAGAAGTCAATCACCTGGATAATTTACAAACTGTACAATTAGTTCTGAAATAATTAGGGGTTTACTGTATCTCTTCTGAAAAGAAATAGAAGGAAAATAGTATTTGTGTTAAATAATGGAGCTAGATATTACATTTTATGGGGGAGTATTTATTTCATAACTTCTGTTAATTTTACTCAAGTTTATCACATTAAACTTATATAAAATTAATAGTAACTTTTCAATGCAGGGTATAGATAAGGAAGAACTATGGCATAGGAAGACCTCAGTTCTAGTCCTAGCGAACAATTATGTTATGTTTTCTTTTGGATACTTCAAGAAAACATAACCTGTCGAATGCCCATTCTGTGTCAGTCACTCTGATAATTACCAAAATTTAGGTAGGCATACAATTAAATTATACTCTGGAGTAATGTGTAAGTTGTTTTAAGGAGAAAAAACTTGTATATAAATAAATCTAACGTAAGTTACTATAAAAGAATGTACTAAGCCACAGTAAAGGTTACTAATTATTAATTACTTCTTAGAAGGAAAGCAGTCAGTCTTTCATGGAAGAAACAGTATTTCAAATGTCACTTGTAGGAAGGATATGGAAATCTAGGGAATATGGAAAAGGACAATAAAAGGTGAATTAAGTAATGATAATAGAGTGATGCAAGAAGAAATCAGAAAGCATGCTCAAGGATTAGCATGAATTTGAACTAAAATGTAAAAAAAAGTGTGAATCTGTATACTGAAATTACTGTTGGAAAGGGTAAAAAAACATTTGGAGCCAATTCCTACAGGACTTTGAGAATCATAGACTTCAATGGGAGATGGCTTGATACATGGATAAAAGTGCCACTTTTGAAGTTAGAACTTGATTCCATCTTATATTTGTAGCTCACTAACTGTATAAATATCCTAAGTACTTCTGTCTCTGTTTGCTCATCTGTGGAATTATAGTATTACTGCTTGGGTTAATAGGAAACCTGGAAACTGCATGTAAGGTATCTAGACCATTGTCTGTACCAAATAGGCATTTTGTTCCACAAAATATAGGCAGTCATGATCTAGATTTCAGTAGAAAATGATTATTTCTGTAGTACAAGGTGTCAATACAAAAATGCTTTGCATAAAGTGACACTGGAAGTAGAGAGACCACACTGATATTATACCAGTAGTCTGGGAATTAGGAAAGGTGGTAATGTAAATGATGACAGCTGATAGGGAAATAGCTTTGTAAGTTGGAAAGAAAACTTGAAGCTGAAGGTATCAGCTGGACAATTTTCCACTGCTCATCCAGGAGAAGGTTTGTGGAAGGGTAAAAATCACTCTGTGCCACAGTTGAAATTACATAAGTGAGTCTAGTAGTGATGTTTTCATGCAAAATACTTCTGGGGAAAAATAAAGCCATTCCCAAAGTTAAAAAGGGGCTTCTAAATAATCTAAGCAGAAGAGACAGAGGATGAACATAACTTTTATTTTTATAGGAGAGGATACTGAGATTTGTTTAAATAACTAGTTGTGAGATTTAGACAAGCAGAATTTGGAGAAACAAAACTTTATATTAAATAATTTCTACTTTAAGAAAGAATGATTTCCCTAGCCACTAAAATAACCCCTAAATTAATTAAAGACTAATAATAATAATTGTTAAAAAACCTGAGAGTCAGAACCAACCTTTTAAATCTTTGCTAACTACAACAGTATATCTAAATTTAAAAGAACAGTCTTCAAATACTTAAAGAAGGAATTAACATCTGTTCTACTCAAACTATTTCAAAACATAGAATAGGAAGGAAAACTTCTAGATTTGTTCAGTGAGGCTAGCATTATCCTGATAGCCAAACCAGACAAAAAGATACTACACAAAAAGAATTCTACAAGCTATTTTCTTTGATGAACATAGTTGCATAAATCCTCTACAGTATTTTAGCAAACTAAATTCAACAGTGCATTAAAAACAAAAAAACAAAAAAAACAAAAACAAAAACAACAACAAAAACCATTCACCATGACCTAGTAGGATTTACCCCAAGGATGCAAAGGTGGTTCAGCAATCACAGATGATCCAATGTGACTCATAAAAATAATTATCTTATTAGGAGCAGATATAAAGCATTTGACAAAATACAACATCTGTTCATGCTAAAAACTCTCAACAAGATAGGTTAAGGGGAAATATACCACAACATGATAATGACCATATTTGAAAAACCTACAGCCAACATCATATCTAGTGGTGAAAGACTGAGAATTTTTCCTCTAAGATCAGGAACAAGGCAGGGATGTCCTCTCTCATCACTTTTATTAAACATAGTACTGAATGTTCTAGGCACAACAGACAGATAAGAAAAAGAAGTAAGATATCCAAATTGGTAAGGAAGAAGTAAAACTGCCATTATGTGCAGATGACATGATAGCTATATATAGAAAACCCTGAAAACTACTAGAACTGATAAATGAATTCAGGTAAGTCACAGGATACAAAATTAATATACAGAAATGTATTGCATTTCTATACACTAATAACGAACTGTCAGAAGGAGAATTTAGAACAATTCCATTAACAGTTGCACTGAAAAGAATAAAATACCTAGGAATAAACTTAACCAAGGAGGTTAAAGACTTGTACTCTGGAGATGATAAAACACTGAAGAAAGAAATTGACGGTGATACAAAAAAAGAAAAGATATCCTATGTTCATAAATTAAAAGAACAAATATTGTTAAAATACCCATACTACCCCAAACAATCTAAATGGATTTAGTGTAAATCCCTATCAAAATACCAACAGTGTTTTTCACAGAACTAGCACAAATAATCCTAAAATCTGTATGGAACTACAAAAGACCCTGAATATTGAAACAATCTTGATATATATATATATATATATATATATATATATATATATATATATATATAGTGGTGCATACTGAGTAATAAATGGAATTTTTGGATCATTATGTTATACACCTGAAAGTAATATAATAATGTGTGTTAATTATACTTCAGTGAAAATTTAAATGAAACTGTAGTTCTGATGTTAATAATAATAATAGAATATACAATAATTTAAAATGGTCAATATTTATTAATTAATCACTGTGTAACAGGAATTAATAGGTTGATTATCACCCTAGTTCACAGGGGAAGGGACTCACTTCTTACAGAAGTTAAGTAGTATCACATGGCCATCCTTGTAGAAAACGGAAGTCTCTGTTACTCTTTTCTCTTAATCTTCCGTTTACTGCTGCTCACAGTGGAACACAGGTTTCATATACCATTTGCAGATATTGAGTGAGGATAAAACCCAGCTAGAATGAATCATAAAAAAGCTAATTCACTTAATTTTTTTTTCCAGCATAACAGTATTCATTATTTTTGCACCACACCCCGTGCTCCATGCAATCCGTGCCCTCTATAATACCCACCACCTGATACCCCAACCTCCCACCCCCCCCCCCCCCCCGTCCCTTCAAAACCCTCAGATTGTTTTTCAGAGTCCATAGTCTTTTATGCCTGTCTCTAGATCAGAGACCAGCTGATGCTCAGGACCATAAAATTGGTATACTGTTTGTCTACTATCTAAGAGCTCAGTAACTTCTTCAAATTTCTTTTTAATTTAAATCAATTAATTAACAGATAATGTATTATTGGTTTCAGAGGTAGAGTTCAGTGATTCATCAGTCTTATATAATACCCATTGTTCATTGTATCCTATGCCCTCACATTTTTTTATGATGTTTTCTATTCATCATTAGTAATTCTTCTTTTATATCTTAGGGTAAATATAATAACCTGGAATAGAACCTTATTGGACACAGAATAACAGGAGGCATAAATAATAAGAAAAAAGTACAATGGGTGATATTAGTTTTATCATTTTCCATGCAAATTTCAACTGTACAAGAGATTGTAAGCTATTTAGATCTCCAAAATTGAATAAAAAAAAAAAAGTAAATAGGCAAAATAGAACACACACACATACAAAAACAGCAAAATTTAAAAAAAAAAACAATAACAGGGACGCCTGGGTGGCTCAGTTGGTTAAGCAGCTGCCTTCGGCTCAGGTCATGATCCCAGAGTCCTGGGATCGAGTCCCACATCGGGCTCCTTGCTCAGCAGGGAGCCTGCTTCTCCCTCTGCCTCTGCCTGCCATTCTCTCTGCCTGTGCTCGCTCTCTCCCCCTCTCTCTCTCTGATAAATAAATAAAAATCCTTAAAAAAAAAACACATTTTCTTGTTTAGAAACAGGTAAGAATGACATTGGATTTATTTTTATCAATTATAGCTACCTTTATAGATATTTTTGAGAGTAAGATTCACCAGTAAAGATGTCTATATCTATCAGTAAGGATGACATTTCAGAAAGCAAGAGAGATATCCCAATGTGTCTAAGAATTCAGAAAAAAAAAAAATTTATTAAGGATGAATTTAGATCTTAAAAAGGAAAAGAAATCAGAAGGTAGAATGCTCATATAATTGTCCAAAAATAAAATATCCAAAAGTTATTAATAAGTCTTCAGAAATTAGTGAAAATAACTAACTTAAGAGTAAGAAAGTTGTTATACTTTTATTTTTTTATGTTTTTGTTTTAAAAAAAGAAAGCTGTTACACTTTTAAAAAGAATACATGGATATAATCATGGCCAGTAGCATAAAACTAAGCATAAATAAATGATATAAACATGAGTTCAAACTTAACAGAAATGTTAAAAATGAATAAACATTTCTTTTCAAAACTACAAAAATTAGATATATTAGATGAGAAAAGTGTCAAGAAGTTTCATTTCATCTTTTTGTGAAGGAATTATGTTTAATTTTAAGAGTCAGATGAAGAGAACAAGTTCCTTAAACTACCAAAACTTAACATAAGCAAAGACACAATCTGAGTGGTCTGTAATTATCAAAGAAAGAAAATTTGAGACCAAAATACCTTTAGAAGTATATTTTACAAAGCATTTAAGAAACAAATGAAGAAAATACTACTCAAAATCTTCCACAGAATAGAAAATGTAGGAAAACTGGTAACTAATTTTATGAGCTCAGCATGACTTTGAAACTAACTTGATGAGGACATTATGATTCAGTAAAATTACAGACCAGTTTCACTAAGAAACACAGGTGCAAAATCCTAAACAATATTTTAACTCATCAAATGTAACTACTTATGAAAAGGACACTGTAATGTCATAATTTGTCTTCTGTCATGAATACATTGTTAATTTAACATTTGAAAATCAATGTGTTTAACCACATTAGCAGGAAATGGAAAAACTAATTAATTCATCTCATTAATTTCAGAAAAAAGCATTTGATAAAATGAATATCTATTATTTATAGACATTTATCAAACTAAAAATAGAAGTTAGTTTGATAAAAAGTTAACTACAACAACCCACCCTTAGTTAAACAAATTGGTGCTGAATATTATGCTTATTTGTAGAATGTTGAAAGCACTCCTTCTCATTTTCTAAATGAGAAAAGAGAATTCCCATTGCTACCACTTTTACTAAATATTTTACTAGCGAGTCTAGGTGGTATCAAAAGGAAAAAATAGTGTAATTGTTAACAAATGAACAAAAAACTGTTATTATTTATAGTAAATGGCATTGTGTATATTGAAAGTTCAAAAGAACCTATAATTTACTAGATAATGCTCTTTCATATTGTTATAAAACTTGTTTTATATCTGTAATTGACAGAATAATCAGAAAATACATTAAAAATTTTTATCATTTGCAGTAGTGTTTATATATAAAGTAATATAGAAAGTATAGAAATAGAAAGTATAGAAATATTTCTTTTTATCCTGACTTGAATTTTATTAATTTAGTAGTTTTGTTTATAAATTCGTTGTAGTACTTACAGTTGTTACAAGAGAGTTGTAATCATAAGTGGTTTATATCTAATTTTATGTCTGAATGTCATATAACATTGACATAAAAATTAAATTTATTTTTCAAAATAAATTAAGTCAATGCAGGCAGTCAGATTTTTTTCTTTCCATTTAACAGGGTCTGTCCTTTATTCAAGCCTAAGAAATACTATGTCAGTCCATATGTAATTATGAAAAAATGCAAAAGGTATGCAAAAATTCTGTACAGAAGGTCCCAGTAAAGGAAGGGATCTGATATATCTGTGGGTTATATGGTCAGTTTTCCTTGAATTGGCCTACACATTATACTCAATCCAATAAAACTCCCAGCAATGTGCATCTGTATAGAAACTGGCATGCTGACTCTAAATTAAAGGAAATACAAAGGACTAAGAATATAAAAACACTCCTTTAGAAAAAAAAATTAGTGGACATATACTAACAGATTTCTTGATTTATTATAAAGCTACAGTGATTAGGATAAATTAATATTGGCCAATAGAAGAATGGACCACAATTAAGGGCCCAGAATATAACTCATGCTTGATATTTTGACAAGGTATCACTGTAGAACAGTGGGTGAAACTTTAGTTTACTCAATCAAGTGCATTTTGGCAATGGGATACCCATATAGCAACTAATAAAAACAAACAGTGACAGTGATTGGTTATTTGCAATACATATCACCAAGAGAGAGTTCATATCAAGAATATATAAAGAATTTCTACCATAGGAAAACAGAGATAACTGAAGAGAATGTCTTTTAATTTGAAATGTCTTTTAATTTGAGCAAGACCATCACAGAGATACCCAAGTAGCTGGCTAATAAATATATGAGAAACGTCTCACCTTCTTTCATCAGAATGAAAATTAAAAATATGAGGGGATAGTGTTGGTCATGATAGATGAAGTTCAAAAACTAAAAACTGACCTAGAGTAATGTAAACATGTACTGTTGGTGGGAGTATAAATTGTTAGAACCGCTTTGGCATAGTTGTTACTACCTACTAAAATAGATATACATACCCTATGACCCAGCATTTCCATTCCGAGTTACAAAGGGAGATACTTAACAAAATTTTGGTCACTATACCAGAAGACATGCACAAGAAAGTTCATGGCGTAATGCTACAAAATGGGAAAAATCATAAAGCGCCATCAAAAGTAGAATGGATGCCTGGGTGGCTCAGTGGGTTAAGCCGCTGCCTTCGGCTCGGGTCATGATCTCGGGGTCCTGGGATCGAGGCCCACATCGGGCTCTCTGCTCAGCAGGGAGCCTGCTTCCCTCTCTCTCTCTCTGCCTGCCTCTCCATCTACTTGTGATTTCTCTCTGTCAAATAAATAAACAAAATCTTTAAAAAAAAAAAAAAAAAAAAAAAAAAGTAGAATGGATATATAAACTGTGGTAAATTCATTCAATGAAATATTATGTAACACTGAAAGTAAGCAAACTGCATCTGCTACAACAGTATGAATTAGCAAACCTATATAGCAGAGTCAAAAGAACAACATGAAGTGGTACAGGCTGTGCTGGTCTCATTTATATAAAGGGCAAAACAGGTATTAAAAGTCAGGAGAGTGCCTACTTGTATAGGGAAGGAAGGAAATAGGAAGGATACAAAAGAGAGCTTCTGAGGTACAGATAAAATTTCATTGATTGATTTAGGTGGTAGTAAATTGAACTATATTCTTTTGTGCCTTTTTCTGAGTGAATATTATACTTCAAAAAGTGTTAATAAAATAGCAACCAAAATTATGATTTGGAACATTTCTAATTTTCTTTCCTTGCTCAATTATTAATCTGATAATAGCAAATTTAAAATGAATGTTCCTCTCTGGTCTATTGTCTTTCTGAAAATGAATAGGTAAAAAAAGTTGCTCAGAAAGCACAAGTTCCACGAAATTATGGATTAAAGGGTAAATATTCAAGGCATATACATTATAGTTAGGAGAAGAACCATAGTAGGGAGAGAAAGAAGGGTTAAATAGAAGTTTCTGTATTATTTAAAAATAAGTGCATGGAAAGTATTACTCCTATTTCAAAGAAACTATGCTTTCTGAAAGCAAATAGCCTCAATGTATATTTTTCATCTTTTTACTTTTTCTCTTTTGGAACTCATTTTAAAAATAAATCTTGACTTGCAACGTTCAGATAGTTCTAATAAACTTGATTTAATTGTGCAAGATAGATTACCCTTCTAATTGGAGAAAGCATTTTCTACTTTAACACTTAGTAGGATTTAGCTGGTGTGAATGTTTAAATGGTGTGGTAGTTGATATAGTGCCTTAAAACTCTTTAGGATCTTTTCTCCAATTGTCATGGTTTAAGTTAGTTTTCTAAGCTGTTTTGAATATGATGGAAGAAGTAACAGGGAAAAAAATAAACTGTTTGAAAGGGCAGAATTACTTCTAAGGTATGAAGTTAGCTTTTCTATAATTAAGACTGTCTCCAGGCTTGATTCTATAAAGAAGTTTAAGTGATACCTGCTTGTTTTGAATGGAAAAGGGCTTCCTACTCAGAAACACTCCCACACTGGTGAGTTAACATGGCCAAACTCACAAAAATATGAAATTTTTTCCCTTTAAGTTAGATTGTTTTCTAGGATTCTCTGCCAATTGATAACATTTCTTTCAAGGATGTGATATTAAGCCATGGTTTGTCATGAGTGGTTTAGCAGAGATTTATTCGTTAGATTATTATATTAGTTTCCTGTGGCTGCTGTAACAAATTACTTCGACCTGATGGTATAAAACAGCAAGAATTTATTCTCCTATAGTTCTGGAGGCCAGAAGTCTGAAATGGAGATCTTGGCAGGGCTCTGCTTTCTTTGGAGGCTCTATGAGAGAGCATCCATTCCTTGCCAATTCTAGTTTCTGATGGCTGACAGTGTTCCTTTGTTTGTGGCTGAATCTCACTCAGTTCTGCCCACTTCACTGTGTGGTGTTGCATGAATCGCTTCTCTCCTAAGAGGACCCTTGCCATGGTCTTTAAGGCCCACACAGGTAATCTAGGATAACCTCCTCATGTCAGGATGTTTAATTTAATCACATCTGGAACCACACTTTTCTTTATAGAGTAAAATTTACAGGTTCTAGGGCTTAGGACCTAATACCTTTGAGAAGTCATTATTAAGTTTCTATATCTATTAAAAAGATTCCCAGTCTGATGTAAAGGAGCAAAATGTAAGCAGGTACAATTTGATAGAAAAAAATGAGGAAATGGTTCAAAGAGCAGACTATATCTTGGCAGTGGGCAATTGAAACATATTTAAGGCAATGAACATGAGGATCATGCAAGAAAGGAAAAGAAAGATCCTGAAATGGCATATATGATAATGATACAGCACTAATTTAGCATTTAATGGAAGTCTGGCATTGTCTTCGATACCAGAACATCTGAGTTTCTTGTGGAAGGAATTAGGGAAAGAAAAAGAAATCACTTTGTTCTTGTCATAGTTCTGCATTTTACCTGGTTCCAGTAAAGTAGTAGAATTATAATTTGCATATAGGTAATTGACATGTACCTCATAACTAGCTACTTACAATAATATAGTATAATTTAAAAGTAGATACTTGAGGGATTTTAAATTTGGCTTAGTTTAGAAATGTATGTATGGTAGGAAGTATTTCCATGCAGATTATGATTCAAGTTTACTGTTTCTTTGGGAACTCATGCAGCTTTAATTTGCATCTGTACTTTTGTGTAATTTAAAATATGTTATATCTAATCTAATCAGTATTACAAAAGAAGTATTTAATGCACATATCATCCATATGAAAAGTGTGTATTATGTAATATGTACAACTCAGGAATATCATGCTCATGAACTTACTTGCTTGCCTTCCTACTTATTATTATTAAAGTGAAATTTTAAGAGGAGACTACTGGAAAATGACTTTGCTACTGGTGTTATCAGTTTGGGATAGTTTGAAACCAAGTAATTTCCTTTTTGTTGTTGTCTGTCATTCCTTTGATGAACAGTTTGCCTTATTTCCTCTTAATGGTTATGATATAACAGTTATAAACCCAGCCTTCCAGTTTTCTTACCTGCTGTGCAATGAAAAAAAGATGAGCCAGGCTTCACAGAGTTATAGAGTTTGAGACAGGGATGATAATTTCCCACTACAGTCCTCATTTGGTTGCCAAGATATAGAACATCAGAAAATATGGTATTTCCTGAGAACTTAAACCTATCTTAGTATATGTGCTGCCAAAGCGAGCACTAAACCTATCTTAGAATGACAAGCAGTATCTGTGTAATTTACTTGAGTCAACATTCTAAGCATAATAATATCAGTTCTTTAAATTTATGAATCAATATGATAAAGATATTTCTTTTTAAGCAACTGAACAGTAAAATATGGATGATGAAATGAGATTCATTCTTTTTTTGTATATTTGTTCATGACCTTTTACCAGAAGTGTTTTAGTAGCCTCCCAATTGGTTTCTGTATCTACAATTTTCTACTTATATGTATATACACACTGATACTTATATATATATACTTATATATATCTTAGATATATCTAGATATATCTATTTATATATACATACCTAGATATATATAAGTATGTATATTTAAGTAGATATATCTACTTATATAGTATATATATATCATTTTGCTCTTAGGCTAATGTTTTTAAGTCTATTGTATACATCCCAAATGAAGAATTAAACATTGATTTATTCAACAAATTATTGAGATCATTAAGAGGATTAAAACACCGTACTTCAGGCTATTCACCATTTTGACTTAGGTACATAGGAAATGCATGTAAATTGTTATTATACAGGATTGAAAGTGAAAAGTATGAGAAAGGTAAATATAAATTTGAAAAATTTTGGAGGAGAGTGAGATTATTTCCTAATGCGGGAAAAATATTAATCCATGTAGAAAGGCCTTCTTAAGATTGGACATGATACCTAGATATTATTTGTATAAAAGGGTTAGAAGGTACAGAGAACACCTAAAACATTTAAACTTAATTCTCTAGATAATTTTTAATCATTGGTAGATTTTAAGTCGGGGTGTTCTACAATGTTTATTTTTTCTTTAGTAAGATAACATTTTTGAAAATATGACAAGTGGCCCCTGGGGGGTGGTTTGTAAGAAGAATAGTACATTAAGGAAGCTATTACAATGGGGTGAGAATCTGTATTAAGGAATTTCCCATTAAAGTGGAGAGGAATTGCTATTTTTTGAGAAGTACAATTAATAAAACTTGGTGAACAACAAGTATGGAATGATGAAAGTGAAAGCTGAAGATAAATCAGTTTTCTACATTGGTTGATTTAATGGCTGGTGATGACATTCTCTAACGAAAATTAGAGAAGAAAAGGTTTGTGACAGAAAGAACAGAGGAAGATCTTAGAACCCTAACATTTAATTTGATATCCTTTCATTAAATATATGTATATTTTTTTACACGTAGAGAAGACCTTAATTGATACCTTGAGACAGAGTGAAGAGGTTTGAAGATTCCTTGTGGTTCTGCCTTAGCTTGCACGTCCTAGTGAGTTAAATGAGTTTTGTAGTTAGCTAGATCCATCTACCTCAGGAGGTACTTAACAAATATCAGTTACTACTGAAAATGCATCTTTAACAGCAGTTTTGCTCAACTCCTAAGTATCTTATGCAGTTATCACTTCCAATAATTTAGAGTTCTGGAAACATAGTTTTATCCGTCTTGTTACATTTACAGTGATACTTTGATTTTCCCTATAGTTTGGAGATTAGCTTCTTGGCAACTGTTGAGCTAGCTTGGCATTTAAAACACATATGGTTAAGAAATAATATATTATGTTTGACTTTTTTGAATCTTAAAGGTATAGTAGGGGAGACAGTGCAGTTCTGGAGTTTAAAAGAAGCTACAGCAAGAGATATAACTTTAAAAGTCATCATAAGATGCCTGGGTGGCTCAGTCAGTTAAGCATCTTTCTTCGGCTCAGGTCATCATTCCGGAGTCATGGGATTGAGTCAGGCTCCCTGCGCAGTGGGGAACCTGCTTCTCCCTCTCCCTCTGCCCCTCCCTGCCCCACTCGTCCTCTCTCTCTCTCAAATAAATCAAATATCTAAGAAAAATTAAAAAAACAAGTCATCATAATGTTGATAGTTGGAACCATGTTAATTGACATGTTATTTGTGAGAAAACAGAAGATAAAATACAGAGAATAGGGATGAGTTTAAAAGCACTTGGGAATGCTAAAATTTAAGATATGGAAAAAAGAACAATTGAGGAATAAAACTGAAAAATGCTAATCCAAATTGTAGAAGAGATTAGAAAGATTGTATAAGGGAAGACAGGAAAAGATGAGCCCCTCAAGAAGATGGTGGAAAACAGAATAGGATGATGAAGTGACATTTTGCATGGAGTCATAGAGCAGGTCTAATAATTAGGAGACCTGGGGGAGAAATTTTAGTAGAATTGTTTATTTCAGACACATTGGAAGGATTGAGGGAAGGCCAGGACTGAGATGAATTGCTGGAAAATTCTCTTTCAAAGTTTGGAAATGAATTAAAAGATTATATACTTTTTTTTATAGATACAGGATTTACATTATTTTTTATAGGCACAGGATGTAGAGAGTGGATATGAAAGAGTAAGATTAGATCTTGGTTATAGGATCAGGAGAAAGAATCAGAGGAGATAGATTTGATAGAGATAGGCTGATGGAATAATATTTCCAAGGAGACAAAAGAACCGAGTATGGGAGTAGGGAGGTGGAAACCAAGAACCCAGGGAGGTAAAATGAAACAAAAAAAAAAAAAAAAAGAAAGGAAAAAGAAAAAAAAATTTAATATAGAAATCAGAGAAACTTTACAACAAGAAGAAATTTAGTATCTGTATCTAAGTTCTTTTAGTTAAAGTTTGTGCCAATCATTAGAAGTAGATAGATGAGTAACGGTTATTTCTCTACAGCCTTACTTTGAAGTTACCAAGACCTAGGTCACATTCTACCATGCACAGAAATATTTATTAGTGAGCACACAAAAATTTCATACAAAATATTTAATAACTTTGGTGGGCTTTTAGATTTCTATTGTTTAAGGTGTTGAATTAAAATTCATGAAAGGTTCATTGAAGACTTACATGAAAACTATTGTAAAATAAGCATGTTTGAGGGCACCTGAGTAGTTTAGTCATTAAGCATCTGCCTTCTGCTCAGGTTGTAATCCCAGGGTCCTGGTATCAAGCCTAGCATCAGGCGCTCTGCTCAGTGGGAGGCCGACTTCTCTCTCTCCCACTCCCCCTGCTTGTGTTCCCTCTCTCACTGTGTCTCTATCAGATAAATAAAATCTTTAAAAATTAAATAAAATCAGCATTTTTAAAATTTCACATCAGACAACTAAATCATCCAACTGTATAATGAGGTACAGAAATATTAAAGATTAATTCTAGAGTGTGTCTATGATCTCAAAAATTTCCTTAAAATAATTCAACATAGTATTATATCATGTATATAATATTTAGTTTCCATTGATTTCTAGTCAGTTTTCCCAAGCCATATTCCATGAGTGATCAGCTAGTATTATGTTTCATAATAGGGAATTTCAGGAGCCTCTGCTATCTGTACCAACCTTCTGTAATCTTTAAATTAAAAGAGTCAATGCCAGAAATTGATTTTCATTGTTGGAAATAGTGGCCTGTTAACAATCATTTTGAATGGTGGACTAGCATTGTAAGCTGGAATAGATAATTAGAGATATTGAATATATGTGCACTGGTATTCCCCAACCTCATATGACCTGGTTGTAAAAATCCTGTAGGCTCTGGTACCCAAAGCTTGATTCCTAAATGTGCCCGTGTCACTATTAGGTTAGGAGAATGTCTGGCTTCCTATCTCCTATAAAGCATAATAGAATTCTGCCTCTGGAATGTTGTCATATATAACTCTAGGGAACATTTCATGCAAAGAGTTGATCAGAGAACATAAAAGGATAGAGAACTGAAAAGTAATATGCCTGACAGAATAGGTACTATAAACTGTTTGTGCCTGCTTGCTGCTGATGAGTGATTGTTTAATGAATGTTCACATGTGTGACAGAATTTGCTTTGAGGCATGCTTTCATTATCGCATAGTTGGGAAGTGGTGGTAGAATAGCTAAATCTTTGTCTGCTTCAAAGTTTTCCAGTGTTGGTGTTAGGCATGACCTGGTTAGCAAAGGTCAGTTTGTTATAGAGATCATCTCTATCCTGCAAGGATTGGAAGTGTCTCTAAAATATTTCATCCCATCCATGTTGCGCTGTGATGACCACTTCTTCAGGGCACTTTGTTATTCAGCAAAACCTCATGTGTTATGAGGAACTAAAGGTACCTGAAGCTCTTCTTGTATCTCCCTCTGTAACGAAGACATTCTGAGAATGATAGCCCACAGTATTTTTTGTGTGAATTTCTGATTGATGCAAATGACTATTCCTAGAATTTAATTTAAATGTAAATCATTAATATATAGGTAATACCATGTTGCCTATGCTGAAGTATTTCAAAGTGAATTATACCTGTCTTAATACTCTTTGCCTTTTAAATAAGATGCCCATAAAGAATGTAGCCTCACAGGAATACATGAAAATCTAGATAGATTTAAAGTGCGTTCCCAGATCTTTTCCTTTCATTTCACTACTACTAAAAGTAGACACTGTCTAGTAACATTATTCTCAAAGAGGGCAGTCCCACTGTATCAGGAGGCATTTGGAAATATGGGATGGGGCTTTTTCAGTTGTTAAGATAAATGTTGTGATGACTGAAGAATGCTGCCACAGTGCTAAATTCCACACTGAGGAACAGCAGTTTAAAGAATTCAAGGCAGAATCATCCCACTGACAGTGCCAGTTACATTTCTGTTGAGGAAAACTGCCAGACTAAGCAATATAAATTTCCTCATCCTTGTATATATTAAGGGGTTTGTTATATTGTAATTAGTGTTTCTTGTGTTTCTATATCCATTCATCTGGATAATTTGAGGGAAGACTGTCATTTTAATCTTCATTTGTTTGAGAACTCTTACAGTGTTGGCAAACAGGGGTTTTTTAATAAATGTTTGTGTTGAATAAATGGCATGCATATGGTCCAAGTTACTCAGCTTTTTGTCTTAAAGAAGGAAATGCCAGTGTTTTCTTCTTGAAGCCAATTTAATCACAAGCAATTGGGATCCGCCTCTAGATATATATACCTTCAGATCATAAAAGAATAAATCAGGTTGAATTTAATTTTAGTAGATCTGGTAGGAATTCATTTGGTATAATTCTGAGTGAGTGTAGAAAAACATAATGAAGAAAAGGACTTCAATCAGAGTCAAATGTTTCTAAAGATAATCCAAAGTTGTTTTTTTAAATATTTGTTCCTCTAATATTAATGTAAACCAAGTTTCAGCACAAATAGGAAAGCTCCATCTCTACTTGCAGTTTCTGCAACAGTATATTTCTGAGTTAATTTTTTTGTGACTTTCTGAAAATGTAGGCCTCTAATGATAATTTGTGGTCCAGGTTGTGTAGGAAAATAATTATCAGTGTTGGGACACGCACAGTTCTCTTATTAAGCATCATAATACCTTCTAAATCTATTGTGTAATTCTATTAGAATATTAAATTTTAATTTTGTATTATATGTACAAATCTTTGTTCTTTGAAATATCTAAGTTTATGTTAACCCATTATCTAAAGTCTTATAGGGGCGCCTGGGTGGCTCAATGGGTTAAGCCTCTGCCTTTGGCTCAGGTCATGATCTTAGGTTCCTGGGATTGAGCCCCGCCGAGCCCCTCATCGGGCTCTCTGCTCAGCAGGGAGCCTGCTTCCCTTCCTCTCTGCCTGCCTCTCTACTTATAATCTCTGTTTGTCAAATAAATAAATAAAATCTTAAAAAAAAATCAACAACACTAAAGTCTTATAATTCCTTACCAGTTTCCAACACTGGATTATAAATCACATAGGATAGCTTGTTAACATTCTAGAGGACAAAAGCAACCAATACCAGCCTGAATTTCACTGTTTTCCTTGGTTGTTTGGGATTTCTTTTCTTTTCTTTTCTGGGATTTGTGTGTGTGTGTGTGTGTGTGTGTGTGTGAATTATGTTGAGGTGAAAATTGGTTTTCTTTTTCCATTTTTATAGAAAATGTGTTTGTATGTGTGTATGTATATGTGTTTGCCTTTTAAAAAATGTTTGATTTCCATCTGTCATGTCTCAGTCAATAAAATAAAGTAGAGCTGTTACCAGAACTTTTTGCATGTTCATAATACTTGGAACTTTAGGCTTTCTAGATTTTACCTAACCTCTAGAACCTCAGCAGATTCGGGTTATAGGACTGGTTTTAGGAAATTCTATTAGATCACTAATTTATGATTATAAGTTATCTGGTGGGGTGTGGGATAGAAACCGATGGGAAGGTACAATATTAATAGTGGTATATAGCCTGGGAGAAATTTTGAAGGTGTATGTGGTAGTGATGAGTTGAAGCAGGTGAATGCATCATTTGAACAGTGTCTCTGTAGGGCAAATGTACTCATATTAGATTCAGCATTCTGACATTTGCTTGAAGATAGTATACCTGCAACTGTTATTTCTCACTGCCACTGATGCAAGAAAGAATACTTTCCACCTAACCTAATTCTTTTTTTTTTTCCCAATTCTTCTTTTATTTTTATTTTTTATTTTTTATTTTTTTTATTTCCAGCATACCCTAATTCTTAATTCTTTCCTAAATAAACGTGATAGCTACTCAGAGATGAGCTAGGCGATCAGAGTTTCAAATCCTCCCTCTGCATGCATAAGCTCAGTTTTACATTCATAGTATTAGACCACATAGCAGATGAATTGTTTCTTCTGCTAGTAACATGATGACACTAAACTGCAGGTAGATGCCTTTTTTTGTGCAGTTATGCTCTCTAGGGAAGAGGAGGGAAAAAAATCTCTAGTTGTATGTACTCTGGAAATAGATCAAGTAAATGTCAAGTGACCTCACAGGTAATGTAGAAAATTAACAAAGAAAATGTGTGTACTATATTTGGTAGTACTCTTATTTCTTGACATCATTGCAGAATCATGTACCAATCTTCCACCATCACCAAGAAATTCTATTTTATAAAACCTCTTTTTGAGTTAAGTTTCTTGACCAATATATAATATTTTCCTAATTTTATTGTTCAGTAAGAGTGGTTAATAAAATACTGACAAGTATCATGAATTTTTGGCAGACTCTTGAACTCCAGCATTCAACATCTAATCCGACAATATCTTTAACAACAGTCACAATTTGACCTATGTTTAGATAATCTGAGTTAGTACTGGGGGATAAAGTCTGCAAGAGAGAGATAAGTCAAAATCCCTGAATATAATTAAAATTATATTCTTGATTTTATCTTCATTTCTCTAGAGTATGGTATGGTTGTTTTTTCCCCCTTATTTATTAAAGCCATGCAATCCATTCAATTATGATTGACTTAATTTAAATACATATTATTATTTGGTTGATGAGAAGGAAATGTATGATGTCTTAGTGATATTGGCATGGCAATTTTGATATGGTTTTCATGACTTAAACACCTGCTTGCAAGGAGCTGGTGAAGAGAGGCAGCCAAATCACATCATATCAATTCTAGAATAGCTGTCAGATGTCATTGACATTTAGCTACTGCAGTGATTAGGATTAAAATGGAACTGGTATGGAAACTTTGCTTGAAGGCTAGGTGTCATTCCCAAAGCTAGATTCATCGAATTCCATTCCTTGTTCTACCTTTGAAGGGTGATACATTCATAATAGAATTTAATGGTGGGGTTGTTTGTTTTTTTCTTAAGTCTCATTTATTCATTTCCTGTTTCTTTTTTTTTTTTAAGATTTTATGTATTTATTTATTTGAGAGAGAGAATGAGAGAGTGCATGAGAGGGGAGTGTCAGAGGGAGAAGCAGACTCCCCACTGAGCAGGGAGCCCAATGCGGGACTCAATCCCTGGGACTGCAGGATCATGACCCAAGTGGAAGGCTGTTGCTTAACCAACTGAGCCATCCAGGTACCCCAATTTCTGTTTCTTTTCATGATCTATTAGTGTTATTTATTTTCAAAAGAAAAATGTGAACTCAGAATTTATGAAAACTTTTCTAACTTCCCTTGGCTCTTCAGTTACTCAAATATTAATATTTCTTTTAAAGTAAATAAAATAATATATTTATCTCATATTCAGCTCACTAATCTGTTGCATTACTAATCATTGAAGTCCTTATTTAATTTAAATAATTTTATTTTTAATGTAATATATTTTCATTAGAAATTATTATCTCAGCTATCTTCAGACACTTAATGCCACAAATGTTTGAATTGGGTAGATTGTAACAAAAATATTGTGTTAGAGCCTATGAATAACTTCAGAGTATACACCCAGTCTAATTTATTTAAATTTCCAAATATTTCAAGTTTATGCTTGCCAAACAAAACACTCCAGTGGGGCATACTAGACTGGTAGGTTGACACTTTTTTTTTTTTTTAAAGATTTTATTTATTTATCAGAGAGAGAGAGGGGGAGAGAGCGAGCACAGGCAGACAGAATGGTAGGCAGAGGAAGAGGGAGAAGCAGGCTCCCTGCCGAGCAAGGAGCCTGATGTGGGACTCTATCCCAGGACGCTGGGATCATGACCTGAGCCGAAGGCAGCTGCTTAACCAACTGAGCCACCCAGGCGTCCCAGGTTGACACTTTTTAACCCTTGATTTAGATATTTCTAAAAATAAGTTCAGAGCCTAACTTATTAGATATTTTCCTTTGTGTGTGTAATACCTGTGTGTTGTGTTATCATATAGATGTAAGGTTTTTTTCGCCTTAAAGCACCAGCCAGTATTTTTACCAATTTTGGGGAGTGTATGTTCACAAAATTATTGTTGCCTTGTCATTACTACTTGATTTTGTTAGTTTTCTCTTTTATTTTTGTGTAGCTATATTTGAACTTATTTAGTTTTTCCTTTGTTTTTCACTTTATTTTTTCAGAATTAATTCATAAAAGTGGAATTCCTGCATCAAAAGTTACGATTATTTTCACAAAACTCTTGAAACATTTTGCCGAATTATCCTCCAGCCATTGGTAGTACATGAAAATGGCCACTTGCTACATCCTTGCCAAGTTTTGTGCCCTAGTTTTCTCATTTAAATATGAAATTACAATAATGCTTTATAATAACTATGTGACCACGTAGGCTTGTATTAATTGGGTTAGTAATATGTAAAGTATTTAGAATCAAGCCATGAACATTTTTGTTACTATTTGAAAATATGTTGGTAAAAATTGTTTCTCATTCAATTTAATTATTAGATGGGACACATTTTTTCTTATGTGTATTAGACATTTTGTTTCTTCTTGGGTGAATTGTCTATTTATATTCTTAGCACAAATTTCTAGTGGGTTTTTGCTTATTCTTATTTATTTTTATGTACTCTTTATATCATAAGGATGTTAACTCTGTATCTGGACTAAATGGTTAAAATATTTTCTTTAGTCTCTTTGTCTTTTTATATGCAAATGCTTAATTTTTTTTATTGAGTCATAATCTTTTTGTGTATATTTTTCCTTTTCTTTATTTAGAAAGTGTTTCAGTTTTCTGTAGCTGCTATAACATATTACCATGAAGCAGGTGGCTTAAAATAACAGAAATGCATTCTGTCATAATTATGGAGACTAGGAGTCTAAAACAAGGTATTGTCAAATCAGTTCCTTCTAGAGGATCTGAGAGAATCCATTTCCATGCTTCTCTTTTAGTTTCTTATGATTGCTAGCAGTCCTTGGGATTCTTTGGCTTGTAGATTCCTTGGCATCACTCCAGTCTCTGCCTCCATCTCCACATGACCTTCTTCCTGTATGTGTATGTAATTGTGTGTAAATTTCCTTCTTCACACAAGGACACCAACAACGCTGAATTTAGGGCCCATCCTAAGCCTCATCTTAAGTTGATTACATCTGCAAAGGCACTGTTTCCAAATAAGGTCACCTTCATGGGTCATGGATAAACATGTATTTTTGTAGGACACTATTCAATACAGTGCAGGAATTAATTTCACATTCCAGGATCACAAAAATAATCATTATATTTTTATTTTATTTTATTTTTTTACAGTTCTTTAATTTATCTTGATCACCATTATTTACTGAAGTAATCAGTAAATAATGGTGATCAAGATAAATTAAAGAATCAGTAAATAATTATTAATCATTTAGACCTTGAAATTTAAGAATCCTTCCATTCTGGGACACCTGGGTGGCTCAGTAGGTTAAGCTACTGCCTTTGGCTTAGGTCATGATGTCAGGGTCCTGGGATCGAGCCCTGCATCAGGCTCTCTGCTCAGTGGAGAGCCTGCTTCCTCCTCTTTCTCTCTGTCTCTCTCTCTGCCTGCCTCTCTGCCTATTTGTGATCTCTGTCTGTCAAATAAATAAATAAAATCTTTAAAAAAAAATCCATAATGTCACTATAGTTGGTTTGGCTTTTGGCTAAAAATTAAGTATTGTTTATTTTCCTTTTACTGGTAAAATGAATTAGCTCAGTCTACGTGTGTGTGTGTGTGTGTGTGTGTGTGTGTGTGAGAAAAATATAGTGTTCATTATCTCATTCTTATAAGAAAAATGTATTTCCTACTCTTTGGTTATGTAGCCAAATTACATGAAGAAAACAGTAGGAATTTTTGTTATGTCACAATGCATCGCTATTCAGTCAATAGGGATGTAAAAATCTGTAATGAAATACAAAAGGGAAAAAGGTAAATTGCCCTTTTTTGTATCTTAAAATCTCCAAAGAAAATTGAAGTGTTCATAAATCTTTATGAGTAGTGCACTTCACACACACACACACACACATACACACACACACAT